>NC_092385.1:74771457-75506313 GCF_030028105.1 Mobula birostris | reverse complement strand
AGTGGTGTCGTGTCACAGCAACAACCTAGCACTCACCGTCAATAAGACGGAAGAGCTGATTGTGGACTTCAGGAAGGGCAAGTCGGAGGAACACATACCAATCCTCATAGAGGGATCAGAAGTGGAGAGAGGAGCAGTTTCAAGTTCCTGGGTGTTGAGATCTCTGAGGATCTAACCTGGTCCCAACATATCGACGTAGTTGTAAAGAAGGCAAGACAGCAGCTATGCTTTATTAGGAGTTTGAAGAGATTTGGCATGTCAACAGATACACTCAAAAACTTCTATGGTTGTACCGTGGAGAGCATTCTGACAGGCTGCATCACTGTCTGGTATGGAGGGGCTACTGCACAGGACTGAAAGAAGCTGCAGAGGGTTGTAAATCTAGTCAGCTCCATCTTGGGTACTAGCCAACAAAGTACAAGGATATCTTCAGGGAGCGGTGTCTTAGAAAGGCAGCGTCCATTATTAAGGACCTCCAGCACCCAGGACATACCCTTTTCTCACTGTTACCATCAGGTAGGAGATACAGAAGCCTGAAGGCTCACACTCAGCGATTCAGGAACAGCTTCTTCCCCTCTGCCATCTGATTCCTAAATGGATATTGAATCCTTGGACACTACCTCTTTTTTTTAAATATACAGTATTTCCATTTTTGCACATTTTTAAAATTTATTCAATACACATATACTGTAATTGATTTACTTGTTTCTTAATTATTATTATTTTATTTAAGATTATGTGGATAGTGTGGAGGGCTGTCAGAGGTTACAGCAGGACATTGATAGGATGCAAAACTGGGCTGAGAAGTGGCAGATGGAGTTCAACCCGGATAAGTGTGAAGTGGTTCATTTTGGTAGGTCAAATATGATGGCAGCGTGGAGGATCAGAGGGATCTTGGGGTCTGAGTCCACAGGACGCTCAAAGCAGCTGCGCAGGTTGACTCTGTGGTTAAGAAGGAATACGGTGCATTGGCCTTCATCAATCGTGGAATTGAATTTAGGAGCCGAGTGGTAATGTTGCAGCTATATAGGACCTTGGTCAGACCCCACTTGGAGTACTGTGCTCAGTTCTGGTCGCCTCACTACAGGAAGGATGTGGAAACTATAAAAAGGGTGCAGAGGAGATTTACAAGTATGTTGCCTGGATTTGGGAGCATGCCTTATGAGAATAGGTTGCGTGAACTCTGCCTTTTCTCCTTGGAGTGACGGAGGATGAGAGGTGACCTGATGGAGGTGTATAAGATGATGAGAGGCATTGATCATGTGGATAGTCAGTGGCTTTTTCCCCAGGGCTGAAATAGTTGCCACAAGGGGACACAGGTTTAAGGTGCTGGGGAGTAGGTACAGAGGAGATGTCAGGGGTGAGTTTTATTTTTTATGCAGACTGGTGAGTGTGTGGAATGGGCTGCTGGCAATGGTGGTGGAGGTGGATACGATACGGTCTTTTAAGAGACTTTTGGATAGGTACGTGGAACTTAGAAAAATAGAGCGCTATGGGTAAGCCTAGTAATTTCTAAGGTAGGGACATGTTCGGCACAACTTTGTGGGCCGAAGGGCCTGTATTGTGCTGTAGTTTTCTATGTTTCTATTACTTTTCCTCTCCTAGATTATATATTGCCTTGAACTGCTGCTGTTAAGTTAACAAATTTCATGTCACATGACGGTCATAGTAAACCTGATTCTGATTATTATACTGACTCCTTATATAGTTATAAACTAGTTAATATTATATAAAGTATTTAATATAAAATGTTATATGTTATGAAACCCTCCATTAGTCAGGGTTGACCATGGATGCTGCATCCTTGCTGTCAAATGCAAGCCAGACCAGGGCATTTATGTTATATAAAACACAATAGAATATTCTGGAAATATTCAGCATTCAGCATTCAGGGTTAAAGTTTCAGATTGATGATGTCACAGAAACATCCCAGTATTTGAGATCATCTCTATTTCAGAGGATTGTTGGAGAGGAAGGAAGATCTGGCCACAGTATGGCCTGGTATGTGAATACCAATGCCTTTGAATGGAAAATCCTACAAAAGGTAGTGGATGCGGCCCAGTACATCATGAGTAAAGCCCTACCAACAATTGAGCATATCTACATGAAACGTTGCCGTAGAAAAGCAGCATCTATCATCAGGGATCCTCACCACCCAAGCCATGTTCTTTCCTCGTTGCTGCCATCAGGTAGAAGATTGACTATGGTTGAACACACTGATTACAGTCTTTGCGGGAATGGGACCCACACTTGGGGCTCCATGATCGGCTGTTGTTGTTCGGCATGCTAAAGGCTCGGCCTAAGAGTGCGGCTCAGATTTGGAAGCCTCTGATCTTGGTGCTCTGGAGGCCGGCGGATCGAGGGTCGGTGTTACGACAGAAGACCCGTGCGTCATCGGGGGATTTGGGTTATCTGCAACGGTGTGCCTGGAGACCTGCGATCTTTGTGATCTACAGGCACAGAGCTCAAAAAAAGCGACATAACAAACTTTTAACATCATAAACCAACGAGCTGTTTGCTATGTCTCCCAGCTCATTAGGAAAATGGAGACATCTCTTCCTCCCTTATTTGGGAGAGAGGGAACCTGTGGTATGTCGAATACCCGGTGAAACGTGAAATCTTTGGGGTAACTGCAAGTCTGTGCCTTTGCTATTGCTTTGCTCACGCTTGAGTGCCTGGTGGCGGGTGCCAATGCTTTTTTATGCCGGTGGGGGGTGGGGGTGGGGATTGTTGCTCGCTGCTGCTTACAGCCAGGAGGGGGGAGCTGGGGGGAGGATTTTGGGGTTCTAACATTTAACTGTCATTCATTCTTTGGGACACTCCCCTGATTTTCATGGAAGTTTATGAAGAAAAAGCATTTCAGGATGTATATTGTATACATTTCTCTGACATTAAATGTACCTTTGAACCGTTGAAGGCACAAGAGCCTCAGTACTCACACCACCAGGTTCAAGAACAGTTACTACCCCTCAACCATCAGGCTCTTGAACAAAGAAAGATAACTACATTCATTCTATTTCTGGTGTTCCCACAAACAATAACCCTACTTTAAGGACTCTTTATCTTGTTATTTCATGCTCATGTTTTTATTGTTATTGATTTATGTTTGCATTTGCACAGTCTGTTGTTCATTGATCCTGTTTACAGTTACTGTTCTATAGACTTGCTAAGTATGCCTGCAGGAAAAAGAATCTCAGGGTTGTGTGTGGTGACATGTATGTACTCTCTTAATAAATTTTACTTCGAACTTTGAACTTCAATGATTAATCCTTCACAGCTTCAAGATGTGCCAAAGGACTTCACAGTTAATTAATTACATTTGAAGTATGTTCACTGTTGCAAGGGAGGGAAATGAAATGGCCCATTTACACACAGTCAACACCCACAATCAACAATGAGGCTAGTTATCATGCTGTGGAACTGCTATCACACCTACTTTTGAGTGTTAATCTGGATTAAGTGTTCAAAACTCCAAATGGGGCTGTGAGTCCATGACCATAGCATAATGACTGCTACCATTGAGCCAAGTAGTGTAATCACTTGGGTCGGGAATGATGTTCTCCTAAGGGGTTGTCTATTGGAAGGTCCTCAGGTTGCTGGAGGTTGATCCAGGATCCATATATTCTGAAGGGTTTCCAGACCTCATAATTCTCCCCCTTCACCACTTGCTGATCACCATGGGACATAATCCAAGATGCTAGGATGGATCCCTGCAATGGAGAACGCCTGTGCATTGTTTGAAGTGGGGAGGCTGACGCATGGGCAGCCACCACACAGTTCTTGACAGATTGGGGTCAGGGCCCTCTTTATAACAAGCTGCCAAGACTTATGCACTGTAACATATGTGATAACTAAATATACTTTCAAAATTAACCTTTGAATTAAAGCTGAGCTCAGTTATTCTCTATTCTTTGTTTCCAGTTCACCTACTCTTGTATTTCTAACAGCCTAAATTCCAGCAGAATATTTATGGCTGCCTATCAGAATGACTTGTAAAGCTGAAACAGGCAGACTGCTTTCTGAAGACTTTTATAGATGATGCAGAGGTAATTAAAACTAACTTGTGCTAAGGAAGACAGAGAGCAGCTTGTAAGAGTAGGCCTGATTAATGTTTGTTGAGTCTGAATCTGATGTTTTATTCATTTTGTCCATGAATTTGGCAAAGTAACAAGGATTAGGTCAATGGGGTCAGAACCACCACCACGCTTCTGTCCCACTCCACTTTCTGTAGTTATTGCCGTACACCATCTCTTGTTACTGGGACACGCACCCACTTTAATTCATATTTTCCCTAACAGGAATTAATCCCCATCTACTAACTAAAACCCACGTCTTAATATGGGCCTTAACATTTAGTATTTATGTTGAGCTATTTTCTGTTTAACCTCTTTTCTGGCAATATCTTAAGACATTTTATAATCATTTAAAGTTATTGATTCCTAGAAAGTGTCATGTCTCTGTGTTTTTATTAAGAGGACTTGCCATCTCCTGTCTTATAGAATTGTACTGTTAAAATATCCAAACCGTGAGAAAAAGTCAGAAATATTTTTAAATTCCTCTTCCCAAATGACATGGAATGGCTTTAGTACAGTGTCTCTGACCTCTACTTCAGTATTATGTTACCCTTAACTATTAGAGTGTTATCTGCAGAAGAGGTGTCATCTGAGAGAAGGAAAGTCTGGATGGGGAGGGACTACAACATTATCTGAGGCAAGCATTTTGCATTGGTCTGTACTTACTGCAGTTTCCTCTTGCAGTCGTCTTAGCTGAGCGGTCAGGCAGGTGACCTTGTCCTCACTCTGTGGCCAGCTGTTCACTGGTAAAGTAACTGGAGGTGACTTGGGAGGAATTTCCCTGTCTACGAGTCCTTGTTTGTTCCAAGCTACACTCATCACGCAGACCAACATCGAGCAACTCCACTACTGATACTGAGTATTTTCCACATCCTTATAATCAGCAGCCGTGGAGCACAGTAATCTTAATTAATCAATTTATTTAGAGATACAGTGCAGAACAGGTTCTTCTGGCGCCACCTGTTTAACCCTAGCCTAATCACGGGACAATTTACAATGACCAATTAACCTACCAACCGGTACGTATTTAGACTGTGGGAGGAAACCTATGCAGTCCACGGGAAGAATATACAAACTCCTTACAGGTAGTGCTGGAATTGAACTCGCAAGTCCAGAACGCTCTAAGCTGTAATAGTTTCGTGCTAACCGCTGTACTATCGTGACGCAAAAAGAGCTTTATTTGTCATGTGCACATTGAAACATCGCATCACACAGTGAAATGCATTGTGTTGAACAAACAACGGTCCCGGTCGGTCTCTTCTCTTCCCTTCCCCCACCCCACTCCCACTCTCACTCCTCCCCACAACCCAGCCAGTTATAATATCTATATCTATTGGTGTAGTAACCATTGCTATACTGAGGTAACTACGGACTCCTCCCACTGGTTTAGACTATTTAACTTATCCTGCTGCGCCGCTTTGCTTTGCTCTGCTCTGCAGTTAGAATAGTCAGCAGCTTCCCGGCTGGAGAAGCCCTAGCAATTTAAAACAGACAGCACTCCATGTAAACTGAGGTTCCCTTTTGAAGGCGGTTTCCTTTTTTTTTGCAAAGTAAACTATAAATCTAGAATAGGGCATTGTAAGCGGATAGTCCCGTAAATTGATCACAGCGGGACTTTATTCCTGAGTTGTAGCTGAATCTTGATCGAACCCCAGATTGAATTAAAGCAGTCACACTGACAGCAATTCTTCAGGGCGGACTTTTCCTGTTATAGGAGATAATTTGTGAACCCACACACCGGAAAAACGGTGAGTACAATGGGACCAGGACCTATTGGAAGCCTCATGCAATTGGTCATGAAAGTCTCAAAGGCGATCTGCTGAACATTGTTGGCATGCTATGTGTGGTGGCACTTGTGGGCTCTCTCCGGTAGGTGATGTTGGTTGTTACTGTATTTCACAGTATGTTTTGACGCGTATGCGGTAAGTCAATGAATCTGAATTTGAATGGGATGTTTGACCCATTGCAGAACAATGCATAAATGGCAAGTTGCATTAACATAGTGCCTCTTAGATAAACTTATGACCCTAAAATGCGTAGCTTGTATTACGATTTGTTCTGCACTTACTTTGTAGTTTCCACTTGTCAGTTGTCTTTGGCAACTGAAATGTCAAGGAGTTGGCGTCATGCTCACTCTGTGACTGACAGTTCAGCAGGAGAGCCAACTTGAGGTGACACCCGACAATTTCCAAATCCACAGTCTGGCGACTTTATTAGGCGCTCCCAGCTGCTAATGAGCTGGCCACGATGTGTATGTTTATGGTCTTCTGCCTCCACCTCAAGGCTCAAAATGTTGTATGTTCAGTGATGCTCTCTGCACACCACTGTTGTAATGCACGCTCATTTGAGTTACTGTCATCTAAATACCAGCATGTATTTATAATGTAAGCAGCATTATAAAAAGTGGTCAAAATTGTTTAATGGCCTCTCTCATTGACAAGGCATTTTTGCACCATTCTTGGTAAACTCTAGAGGCTGTGGTGTGTGAAAATCCAAGATCAGCAGTTTCTGAGGTACTCAAACCACCACGTTTACTGGCACCAACGATCATTCCACGTCAAAGTCAATTAGATCACATTTCCTGCTATTCTGATATTTGGTCTGAACAACATCTGAACCTCATGACCAAGTCTGTATGCTTTTATGCATTGAGTTGTTGCCACATGATTGGCTGATTAGATATTTCAATTAATGAGCAGGTGTGCAAGTGGACCTAATAAAGTGGCCACTGTATATAGGTGTGTTTGTTTATTCCTAGCATAATCCACATGGTGTGGCCAAATCTAGTAACTGAAAATACTACGGAAAGGTAAAATTCCTTGCTATGGATGGGGGAAATAACCAATCAGGTACTGAGAACTTTACCATTCCCTAGCATCCTTTTCCTGTCTTTCCTATCTGTTGACTTGGAGCACAGTAATTGGTGCATTTATAATTATATTTATATGTACCTTTTAGAAGTTGCTTCCCCTAGGCAGTTCACCTGATCAACCATTCCAGTTAGCCCTCCCTCATCTCTCTCTCTCTCTCTCTCTCTCTATTTCCTCAGTCACTCCATTGTACAGTAAACAATTTTGACCACATTTTATAATGCTGCTTATTACATTGTAAATACCTGCTGGTATTTATGAATTTATGTATATTTTATTCCACATCCATGTTTCAACCGCCTACATTTATTTTTTGGCAAAGTCTTTATTTTTATAGTTGTTGAAAAATGTTTCTTGTTGCCTGTCACACCACAGAGTTCCTAATATATGTCAACATATATGTGGAATAAAGTTGATCCTTGATCTGTCATCCATAACTACAGCTACTCCATTCTGGTTTACCACACACCTGATTAATCTCAAACCCCCTCCCACCTGACTCCTTCCTCTCTAGCCCCTCGACAACAAGAACACAAGGATGAACCATTTCAGAGACATTTACATTTCATGGAGACAACATGCTGAAGGGAAATAAGGGCTTCAGACTGCAGTTGACAGGATTTCACAGGAGCAAAGTGGGGGTGGGGGAGGAGAGGGGGAGAGAGAGGATGAAAATGAGGTGTAGTTGTTGCTGGCATGAAAGCAACTGGGGTTGTATCTCTCAACAAAGCTTAATTTACACTTCCTCAATGAAGGGGGAGTTATGCCTCCTCCAAACCTTTATTCATACCTATGTTTTATTTCCCAGGCCACCACCAGCTCCAACCAATGACACTGCAAGATAGGGACAGAGCTTAGAGCTAATGCAGGGGTGATGGTGTGATTGACATTATTTCTCCAGCACAATGGAAACATGGTAAATGCCCCTTTTATAGTGGCAGGTATGGGATACTGAGGAAATAGAACACTGCTTTAACATCTTTAAGTGGAATTACCTTGTACAACTAGGGGGAAAATTTACACTTCATTACTGCTGTGTTTCATGGGGTTGGGGGGGCATTGAGGAGGGAGCTCCTACCAGCAGAGATGGAGGCCTTTTCTGCAACACCATATTAATTGGGTATGTCTACAGTTCTGCCACTGGGCCCTTCAAGGACCCTATTACTCTGAGCCTCTCTTTTACACTGATGCCTTCTAACAGCCCTAATGTTTTTAGCTTTCACTGTCACAGAGGCTAACACTTCCCCCAACCCCCAATTGTCAGGAACGAAGCACGGTCTCACGCATGCTTCCCAATCTATCCCTCCCCACCCAGCTCCCTTCCTCACATCTCACATCTCCTCACAGATCGTTAGAGCAGTATCTGCTTACAGTCTCTTCAGCTGGGCTTTCCTCCTTGAGCAGAAAATGGCCTGGCATACAGTAATGAAGGCCTGCTGCTTCAACATGACCTCCACCGGTCCAGGCTAGCCACCTGCTGGACTCCCCCAAACCATGCCTGTAAATATAGAGCCAATATTGGAATTGTTTTATGACTGTCATATGTACCAAGATGCAGTGAAAGGCTTTATCTTGCAACACTGGTCATACAGATCAAATCATTACACAGTGCATTGAGGTAAAGTAGGGTAAAACAATAATAGAATCACAATCGAGTTTATATCACCGACATACACATGAAATTTGTTAACTTAGCAGTAGCAGTACAATGCAATACATGATAAATATAAAAAACAAATTACAGTAAATAAAGATCTAGTGAAGTACAGTAAGTACATCTGTATGTATGCCAAATAGTTAAATTAAGATAAGTAGCGCAAAAACAGAATTAAAAAAAAAAGTAGTGATGTTGTGTTACACACACAAACTGCTGGAGGAACTCAGCAGGCCAGGCAGCATCTATGGTAAAGGGTAAACAGTGGACTTTTCAGGCTGAGACCCTTAATCAGAACGGGAAAAGAAGATGACAAGTTAGGGCAAGAAGGTGGGGGGGGGGGGTGGAGGAAGAAGTACAAGGTGATAGGTGAAACCAGGAGAAGGGGAGGGGTGAAGTAAACAGCTGGGGCTGATAGGTAAAACAGATAAAGGGCTGGAGAAGGTACAATATGATCAGAGAGGGTAGGAGACCTGGCTGCTTGTTTTTGATTGCTGAGGATCACCTTGCATTCTGACTGGGTCGTCTCCAACCTGATGGCATGGACTTTGATTTCTTGGACTTCTGGCAATTTCCCCCTCCCTCTCCATCATTCCCTATTCCTGTTTCCTTTTCTCACCTTGTCTGCCTGTCACCTCCCTCTGGTGCTCCTCTCCCTTCCCTTTCTTCAATGGTCTTAAGTACATAAGACCATAAGATATAGGAGCAGAATTAGGCCATCTGGCTCATCGAATCTGCTCTGCCATTTCATCATGACTTACTCCCTTCCAACCCCATGTCACCTCTTTCTAATGATTTGATTTCACTTTTTTACCAACAGCAACACCGCCCCCTTCCTTCCTGCCTATCTTTTAGATGCAAAGTGCATCCTTGGACATTAAGCTCCCAGCTCGAATCTTTCAGCCATGATTCCATGATGCCTACTCTGCCACTCTGCAACTGTGCTGCAAGTTCATCTACCTTATTCTGTATACTGTGTGCACTCAGATACATACCTTCAGTACTGTATTCACCCTTTTCAATTTTGTCTGACTTTCACTTGTGACTCATTCTGTTGACTGCAATTTTGCCCTATCAACAGCCTCTCCTCACTGCACAGCCTCTCCTCACTGCACTGCCTCTGTCTGTAAACCAGCTACCTCATCTCCAGCACTGTTATCCGCCTTTGTTAAGATATTTCTTGCATTGAAATATATGCAGCTCAGGACACGAGTCACACTATGCTCAACCTTTTAATTCCTAACTTTGTCTGAGGTCTTACCAACATCTTGACTTAATGAAGTAGTGTTCATTGGTCCAATGTCCATTTAGAAATTGGATGGCAGAGAGGAAGAAGCTGTTCTTGAATCGCTGAGTGTGTGCCTTCAGGCTTCTGTACCTCCTTCCTGATGGTAACAATGAGAGGAGGGCATGTGCTGGGTGGAGGGGGTCCTTCATGATAGTAGCCGCTTTTCTGAGACACTGCTCCTTGAAGAATAGAATTCCGAATACAGTGTAACAGCTATGGACAAAGGGCAGTGTAGGTAGGCAATATGGTACAAGGTCCTAATGAAGTAGATTGTGAGGTCGAGTCCAGCTTATCATGGTAGCAAACCATTTATTGTCTTATAACAGTGTAGTGGTACATGCTTTCAGGCTTTTCAATCTTCTGACACCAATAGGATGGGTGAGAATAGAGACTTCTGGGGTGGTGGGGCTTTTGATTTTGCTGGCTGCTTTACTGAGACAGTGGAAAGTATAGACAGTTCATGAAGGAGAGGCTGGTTTCCCTGATATGCTGAGCTGTGTCAATGACTTTCTGTGGATTCTTGTGGTCACGTGATGAGCAGTTGCCACAGCAACCCGTGATGCATCCAGATAGGATGCTTTCTATGATCAAAATTGGTAAGGCATGCAAAACTCTGGATTTCAGAAGGATGAGGGGGCATCTGTTTGAAGCCTATTGAATATTGAAAGATCTAGATATAGTGGATGTGGAGAGTATGTTTCCTGTAATAGGTGAGTCTCGGACTTGAGAACACAGCCTCAGAACAAAGGAGCGTCCACTTAGAACGGAGACGAGGAGGAATTTCTTTAGCCAGAGGGTGGTGAACCCATAGGGGCTAAGTTATTGACTATATTTAAAGCAGACATTGATAGGTTCTTGATTAGACAAGGCATCAAAGGTTACGAGCAGAACCAGGAGACTGGAGCTGAATGGGATAAAAAGTCAGCCATGATGGAATGGTGGAGCTGATACGATGCCTTGAGTGGCCTCATTCTGCACCTGTATCCTATGGCCTAACACATCAGCTCTACACCTGCTTCTTTTGCATACACTGAGAAGCAAAGAGTTAAACACTGGGCATACCAGGCAGCTTGTAGTTCATCTTATACAGCAGTTGTTTCCAGGAAATTGGAGATAACCAAGCTGGTGGTTGAGACGTAATGGATCAAACGGCCTCTTTCCGATCTGTAAATTGCAGGAATTCTATGGTTGGGGATTAGCATAACCTGAAACCTGCTTCTCTGTCTGGACGTGCTGAAGGTGACACAGCAATTAGTTTTGCTTGCTGCATTTTTCCTGTAGAGCCTGCAGCAATATAAAATGTAGAGGCCATTAAGAGGAATGAAGAGCTGCAATGCAAGCTGTTCACTGATCCCTTGTTGATCTGAAAATATTCAGGCAGAGCACCACACTGAGAAATTGGATAGTCAGTATATCCCCCTCTTGCCTTCACTCTGTTTCTATCTTTGTCACTGAGATGGCCAGTGCAGACTCAAGGATCAACCACTTGATACAAATTCTAACACGCTTCTTCTCTCAGTGGGCTGATTGACTACATATTTCATGCAGCGACTTGCAGATACACTAGGGAAGACTTTCCTTATACCTTCTGCCCATACAAATCCACAAGAGGCAAATGGGCACTGACAGTGTATCAATGTGTTCCAGGTTACTAAATAGCCCCATTGCGGTTTCCTTCAGCATGAAGGGTATTTCCTAGTATTAAAAAAATACTTCCACCTTTTCTGGAGGCAAGCCACAGGCAGAAGGGAAGTTGAAAAATTTAGAAACATAGAAAACCTACAGCCCAATACAGGCCCTTTGGCCCACAAAGCGTTGCCAAACATGTCCCTACCTTAGGAATTACCTAGGGTCACCCATAGCCCTCCATTTTCCTAAGCTCCATGTACCTGTCCATAAAAGACCCTATTGTATCTGCTTTCACCACTGTTGCCGGCAGTCCATTCCACACACTCACCACTCTCTGTGTTTTTTAAGCACCTTAAAACTGTGCCCTTTTGTGTTAGCCATTGCAGCCCTGGGAAAAAGCCTCTGACTATCCATATGATCAATATCCCTCATCATCTTACATACCTCTATCAAGTCTCCTCTCATCCTCTGTCACTCCAAGGAGAAAAGGCCGAGTTCACTCAACCTATTCTCATAGGGCATCCCCCCAATCCAGGCAATATCCTTGTACCCTTTCTATAGTTTCCACATTCTTCCTGTAATGAGGTGACCAGAACTGAACACACTACTCCAAGTGGGGTCTAATTAATGTCTTGTATAGCTTTAACATTACCTCATGTCCCTTGAATTCAGTTCCACAGTTGATGAAGGCCAATACACCATATGCCTTCTTAACCACAGAGTCAACCTGCGCAGCAGCTTTGAGTGTCCTATGAACTCGGACCCCAAGATCCCTCTGATCCTCCACACTGCCAAGAGTCTTACCATTAATACTATATTCTGTCATCATATTTGGCCTACTAAAATGAACCACCTCAAACTTATCTGGGTTGAACTCCGTCTGCCACTTCTCGGCCCAGTTCTGCATCTTATCGATGTCACGCTTTAACTCTTGACAACCCTCTAGACTATCCACAACACCCCCACCTTTGTGTCATTAGCAAACTTACTAACCTATCCCTCCACTTCCTCATCCAGGTCATTTATAAAAATCACGAAAAGCAGGGATCCTAGAACAGATCCCTGCAGAACACCACTGGTCACTGGCCTCCATGCAAAATATGACCTGCCTACAACCACTCTTTGCCTTCTGTGTGCAAGCCAATTCTGGATCCACAAACCAAGGTCCCCTTGGATCCCATGCCTCCTTACTTTCTCAATTAAGCCTTGCATGAGGAACCTTATCAATTGCCTTGCTACAATCCATATACACTACATCTACAGCTCTACCTTCATCAATGTGTTTAGTCACATCCTCAAAAAATTTAATCAGGCTCGTAAGGCATAACCTGCCTTTGACAAACCCATGCTGACTATTCCTAATCATATTATGCCTCCGCAAATGTTCATAAATCCTGCCTCGCAGGATGTTCTCCATCAGCTTACCAACCACTGATGTAAGACTCACTGGTCAATAATTTCCTGGGCTATCTCTACTCCCTATCTTGAATAAGGGAACAACATCTGCAACATTTCCAAAAGCTTCAGCACATCCTCTTTCTTAATGTCTATATGCTCAAGCTTTTCAGTCCACGGTAAGTCATTCCTACAATCACCAAGGTCCCTTTTTGTTGTGTTAGTACCTCCGCTACCTCCACCGGTTCCATACGCACTTTTCCAGTGTTACACTTGATTGGTCCTATTCGCTCACGTCTTATCTTCTTGCTCTTCACATACTTGTCAAATGTCTTGAGGTTTTCCTTAATCCTGCTTGCCAAGGCCTCCTCATGGCCCCTTCTGGCTGTCCTAATTTCATTCTTAAGCTCCTTCCTGCTAGCCTTATAATTTTTTAGATCTCTATCATTATCTAGTTTTTTGAACCTTTCATAAGCTTTTCTTCTTGACTAGATTTTCTACAGCCTTTGTATACCATGATTCCTGTACCCTGCCATTCTTTCCCCGTCTCCTTGGAACGTACCTATGCAGAACGCCATGCAAAGATCCTCTGAACATTTGCCACATTTCTGCTGTACATTTCCCTGAGAACATCTGCTCCCAATTTATATACATCCAAGTTCCTGCCTGATAGCCTCATATTTCCCCATACTCCAATTAAAAGATTTCCTAACTTGTCTTCTCCTATCCCTCTCCAATGCTATGGTAAAGGAGGTGGAATTGTGATCACTATCTCCAAAATGCTCTCCCACCTGACACCTGACCAGACTCATTTCCCAATACCAGATCAAGTACAGCTTCTCCTCTTGTAGGCTTATCTACATATTGTGTCTGAAAACCTTCTTGAGCACACCTAACAAACTCCACCCCATCTAAATCCCTTGCTCTAGGGAAATGCCAATCAATATTGGGGAAATTAAAATCTCCCATCATGACAACCCTGTTATTATTGCACTGTTCCAGAATCTGTCTCCCTATCTGCTCCTCAATGTCCCTGTTACTGTTGGGTGGTCTATATAAAAAAAAATAACACCCAATAGAGTTATTGACCCCCTTCCTGTTTCTAACTTCCACCCACAAAGACTCAGTAGACAATCCTTCCATGACTTCCTCCTTTTCTGTAGCCATGACACTATCTCTGATCAGCAGTACCACGCCCCCACCTGTTTTGCTTCCCTCCCTGTCCTTTCTGAAACATCTATAGCCTGGCACTCTAAGTAGCCATTCCTGCCCCTGAACCATCCAAGCCTCTGTAATGGCCACAACATCATAGCTCCAAGTGCTGATCCACGCTCTAAGCTCATCTGCTTTGTTCATGATACTCGTTACATTAAAATAGACACATCTCAAACCATCAGTCTGAGTGCATCCCTTCTCTATCACCTGCCTATCCTCCCTCACACACTGCCTACAACCTTTCTCTATTTGCGAGCCAACTGCCCCTTCCTTTGTCTCTTCAGTTCGGTTCCAAACCCCCAGCAATTCTAGTTTAAGCTCTCCCCAACAGCTTTAGCAAACCTGCCTGCCAGGATATTGGTCCCCCTCAGATTCAAATGCAACCCATCCTTATTGCACAGATCACACCTGCCCCAAAAGAGGTCCCAATGATCCAGAAATCAATGCCAACAAAAAGCATTTCAGGATGTATATTGTACACATTTCTCTGACATTAAACTTAACCTTTGAACCTTTGAAATCCAAATCCCTGCCGCCTGCTCCAATCTCTCAGCCACGCATTTATTCTCCACCTCAATCTATTCCTATACTCACTGTCACATGGAACAAACAGTAATCCTGAGATTACTACCCTTGTGGTCCTGCTTTTCAGCTTCTTTCCTCACTCCCTGTAGTCTGCTTTCAGGACCTCCTCCCTTTTCCTACCTATGTTGTTGGTACCAATATGTACCACGACCTCTGGCTGTTCAGCTTCCCACTTCAGGATAGAGAAACATAGAAAACCTACAGCACAATACAGGCCCTTTGGCCCACCAAGCTGTGCCAAACATGTCCCTACCTTAGGACTACCTCAGCTTTACCCATAGCCCTCTATTTTTCTAAGCTCCATGTGGACACGATCAGAAACATCCCGGACTCTGGCACCTGAGAGGCAAACTACCATCCGTGTTTCTTTCCTGCGTCCATAGAATTGCATGTCTGACCCCCTAACTATAGGGTCCCCTATCACTGCCGCCATCCTCTTCCTTTCCCTACCCTTCTAAGCCACAGGGCCGGACTCTGTGCCAGAGGCGTGGCCACTGATGTTTCCCCCAGGTAGGCCGTTCCCCCCCCCCCACAGTACTCAAACAGGAGTACTTATTGTTAAGAGGGACAGCCAAAGGAGTATTCTCTAGTATCTGACTCCTGCCCTTCCCTCTCCTGACTGCTTCCCACTTATCTTTCTTCCGAGGCCCCAGTGTGATTATTTACCTGTAGCTCCTCACTCTCCCTGACCAGACAAAGGTCATCAAGCTGCATCTCCAGTTCCCTAACCCAGTCCCTAAGGAGCTGCAGCTTGATGCACCTGGCACAGGTGTGGCTGTCCAGGTGGGTGGGAGTCTCCCGGACTTCCCACATCTGACACCCAGTACAGAACACCGGCCTCACACACATACTTGCAATTCCTATTCTTCACAAGTAACTTGCTTCACCTCGACCTGTTATCGCTGAAGCCCCTTCAAAAGTTTAAAAAATTGCTCTACTTCCAAAACGTTTTATGTTCCTTTTGATGATTATTATATCTTATTTCTGTGTTTAAGTTTTTGGACATCAATCTCTAAACTACCGAAAGGAATCTCAGGGCTGTACGTGGTGACATTGATAATAAACCTACTTACAACTTCAAAGGCTTGTCGTGAGGTTCAGTGTTAAATTCTTTAATAGTGTCCTTGAGGGTATTTCGCTGGAAAGGTGAGTGATCATTATAGGTTGCAGTTTGTTGCTGTTTACTTTGCTCTGTTTCTAATATGTGTTGCTGGTGGATATTTATCCATGCTTTTGCTGTTCCTGTTGGTAGTACTTTTATTTAAATAAAGTAATATCCTTCCGTCTTCTCTTTTCCACTGCAATGAAAAGGATCAAGAGAATGCAGGAAGATCAACTGATTACTTTCTTTTGGTATGTAGACTCGTAACTAGCTGATGAAATTGCCTGGTAAACTATTCATTTCAGGAGTAATTAAAGAAAGGTATTTAATGCTGATGACGCCCACATCCTGTCACAATAGTCTGAACCACAAAAGACGTTGTACTATTAATGATGATAAAACTTAAGAAGGGACTGAGCTCTGATTCCTCTCAGTATCATCATGATCGGTACCTCGATGATGTAGCGGTTAGCACAATGCTATTACAGCTCGGTGGATCGGAATTTGCCGTTCAGTCCCGGCATCCTCCCAGGAGTCTGTATGTCCTCCCTGTGAAATGTGTGAGATTTCTCCAGGCCCTCTGGTTTCCTCCCAAGCTGGTCAGTGTAAATTGTCCCAGGATTAGGTTAGGGTTAAATTGTACATTGCTGGGTGGTGCATCTTAAAGGGCCAGAAGGGCCTATTTTGCCCTGCATCTCTAAATAAATAAAAAACTTATGGGACATTTTCAATATTAGCCAATGACCATGCAGCTCTGAATAACACAAGCTACTTTGAACACCTCAGATCAGTTACCTAGGAAATAATTCACCCATCTGTCACTTACATCAGGGAAGAGTAATTATATAAAATGATTTCTGTTGCTACACCAACATATTAGAACCTGGTCCTCGATCAAAAGGAAAATATGCACTGAGTCACAAGCTAAAATCATGATTGTTTCCTTATCTGTAAATCTTACATTCAATTACCATAGATAAGTGAAACCTTATTTCTGGTTCATTTATGGCATAAATCGAAACCTTATTCCCTCCTTTAAAGTATAGAATGGTCCCTAATTTTCTACAAGATGGCAAATGCACTCAGAGACTATGAAAATTGAATCTGATTAAAATTGCAAAAGAAAATAACTGGAAGTTTTGAATGAGTTTCAGTTATTTACATTAAGATGACCACAACAACAATGTGAACTATAATACCATACAATATCATCAGTTTTAGCTGAAGTAATATAACTTAAGCAGAACCCACTATTTATTATATTCGTTGTGATAATATTTCAAAGAGCCTAGCTTTATTTGATTTCCAGGTACTGAGGCCACTTTTTCAAAGATTCTGTTGAGGAACTCAGTCCATTAAAAGCTTTGCCATCACTTAAGAAAGGATCGTTGCCATAGGGACTGAATCCTGGTTTCTTTTCCTGTCTCTGAGATGGCAATTGTTTCTGTAGCAACAAATTGCTCCTGGGAAAATACAACGGGTGCACTTAATGATAAAATGCACTGTTGTGACAGTGCAGAGTTATTATAAAATTCAACATATGTTAACTTTTTTTTAAAATTTTATTTCATACTTTCTCAATAAAACTTCCTTTGTTCATTTTTCTGTTGTGACCCCTAGAAAATAATTCCTTGATCATCAGTTGCTTGAAGAAGTGACAAGGGACAGGGTGTCTGTTCTTCTCCACCCATGGCTGCTTTGTGCCTAATATCATCCTCCAGTAAGGGCAGGTGGTTGGGCTGAGGTCCTTAACATGGTCTGTCTTCTGCAGGTGATTAATCAAATACATCCAGTTCCAGTTCCCGTAGAGAATGGGAAAGAATAAACTTGTCAATTCACATTTAAAATCAAATAAAGCTGAACTTGGAGTGCTGTGAGCAGTTTTGACCCCAAGTAAAGATGAGCTGGCATTGGAAGAGGTCCATGAGAATGATTCCGGGATTGAATGGGTTAATGTATGAGGAGTTTTTGATGGCTCTGGGTCTGCACTCGCTGGGCTTTAGAAGAATGAGGGGGTAATCGCATCGAAACTTATTGAATAGCCTAGATAGAGGTCTATATATGTTTGGTCTGAACAACAACTGAGCCTCTTGACCATGTCTGCATGCTTTTATGCATTGAATTGCTGCCACATGATTGGATATTTGTATTGATTAGCACATGTAGTGTAAAATGAATATTTAATTTGTTGAATGACTGAAACCTTGTAAAAGCACAAAATAAGATAGTTTGAGAATGATTTGACGATGTGACTGAGAGTTGGGGAAGCTGAAGTGTAGGCCTAGTGAAGGAACTGAGGCTGGTGAACTGCAAATAGACAATAGGTGCAGGAGTAGGCCATTCGGCCCTTCGAGCCAGCACCGCCATTCACTGTGATCATGGCTGATTATCCACAATCAGTACCCCATTCCTGCCTTCTCCCCATATCCCTTGACTCCACTATCTTTAAGAACTCTATCTAACTCTTGCTTGAAAGAATCCAGAGAATTGGCCTCCACTGCCTTCTGAGGCAGAGCATTCCACAGATCCACAATCCCCTGTGTGAAAAAGTTTTTCCTCAACTCCATTCTAAATGGTCTACCCCTTATTCTTAAACTGTGGCCTCTGGTTCTGGACTCCCCCAACATCGGGAACATGTTTCCTGCCTCTAGCATGTCTAATCCCTTAATAATCTTATATATTTCAATCAGATCCCCTCTCATCCTTCTAAGTTCCAGTGTATACAAGCCCAGTCGCTCCAAACTTTCAACATATGACATTCCCGCCATGCCTGGAATTAACCCAGTGAAGCTACGCTGCACTCCCTCCATAGCAAGAATGTCCTTCCTCAAATTTGGAGACCAAAACTGCACACAATACTCCAGGTGGGGTCTCACCAGGGCCTTGTACAACCGCAGAAGGACCTCTTTGCTCCTACACTCAACTCCCCTTGTTATGAAGGCCAACATGCCATTAGCTTTCTTCACTGCCTACTGTACCTGTATGCTTACTTTCAGTGACTGATAAACAAGGACACTCAGATCTCATTGTAACTTCCCCTTTTCCTAACTTGACACCATTCAGTTAGTAATCTGCCTTCCTGTTCTTGCCACCAAAGTGGATAACCTCACATTTATCCACAT
Organism: Mobula birostris; assembly: GCF_030028105.1. NCBI lineage: Eukaryota > Metazoa > Chordata > Chondrichthyes > Myliobatiformes > Myliobatidae > Mobula > Mobula birostris. Next base: position 75,487,380 of record NC_092385.1, on the reverse strand, counting down.
TAAACTGCATCTGCCATGCATCTGCCCACTCACCCAACCTGTCCAAGTCATCCTGCATTATCACAATATCCTCCGCACATTTCACACTGCCACCCAGCTTTGTGTCATCTGCAAATTTGCTAATGTTACTTTTAATCCCTTCATCTAAATCATTAATGTATATTGTAAATAGCTGCGGTCCCAGCACCGAGCCTTGCGGTACTCCACTAGTCACTTCCTGCCATTCTGAAAAGGATCCGTTAATCCCTACTCTTTATTTCCTGTCTGCCAACCAATTTTCTATCCATGTCAGTACCCTACCACCAATACCATGTGCTCTAATTTTGCCCACTAACCTCCTGTGTGGGACCTTATCAAAGGCTTTCTGAAAGTCCAGGTACACTACATCCACTGGCTTTCCCATGTCCATTTTCAGAGTTACATTCTCAAAAAATTCCAGAAGATTAGTCAAGCATAATTTCCCCTTCATAAATCCATGCTGACTCGGACCTATCCTGCTACTGTTATCCAAATATGCCGTTATTTCATCTTTTATAATTGATTCCAGCATCTTCCCCACCACTGATGTCAGACTAACTGGTCTATAATTGCCTATTAGCTACCCTCCAGTCCACGGGAACTGAGCCTGAATCTATAGAACATTGGAAAATATGTTAGTTTTACATGGCATCCTTCAGACAGGAATGCAATGACAGGATATCTGATCACCTTGGAGCTGGTCATCTCAAGTTTTACCTCGTCAGGGTGGGTGGGGTGGTCTGGCTCACTAGCAGCTCACTGTTGTTTATGAGAATAGGATGTTCTGGATGGCTTGCATTCCAATTCAGATGGTAGAACACTCTTTCAGCCAAGACAGCAGATTGCAGTGGAATACAGGGCCAAAAATGATGCTTAAGTCCATAAGATATAGGAGCTGACTGGAGAAAAGAAAACTCGTAGCGTTATGAAGCACTACAGCACAGAAACAGGTTATTCTGCCTAGTCCTATTGACCCACACCCAGACCATAGCACTTCATACCCGCAGAAGACAGAGAGTAGTGGTCGAAATGGCTTAGTCCAGCTGGAGGTGTGTGATTAGTGGTGTCCTGCAGGTATCCGTACTGGGACTTCTGCTGTTTGTGATGTGTATAAATATTCTGGATGAAACTGTTGATGATTGGCTTAGTAAGTTTGCAGATGATATGAAGATTGGTGGTGTTGTGGATAGCGTAGATGACTGGCAAAAAAATCCAGCAGGATATAGATCATTTCCAGATCTGAGCAGAGAAATGGCAGACGGAGTTTAACCTGGCAAAATGCAAAGAGTTGCACCTTGTCAAATGTAAAAAGACTGTTAACAGCAAGACCTTAATAGATAGACACATGAATGGGAGGGAAATGGAGGGATTTGGACATTGTGCAGTCAGGAGGGATTAGTCTAGTTAGCCATTTGATCACTAATTTAATTCATTTGGCAAAACATTCTGGGCCAAAGGGCGTGATCCTGTGCTGTTCCGGTGTATGCTCGATGTTCAATGTATCTCTCCCATCCATGTACTTATTCAAATTTCTCCTGAATGTTGAAATCAAACCTGTATCTACCACTTCTGCTGGCAACTCATTCCACACCCTCACACAGGTTCCCCTGAAGTATTTCACGCCTCACCCTTAACCTGTGACTTCTGGTTCTAGTCTCACTCTGCTGAAAATCAATGCTCAACACGATTCATGTCTCCATAGAGAGTACAGGGATGTGAAATATCATATATACATAAACTCCTGATTATTATATTTTCTGTGTATTATGTTCTTTTATCGTGCAGCAGTTTGGTGAATTAATCATCCATGTTAAAATACTAAACTGTACATTAATCTTGCAGATTTAACTTACACCCACAATACTGTATTACGTATATATTCTGTACAGCCAGAGAAAAAGAACACAATTTCTGTCTTGCTATGGTTCCAGCAACTAATTATCTAGAATTCTGCACTGAGAATCCTGTGATCGAATTGCCTTGCAGAATATGTTCCTGCTTGTGTGTTACCGAGCATTGTCATTTCTAATTCCAATATAAAGGACAAGAGGTTCCTGGCCAAGAGCACACGAGTCGAGTCGCCAATATGTCGAGGCAGTTTGTTGAGGAGGGAGAGGAAGACCCAGCAGAGTACTGCATTGGTGAGCCAAGGGTTACTGTTCAGCAATAACCACATTTTCAAAGGGCACTTAAGTTAAAGTTATTCTCAAAGTACATGTATGTTACTATATTCTGCCTTGAGATTCATTTTCCTGCAAGCATTTACAGGAAAAAGGAAATACAGTAGAATTTTATGAAAAGCTATACATAAACAGACGAACTGACACCAATGTGCAAAAGAAGACAAAAGGTGCAGGTAAAATGATACCGAACACATGGATTCAGGGGAGTACTGAGTGATGGATCAGGGGTCTGATGGCTGTGGGGTAATAACTGATCCTGAACCCAGTGGTATGGGACTTGAGGCTCCTGTACCTCTTTCCCAATGGGAACAGCAAGAAGGCATGCCCTGGATGTTGGCGGGGGTGAGGGGGGGGTCGCTTTTCATGATGGATGCTGATTTCTTGTGGCAGCACTCCATGGAAAAGGATTTGGGGATGGATCTTACTCTTAAACCAGTTGCCTTTTAAAAGAAAACTGAGCAAAACCGATAATATATCACATAATATTTTACATTCTTCTTCTCTTCCCTGTGTGCGGGGCAAGCTGATTCCTACACTGGCATTTGAACGCCCTAGAACAGAAATCGGGAGACAATTTAATATGAGGCCATTTCAGAGATAGGAAGGGCAAACCCACAGAGGGATCTAAAAACAAGGTGAGAGAACTTTACAATAAAGGAGTTGATGAAATGGGAGCCAATACTGGTCAGTAAGCATGAGGATGACGGGTGAGAGTTCGGACAGGAGCAGCAGAGCTTTTTATCCTTGATTTGTGCTTCCATTAAAACCAAACAGAAGCCAGGCAAGTTGCACCGTATTCTTTAGGAATTGTTACTCTTTCACTCAACTTAGTAAATATTTTTACAGTTGGATACTCTGAATCTAATGCTCAACAATAAACTCCCAGTCTAGTTCAGCATGCAAAGTGGCAACTGGCACGATTTGTTTAAAAGCATGCAATGTGACTTTGTTTAATTTTGCTTCAGTATATTTATTTGCCTGGAAAATATTGATACTTGATTGCAAACAACAGGAATTCTGCAGATGCTGGAAATTCAAGCAACACACATCAAAGTTGCTGGTGAACGCAGCAGGCCAGGCAGCATCTCTAGGAAGAGGTACAGTCGACCTTTCAGGCCAAGACCCTTCGTCAGGACAAACTGAAGGAAGAGTTAGTAAGAGTTCTGAAAGTGGGAGGGGGAGGGGGAGATCCAAAATGATAGGAGAAGACAGGAGGGGGAGGGATGGAGCCAAGAGCTGGACAGGTGATTGGCAAAGGGGATATGAGAGGATCATGGGACAGAAGGCCTAGGGAGAAAGACAAGGGGGGGGGGGGAACCCAGAGGATGGGCAAGAGGTATATTCAGAGGGACAGAGGGAGAAAAAGGAGAGTGAGAGAAAGAATGTGTGCACAAAAATGAGTAACAGATGGGGTACGAGGGGGAGGTGGGGCCTCAGCGGAAGTTGGAGAAGTCGATGTTCATGCCGTCGGGTTGGAGGCTACCCAGACAGAATATAAGGTGTTGTTCCTCCAACCTGAGTGTGGCTTCATCTTTACAGTAGAGGAGGCCGTGGATAGACATGTCAGAATGGGAATGGGATGTGGAATTAAAATGTGTGGCCACTGGGAGATCCTGCTTTCTCTGGCGGACAGAGCGTAGATGTTCAGCAAAGCAGTCTCCCAGTCTGCGTCGGGTCTCGCCAATATATAAAAGGCCACATCCGGAGCACCAGATGCAGTATATCACCCCAGTCGACTCACAGGTGAAGTGTTGCCTCACCTGGAAGGACTGTTTGGGGCCCTGAATGGTGGTGAGGGAGGAAGTGTAAGGGCATGTGTAGCACTTGTTCCGCTTACACGGATAAGTGCCAGGAGGGAGATCAGTGGGGAGGGATGGGGGGAACGAATGGACAAGGGAGTTGTGTAGGGAGCGATCCCTGCGGAATGCAGAGAGAGGGGGGGAGGGAAAGATGTGCTTAGTGGTTGTGTAGGGAGCAGTCCTGACAAAGGGTCTCGGCCTGAAACGTCGACTGCACCTCTCCCTACAGATGCTGCCTGGCCTGCTGTGTTCACCAGCAACTTTGATGTGTGATACTTGATTGCAATTGGATTTATTCCGGTGGGATACAAACCCGTGGGCATGTGACCAAGTGGTTAAGGCATTGGACTAGCGACCTGCAGGTCGTGAGTTCAAGCCCCAGCCGAGGCAACGTGTTGTGTCCTTGAGCAAGGCACTTAATCACACATTGCTCTGTGACGACACTGGTATGGGTCCTAATGCCCTTCCCTTGGACAACATTGGTGTCGTGGAGAGGGGAGACTTGCAGCATGGGCAACTGCTGGTCTTCCATACAACCTTGCCCAGGCCTGCGCCCTGGAGAGTGAAGACTTTCCAGGTGCAGATCCATGGTCTCGCAAGACTAACGGATGCCTTTTTACTTTCACAAACAGCAGAGTTTAAATTCTGCCAATGACAACCTGCCTGGCTAGTTTGTCACAAAATCTCATGTCTAGTATGTGATATATTAGACACAACATTAAATAGAGAAAGCAACCTCTTAAAAAGTATAATTGGTGTTAGAGCACTTGTAACCCACATTTAGATCGATCACAATAACTTGTTGCTATTGACCCGACATAAATTGGGGAACTGCTTTGTCAAGCACCTCCACTCCATCCACTAAAAGCGGAATTCCCCAGGGGCCAACCATTTTAATTCCTATTCCTATTCCCATTCCCATTCTGATATGTTGGTCCATGCCACGATGAGAAAACTCTCAACGTGCAGGAGCAACACTTTACATTCTGTCTGGTTTGCCTCCAACCTGATGACATGGATATCGATTTCCCCTTCTAGTTTTTAAAAAAAAAGTCCCTCCCCCTTTCCTTTTCTTCTATTCCCCACTCTGGCCTCTTACCTCTCCTTACCTGCCTATTGCCTCCCCCTGGGTCCTCTCCTACTTCCCTTTCTCCTATCGTCCGCTCTCCTCTCCTATCGGGTTCCTTCCTCTCCAGCCCTTTACCTTTTCCACGGACAGGGCTTCACCTATCACTTTTGAGCTTGTGCCCCTTCCCTTCTCCCCACATTTTTACTCTGACATGTTCCTTTCCAGTCCTGGTGAAGGGTCTCGGCCCAAAACATCGACCGTGTATTCATTTCCATAGATGCTGCCTGACCTGCTGAGTTCTTCCAGCATTTTGCGTGTATTACTGTGATTCATGATTCAATGTTAATAACAAATAAAATAAAACTATTTCAATCACATCATGAAAATTAATTTAGGGATGGATCCATGAATTCATGTTCATTCATATGTGAAGGAGAAATACAGTCTCTATGCACAGGATGCTTTAAAGTTTTTCCTTGAAAAATGCTGATATAAGTGTAACAATTTTTTCTTTACAGGAGGTTACCATCCAGTGAAATTAGGAGACATTTTTAATGGAAGATATCAAGTAATGAGAAAGTTGGGATGGGGCTTTTACTCCACAGTGTGGCTTTGTCTGGACCTGCTGTAAGTATCCAATTTCCTTTATATCAGCTGTCACAGCATCCTAAATTACTTTTTCTAATTAGAAACCAAGATCTATAGTTAAGGTGCACTGTACTAAATACAATGAAGGATAAAAGTAATAAAAGGTATGACTGGATGATGTTGAACTTGGCCTTTGGAGCTCTGTAAGTTCAGGAGGAAGGAAAAACTGAGGGATATATCTTGACACAAACAAGGAGAATTCTGCAGATGCTGGAAATTCAAGCAACACACATCAAAGTTGCTGGTGAACGCAGCAGGCCAGGCAGCATCTCTAGGACAGTCGATGTTTCAGGCCGAGACCCCTCATCAGGACGGAGGGTCTCGGCCTGAAATGTCGACTGTAGCTCTTCCTAGAGATGCTGCCTGGCCTGCTGCGTTAACCAGCAACTTTGATGTGTGTTGGATATATCTTGACAATGAGTAACAGTGTAAAATTGTCCATTTAGTCCACATGGGCATAACCATTATCTACCCTTAGTCTGGTGGACTGCTGATCAAAAAGATTCCTTTGAGCTGGATGGTTTCAACTTCTTGAGCATTGATGCAAAATCATCCTCTTTCATTTAAGAGATAAACCACTCTGCTCACTGTCCAAATCTCAAGCTTTGACCAGCTCTGGTTTCATGGCACTTACAGTTGGTTCTGGTTAATTGGGACACAGTGCAGCCAGTGCATTTTGGCCCAATTAAGGGGCTGCCCCAATGTGCCAAAGTTTCATGGAAATAGTAAAAACGAAAAAAGAAAAACTGAGTAACAAATTATTTATTTAAATGAAATACAGAACAAATTAAAAATCTAGTACTACTGTACTTTAAAACTGTTAGTTTCTAATGGTTTTTGATAGAGGAATTCATCCAGTGTACGCAATGAACAAAATCAGCACAGACACCTAGTGCAGATGATAGGCTGCCTACATACAATACTTTTGACAATTGCATCCTCCATTCTTCATTACAGTCAAGATGATTGCTGATACCTTCAGAACATTCGTAGTTCCAAACTTATTGAAGTAGTGAAATCACCTCATTTTCACTCCCAGCCATTTTTGGCATCTCCAAACCTGAATGCTTGAAACTGCTGTGAGCAAAACAGTTCCAAATTGTCTTTCTGCTTATTTCTCACCAAATATTAGTGAGAAAAATCACTGCTTTTTGAGCACAAACACATGCAACTGGTACTATTTAAATACTGTTCGCTCTAAGTACTGTGCAGTGTCTAATGGCCACATAAGTACACCTGACAGATGCTAGTTAGAACCTTTCCAGCAACAGTCTCCTGCCCCAAAGATGGGGCATAGTATCCCAAATAAATGAAGGGAATCTCAGCAATTTTCTCAATTAGTTTTTGTTCTTTAAGAGGTGAACCAAGTAAGCAGGTACCCCAATTAACCAATGGCTCAATTAACCGGAATTAACTGTAATTAATTGATACCATTGATTTTCTAGATATTTATAATGCCAGGAGGGTGATATGGCACAACTCCAAAAGCAGGTAAAACAAAATTGGGAATTATGCAGTGACTGATTCACTCCCCAACATGGCAAAATCTTCCCTCAAGTCACAAGGCTGTTCACTCAACTCTGAAACATCTGGACAGCAAAGGTGCATACATTGGGATGTTCTTTATCATCTACCGTTTGGCATTCAATGCTATCATCCCCTCAAGACTATTCATTGTGCTTCAAGACCTTGGCCTCAATACCTCCTTATGCAACGTGATCCTCAGTTTCCCCACTTGCAGACCCCAGTCAGTTCAGATTGGTAACAACATCTCCTCCACTCTCTCCATCAGCACAGGTGCTCCACAAGGCTGTGTGCTTAGTCCCCTGCTCTACTCACTTTATATTCATGACTGTGTGGCTAAGCACAGCTGCAATGCCATATTCAAGTTTGCTAATTACACCACTGTCATAGGATGAATTAAAGGTGGTGATGCGTCAGCACATAGGAGGGAAATTTGGCTGTGTTGTCATAACATCAACCTGTCACTCAATATCAGCAACACCAAGAAGCTGACTACTGACTTCAGGAGGAGGAAACCAGAGGTCCATGAGTCAGTCCTCACAGGGGGATCAGAGGTGGAGAGGGTCAGCAACTTTAAATTCCTGGGCGTTATCACCTCAGAGGCCCTGTCTTGGGCTCAGCACATAAGTGCAGTTACAAAGAAAGCATGGCAGTACCCCTACTTCCTTAGGTAGTTTGCAAAGATTCGGCATGACATCTAAAACTCTGACAAACTTCTATGGATGTTTGGTGGAGAGTGTATTGACTGGCTGCATCAGAGCCTGGTACGGAAACACCAATGCCCTTGAACAGAAGATCTTACAAAAAGTAATGGATACAGCCCAGTCCATCACGGGTAAAGCCCTCCCAAGCATTGAGCACATCTACATGGAGTGCTGTTGTAGAAAAGCAGCATCCAGCATCAGAGTCGCCCACCATCCAGGTCAGGCTCTCTTCTCACTGCTGCCATCAGCAAGGTGGTACAGGAGCCTCAGACTCACCACCACCACCTGGTTCAGGAACAGTTATTACCCCTCAACCATCAGGCTCTTGAACCAGAGGGGATAACTTCACTTGCCCCATCACAGAAGTGTTACCACAACCTATGGACTCACTTTCAAAGACTCTTCATCTCATTTCCTCAATATTTATTGCTTGCTTGCTTTTCTTTCTATCTATCTTCTAATCTTCCTTTCCACAGTTTGTTGTCTTTTGCACACTGGCAGTATGGTCACTTGGTGTAGTCCTTCATTGATTCTATTATGGTTATTAGATTTATTGAGTATGCCTGCAATATAATGAATGTCAAGGTTGTATATAGTGACATACACGTACTTTGATAATAAATTTACTTTAATAAATTTACTTTGAACTTTCAACAAGTCAGGTGTGTGGAAGAATCCTTCCCACTTGCCTGGGTGAATACAGACTCCAATATTACTCAGAAAGTTCAACCCTCCTGATTGGCACCGTGCCCACCAGCCTCTGTGCCGCAGATGTATTCTGGCTGAAGTGTGCACCACCTTCCTTACATACTCACTCATACTACTCCTACAATACTTCCAAGCCTCATCTATTTTAATGCCTAAAAGGACAATAGCAGCAGGCACATGGGAACAGCAACACTCTCAGCTTCTCCACCAAGTCACGTAAATCCCCACTACTTCATCCTCACTGCACCTAAACCCTAGAATTTTTCACAAAGCAGCACCACAAGAGAACTTTCACTGGATGGTAGCTCACCACCATCTCATTGTGAATTAGAGAACAATTCAGCCTCCTATTAATAAATACACAGCAATGGCAGAATAAAGTGTTAGGTTTTCCTGTTGGAGAGCCTAGGATTAACACATAAGACAATAAACCCATAAGACATAGGAGCAGAGTGAGGCCATTTGGCCCATTGAGTCTGCTCCACCATTTCATCACGGTTGGTTTATTATCCCTCTCAATCCCATTCTTCTAACTTCTCCCTGTAACCTTTGACCTCCTTATCAACCAAGAACCGATCAACCTCCACTTTAAATATACCCAATGACTTGGCCTCCACAGCCATCTGTGGCAATGAATTCCACAGATTCACCACCTTCTAGCTAAAGAAATTCCTCCTCATCTCCGGTCATGCAGCATAAATACTACTTGTTGATTATGAACATATGCACAAATATTGTACTTATTTCATTTTGATATACAGCACGGAATAGGCCCTTTCAGACCTTTAAGGTGCACCGCCCATCAACTCCGACAACCCTGACTTAAACTTAACCTAATCACGGTACAATCTACAATGACCAATTAACCTTCCTGGTACGTCTTTAGAGTGTGGGAGGAAACCGGAGGGCTTGGGGAAAACCAACACATTCCACAGGAGGATATTCAGACATTCCTTACAAAGGACATTGAAATTGAACTCTGATGTCCATGCTGTAACAGCATCATGCTAACTGCCACTCCAGTGTGGCACCCAGATTGATCAGTTTATGTTACATTTAGACTGTATCATTGTATGAAGAAATGCCTAAACCTTTGACAAATACTTTTGAACGTATTTTACCTACACTAAAGGTGCAAAGTGAATGAGAGTTGTATTGTATTACATCTAACAGAAAAAATAAATGTGTGGCAGTGAAGGTGGCGAAGAGTGGAAGTGGGTTTACAGAGGCTGCCCAGGACGAGATCAAGCTTCTCAGATGTGTGAGTAACCACTGAAACATGTGCAAAATAAATATTAAGACAGTAGTGTCCCACTCCAAAGGAAAAATCTAAAGTTCTGCTTCCAGAGTAGTGACTTTCAGAGGTGGCACTATCTAAAACACCATCATTTCTCTCAGGAAGCTGGAAAAGATCCCAGAAGGATTATTTGACTTGGTATCCTGACCTAATAGCTTGTCTCATTGCAATCTTTTGCAGGATCTAGCTGTTGACACTTTCTTTAAATTTTACAGCATGGAATAGGCCATTCTGGCCCTTCATGCCATGCCACCCAGCAACCCTCAACAAACCATGATTTAACCCTAAATAACTTAACACTAAATAACTTTACAACGACCAATTAACCTACTAACTGGTGCATCTTTGGACTGTGGGAGGAAATCATAGCACACAGAGAAAACTTGTGGATTCAATGGAGAGGACGTACAAAGTCCTTACAGAAGACAGTGGGTTTGAACTCTGACACCCCAAGCTGTATTGGTGTCACACTAACCACTATGTTAATGTGGTGAACATGCATGCCCTAATATCTCAACACACAGAAATATAAATTAGATAGCAGAAAATTATACTTGATTTCAACAGTAGACAATCTGCTGGAGGAATTTAGCAAGTCAAAGAGCATTTTGACCTGTTGGCACAGCAGTACAATAGTGTAGCTGTTAGTGCAATAATATACAACACCAATATTCACTGATCCGGGTTCAATTCCCACTGCTCTCTGGAATCTTCTCCCTGTGACCTGGGTGGGTTTCCCCCAGGTGCTCTGATTTCCTCCTACATTCCAGAGACTTACAGGTTAGGGTTTGTGAGTTGTGGGCATATTCTGGTGGAACTGGAAGCGTGTAACAATTGTGGACTGCCCCAGCACAATCCTCAGAATGTGTTGGTCATTGACACAGGCAACACATTTCACTGCATGTTTCAATGCACATGTGACAAATAAAGCTAATCTTTCATCATTAATCTGTGTCTGTGTATGGGGCAAGGGTGAGGATGGGAGGAATTGTTCATGTTTTGTGTTGAAACCCTGCATCAAGGATATTTAGTTCACAGTCTACAAATGAACTGACTACTGATATAGTCAGCATTGAAATGAAAAAACTAATTTTTTGTAGCCATTTCTTATATGCTTGCGCTTGGAATATATTTGAGCACCACGGTAGCATAGTGGTTAGCGCAACACTATTACAGTCTGGGACGTCGGAGTTCGGAGTTCAGGGTTCAATTCCGACGTCATCTGTAAGAAGTCTCTGTATGTCCTCCCTGTGGAATGAATCAGAATCAGGTTTAATATCACTAGTATACACCGTGAAATTTGTTAACTTAGCCGCAAGAGTACAATGCAATACATGATGACATAGAAAAAATAAGTAAATCAATTACAATAGGTATATATGTATATAAAATAGTTAAATTAAAATTAGTGCAAAAACATAAATTTTTTTAAAGGTCCATTTAGGAATCGGATTGCAGAGGGGGGGAAAAAGCTGTTCCTGAATCACTGAGTGTGTGCCTTCAGGTTTCTGTACCTCCTTCCTGATGGTAACAATGAGAAGAGGGCATGTCCTGGGTGATGGGGGTCCTTAACAATGGATGCCACCTTTCTAAGGCACCACTCTTTGAAGATATCTTGGATATTATGGAGGCTAATATGCATGATGGAGATGACTAATATTACAACTTCCTGTAGCTTCTTTTGATCCTGTGAGGCAGCCCCCCCCACTCCGCCCCATACCAGACAGTGATGCAGCCTGCCAGAATGCCCTCCACTGTACATCTGTAGAAGTTTTTGACTGTTTCAGGTGACAAACCAAATGTGTGGGTTTTCTCCAGGTGCTCCAGTTTCCAGTCCAAAATGTAACAGTTAGTAGGTTAACTGGTCACTGTAAAACTGTTCCATGATTATGGAGGGTTAAATTTGGGATCGCTGGGTGATGCGGCTAAAAGGTTGGAAGGGCCTTTTCCAAGCTGTCTCTCAATAAATAAAAATAAATATTATCACCCTCTGCATGTGATTTAGGAATGTCCTGAAGTTACGAAAGGAAGTGTTTAAATGTAAGATCATCCCCTTTTTTTTAAAGTAAAGCACCTGGCAGTTGAGTGCCCCACTTTAGCTTGCTGGATTGGACATCTCCCTTTGTTAACCATGTAGGGCTGAGTGGGTGTACACAGGAGAGAAACGCAGAGGCCTCACACTGACTTGTAGAGAATTGAAGTTTGCACAGAAAATCAGGAACAACTCTCCATCTCTTACCAAACCTACAAAAATATAATACTAAAATTTCAATTCTTAGCGACCTTTGGAACCACCTTTAAATTGTTGATTAGAGCACTCAATGCCAAATGGAGATGATGTTGTTAATATTTCTACAATATTAAAGAAATACCATGAAGTCTTGGAATTTCTCATCAAAATGGCTCATGCACATTATCAAAAGCAGATGATTTATTACATTATTTCCTAAAGGATGACTTTATACTTTTCCTCCACACATTACTATCAAGAATGCTGAGGAAATTGAACAATGTTGTTCCGATAGTTTCCCAGTGTGAGAGGCTTGAATCCCAGGCAGTAAAGTAACTGTTAGAAACAAGTGATCATCAGCAAAAGATTTTTAATCCATCACTTTCTCCACAGCTCTGATATACTGGCTTCAATTTTCACCTTGAGTGCTTGTCGGTGTGGAGTTTGCATGCTTTCCTCTGACCATGACGATTCTTCCCATATTCCAAAGATGTCTATGTTGGTAGGTTAATTGGTCACTGTAAAGTGTAGGTAATTGGTAGAACATTGAAGAAATTGATGGAAATGTGAGAGGAATAAAATGGAATTAGTGTAAAATGGATGAGAGTGAATGGGTGAACTGATTTGGTAGGTCTGGGGGCCTGTTTCCATGCTGCATGAACACATATTTATCCTTTAAAAATATTTATTTTCTCAGGTGAGATGGAAATGCTCAAAGGATCCAGATAAGGAACGAATTGTCCAACTATTAGATCAATTTATAATCACCGGTCTGAATGGTGTCCGTATCCTTTAATTCAACATCATTACTGATTTGTTGTGAAAAGATGTACAGGAAGATGTATTTAACGTGTGTATATTTGATGACAGCAGCAAAATGTTTTCTGCCTGATTAGGGAGTGTGTAAGTGATTCATACAGCGACCTCTGCGTCTCAGTTACAACACAGATTTCCAAGTACTGTACAGATATGTCACCACAGGGAGGGAAATACGAGGACAGAATAATCCAGGCAGCTCTTGTGACCTTCTCTGCAAACCTTTATTAAATGGCATGACCTGGAAACTGTCACCTGCTTATCTCTAATTGCACATGACACATGATACCTAGATTTATATGAATAATGTCTGCAGACTATTTTGAATGTGTTTACCTTAAAAAGTGATTTGTGAATCATGTATTTTGAGATCAGAGAGCTTTATAAATGAGCCCAGTGTCAAGGGCGTTTGACTATGTTGAATTTTTTAATGTCTGGTTTTCATGAATGGTGGATTTAGAAACTATGGATATTCATTAATTGTATAACTAGAGGTTTCAGGCCATATCTACAGATTATCATGTAACTAACATCTTCAAATGTGATGCCTCAAAAAGGCAGCATTCATCATTACAGACCCCTATCACCTCAGACATACTCTGTTGTATAAAATATATATTATACTGTAATTTATAGTTTTTTAAAATGTATTGCTGATGCAAAATACCAAAGTTTATGACATATGTCAGTGGTATTAATTTTGATTCTAGTAATTTTTAGTTTAAATAGTATTAAATAGTCTCAAATAGACATTAGTTTCCTTGCCTTCAGAGTTTAAAGTTTTTAATTTTAGCTTCATGCCAGTTTATAAAATTCTGAAATGGATTTTTGCTATACAATGTGACTGAATAAATTGCTCTACAAGAAACTGGTGTGGATTTGACGGGCTGGATGTTTTCCTCGTGATTCTACCGTATCTCTATGATTCCATGAATCTCTTGAAGAAATATTGCAAATTTGTGGATAGCATCCTGTAGGTGACAGGTGAAACTATGCTGTCTATTCAGATAATGTGAAAATAATTCAGAGATGAGGATCTTCTGTCTTTGTTCTGAACATTGCTGGGAAATATTGATTTATTTTTCTCTTCATCACATTGTCCAAAATATCTTCTGGGTCTGACTTCATAGTGGCAATCACTACAATCCACAGTGATTGTACTTAAACTACTCTGAGATGTTTCAAAGTGAAGTGATAAAACTCAATATGAATAAATTTTCTACATTCATAACTTCACTCATTATTGATCAGGTCCAGACTTTCTGTAACCACCTTAACTCCTGTGCCAGATGTGTGTTTAGTTACAGAACTACTAGGTAATCATCTTTATCATTGGATTATTAAATCCAATTGGCAGGGGCTACCCATGCCTTGTGTCAAGAAAATCATTCGACAGGTAAGATGAAATGAATAAGAACATATCCTGAGCCTTTTTTAAAATAGGAAATGCTTATTGTTTGCTGATCAGGAGGTCTCTGAAACTTGCCTGACATTTGTCCTGAATCTTGACTAATATTTCGGTATAAGCTGTCTTCCAACTAATGGGATTCAGAATTCTGTAGAGAACCAGCTCCTCCTGGTGCCACAGGAATGGTTTTTGTTAAATCTGCCCTGGGGTTTAGGTCACGCCAATCACAGAATATTCCTGCCCAGCTCCTGATCCACTCAAGTCAGGAGCTTAAATATTGTGCTGTAGAGGGTGAAGAGGGTTCACCGGGATGTTGCTTGGATTGGAAGACTTTAGTTAGGATAATCTTAGAGTAGGTTATGAGGTCGGCACAACATGGTGGGCCAAAGGGCCTGTACTGTGATGTAGAGTTCTAGGTTCTCTGTCCTATGTAAGGAAAGACTGGATAGGCTGGGTTGTTTTACTTGGAGCACAGGGTGACTTAATAGAGGTGTATAAAGTTATGAGAGCATAGACAGGGTAGAAAGCCACAATCTTTTTCTCATGGTAGGGGTATCACATACCAGATGGTATAGGCTTAAGGTGAGAGGGAAAAGATTTAAAGGGGATTTGAAGGGTAAGTTTTTTTTCCCCACACAGATACAAGGATGGCACTAGCTAAGAAGGTGGTGTAGTCGTATATACATTATTAGACAGACAGACACTTGAATAGGCAAGACATAGAGGAATATTGTCTTAATGCAGGCAAGTGGGCAGTAGATGGGCAAAATGGTTGGCATGGATGTGCGTGACAAAAGGCCTGCTTCTGTGTAATATAACCCTATGACTCGAAATTATGGACAAGCTTCAAATAAACTGGTACTACACTGTTTTTAATTGGCCTCAGGATATAAATAGTGACATGTCCCTTATTCATTTCCAGCCCAACATTGTTGCCCTGATAAAAGACAACAGCCTGAAGCAAACTGGTTACCTTTTGTAACAATTTGTCACAATGCAGTGAGTGGTGAGCACATCTGAATTGAATTGACTTTATTACTTGCATCCTTCACATACATGAGGAGTAAAAATCTTTACATTACATCTCTGTCTAAATGTCCATTTTATAGTAACTTACACGTGAATTAATCAGTTACACCCCTTGCCTCCACACTCCTTAGTGGCCTCCTGAGCAACATAGAAAAGTTGTGATACTGTGATCCTATTGTTAAAAGGGGCTTCCATGTCATTAGAGGGTTAGCCAAATCCAGTCCCACATTCAAAGCAGGTGAAAAATTCTCAAATAGATCATACCCCCTGAGTTATCAGATCTTTTAAAATGCTCAAATAATTCTTAAAGAAAACATATAAAGCTCAGAAGTTCCTAAAAACCCTAAGACTTTTAAAAATACCCTTCAAAACCTCAAAACATCTTAACTTAATAAGCAACTTAGAATTTTTCTGGAAGCTTCTTGGACAGATCTAATCACAGATCAGAAAGTCTATGTAAATTAGCATACTTTTATCTGCGGCTCTCACAGTTGTCGGCTGTCATTCAAGTTAAGGAGAGGATATCCTTTGCACCTCCTCAGACCTGGTGTTGAATTCATTGATGTGTTGATAACATAAGAATTGGCTATTATGCCAAGTTCCTTTGCCCATTCTGAACTCTACAAGATCCAGTGTTGGAGCAATACCTAACTCGCAGCCTGACCAATGCTTCGCCATTCTCTCAAAACTACAGGACAGAAAATGGCAACAATTTTCCTAGAGTCCAGGGTATTCTTTCACCTGCTATGAGACATGATCAGATGTATTACATTCAATGTTATTTAGCATGTTTTGTCCAGAACTCTTGAATTTGGAAAACACAAGAGATTCTGCAGAAGCTGGAAATCCAGAGCAATATGCGTGGAGAAATTCAGCAAGTCAGACAGCATCTATGAAGAGGAATAAACAGACAACATTTCAGGCAGAGACCTTTCACCAGGACAGGAAAGGAACGGGAAAGAAGCCAAAATTCTTCCTTTCCAGGGTCTTGGCCCGAAACAACTATTTATTTCCTTCTATAGATGCAATCTGACCTGCTAAGTTCTTCCAGAATTTTATGTCTTGCCCTTGAGTTTTGTGTCCCTATCCAGTACTATGGCGATTTTCTCTGACAGTAACACTTCACATCCATCAGAAACAAGCCTAAGCATTTTCCCAGCAACGTGACAATTTTCCTTCCCTCGGGAACAGGCTGTTTGTGGGATCTTGCAGTCTGTACAAATTCTGCTGCATTTCCCATTAACACAACAGTGGCTACATTTCAAAGTTTATTCTCTGGTGGTGCGGAGCTCTGGGCTGATCTAATGACTTAGTAAATAGGTGCATTCTTTATCTTAACAGAATTGTATATATAAACATAAACACAAGATAAAAACAGGCCGGGCAGCACCTATGGTCATGAATAAACAGTCATTATTTTGGGCCACGAGCATTCATCAGGACTGGAAAGGAAGGGGGAAGATGCCAGAATAAGAAGGCTGGGGGAGGGGAAGCTAGAAAGTGATAGGTGAAGTCATGTGGGTTGGGGAGGGTGATGAACCAAGAAGCTGGGAGGTGATGGGTGGAAAAGGCAAAGGCCAGAGAAGAAGTAATCTGATAGGAGAGGAGAGTGGAGCATAGGGGAAAGGGAAAGAGGGATGTGAAAGGCAGGTGAGCAGAAGAGACGAGAGGTCAGAGTAGGGAACAGAAGAAGTGGGGTTGGGAAAAAAGAAATTACTGGAACTTGAAGAAATCCATGTTCATGCCATCAGGTTGGAGACTACCTAGATGGAATATGAGGTGATGCTCCTCCATTGTGACAGTGGCCTCATCGTGGCAGAAGAGGAAGCCATAGACTGACATATTGGAACATGAATGGGGATAGAGTTGTATCTATGCCCCCTTCTCTTGGGCAGATAATAAGGAACAGATGCAGGACTAGGCTGTCTGACCCTCACAATGGCACTGCCATTCGATAAGAACACAGTGGACACTGTTTCTCAAGCCACTATCCTGCCTAATTTCTATTTGCCTGATAGTTGGGATAAATTGGTGTTTCCCTGGCTGACAGTCAGTGGTGAGCAGAGTGCCACAGGGTTCAGTGCTAGGCCCACAAATATACATTCAATGGTCACTTATTATGTACCTCCTGTACCTACTAAAGTGGCCTTAAGTATGTACGAACTATTTGGATAAGGGGACCAAGTGTAGCAATCTAAGTTTTGCTGATGATGCTACATTGAGTGAAAAAGCAAAACTGTGTAGAGGATGTGGAGAGATATCGACAGATTAAATGAGTGGGCAAGGGTTTGGCAGATAGAGTACAACACTGGTAAGTGTGAGGCCATCCACTTTGGAAGGAAAAATAATAGATCAGGTTATTATATAGTGGTGAAAGATTGCAGTATGTGACTGTGCAGAAGGACTTGGAAGTGTCTGTGTGTGAATCGCAAAATGTTGGTTTGCAGATGTAACAGGCTATCAAGAAGGCAAATGGAATGTCGGCCTTCTTTGCTAGAGGGATTGAATTTAAGAGCAGTGAGGTTATGCTGCAACTGTACAGGGTACTGGTATGCCCACACCCTAGTGCACTGCATGCAGTTTTGGTCTCCTTAATTGAGGAAAGACATACTAGCTTTGTAGGTGGTGCACAGGAGGCTCACTGGGTTGATTCTGGAGATGAGGGGGTTAACCTATGAAGAAGGATTAATGCAACACACATCAAAGTTGCTGGTGAATGCAGCAGGCTAGGCAGCATCTCTAGGAAGAGGTACAGTCGACGTTTCAGGCCGAGACCCTTCATCCTGACGAAGGGTCTCGGCCCGAATCGCCAACTGTACCTCTTCCTAGAGATGCTGCCTGGCCTGCTGCGTTCACCATCAACTTTGAAGTGTGTTGCTTGAATTTCCAGCATCTGCAGAATTCCTCGTGTTTAAGAAAGATTAATGTTGCCTGGGACTCAATGAAATCCAGAAGAATGAGAGGGGATTTTATGAAAACATCTAAATTATGAAAGGGATAGATAAGACAGAGACTGGAAAGTTGTTTCAACTGGGAAGTAAGTCTAGAAGTAGGGGACATAGCCTCAAGATTCAGGGGAATAGATTTAGGATGAAGATGTAGAGAATCTGCTTTTTCTAAAGCATAGATAGAGGCTACCTCATTAAATATATTTAAGGCACAGTTAGACAAATTTCTGCACAGCCAGGGAATGAAGTTATGGGGAAAAAGCATGTAGGTAGAGCTGAGTCCAAAGCAGATCAGCCATGAATTTATTGAATGGTGGAGCAAGCTCAACAGACCAAATGGCCTACACCTGCTCCTGGTTCTTAAGTTCTCATATTATTGAATCCTTTAGTGTCCAATAAAATCAATGAATACTGAAAAACTAAGCATTAGTTTCCATGTAAGATTTGCAATTATCTACAATTCTGAATGGTATGTATATTCCTTTCACTCAGACTTACACGCCAGAACTTTTAGCCCGAGACAACGGTTTCAGTAACAGGCTCTCCATCCTCTTCTTACTCAATCTCTTTCAATGAGCCACTTCTAACTTTTCTACAGTTCCAATAAATATCAAACTATCTTATTCAGTTCTATAGCCAGAAAATAGATCTGACAGAGGATCTCTACAGTAAAATATAAGAAAAATGTAAATTAGTTTTTTAAAATTAGATGGCTTTGCACTTTGGACAGAATGCCTAACATCTGATAATACAGTTAATTGGGTCTTTGGTTAATCAGGGTAGCCGCTTATTTGGGACGACTCTTAAAGAACAAAAAACAATCAAGAAAATAATTGAGATTCCCTTCATTTATTTGGGGCACTATGTTGTTTGTTTGAGAAGGGAGACTGTTGCTGAACAATTTCTAATTCGCGTCAGATGTGTGCACTTCTATGGCCGGTAGACACTACACCATACTCAGAGCAAACTGTTTCTAAATAGTGTTCACTGCACGTGCTTGTGTTGAAAAAGCAGTGACTTTTGTCACTGATAGTTGGCGATAAATAAGCAGTAAGACAATTCAGAACTGCTTTGCTCCCTGCAGTTTCAAGCATTCAGGCTTGGAGATGCCAGAAACTGCTGGGAGTGAAAATGACATGATTTTGTTACTTTAATAAGTTAAGCAATATAAAGAATTTGAAGTTATCGACGATTATCATGAATGTTACAATGAAAATGAAGATTTGGAGGATGTAATCATCGAAATTATTGTATGAAGGCAGTCCATTAACTGCATTAGATGTCTGCACTGATTTTGTTCATTTGCAGACAATCATACTATACACTGTCAATAACAATTAGGAACAAATGCACAGTTTTATAATACTGTAGTAGTATTAGCACTGTTTTAATTTGTCTTGTATTTCATTTAAATACAGTATTTGTTACTCAGGCTTCCCCTTAGTTGTGGCAAAATATATTGCTCCTGTTGTGTCCCAATTAACCTGAATCCACTGTAGTTTGTTTGGTTGATCATTCAGTTTTTATTTCGGAAGCAGTTCAACTGTACTAACTGATAGGCTGCTTTCTGTCCTCATATCTTAGGTTCTACAAGGGTTGAATTATCTGCATACCAAGTGCAAGATCCTGCATACGGATATCAAACCAGATAACATTCTTCTCTGTGTCAACCAACAATATCTCAATCAAATAGCTGTTTCCATGCAACCAGGAGCTGGAAAAGAAGCACGGAGTCTAACAGGTAGTTAATGGCAGGAAGTTTACAATATCACACACACAAAATGCTGGAGGAACTAAAAGGTAAGGCAGCATCTGTGGAGAGGAATAAACAGTTGATGTTTCAGACTAAGACTTGTCCATAAACATCAACGAAGCTGCCTGACCTGCTGAGTTCCTCCAGCATTTTAGTGAATTACTCTGGACTTTCATTATCTGTAGGATCTCTTGTGTTTAAATTCACAATATTTTAATATTCCAAAGATAAGGCTGAACCAGGACACCAAAAACACAAAATGTTTCCTCCTAATCTGTTATTCAAGGATGTTATCTCTACTTTGACTAAGAAAACCTAAAGATTGGTCATTATCCCTTTGCTGTTGCAAGAGCTTGCTACTTGTATTTCCCCACTGCACTTCCTGGATTAAAACAAGTACATTTTGGTATATTCTGATGGTTGTAAAGTGTTTTTGGGATCAGATTAATCTGTCTTCCTTTCTTACATTCCCTCCATCCTTCCTCCTTTACAGAATCTGGTATTCCTCAAATAAGGAATTCTGAGTTGTCTTCCTTCATTTGTATATTTTATACTGAAGCAGTGGTCAAAATTCCATCAACAATATACTACTGTTATCAAAACTCTTCTCAGAGTCCAAGGACTCTGGTCCTTGGATACTGGTAAGACATATGTTAGATATGACCAGAGATATGTTGTTTATCTCCTTTGATCTGATTTTTGTTATCATTTTCAGGAGAAATTAACACAGAATATTCACTCCCGAACCCTTTGGATCCTAAATATGCTGAAGAAATAAGTGTAAAGATTGTGGACCTGGGAAGCGGTTGCTGGACAGTGAGTTCCATGCAGTCATGGAAGGACAGGAATTAATATTGTCGAGATGATCTTCATATAGATTGCTCGAATATTGGTTTACATAATTGGAGCATATAAGTCTCAACCAAGGAACTCCTCTCTGAGTTTGGTCTGAAACATTGTCCCTAAACCTCATATTTCTAGCTCCCTGAAGCATCATCCCTTATTCTTTGAATAAATTATGTTCTCTTTTCTGTTGATGATAGTGTGAAGTGTGTACCATTACAATGTGGCTGAAGATCATTCAGTGTCTTAATTACCATTACTGGGGTCAATGTGAAGTGATTCTGGAAGAAATTGTGACTTCAATATAAAATACCCATGCAATCACATTTCACTAGACCCACACATCTGTGATAACAAAGTACAATCAGATTTCAGTTAACTATAATGCTGCAAGTGCAGTGCAGTTTATCACATTGCATGTGCCAAAGTCGCAGCATTCGTCATACAGCAATGGAACAAAGCAATGATATATACGCTCACGAAAAAACCTTGTTTAACTTTCTCAAATTACCATTAGACCATAAGGCATAAGAGCAGAATTAGACCATTTGGCTTATCAAATCTTCTCCACCATTCCATCATAGCTAATTTATTATCCCTCTCAACCCCATTCTCCTGCCTTCAGCTCATAACCTTTAACACCTAATCAAGAATCTATTAACCTATCAACATCGCGGTTAGAGTGATGCTAAAACAGCTCGGGGCATCAAAATTTGGAGTACAGTTCCAATGTCATCTCTAAGGTTTCTGTATGTCCTCCCTGTGGAATGCCTGGGGTTTCTCTGGGTGGTACTGTTTTCTCCCACAGTCCAAAGATGTACCACTTAGTAGGTTATTTGGTCATTGTAATTTGCCCCATATTTAGGCTGGGGTTAATCAGGGACTGCTGGGTCAAAGGGCCAGAATGGCCTTTTCTGCACTGTATCTCAGTAAATAAATAAATAAACTGAATGACTTGGGCTCCTGAGATTACTTATCTCTTTATTAAACTATTTTTTTAACCTTGGTTCCAGTTCAAACATGTTACAGAGAAGATCCAGACAAGACCGTACCGTGCACTGGAGACCATCCTTGGCGCTGGTTATGGGCCTCCTGCTGACATTTGGAGCACAGCTTGTGTGGTAAAAGAAAGAGCAATGTTTCCAGTTTACACTCCCTGAAGCTACTTATTACTTTGTAACTTAATGCATTACAAATTGTATGAGTTCAACATTCAAGATTGGTATTGCCATTCTCAGCACTTGAGTGTAAAGAACAAAATGACTGTTACTTCAGATCAGCTGTAGCATAAACAAACACAATAAGCATAAAGAACACACTAAAAAACAAAAAAAAACACCCACCACAAATACAAACATAAAAGCAATCCTAAAAAACAAGTAATGTTTGAGTAAGACCATATATACATAAATTTAGTTTATAAACATAGACTCGCCACTCTCTGGCTAAAGAAATTATTCCTCATCTCCATTCTAAAAGGATGCCTCTCTATTCTGAAGCTGTGTTCTCTGGTCTTAAAGACTCCCACCATAGAAAACATCCTCTCCACATTCACTGTGTCAAGACCTTCCACCATTCAACTGGTTTCACTGAGGTCATCCTTTAATCTTCTAAATTCCAGTGAAAATTCAAGTATGCAACATCAACTGATTCTCCTTTGACTATCGTGCCTGTTATTTCCTCAAAGAATTCCAACAGATTTATCAGGCAAGATTTTCCCTCCTTTGACTATCGTGCCTGTTATTTCCTCAAAGAATTCCAACAGATTTATCAGGCAAGATTTTCCCTTAAGGAAACCATGCTGACTATGACCTATTTTATCATGTGCCTCCAAGTACCCTAAGACCTCATCCGTAATAACTGACTCCAATATCTTCCCTACCACTGAGGTCAGACTAACTAGCCTATAGTTTCCTTTCTTCTGCCTCTCTCCCTTCTTGAAGAGTGGAGTGGCATTTGAAGTTTACCAGTCTTCCAGAACCATTCCCAAATCTACTAATTCTTGAAAGATCATTACTAATGTCTCCACGATCTCTTCAGCCACCTCTTTCAGAACCCTGGGGTTCTAGAGGAATTAAGTACATTTGTACATGAAGCAACAGAATTTTTAAAAAACAATTTGATTCATTCATGTCCTTCAGGGAATAAATTATACCTTTAGTACCTTTAGGAGTCATAATAAGATTATGTATGGAAACAGATCCTACGGTTTATTGAGTCCACATGCACCCATCTTAACTGTAATCTGATTCTGACCCATCCTATTTCCCTATATTCCCATGAACTCACCCCAGATTCTACTACTCACTAACACACTAAGGGTCACTTACAGTGCCTAATTGACCTAACAGCTGGCACACAGTCACAAAGATTAGGCTAACTCCACAGGCAGTACCAGACATTGTAGGAGTTGTAAGGCAGCAGTTCCAGCAACTGCACCCTTCTGCTGCCTCCTTTTGACTTTTATCTGATTACGTTACCACTGATATGTGGTTGATTCTAAACTACCCTCTGAAATACCCTTATTGACCACAGGGTCTAATACAGATGAATTATCTTATCTGTGACTTCCACATTCTGTAAGCGACAAACTGAACACTGATCCCTCTCAAACCAAACTCAATTTCAAGTGCGGTCTGCCCCTGGTACACTTCACATGGATACCTGAGGTGGGAAAGAGGAATTTATAAGGGAAACTCACATCTCTCCAAATTTGCATCCTTTATTTATCATCTTCTAGACGAGCCCAGTTTGAGCAAACACAAAGTAAGAATCACGCCACTGCATGCCAAGTCTCTGAAGAAGAATCCTCTAAAATTTAGGAAAAAGGGGAGAATCTACTCACTTTAATCTTGCAAGCAGTGCGCTGTCAATATTTGTGTGCAGTATTAGAGTTGTTAGTGCTTTGTTACCTTCAGTGTTTTACTAAGTGCGAGTGCTTTGCGCATCTCATGCTCAACATTTCAAAATGGAAATAGTGTAAACCTCTCTTTACATACACAGGCATTTGAGTTGGCAACAGGTGAATACTTGTTTGATCCTCGACCTGGAAAGACCTTCTCTGAAGATGAGGGTAAGGGAGCATATTTTAATCAAGATCAAATGGGAACATTGATCCAATCATAAATATATTCTCCAATAGATTCCCTTCCTCTAAGTCAATCAGCGTTAGTGTTTTCAATGTAAGAAACATACAGACAAAAGAATATGTGTAGAACAAGGAGCGACATTAGAAACTTAGAAAACCTACGGCACAATACAGGCCCTTTGGCCCACAACGCTGTGCCAAACATGTACTTACTTTAGAAATTACTTAGGGTTACCCATAGCCCTCTATTTTTCTAAGCTCCACGTACTTATCCAGGAGTCTCTTAAAAGACTTTATTGTGTCCGCCTCCACCACAGTCGCCGGCAGCCCATTCCATGCACTCACCACTCTCTGCATAAAAAAACCTTGCCCCTGACGTCCCCTCTGTACCTACTTCCAAGCACCTTAAAACTGTGCCCTCTCATGTTAGCCATTCCAGCCCTGGGAAAAAGCCTCTGACTATCCACATGATCAAAGCCTCTCATCATCTTGTACACCCCTATCAGGTCACCTCTCATCTTCTGTTGCTCCAAGGAAAAAAGGCCAAGTTCACTCAACCTATTCTCGTAAGGCATGCTCCCCAATCCAGGCAACATCCTTGTAAATCTCCTCTGCACCCTTTCTATAGTTTCCACATCCTTCCTGTAGTGAGGCGACCAGAACTGAGCACAGTACTCCAAGTGGTCCTATATAATTGTAACATTACCTCTCGGCTCATGAATTCAGTTCCATGGTTGATGAAGGCCAATGCACTGTATGCCATTGTAACCAAACAGCCAACCTGCGCAGTAACTATGGACACGGACCCCAAGATCCCTCTGATCCTCCACACCACCAAGAATCTTACCATTAATACGATATTCTGCCATCATACTGATCTACCGAAATGATCTACCTCACACTTATCTGGGTTGAACTCCATCTGCCACTTCTCAACCCAGTTTTTCATCCTATCGATGTCCCGCTGTAACTTCACAACACCCCCAACCGTTGTGTCATCAGCAAATTAACTAACCCATCCCTCCACTTCCTCACCCAGGTTATTTATAAAAATCACGAAGAGTAGGGGTCCCAGAACAGATCCCTGAGGCACGCCATTGGTCACCAGCCTCCATGCAGAATATGACCCATCTACAACCACTTTTTGCTTTCTGTGGGCATGCCAATTCTGGATCCACTAAGCAATGTCCCCCTGGATCCAATGCCTCCTTACTTTCTCAATAAGCCTTGCATGAGGTACCTTATCAAATGCCTTGCTGAAATCCATATACCCTACATCTACTGCTCTACCTTCATCAATGTGCTTAGTCACATCCTCAAAGAATTAAATCAGGCTTGTAAGGCATGACCTGCCTTTGACTCTCAGGATCTTCTCCATCAACTTACTAACCACTGAGGTAAGACTTATTGGTCCATAATTTCCTGGGCTATCTCTACTCCCTTTCTGGAATAAGGGAACAACATCTGCAACCCTCCAATTCTCTGGAACCTCTCGCATCCCCATTGATGATGCAAAGATCATTGCCAGAGGCTCAGCAATCTCCTCCCTCGACTCCCACAGTAGCCTGGGATACATCTCGTCCAGTCCCGGTGACTTATCTAACTTGATGCTTTCCAAAAGTTCCAGCACATCCTCTTTCTTAATGTCTATATGTTCAAGCTTTTCAGTCCACTGTAAGTCATCCCTACAATTGCTAAGGTCCTTTTCCATAGTGAATACTAAAGCATTGGACCCTTCCAGACTGTTTCATCATTCCCAGCCCAGGCCTGTACCCAATGATTTTCTTTGGTGTTATCCAAGTGAAGAGTCTTGCACTGACTGTCTGTTGCAGCCTGATCCACTGAATTTCTCCAACACTTTACAGGCAGCGGCCACTTTATTAGGTACAGCAGTGCAGATATCTAATCAACCAGTCATACGGCAGCAACTCAATGTATGCAGACATGGTCAAGAGGTTCAGTTGTTGTTCAGATTAATTGTTGATTCCAGATGGGGATCTGAGTATCTCAGAAGCTGCTGATCTCTTGGGATTTTCACACACAACAGTTTTCAGAGAATGGTGCAAAACACAGACATTCAGTGAGCAGCAGTTCTGTGTGTGAAAATGTCTTGTTAATGATAGAGGTAAGAGGAGAAAAAAGGAGACAAGGAAATGACAACAAACTCAATAAGTATTTGCGTCAGTCTTCACTGGAAGACCTTAGCAGAATACCAGAAATGCAAGAGTGGAGTGTCATTGCTAGCAGTAAAGAGAAGGTGCTTGGGAATCTGAAACGTCTGAAGGTAGATAAGTCACTGGACCAGATGGACTACATGCCAGGATTCTGAAAGAGGTAGTTGAACAGATTTTGGAGGCATTAGTAATGATCTTTTAATAATCATTCAATTCTGGAATGGTTCCAGAGGACTGGAAAATTGAAAATATCACTCCAGTGTTTAAGAAGGGAGAGAAACCTGGCTTCAGTGATTGGAAAGATGTTGGAGTCTATTCTTAAAAATGAGGTTTTGGAGTACTTGGAGGCACAAGATAAAATAGGCCAAGGTGAGCATGGTTTCCTTGACAAATATGTTGGAATTGTTTTAGGAAATAACAGGAAATATGGACAAAGAAGAGTGAGTGGATACTCTTTATTTGGATTTTCAAAAGGCCTTTGACAAGCTGCTGCACACGAGACTACTTAACAAGATAATAGCCCAAGGAATTGCAAGATAGAAAATTGGCTGATTGGCAGGAGGCAAAACGTGGAAGTAAAGGGAGCCTTTTCTGGTTGGCTGCCAATGACTAGTGGTGTTCTGCAGGGGTCAATGTTGGGACCACTTCTTTTCAAGTATATATTAAAGAAGTGGCAAATGGAATATATTGTAGGAAAGTGCATGGTCATGCACCTTGTGTAGAAAGAATAAAGGTGTGGACTTTAGCCAGATGGTGATGAATCTGTGGAATTAATTTGCACAGATGGCTGTGGGGGTCAAGTCATTGGGTATATTTAAGGTGGATGCTGATACGTTCTTGATTAACCAAGGCATCAAAGGTTACTTTACTTTATTGTCGCCAAATAATTGATACTAGAGCGTACAATCATCACAACGATATTTGATTCTGCGTTTCGTGCTCCCTGGATTACAAATCGATGGTAAATATTAAAAATTTAAATTATAAATCATAAATAGAAAACAGAAATGGGGAAGTAACGTAGTGCAAAAAAACCGAGAAGCAGGTCCGGATATTTGGTGGGTACGGCCCAGATCTGGGTCAGGATCCGTTCAGCAGCCTTATCACAGTTGGAAAGAAGCTGTTCCCAAATCTGGCCGTACGAGTCTTCAAGCTCCTGAGCCTTCTCCCGGAGGGAAGAAGGACGAAAAGTGTGTTGGCTCGGTGGGTCGTGTCCTTGATTATCCTGGCAGCACTGCTCCGGCAGCGTGCGGTGTAAAGTGAGTCCAAGGACGGAAGATTGGTTTGTGTGATGTGCTGAGTTGTGTTTCCGATCTTCTGCAGCTTCTTCCGGCCTTGGACAGGACAACTTCCATACCAGATTGTGATGCACCCTAGAAGAATACTTTCTACAGTGCATCTATAAAAATTAGTGAGGGTTTTGGGGGACAGGCCAAATTTCTTTAGTTTTCTCTGGAAGTAAAGGCACTGGTGGGCCTTCTTGGCAGTGGACTCTGCTTGGTTGGACCAAGTCAGGTCATTTGTGATATTGACCCCGAGGAACTTAAAGCTTTTGACCTGTTCCACTTGCGCACCACCAATGTAAATTGGGTCATGCAGTCCGCTACTCCTTCTGAAGTCAACAACCAATTCCTTTGTCTTGCTGACGTTGAGGGATAGGTTATTGTCTTTGCACCATGCCACCAGGTTCTTAATTTCCTCTCTGTACTCAAACTCATCATTACCCAAGATATAGCCTACAATTGTCATGTCATCAGCAAACTGATATATTGAGTTTGATGGAAACTTGGCTACACAAACATGGGTGTACAGTGAGTACAACAGGGGGCTGAGTACACAGCCTTATGGGGCACCAGTGCTCAGAGTGATTGTAGAGGAGAGCTTGTCCCCTATTTTTACAGCCTGGGCCCTGTCTGTGAGGAAGTTGAAGATCCAGCTGCAGATCCAAGTGCTAAGGCCCAGGTTCCAGAGCTTAGGAATCAGTTTATTTGGAATGATGGTATTGAAGGCAGAGCTGTAGTCAATGAAAAGGAGCCTTACGTATGCGTCTTTATTCTCCAGGTGTTCTAAGGAGGAATGTAGGGTCAGAGAGATGGCATCTGCCGTTGACCTGTTGCGCCAGTAGGTGAATTGCAAAGCGTCGAGGTTGACCGGTAGGCTGTGGTTGATGTGTGCCATAACCAATCTCTCGAAGCACTTCATAGCAACTGATGTCAGAGCCACAGGTCGATAGTCATTCAGGCATGCCACCTTGCTCTTCTTCGGCACTGGGATTATCGTTGCCTTCTTAAAACACGAGAGGATCTTAGACTGAAGCAAGGAGCAGTTGAAGATATCAGCAAACACTCCAGCTAGCTCGCTTGCACAGGCCCAGAGAACCCATCCCGGGTTGCCATCTGGGCCCATTGCCTTCCTTGGATTTATCTTCAGGAAGGCCCTCCTACAAGAAGAAGGCAAGAGAATGGGGTCGAGAGGGATAATAAATCAGCCATGATGGAATGTTGGAGTGGCTGAACGGCCTAATTCTGTTTCTGTGTCTTAAGGAGATTGGCCAGGCTGGTTCAAGCTGTCAAGAAGGCGACAGTAACTCAAACCCAGCACCAATCCCTGCGGCACAGTGGCACATCAATAGCCATTGGCCTCCAGTCAGAGAGACAACCATCTACTACCGCCCTCTGGCGTCTGTGAAGCTGAAGTCTAATCCAATTTACCACCTCATTTTGAATGCCAAGCGATTCAGCCTTTCTCACCAACCTCCCATGCGGAACCTTTTCAAAGGCCTTGCTAGAGTCCATAAAGACAACGTTACTGGCTTGCCTTCATTAACTTTCTTTGTAACTTCCTTGAAAAATTCTATAAAATTGGTTAGACACAACCTATCAAGTGATAAGGACTAAGCAGACATTTTAGGCCCAGTTCCAAAGTTTACTGGTCTCTCACATTTTACACATTCTCACATTCAAATGTACTCCAATTTTTTTTTGCATGCATTTACTGTCAATGCCAATTTAAATTTTTTTGTCGAATTGATTCTGGCTACTTTAATTCTGAAAATGGATTTTAATGCATTTGTGTCACTCCAGAGAACACGTTTGTGGTTTAGAGTTTAAGAATGGTTTCAGATTTACAGTGATGCCAAAATAAAGTCTGTGATCCTTTGTTGCTTATCCTTCCTCCTGCTCTTCTCTGTGACAGACCACATTGCACATATTATTGAGCTGCTTGGGAGAATCCCCTTGAAGTGTACATTCTCTGGCAAGTATTCCAAAGATTTCTTCAACCTTAAAGGTAAAGTAGCAAATCATTTGAATCCTAATCTCAATCAAATACAACCTATTATCTGCAATGCTGGTCCCCAAACTCGTCACTGAGTCATAGAACACAGAAACAGGCCCTTCAGCACATCCTGTCCATGCCTCCATGTACTTATCCAAACTTGTGCAAACTTAAAGCACACGGTATTGGGGGTAAGGTATTGATGTGGATAGAGAATTGGTTGGCAGATAGGAAGCAAAGAGTGGGAATAAACGGGACCTTTTCATAATGGCAGGCAGTGACTAGTGGGGTACAGCAAGGCTCAGTGCTGGGACCCCAGTTGTTTACAATATATATTAATGACTTGGATGAGGGAATTAAATGCAGTATCTCCAAGTTTGTGGATGACACGAAGCTGGGCGGCAGTGTTAGCTGTGAGGAGGATGCTAAGAGGATGCAGGGTGACTTGGATAGGTTAGGTGAGTGGGCAAATTCATGGCAGATGCAATTTAATGTGGATAAGTGTGAAGTTATCCACTTTGGTGGCAAAAACAGGAAAACAGATTATTATCTGAATGGTGGCCCATTAGGAAGAGGGGAGGTGCAACGAGACCTAGGTGTCATTATACACCAGTCATTGAAGATGGGCATGCAGGTACAGCAGGCGGTGAAAAAGGCAAATGGTATGCTGGCATTTATAGCAAGAGCATTCGAGTACAGGAGCAGGGAGGTACTACTGCAGTTGTACAAGGCCTTGGTGAGACCACACCTGGAGTATTGTGTGCAGTTTTGGTCCCCTAATCTGAGGAAAGACATCCTTGCCGTAGAGGGAGTACAAAGAAGGTTCACCAGATTGATTCCTGGGATGGCAAGACTTTCATATGATGAAAGACTGGATGAACTAGGCTTATACTCGTTGGAATTTAGAAGATTGAGGGGGGATCTGATTGAAACGTATAAAATCCTAAAGGGATTAGACAGGCTAGATGCAGGAAGATTGTTCCCGATGTTGGGGAAGTCCAGAACGAGGGGTCACAGTTTGAGGATAAAGGGGAAGCCTTTTAGGATCGAGATTAGGAAAAACTTCTTCACACAGAGAGTGGTGAATCTGTGGAATTCTCTGCCACAGGAAACAGTTGAGGCCAGTTCATTGGCTATATTTAAGAGGGAGTTAGATATGGCCCTTGTGGCTAAAGGGATCAGGGGGTACGGAGAGAAGGCTGGTACAGGGTTCTGAGTTGAATGATCAGCCATGATCGTACTGAATGGCGGTGCAGGCTCGAAGGGCCGGATGGCCTACTCCTGCATCTATTTTCTATGTTTCTATGTTTCTCTTAAATGTCGAAACCAAACCCCCATCCGCTGCTTCGTTTGGCAGCTTGTTCCACGCTCAACAATTTTAAATTCCCCTTAAACATTTCACCTTTTACCCTTAAATCATGACCTCTCGTTCTAGTCTCGCTCAGCCTCAGTGGAAAAAGTCTGCTTGCATTCACCCTATTTATACCCCTCATAATTGTGTATACCTCGTTCTCTTACACTTCGGGGAATAAAGTCCGAACCTGTTCGACCTTTCCCTGTAACTCAGGTCCTCCATAAAGCTTGATAGATTAATGCACTGTTTAGTCAATCTACATCATTTTCTAGAATCTGAGCATTGCTGAGAAAGACAAATTTTATTGACCTTCCCTATCTACTCTGGGAAAATTTAGTGGTGAACTGCCTTCTTTAACTGCTACCACTACCCATCTCAACACACAATTCCAGCACAGCCGTCTTAAAGCCAATTCGTGCAATTCTGGCCATTATTCCCTCTCCTCATCTCAATCAATTCTAAAGCCTTCCTGCTACTTCAGGTATAATTGGCTACTGAGCACAGGCCAAGGGTCACCGCAGCAGGCCATTTAACTCAACGAGCCAAAGAAGGACTGTTCTGACTAAACTCAAGAGATTCTGTACATGCTGGAAATCTTGAGCAAATAACATACAAAGTGCCAGAGGAATTCAGCAGGTCAGGCAGCGTCTATGCAGAGAAATAAACAGTGAACGTTTCAGGCTGACATCCTTCATCAGGACTGGAAAACATCCTATTTCCCACCCCTTGGTCTGTTGCAGGCAGACAGTGATGCTCTTCCTAACTTCCTCCTTTAATCTATCAACCAGACGACCTCATTTACAGTCTATCCCCAGGATGTCCCTGGTCTCAGCCTGGCAGATATTCCCTTTGCCCTAGCCATCCTTTCCCCATTCTCCATGCAACTTAATACTTGATTTCTCCCTCTCCCTCAGACAAATGGTATTCAAGTTGAAATGTGAATTCTGTTTCTCCTTCCCCAGATACTCCCTGTGTGTTTCTAATATTTTCTGCTTTTATTTGGGAAGGAGGTAGAGCTACTGAACATTCTCTCATAATTACCTGAGGACTGAAGGCAATACTGTGCAAAAGTTTTTTCAGAAGAATAGCCGATGTTGTTTCTTTGCTTAGGAAGGGCAGAGGGAACAAAGCAGGAAATTATAGGCTAGCGAGCCTTACATTCAGCAACACACATCAAAGTTGCTGGTGAACGCAGCAGGCCAGGCAGCATCTCTAGGAAGAGGTGCAGTCGACGTTTCAGGCCGAGACCCTTCGTCAGGACTAACTGAAGGAAGAGTGAGTAAGGGATTTGAAAGTGGGAGGGGGAGGGAGAGATCCAAAATGATAGGAGAAGACAGGAGGGGGAGGGATGGAGCCAAGAGCTGGACAGGTGATAGGCAAAAGGGGATACGAGAGGATCATGGGACAGGAGGTCCGGGAAGAAAGACAAGGGGGGGGGAGGACCCAGAGGATGGGCAAGAGGTATATTCAGAGGGACAGAGGGAGAAAAAGGAGAGTGAGAGAAAGAATGTGTGCATAAAAATAAGTAACAGATGGGATACGAGGGGGAGGTGGGGCCTTAGTGGAAGTTAGAGAAGTCGATGTTCATGCCATCAGGTTGGAGGCTACCCAGATGGAATATAAGGTGTTGTTCCTCCAACCTGAGTGTGGCTTCATCTTTACAGTAGAGGAGGCTGTGGATGGACATGTCAGAATGGGAATGGGATGTGGAATTAAAATGTGTGGCCACTGGGAAGTCCTGCTTTCTCTGGCGGACAGAGCGTAGATGTTCAGCAAAGCGGTCTCCCGGTCTGCGTCGGGTCTCGCCAATATATAAAAGGCCACATCGGGAGCACCGGACGCAGTATATCACCCCAGTCGACTCACAGGTGAAGTGTTGCCTCACCTGGAAGGACTGTTTGGGGCCCTGAATGGTGGTAAGGGAGGAAGTGTAAGGGCATGTGTAGCACTTGTTCCGCTTACACGGATAAGTGCCAGGAGGGAGATCAGTGGGGAGGGATGGGGGGGACGAATGGACAAGGGAGTTGTGTAGGGAGCGATCCCTGCGGAATGCAGGGAGAGGGGGGGAGGGAAAGGTGTGCTTAGTGGTGGGATCCCGTTGGAGGTGGCGGAAGTTACGGAGAATAATATGTTGGACCCGGAGGCTGGTGGGGTGGTAGGTGAGGACCAGGGGAACCCTATTCCTAGTGGGGTGGCGAGAGGATGGAGTGAGAGCAGATGTATGTGAAATGGGGGAGATGCGTTTAAGAGCAGAGTTGATAGTGGAGGAAGGGAAGCCCCTTTCTTTAAAAAAGGAAGACACCTCCCTCGTCCTAGAATGAAAAGCCTCATCCTGAGAGCAGATGCGGCGGAGACGGAGGAATTGCGAGAAGGGGATGGCGTTTTTGCAAGAGACAGGGTGAGAAGAGGAATAGTCCAGATAGCTGTGAGAGTCAGTAGGCTTATAGTAGACATCAGTGGATAAGCGGTCTCCAGAGACAGAGACAGAAAGATCTAGAAAGGGGAGGGAGGTGTCGGAAAAGGACCAGGTAAACTTGAGGGCAGGGTGAAAGTTGGAGGCAAAGTTAATAAAGTCAACGAGTTCTGCATGCGTGCAGGAAGCAGCGCCAATGCAGTCATCGATGTAGCGAAGGAAAAGTAGGGGACAGATACCAGAATAGGCACGGAACATAGATTGTTCCACAAAGCCAACAAAAAGACAGGCATAGCTAGGACCCATACGGGTGCCCATAGCTACACCTTCAGTTTGGAGGAAGTGGGAGGAGCCAAAGGAGAAATTATTAAGAGTAAGGACTAATTCCGCTAGACGGAGCAGAGTGGTGGTAGAGGGGAACTGATTAGGTCTGGAATCCAAAAAGAAGCGTAGAGCTTTAAGACCTTCCTGATGGGGGATGGAAGTATATAAGGACTGAACATCCATGGTGAAAATAAAGCGGTGGGGGCCAGGGAACTTAAAATCATCGAAAAGTTTAAGAGCGTGAGAAGTGTCACGAACATAGGCCGGAAGGGATTGAACAAGGGGTGATAAAACAGTGCCGAGGTATGCAGAAATGAGTTCGGTGGGGCAGGAGCAAGCTGAGACAATAGGTCGGCCAGGACAGGCAGGTTTGTGGATCTTGGGTAGGAGGTAGAAACGGGAAGTGCGGGGTGTGGGAACTATAAGGTTGGTAGCAGTGGATGGGAGATCTCCTGAGCGGATAAAGTCGGTGATGGTGTGGGAGACAATGGCCTGGTGCTCCTTAGTGGGGTCACGATCAAGGGATAAATAAGAGGAGGTATCCGCGAGTTGTCGCTGTGCCTCGGCAAGGTAGAGGTCAGTACGCCAGACTACAACAGCACCCCCCTTATCGGCGGGTTTAATAATAAGGTTAGGATTAGTGCGGAGGGAGTGGAGAGCAGAGTGTTCGGAAGGAGTGAGGTTGGAATGGGGACAAGGTGCGGTGAAGTCGAGACGGTTGATGTCCCGTCGGCAATTAGCGATAAAGAGATCCTTTTCTTCCTTTTCTTCGGATGTCTTCCTTTTTTAAAGAAAGGGGCTTCCCTTCCTCCACTATCAACTCTGCTCTTAAACGCATCTCCCCCATTTCACGTACATCTGCTCTCACTCCATCCTCTCGCCACCCCACTAGGAATAGGGTTCCCCTGGTCCTCACCTACCACCCCACCAGCCTCCGGGTCCAACATATTATTCTCTGTAACTTCCGCCACCTCCAATGGGATCCCACCACTAAGCACATCTTTCCCTCCCCCCCCCCCTGCATTCCGCAGGGATCACTCCCTACACAACTCCCTTGTCCATTCGTCCCCCCCATCCCTCCCCACTGATCTCCCTCCTGGCACTTATCCGTGTAAGCGGAACAAGTGCTACACATGCCCTTACACTTCCTCCCTTACCACCATTCAGGGCCCCAAACAGTCCTTCCAGGTGAGGCAACACTTCACCTGTGAGTCGACTGGGGTGATATACTGCGTCCGGTGCTCCCGATGTGGCCTTTTATATATTGGCGAGACCCGACGCAGACTGGGAGACCGCTTTGCTGAACATCTACGCTCTGTCCGCCAGAGAAAGCAGGATCTCCCAGTGGCCACACATTTTAATTCCACATCCCATTCCCATTCTGACATGTCTATCCACGGCCTCCTCTACTGTAAAGATGAAGCCACACTCAGGTTGGAGGAACAACACCTTATATTCCGTCTGGGTAGCCTCCAACCTGATGGCATGAACATCGACTTCTCTAACTTCCGCTAAGGCCCCACCTCCCCCTCGTACCCCATCTGTTACTCATTTTCATGCACACATTCTTTCTCTCACTCTCCTTTTTCTCCCTCTATCCCTCTGAATATACCTCTTGCGCATCCTCTGGGTCCCCCCCCACTTGTCTTTCTTCCCGGACCTCCTGTCCCATGATCCTCTCGTATCCCCTTTTGCCTATCACCTGTCCAGCTCTTGGCTCTATCCCTCCCCCTCCTGTCTTCTCCTATCATTTTGGATCTCCCCCTCCCCCTCAACTTTCAAATCCCTTACTCACTCTTCCTTCAGTTAGTCCTGACGAAGGGTCTCGGCCTGAAACGTCGACTGCACCTCTTCCTACAGATGCTGCCTGGCCTGCTGCGTTCACCAGCAACTTTGATGTGTGTTGCTTGAATTTCCAGCATCTGCAGAATTCCTGTTGCTTACATTCAGCAGTAGGGATGGAAAATACTTACGGTAAGGAACTAAACACACCTGAAAAACACGGTCACATGGTCAGCACAGAACATAAGGATTGAAGGGTCTATTCCTGTGCTGTACTCTTTCTTGTTCTATCTATGTTTCTATCTACAGGTGAGCTACGTCATATCAAGACACTAAGACCTTGGGGATTGTATGATGTTCTCATCGAGAAATATGACTTCCCATTGGCTGATGCAGCAATGTTTTCAGATTTCCTTCATCAAATGCTTTGCTTTATACCAGAAAAAAGGGCAACTGCAGAACATTGTCTCCAACACCCATGGCTGAACACTAAAGACTCTTTCAGTTAGATTTCTATTACCCATTATAATAGAGGTATACCTTCCCAGTGGATAATGGATATTGCTAAAATTGATTGAGTCCTAAAGTGTGGCTTGATATGATCTGTGCAGGAATATGTAAATCAATGGAATAAAGTTAAGTTCAATAAATTCAATTTCATAATCAAACATAAATGAAAATTCTTTTGCAAAAGGTGCACTAGGCAAATGTCTTATTCAAGGCTTGGACCTGTCAACATTCTGTGGAAAGACTGGATTTCAGCTGGTAGCTGTTCCTCTGAACAGGAGTACAGGTTTGATTCCGCATGCCTACTCCACCATTTAACGATAGATATAGGAGCAGAATTAGGCCATTGTGCCCATTGAGTCTGCTCTGCCATTCCATCATGGCTAATTTATTTACCTCCTCAACCCCATTTTCCTGTCTTCTCCCCATAACCTTGACATCTTGACTAATCATAGAAACATAGAAAATAGGTGCAGGAGTAGGCCATTCGGCCCTTCGAGCCTGCACCGCCATTTATTATGATCATGGCTGATTATCCAACTCAGCACACCGCCCCAGCCTTCCCTCCATACCAAGAACATATCAAGAACAAATCAAGAACATATTCACCTCCACTTTAAATTACCCAAATGACTAGGCCTCCACAGCCGTCTGTGGCAACGAATTCCAAAGATTCATCACCCTCTGGCTAAAGAAATTCCTCCTCACTTCTGTTCTAAAGGAACATCCTTCTATACTGAGGCCATGCCCTTTGGTCATAGAATCTTCCACTATAGGAAACATCCTCTCCACCTCCATTCTATCTAGGCCTTTCAATCATGGCTGATCTTCAATCTCAGTGACTCAGCCAACAATCTTTTGATTCTATTGAGATCCAAAAATCTACCAATCTGTATCTTGAACATACTCAGCAACTCAGCCCTTGAGCCCAGATACAGTGGAACGTTTAGGAGGCATTCAGCAGGCACATGAACAGACAGGGACTGGAGGAATATAGACTTTGTGCAGCAGATGTAGAGATTAAATTAGCATTGTGGTCGGTACAAAGATTGTGGACAGAATGGCCTGTCCCTGTACTGCACTGCTCAATGTTCTATTTTGAGACTGTGACCCTGGTCTAAACCACGAAGCCAGGGTAAACATCATCCCTGTCTCTACAGTTTTAAAGTACTTAAGAAGCTTGTACATTTTTGTGAGATCACCTCCCATTCTTTGAAACACCAAAGAGAATAGCCTTGGTCTGTTTTATCTCTCATCACAGGTGACAACCCTACCACATCTTATAAATTATTCTGGAGTATTGAGAAGCACAGAGCAAAAACTTTCTGGATATTAGGTGAATCAAGTGCAAGAAAATGGCATTGAGGAAGAAGTTCACCCGTGATATTGTGGAACAGTGGAGCAGTCTCAATGGGCTGAGTGGCCAGCTTCTTATTGCGAGCAGTTTTGGGCCCCACATCCAAGAGAGGATGTGCTGGCAATGTGAGAACAGCAACCTGAGTCTCAGCATGGACAAGACAAAAGAGACAGTAGTTGACTTCAGGAAGGCACAGGCTGACCACCCTCCACTGCACAGCACAAAGTTCCTTGGTGTGTACGTAACGGACAATCTAACCTGAACCTGTAATGCCTCCTCACAAGTCGAGAAGGCACAACAGTGTCTGCACTTTCTGAAGCGATTCAGGCATGCAAGGTTCCCCTGCTCCCATTCCAACAACTTTCTATAGGAGTACCATGGAGAGTGTCCTACCTGGTTGTATCACTGTGTGATACGAAGGTACAAAGCGTCAGACTGCAAGATCCTACAGACGATAGGAAAACACGCCAAGAGGATCACTGGGGTCTCTCTCTCCCAAGTTTGTGACATTTATTTAATTATTTACTGGGATACAGCACGGAACAGGCCCGTCTGGCCCTTCAAGCCGCACTGCCCAGCAACCCCCAGTTCAACCTCAGCCTAATCATAGGACAACTTCTAATGACTAATTAACCTACTAACTGGAACGTCCTTGGCTGTGGGATGAAACTGGAGCATCTGGGGGAAACACACACGGTCATGACGAAAATGTACAAACTCGTTACAGACAGTGGCAGGAAATGAAGCCAGGTCACTGATACTGTAAAGCATTACGCTAACCACTACATCAGCATGCCAGGAACGTTGTATACGAAGGGTGCAAAGCATTGTTGATGATTCCTATCACCCATCCTACAATCTCTTAGACTCACTATCATCAGGAAGGAGGTACAGGAGCATCAGGACTAGGACTGCCAGATTGGGTGACAGCTTCTTCCCTGCCACCGTGAGGTCCCGTCACTAGGACAGCGAGCTGTTTACTGTCTACTTGTGCTATGCACGACATGTACTTGGAATTATATTTTACTAAATCATTTGTGGTAATATTTTGTTTTATGTGCTGCGTGTGACACATGTTTTGTGGGTGTCCCATGGTCTGGAGGAACGTTGTTTCATTTGGTTGTATATACGTATAGTCAGATGACAATAAATTTGAACTTGAGGATCAAGAGAAGGTTTATGATAATAGTCCTGAGAATGAAAGGATTAATGAATGAGATGCGTTTGATGGTTCAGGGTGTGTACACATTGGAGTTTAGAAGAATGAGATGGTGGTGGTGGTGGTGGTGGTGAGGGGGGTGGGGAGGTGGAAATCTTGTTGAAATCTACCAAATATTAAAAAGCCTATATAGAGTGAACGTCGAAAGGATGTTACCTATAGAGTGAGAGTCTAAGACCAGTGGACGTGGCCTCTGAATAGAGAGATGAAGATGAATTTCTTTAGTCAGAAGGTAGTGAATTTGTGGAATTCATTGCCATGGACGGCTGTGGAGGCCAAACTGCTGAGTATATTTAAAATGGAGGTTGAACACTTCCTGATTAAGTGTTGTGTATTTAATATTTCAGTAGTGTTTCAGTAATATTGTAAATATGTTGTTGATTAACCATCCTTCTTTGTTTAAATAATTCGTTACAAATTATAAGTAAAAATAAATGTATCAAGGATTTTATATTCTAGTCCTCTCAAGGTAAGGCACTTTACAAGGCACAGGTTGGGCCTCACTTGGAGTACTGTGACCAGTTGTTGGCCCCTAAGAAAGGTTGTGCTGACATCAGAGATATTTATGAAAATGATCCCTGGATTGAAAGGCTTATCATGTGAGGAGTGTTTGATGACTCTGGGTCTCAATAGAGTGGATGTGGAGAGGATGTTCCCTGTGGTGGGGTAACCTAAGACCAGAGGACACAGCCTCAGAATAGGGGGACATCCATTTAGAATGGAGTTGACAAAGAAAATTTCTTTAGCCAGAGAGTGGCGAATCTGTGGAATCTGTTGCCACAGGCAGCTGTGGAGGCCAAGCCATTGGGTATAATTAAGCCAGAGGCTGATAAGATTCTTGATTGGTCAGGGCATGAAGGGATACGGGGAGAAGGCAGGACACTGGGGCTGAGAGGGAAATGAATCAGCCATGATGAAATGTGGAGCAGACTCGATGGGCCAAATGGCCTAATCCTGCTCCTATATTTTATGGTCTTTACAACTTTGGCAAAGGAGCACACATACACAGAAATGAAATGCTGGTATTGGCAAGGAAGTTTATGAGAATATTCCCGAGAATGAAAACGTTAACATACAGTATGAGGGGAGTTTGCTGGTTCTGGGCCTGTACTCACTGGAGTTTATAAGAATGAATGGGAGTGGGGGGGGGGGGATCTTGCTGAAACCTACCAAATATTGAAAGGCCTATATAGAGTGGACATGAAGAACCTTTTTCAATTCTGCATAGCCTAAACTGCCTTTTCTGTTGGCACCCTTTTCTATGCACTAGAGGACTTTTGCACTTGTCAAATGGCTCTGGTACTCAACGGCCATTAATCGTTCAATAACTTTGAACAGACCAACACTGTAGAGATGAAACAAGGCCAGGGGTTTGACCAAACCATTGCCAATGTTTTATCGACAGATCAATTAGGCAGTTGGCAAATCCAACGGAGTGAATTGAGCTTTGTCTATGATGGCAAGTGAAAACTCATAAGCACAAATAAAAGCTCTATTTTTAATTCCATTTAGGATGTGTTTAAGCAAGAGACTACAATCTCCGTATTTTCCTCTCTTTCTGTGCTACTTATTAAATTTATTTTATATATATATTGTAATTTATAGTTTTAATTATGTATTGCAATGTACTGCTGATGTAAGACAACAAATTTCACAACATATTCCGGTGATATTAAACTTGATTGTGATTCTGTTGCGCCAGGAGAACAAATTGCATAGAAAGCAATGGAACGGCCTTTCATAGCACACGCCCAAGGAGTTGCTAGTGATAGAGGGAGAAAATTGGATTACAGGTAATTCCTTAAATATTGTTGAGTTCTCAACCATTGGATGAGATTTTCATGTTATCCTACACAATCCTCAAAACAAGCCTGGTATTCCAGGTCAAAAGCTCATAAGGAGGATTTTCCACAGAAAATATCTACACGAACACCCACACCCACACCTAACTCTCTTAGCTCCATCCTTCCCCTTGCTCCAATGTGGCTCAATCAGCTTGTCATCCTTCACTCTTGCTCTGTCATCTACCATGTTCCATCATTCTCCCTTTCATCTTTATACTGGCTGTCTTCCTCTTCGCTCAGTCCTGAATCAGATGTTGGACCTGAAATCTTGGTGGCTCTTTTTCCCTCCAGAGATGCTGTTCGACCCATAGAGTTCCTTCAGCAGATTGTTTGTCGTTAATATTAAATGCTGGGCGCCACGGTAACATAGTGGTTAGCGTGATGCTATTACAGCTCAGGGCGTTGGAGTTCAAAGTTCAGTTCTGCTGTCCCCTGTAAGGAGTCTCTGTACATCCTCCTGTGGAATGCATGGGTTTTCTCTGGGTGCTCTGTTTTCCTTCCACAGTCCAAAGATGTACCGGGTAGGTTAATTGGCCTTAGTAAATTGTCCCGTGATTAGGTTAGGGTAAATCGAGATTGTCAGGGGTTGCTGGGCAGCATGGCTCGAAGGGTCAAAACGGGCTATTCCGCACCGTACCTCCAAATAAATCTATAAATAAAATATCTGTAGTATGTTTGTTGCTAATATCTATATATAGACAGGTTGGCCTCGACAGTCACCTGAGGACCCACTAATAGACACCCTCCCTTAGGAGAACAACATACTGGATTAGAGTAATCGCACGCATTACATACATCCCTGGTCTTGAGGTGAATGAACATGGAACATAGAACAGTACAGCAGAGGAAGAGGCCATTCGGCCCAAAATGTTGAGCTTTATCGAAAGGAGAAGCAGGAAGGCATAGGTGGCAGTGTAGCTCTGTTGGTAAGAGATGGAATTACATTAGAAAGAAGTGACAGGGTCAGAGAATGTTGAACCTTTCTGGGTGGAGTTAAGAAACCGCAAGGGTAAAAAAAACATTATGGGAATCATCTACAGGCCTCCAAATAGTAGCCAAGATGTAGTGTTAAAATTGCAAAGGGATTTGGTAAGGGCATGGAATAAGGGTAATTGTAATGGGGGATTTCAGAGGAGTGGGAAAATCAGGTTGGTGTCAGATCGCAAGAGGGGGAATTTGTTGAATGCCAATGAGATGGCTTTTTAGAGCAGCTTGTGCTAGAGCCCACTAGGGGAAAGGCTATCTAGGATTGGGTGTTGTGTAATAACCCAGATTTTATTAGTCCGCTTAACGTAAGGGAACCCTTAGGAGGCAGTGATCATTATTTTTTTGAATTCATACTGTAAAATTTGAGAGGGAGAAGCATAAATCAGGTATCAATATTGCAATGGAATAAAGGGAATTACAGAGGCATGGGAGAGGAGCTTGCCCAGGTGCATTGGAGGAGGATACTGGCGGGGATGACAGCAGAGCAGAGATGGCTGAAGTTGCAGGGAATAGTTCACAAGTCACAGGATAGATATGTCCCACAGAAGAAGTTATTTTCAAATGGCAGGGCTGGGCAACGGTGGCTGACAAGGGAAGTTAAGGACTGCATAAAAGCCAAGGAAAGGGAATATAAGGTGACAAAAGTGAGTGAGAAGTTGGATGATCGGGAAGCTTTTAAAATCAACAAAGGGCAACTGAAAAAGCTACTGTATAAGAAGGGAAAGGATGAATTACGAAGGCAAACTAGCCGATAATATAATGCAGGATACTAAACTTTTTTTTCAGTTATATAAAGAATAAAAGAGAGGTGATAGTTGATATTGGGCCACTGGAAAATGATGCTGGTGAGGTAGTAATGGGGGACAAAGAAATGGCAGATGAATTTAATAAGTACTTTGCTTCGGTCTTTACTGTGGAAGCCACCAGCTGTATGCCAGAGGTTCATAAGTGTCAGGGAGCAGGAATGAGTGCTGTTGCTATTACAAACGTACAAAGGAAGAAGTGCTAGACAAATTCAAAGGTTTTCAGGTGGATAAATCACCTGGACCAGATGGACTACAGCCCAGAGTCCTGAGAGAGGTTGTTGAAGAGACAACAGATGAATTAGTCATGATCTTTCAAGAATCTCTTGATTCTGGCAAGGTCCTGGAGGACTGGAAAATTGCAAATGGTACTCCATTCTTTAAGAAGGGAGAAAGACAAAAGAGAGGAAATTATAAGCCAGTTAGCCTAACCTCAGTGGTTGAAAGTGTGTTGGAGTCTATTTTTAAGGATAAGGTTTTGGGGTACTTGGAGATTAATGATAAAATAAATCAAAGTCAGCATGGTTTCTGTGAAGGGAAATCTTGCCTGACAAATCTGTTAGTTCTTTGAGGAAGTAACAATCAGGGTGGACAAAGGAGAGGCAGTGGACATCACTTTCTTAGATTTTCAGAAGGCATTTGATAAGGTACCTCACATGAGTCTGCTTAACAAGATAAAATTCTACGGTGTTACAGGAAATATACTGGCATAGATAAAGGAATGGCTAACGGGAAGGGGCAACAAATGGCAATAAAGGGGGCCTTTTCTGGTTGGCTGCCGGTGACTAGTAGTCTTCCTCTGGGGTCAGTAGTGGCTCTACTAATTTTCACAGTTTGTCAATGATTTAGATAGTGGCAAAGTTTGAGGGTGATACCAAAATAGGTGGAGGGGTAGGTAGGGCTGAGGAAGCAATGCGAAAAAGGTGGCAGATGGAATACAGTGCTGGGAAATGTATGATAATGCATTTTGGGAAAAGGAACAGTAGTGTGGACTATTATCTAAACGGGGAGAAGGTTCAAACATCAGAGGTGGAGAGGGACATAGGAGTCCTTGTGCAAGACTCCCAGAAGAATAATTTACAGGTTGAGTCTGTGATAGAGAAGGTAAATGCAATGTTGGCATTTATTTCAAGGGAATAGAATATTAAAACAAGGAGATAATGCTGAAGCTTTATAAGACACTAGTCTGGCTGCACTTGGAGTACTGTCAACAGTTTCAGGCGCCTTAACTCAGAAAGGATGTGTTGTCATTGGACAGAGTCCAGAGGAGGGTCACTAGGATGATTCCAGGAATAAAGGGTTAACACATGAGCAGCATTGGGCCTGTACTCACTGGAACTTAGAAGAACACAAGGGGATCGGATTGAAATCTACCGAATGTTGAAAGGACTAGATAAGTTGGATGTGGAGAGGATATTTCCTCTCGTGGGTGTATCCAGAACTGGAGAGCACAGCCTTAAAAATGGGGGTAACCTTTTTGAACAGAAGTAAGGAGGATTTTTTTTAGCCAAAGGGTGGTGAGTCTGTGGAATGCTCTGCCACGGTCTGTGGTGGAGGCCAAATCCGTGGGTGTACTCAAAGTGGAAGTTGTTAGATTCCTGATTGGTCGGGGCATCAAGGTATATGGTTGTTGGTTGTCTGGTATCCGGGATCAGCCATGATGAAACAGTGGAGCGGACTCAGGCTGCATGGCCTAATTCTGCTCTTAAGTCTTATGGTCTTATCCAGCCTCTCGAGATAGCACATGTTCTCCAAGCCAGGCAGCATTCTGGTAAACCTCTTCTGCGCCCTCTCCAAAGTCTCAAC
The DNA here is from genome assembly GCF_030028105.1 of Mobula birostris. Taxonomy (NCBI): domain Eukaryota; kingdom Metazoa; phylum Chordata; class Chondrichthyes; order Myliobatiformes; family Myliobatidae; genus Mobula; species Mobula birostris. The sequence goes on along the minus strand of NC_092385.1, from coordinate 75,443,469 downwards.
ATCCTTCCTATTGTGAGGCAACTAGAACTGTATGCAATACTCCAGGTGTGGCCTAACCAGAGGTTTATAAAGATGAAACATAACCTCTTGACTTTTGAACTGAAAGCCTCGATGAATAAAAGTCAGCATTCCATAAGCCTTCTTAACCACCTTATTGACTTGTGTAGCCACTTTCAAGGAGCTATAAATTCAAATCCCAATATTTCTCCTACTCAGCAACACTGTTTAGGATTTTGCCCTTAACAGTGTAGTTTTTCTTGCATTTGCCCTACCAGGGAGCAACACCTCACATTTACCTGGGTTAAACTCTGTCTGCCATTTCTCTCCAATATTTGCAACTGACCTATATTGTGCTTTATTCTTTGCCAGTCTTCTACGCTATCCACAACTCCATCAATCTTCGTATCATCTGCAAACTTACTAACCCACTCATCTACATTTTCATCCAGGTCATTTATATATATTTCAGACAGCAGAGGTCCCAGTACAGATCCCTGTGGAATTCCACTAATTACTGACCTCCTGCTTGAATAAGTCCCTTCAAACACCACCCACCGTCTTCTATGCGCAACCCAGCTGTAAATCCAAACAGCCAATTCACTGCGCTTCCCATGCATCTTAATTTTCTGGATTAGCCTCCCATGAGGGAGTTCGTCAAACACCTTACTAAAATCCATGCAGACAACATCCCCTGCCTTGCCCTCATCAATCTCTCTCAGCACCTTGGCAAAAAACTCCATCAAGTTGGTAAGGCACAACATGCCTGCACAAAGCCATGATGGCACTCCCTAATTAGGCCATGGGCTTCCAAGTGCTCATAGGTCCTATCCCAAAGAATTTTCTCCAGCAATTTTCCTACAAAAATGAGAAAGTATTTTGTACCCTGCTTTCATTTTATTGTTTTAACCTATTACATTACAATTCAAGTATAACAATAGCAGCCATTGTCACTTTATCAGCAAGATTTTTTCTTTTTCTCTAAAACAATCTAACATTGACCCCACTTTATTATTTTCATTTTAGAGGTATAGCATGATAACAGGTCCTTCTGGCCCAACAAGCCTGTGCCGTCCAGTTACACCCATGTGACCAATTAACCTATTAACCCGTATATCTTTGGAATTTGGGAGGAAACTGGAGTACCTGGAGCAAACCTACTGTCATGGGGGAAATGGGCTTTGGTTCAACGGGCTTAGGCGGAAATGGGCGAGGCAAAGTAGGTTTGGTTTTCAATTTTCCACCCTGTTATTTGAGGAAAGGGGGAAGTATGAGTGTGAGGGCAGCTTGCTGTTCTCGGTGTCAGAAGTGGGAGGTCCTGGAGACTCTCAGCCTCCCGGACGTCCACATCTGCGCCAGGTGCACCGAACTGCAGCACCTAAGGGACCGTGTTAGGGAACTGGAGCTGCAGCTCGATGATCTTCGTCTCGTCAGGGAGAGTGAGGAGTTGATAGAGAGGAGTTACAGGCAGGTGGTCACACCGGGGCCACGGAAGGCAGACAAGTGGGTCACAGTTAGGAGGGGGAAGGGGAAGGGTCAGGTACTAGAGAGTACCCCAATGGCTGTGCCCCTTAACAACAGGTACTCCTGTTTGAGTACTGTTGGGGGGGACAGTTTACCTGGGGGAAGCAACAGTGGCTGTGCCTCTGGCACAGAGTCCGGCCCTGTAGCTCAGAAGGGTAGGGAAAGGAAGAGGAGGGCATTAGTAATAGGGGATTCGATAGGGGGTCAGATAGGCGATTCTGTGGACGCAGTCAGGAGACCCGGATGGTAGTTTTCCTCCCTGGTGCCAGGGTCCGGGATATTTCTGATCATGTCCAAGATATCCTGAAGTGGGAGGGTGAGGAGCCAGAGGTTGTGGTACATATAGGTACCAATGACATAGGTAGGAAAAGGGAAGAGGTCCTGAAAGGAGAATATAGGGAGTTAGGAAGGGAGTAGAGAAAAAGGGACCACAAAGGTAGTAATCTCGGGATTACTGCCTGTGCCACACGACAGTGAGAGTAGGAATGGAATGAGGTGGAGGATAAATGCGTGGCTGAGGGATTGGAGCAGGGGGCAGGGATTCAAGTTTCTGGATCATTGGGACCTCTTTTGGCACAGGTGTGACCTGTACAAAAAGGACGGGTTGCACTTGAATCCTAGGGGGACCAATATCCTGGCGGGGAGATTTGTGAAGGCTACTGAGGAGACTTTAAACTTGAATGGTTGGGGGGTGGTGGGAATCAAATTGAAGAGACAAGGAGAGAGGAGGTTAGTTCACAAACAGAGAAAGCTAGTAGACAGTGTGTGAGGGGGGATAGGCAGGGGAAAGAGATCAGGAGCACTCAGACTAAAGATGTAGGGGAGAAGGAAGAAAAAGATGACAAAGTTAACCATTAGGGATAAACAGAGAGTATGAGGTGGAGAGTTTCTTAAATGCATCTATTTTAATGCTAGGAGCATTGTAAGAAAGGTGGATGAGCTTAGAGCATGGATTGATACCTGGAAATATGATGTTTTAGCTATTAGTAAAACATGGTTGCAGGAGGGGTGTGATTGGCAACTAAATATTCCTGGATTTTGTTGCTTCAGGTGTGATAGAATTGGAGGGGCAAGAGGGGGAGGTGTTGCATTGCTTGTCAGAGAAAATATTACAGTGGTGCTTTGGCAGGATAGATTAGAGGACTTGTCTAGGGAGGCTATTTGGGTGGAATTGAGGAATGGGAAAGGTGTAGTAACGCTTATAGGGGTGTATTATAGACCACCTAATGGGGATTGAGAATTGGAGGAGCAAATTTGTAAGGAGATAGCAGATATTTGCAGTAAGCACAAGGTTGTGATTGTGGAAGATTTTAATTTTCCACACATAGACTGGGAAGCCCATTCTGTAAAAGGGCTGGATGGTTTGGAGTTTGTAAAATGTGTGCAAAATGTTTTTTTGCAGCAATACATAGAGGTACCAACTAGAGAAGGGGCAGTGTTGGATCTCCTGTTAGGGAATGAGATAGGTCAGGTGACGGAAGTATGTGTTGGGGAGCACTTCGGGTCCAGTGATCACAATGCCATTAGTTTCAATATAATTATGGAGAAGGATAGGGCTGGACCCAGGGTTGAGATTTTTGATTGGAGAAAGGCTAACTTTGAGGAGATGTGAAAGGATTTAGAAGGAGTGGATTGGGTCAATTTGTTTTATGGGAAGGATGTAATAGAGAAATGGAGGTCATTTAAAGGTGAAATTTTGAGGGTACAGAATCTTTATGTTCCTGTTAGGTTGAAAGGAAAGGTTAAAAGTTTGAGAGAGCCATGGTTTTCAAGGGATATTGGAAACTTGGTTTGGAAAAGGAAAGAGATCTACAATAAATATAGGCAGCTTGGAGTAAATGAAGTGCTTGAGGAATATAAAGAATGTAAAAAGAATCTTAAGAAAGAAGTTAGAAAAGCTAAAAGAAGATAAGAGGTTGCTTTGGCAAGTAAGGTGAAAATAAATCCAAAGGGTTTCTACAGTTATATTAATAGCAAAAGGATAGTGAGGGATAAAATTGGTCCCTTAGAGAATCAGAGTGGGCGGCTACGTGTGGAGCCAAAAGAAATGGGGGAGATTTTGAACAATTTCTTTTCTTCGGTATTCACTAAGGAGAAGGATATTGAATTGTGTAAGGTAAAGGGAAACAAGTAGGGTAGTTATAGAAACTATGATGATTAAAGAAGAGGACGTACTGGCGCTTTTAAGGAATATAAAAGTGGATAAGTCTCCGGGTCCTGACAGGATATTCTCTAGGACCTTGAGGGAAGTTAGTGTGGAAATAGCAGGGGCTCTGACAGAAATATTTCAAAAGTCATTAGAAAAGGGGATGGTGCTGGAGGATTGGCGTATTGCTCATGTTGTTCCATTGTTTAAAAAGGGTTCTAAGAGTAAACCTAGCAATTGTTGGCCTGTGAGTTTGATGTCAGTGGTGGGTAAATTGATGGAATGTATTCCTAGAGATGGTATATATAATTATCTGCATAGACAGGGTCTGATTAGGAACAGTCAACATGGATTTGTGCGTGGAAAGTCATGTTTGACAAATCTTACTGAATTTTTTGAAGAGGTTACTAGGAAAGTTGACGAGGGTAAAGCGGTGGATGTTGCCTATATGGACTTCAGTAAGGCCTTTGACAAGGTTCCACACGGAAAGTTAGTTAGGAAGGTTCAATCGTTAGGTATTAATATTGAAGTAACAAAATGGATTCAGCACTGGCTGGATGGGAGATGCCGGAGAGTAGTGGTGGATAACTGTTTGTCAGATTGGAGACCGGTGACTAGTGGTGTGCCTCAAGGATCTGTACTGGGTCCAGTGTTGTTTGTCATATATATTAATGACCTGGATGATGGGGTGGTAAATTGGATTAGTAAGTATGCAGATGATACTAAGATAGGTGGAGTTGTGGATAATGAAGTAGGTTTTCAAAGCTTGCAGAGAGATTTAGGCCAGTTAGAAGAGTGGACTGAAAGATGGCAGATGGAGTTTAATGCTGATAAATGTGAGGTGCTACAGTTTGGTAGGATTAATCAAAATAGGATATACATGGTAAATGGTAGGGCATTGAAGAATGCAGTAGAATAGAGGGATCTAGGAATAGTGGTGCATAGTTCCCTGAAGGTGGAATCTCATGTGGATAGGGTGGTGAAGAAAGCTTTTGGTACACTGGCCTTTATAAATCAGAGCATTGAGTATAGGAGTTAGGATGTAATGCTGAAATTGTACAAGGCATTGGTAAGGCCAAATTTGGACTATTGTGTACAGTTCTGGTCACCGAATTATAGGAAAGATGTCAATAAGATTGAGACAGTACAGAGAAGATTTACTAGAGTGTTACCTGGGTTTCATCTCCTAAGTTACAGAGAAAGGTTGAACAAGTTGGGTCTTTGTTCTTTGGAACGTAGAAGGTTGAGGGGGGACTTGATAGAGGTATTTAAAATTATGAGGGGGATAGATAGAGTTGACGTGAATAGGCTTTTTCCATTGAGAGTGGGGGAGATTCAAACAAGAGGACATGAGTTGAGAGTTAAAGGGCAAAAGTTTAGGGGTAACATGAGGGGGAACTTCTTTATTCAGAGGGAGGTAGCTGTGCGGAACGAGCTTCCAGCAGACGTGGTTGAGGCAGGTTCGATGTCATTTAAAGTTAAATTGGACAGCTATATGGATAGGAAAGGAATATAGGGTTATGGGCTGAGTGCAGGTCGGTGGGACTAGGTGCGAGTAAGAGTTTGGCACGGACTAGAAGGGCCGAGATGGCCTGTTTCCGTGCAGTAATTGCTATATGGTTATATGGTGACCATGCACTTCCCTACACTGCATTAATCTGCCTATTCTCCTAATTTCTTTGCTTATTTTCCGAATCTGTCCAAATCTTTTTACAGACTCCTACCCCTCCACCTGCATTAACTGCAGACTTGGCCATAGGGACTCAATTCCATCATGGCACAGTGGAGAACTTGCTAAATTAGTATCCAGGAATATTGATCCAGTCATGAGTTCAAATCCCATTGAAGCAAAATTAAATTCCATCAACCATAGCCTTCACTTAATAAGGATGTAGGATGAATAAAGCAGTGCAGGTGGGAAAACATTGTAGTTTGGTTTGTAGGTGGACTCTCCATATATGCATTTAGTGATGACTTCTCTACTCTACTGTCTACCTACTTTTCAATATACTTTTTTGCCACCTGAACATATGGTTTTTGCTGCTTCTCCCTCTACAATACTCTTCAAGCATTCAGCCATCCTCCAAGTCATTGCTTAGTCTTATGCTACCCTCATTGACAGTTAATCACCTGCGCACTCTAACTTGTCGATTTTTCAATTATTTTCCCTCACCCTTTTCCTTTTGTCCCTTCAGTCTTTACAGGATATTCATCTGTAACATAGAGTCATTTTGATAAAAAGCTTGTCTTTCAATCTATCAAGTTCATGCTAGTACTTCAGTACTGAAATCCAATCAGTCCTGGTCTCCTGCCATTTATCATGCAACCCTACAAATTATTTTCCTCAACTGCCTCTGGAAAATTTTGGTTGAAAGAGTTTTACACAGAGTGCTAGAGGAATGCAGCAGGTCAGGCAGCATCTATGGACATGAATAAACAGTCAACATTTTGGCCCAAGACCCTTCATTAGGGCTGGAAAGGAAGAAAGAAGCAGCCAGAATAAGAAGATGGGTGGAGAGAGAGGAGGACAAGCTAAAAGGTGATAAGTGAAGCCAGGTGTGTGGGGGACAGGGGATAAGAAGGTGGAAGGGAGGTGATAATTGGAAACAGCAAAGGGCTGGAGAAGAAATCTGATAGGAGAGGAGAGTGAATCATGGGAGAAAGGGAACAATTCTGACTTCTTATTTCTTCCTTTCCAGTCCTGATGAAGGGCCTCAGTCTGAAACTTCGACTGTCTATTCCTCTCCATAGATACTGCCTAACTTGCTGAGTTCCTCCAGCATTTTGTGTGTGTTGCTCTGGATTTACAACATCTGCAGGATCTCGTGTTTATGAAAATATTTTAACCAGACATATTGTCAGTGATTTCCAGATCATAGTCTGGTTGCCTTAGAATAGAGGGATGTCCATTTACTACAGAGATTAGGAATTTCTTTAGCTAGAGAGTGGTGATTCTGTAAAATTTGATGCCACAGGTGGCTGTGGAGGCCAGGTCATTTGGTGAATTTAAGGCAGAGGTCGATAGGTTCTTGATTAGTCAGGGTGTGAAATGTTATGGTGAGAAGTCAGGAGAATGGAGTTAAGAGGGAGACTGGATCAGCCATGATGAAATGACAGAGAAGACTTGATGGGCTGAACTGCCTAATTCAGCAACTATCTGTTATGGTCTTACTGAGCCTTTGTAATTGCATCAATATGCTGGGCACAGAATAGATCTTCAGAGATGTTGACACCTATGAATATGAAACTGCTCACCCTTTTCACTGCTGATCCCATGATGAGGATTGGTGTATGTTCACTAGACTTCCCCTTCCTGAAGTCCACAACCACTTCCTTGGTCTTACCGACATTGAGCGCAAAACAGCATTCACCCCACTGATCTATAATCTCCCTCCTCAACACCATTTCAAATTCTGTCGACAATAGTTGTATTATCTGCTCAACTTACAGATGGCGTTTGAGCTGTGCGTAGCCAAACAATCGTCAATGTAGAGAGCAGAGCAGTGGACTAAGCACGCATCCGCATGGGGTGCCACTGTTGCTTGTTAGCGAGGAGGGCGTTATTTCCGATTTGCATTGACTATGGTCTCCCAATGAGACGTCACGACGGAGTCTATTTGGTCAATTAGGTGCATACGGGCTTCTAGCAAAGCAGTCCTATTTATTAGTCCCATTCCTGGCACCATAGTAGCATAACTCGGCTCCATTACAGCTGGAAGGCGCTGGAGTTCAGAGTTCAATTCTGACGCCATCCGTGATCATCCTGGACATGTGCTGGAGTTTTCTCCAGGTGCTCTGGTTTCCTCCCACAATCGAAAGACGTCCCAATTAGTACATTAACTGGTCATTGTAAATTGTCCCTAGGGTTAATTGGGGGTTGTTGGATGCCGCGGCTCGAAGGACCTATTCTTCGCTATATCTGTAAATAAATCATAAGAAAATTTCTGCCTATTAGAGTTAACGTGTCACACTGCAGGAATTCAGGTCATTTGGTCTACTGAGTATTCATGCACACTAATCCGAGTTATTCCCCTGGGATTCAGCTCCTCAACCACTTGCAAGATAATTTACAGATACGAATAACTTGACAACCTACCCATTTTTGGAATGTGGAAGGAAAGCAGAGAACGCACACAGTTCCATATATCATGTGCAGAACCGGAGGTCAGGATTGAATCCAGCTCTTTACTCGCTGTACCATTGTGTTGCCCTTTACCTCCTGTAATGCATGCCCATCAATTTCTCATTAGATTTTTGTTTTATAATTAACCTAGGCCAAGGGATAATTTAAAGTAGAATATTAAGCTACCAGCATGTCTTCGTGGCTAGTTAATTATATGGCCACAGGAAGAACGAGCGAACTTCCCGCAGGTGTAAGGTAGCAACATCGCGCCTACAAAACCGTACCACACTTTTATTTTAATCTGATCTAATCCTTCTTTTAGGCCTAAAATTAAAATACTAATTTTCACACTGAAAGATGTTTGATTAATTTTCCCGAACATTTAACATATATTCTCTTGTAGTTAAATTTTCCCACTCCTTTTGCTTGCGGTATTTCTCCACTTCAGCTATTCAAGTCGACTGCACAGTACTCTCGGTGGATGCTGCCAAAGCCGCTGAGTTTCTCCAGATTTTTGTGTGTTAAAACAATATTATTGATAGAGATATTTAATATCAAATTTATTTACAAAGTCCAAACACGCCCAATTGTTGGAATGATGGAAACAAGTATTCGTATTTATTATAAAATTATACTTAGGACAGGAGAAGGTCTCGACTCGAAACCTCCCATAGATGCTGCCTGAGTTCCTTCATCGTATTTTAAGTTGCTTAAGGATAGGAGCCTTTATTGGGAACGAGCAGAGTGTGGAACCCTTTGACGGGGTTGTGCTTCCGTTGCCGGATGGATTAAAGACTCGGACTGGAAGCGGACATTATCGTGTAGGCACGCTTCCATTGTTAGCTAACGAGCTGTCGGTGACCGTGTTAGTAGTCTTGGTGCGACGGGCCGGGGGCCGGGGGGCCGTCCGGTGAGAGGATGGGGGCTGTGGGGCTGCTCGGTGTGATGGGGCGGGGGTCTGTGAGGTTGCCCAGTGTTGAGGCCGAGGGCTCGGGGACTGCAAGGGAGAGGCGGCGGACAGGAGTGAGGGTGTTCGTCTTGACACTGCTGACGCATATTTCTTGCTGATCTATATTCTTGTGTTGGAGTCTGATGATATATTGCACGTGTGCATCAAGAGGAAGGCGAAAAGTGTCGGGGGAGGGGCGGAGGAAGTAAGGAGAAACCTTATATTGCCTTCTGGTGATCTGTTAACACTTTATGCCTTTCTGCTGTGGGAGGGGATAATATCTAGAGGGAAGTAATTTTTTAAAAAATATTTCATGAGGAAATTGTGGTTCTTGATATTTATAATCATTATAATTCTTTAAATATTGCCCTGTTAATATTGGAACAAATGTTTTAAAATAATGTTTCTATTGGTGTTGCACACTTGGTCAAGTTTGTTTATTGTCATTCAGCTGTACGTACCTAAACTGCCAAATGAGATAACCTTCCTGCAGACTAAACTGTACAACACAGTAAATATAACTCACAATAACACAAAGAAATATTACACGTAAATCAACAAATACTACCGTGCATATATGATACAAGTGAAAAAGTAAATAGTATAATGTAATTGGTCCTTCATACATGATGAGACCTGGGTGGTGGCAGGGAGTTCAGCAGTCTCACAGCTTGGCAGAAGAAGCTATTTCCCACTTTAACAGTTCTTGTCCTAATGCTATGGTACCTCCTGTCTGATGGTAGGGAGTCAAAGAGACTTTTGTCAGAATGGGAGGGATCATTGACAATTCTAAGTGTCCTGTGCATGCATTAGGTGAAGAGAGACACTGATGATCCTCCCAACAGTCCTTGCAATCATTTGTAGGGACTTCTGGTCAGTTGCCCTGAAATTCCTGTACCAGACAATGATGCAGCTGGATAGGACACCTCGATAGTGCTCCTGTAAAAATTGGTTAAAATGGGAGGGGGTTGGGGTGAGCCTCACTTGCCTTAATCTCCTCTGGAAGTGGAGACACTACTGTGCTTTCTTGACCAAAGAGAAAGGAAGAGGAATCCTATTATCTTATGTGATATGTGATTTTTGAAATCTGTTCCAACCATACACCTGTATACCACCAAACAAAACTCTGCACCAAGGTGCACAACACTACACAACTCACATACAGCACATAAGGTAATATTACCACAAATAAATTAACAAATGATGAGATGGATTTACAACACAAGTTAATATGCAAGCAGTATAATGCTACTGGTGCCTCGTGTGCTGAGACCTGGGTGGTTGCCAGGAGTTTAGTAGTCTAATGGCTTGGGGTAAGAAGCTGTTTCCCACCCTAACAGTCCTTATCCTAGTGCTGTGGTACCTCCTGCTTGAAGGTGGGGGGGGGGGGTCAAAGAAATTGTTGGATATTAGTAATATCTTCCAAATCATTTCAGAGGAATGGATGTGGATGAATTATCTTAATGTGGAACAGCTATTGTAGATCAGCTTTGCACAGTTTTGAAGATGCAGTCTTGGTCCAATGTCAAGGAGTTCCTAAGTATTTGAGAAGAAATTTCTGCACGCATGCACTGATGTCTGGGCTCAGTCTTGAATCAACTCAGCACAACCTTAATGCTGTAGAGAGTACATTTATTATGTTGGAAGAACAATATTAAAGGAAACCTTGTGCATCATCCTATGCAACCAACACACAAAATGCTGCAGGAACTCAGCAGGCCAGGCAGCATCTGTGGAAAAGAGTAGTCGCTTCTCCAGTCCTGCCACATCGGCTATACTCTTTTCCTTAGATATTGCCTGGCCTACTGAGTTCCTCTGGTATTTTGTGTGTGTTGCTTGGATTTCTAGCATCTGCAGATTTTGCCTGTGCTCTTACAAATGGGAAAGGAGCAGAATTAGACCATTCGGCCCATCGAGTCTGCTCCGCCATTCCATCACGGTGATTAATTATACCTGTCAACCCCATTCTCCTGCCTTCTTCTTGTAACTGATACCCTTACTAATCAAAAACCTGTCAGCCTCGGCTTTAAATGTATGCAATGATTTCACAGATTCATTATGCTTTGGCTAAAAAAAAAATAATTCCTCCTTACCTCTGTTCTAAAGGGAGGTCCATCTATTCTGAGACTATACCCTCTGATCCCAGACTCTCCCGCTTTAGGAAACCCACTCTATCTAGGCCTTTCAATATTTGATAGGTTTCAATGAGAACCCCACCCCCCCATTCTTCTGAACCCCAGCAAATACTAGTCCAGAGTCATCAAACACTCCATGTTAACCCTTTCATTTCTGGAATAATTCTTGTGAACTCCTCTGGATCCTCCCCAATGTCAGCAATTTATTTTTAGATAATGGGCCCAAAACTGCTTGCATGGATAATAGAACAGTCTGTTTGCACACAGCTGGTTACTACTAATAAGAGTATAGCAATAAATCGGTAAAGCTATTCTATTGCTGATTAAGGATAAAAACAATTATGCTGTTGTTTGTTTTATACATTTGAATCTTTTACTAATGGTACATCTTCAGGTGGGGTGCTTGTTTAATACCTTGCCTGAACATCTGTACCTCTTTGCAGTGTGGTATTCCCCTGGTAATATGTTTTTTGGTGACCTAGTCTCCAAGGACCCCAAGTCTGAAACTATCAATTGAATTTCAGATGACATTTTGTATTCTAATATTTGAAATAATAGCTGTAGTCCTAAATATAAATTAATATGGTGGCTGTAATATTAGCTCTGGAATAAAGTGACTGTTGCAAAACTCCTTAGTTATGAGGCATCTGAACAAAATAAAATGCAGTTGCCTCCGGGATATGACTAAGAGAACTTATCAGTTCAAGTAGCATCTGAGGAAGCAAAAGATGTTTGTAGACATTTCGGCTACAAGATATAAGTATGATCTCAGCCCGAGACATCAACATTTACCTTTTGCATCCACAGAACCTAATCGACCTGCTGAGTTCTTTCAGCATTTGGTTTTGTGGTCCAGATTCTATCCACCTTTTGTCGCAATGATAGAAAATGGACTTAAATTGGTACTGTGAATGAATTGCCTAAGAAAATAAGTGAATGTGCATTAACCACACATAGTGGCACACTAAGATAGAGGTTCTGTACCTCCTACAGTCTGTAAATTTGGATTAAGGAACTAGTAACTGACTATCTTACTTCAGTCCTTTTATGCAGCAACCTCCTTTACATGCCTGGTCATTACTTTTGTGTTTAATCTGTAAATACTTATTACAACTTATCTCCCCAATACCTGAAAACTCAAACTGGCAAAAAGCTAGATTTCCTGGACTTGCTTCCTCTACAACCTCTGCTTCATACTTGGTCTGTGAATTATGTTGCAGGAGAAATGCTAATTTTAGCTATCTATATATGTTCATGTAGTGAAGAATATAATACAATTCATAAGCAGAAGAGGTAGGGACCAGTAGCAACTTGTAATCAGAACTCCATTTACAATTTATTTCATATGGTGTATTTACCTTCTGTAGTTTCATGATCAAAGATGGCAGAGACAGAAGTTAATTCGGTGTTTTTACAGCAACTGATGGAGTTGGGTATCTCAGAAGAAAAGGCCAAGGAGGTAGGTGAAACATTTATTGTTGTAGCAGAGGAAATGTTCATTTACCCATTTTTTAATGTGGCTGAAATCTCTTCAGTTGGAGGTGTCTACACTAAATGTCTTTTGTAGCTCTTTTTATATTCTTCTTTTTCAAATACAGCGGACTCTGGTTAACTGGGACCAGTAAATTTTGGCCAAATCGAGCAGCTGCCTCAATTACTTGAAGTATCAGGGAAATAGTTAAAAAGGTATAAAAAAAAAAGACAAACAAATTATGTACTAAAATGAAATACAGAACAAATTAGAACACTGCTAAGGTGCCAGAAAACTGGGCATTAGTTCTTAATAGTTATGGATGGAGGAATTCATCCAGTGTATGCAATGAACCAATCAGTGCAGACACCTGGTGCAGATAATGGACTACCTTCATACAATGCTTTTCACAGTTGCATCCTCCAAATTTTCATTTTCATTGTAACATTCAAGATGATTGTTGATAACTAAATTTCTGAGTAGTTTCTAATTTGATTAAGTAGTGACATTGTTTCATTTTCACTCCCAGCCATTTCTGGTATCTGCAAGCCTGAATGCTTGAAACCGCAGTGAGCAAAACGGTTCTGAATTGTCTTAGTGCTTATTTATCATCAACTATCAGTGACAAAAATTGTTGCTTTTTAAACACAAACAGATGCAACTGATGCTATTTAAAAATTGTCCACTTGAATCATGATTTTGTGTCTAACAGCTGCACAAACATACGTGACATGTTAGTTAGAAACTGTTCTGCATCAGTTTTGTGCCCCAATTAAGTGGCGTAGTGTCCCAAATAAACTAAGGTAATCTCAGCTATTTTCTTGATTAGTTTTTGTTCTTTAAGAGTTGTTTCAAATAAGCAGCAGTCCTGGTTAACTGGAATCCACTGCTTTTGTTTATTTTTAAATAACTTTTCCTGCCTCCCTGTTGCACGGTGTCGGAGCAAGTTTCCCCAGCATGAACTTTATTCATGTATGTCTATCTCATTTGGGTTGAAATTCAAGCATGGTCACTTGGACTAAACATAACATGTAATAAACAGTAATGGGTTGTACTTGGCTTTTCATATTTGGCACGTGTCCAAGAATGAATTTTGGAACCCAATCCGTACATCACATCAATCTGTCTCAACACTCCATCCCTTGTCCAGCAGGTTCCATGTGCCCATCCTTTTCTCTAGCCTCTGCCTTACCTTGCCCTCTCACTTCTAAATACTGGCTATCTTTTCTCTACATTCTCAGTCCGTACACAGGCTCTGAAAACATCAACCAAACGTCTCCCTCCACAGATGCTGGTAGACTTGTTGAGTTCCTTAGAAGTTTGATATTTTTTTTGCACCAGATTCCAGTTTCTTGTGTCTGAATTTCTAACCCCTTGTTCCTGTTTTCCAACCCATGGAAAGTTTACAGAATATCTGGCAAGCTTCTTTAATCACATCCTCCCCTTTCCCTATAGAATTCATTGCCAGGGAGAAATTACATTATAATTCCATCATTCTAGAACCTTGTTTCTACCCTGCCCCTCCTCAACTCTCTCCCCTGAATCTATGCATATGACCAATGTCTTAAATGGGTTCATCATTACTCCTGGTATCAGTTTTCAGCAATTTAATGTCCTCTTTTATTTTCATTTTCAGTTTTCAATTTTTATGTGATTTCCACCTTTTGCTTAATTTTAACTTTTTCTTTATTTAAAAGGAAATATCTTTGGCTGAATGAAAAGACCCAAACTGCAATAATCTTGGCTTTTGTTATAGCCAGTCACTCAGATTATGCTAACGTATTCTATTCATATATCAGGTTGGGTTCTCATTCTATCAAGGCTGCTGAGTCTTCAATTATCTAATCAATATTTTCTGTCTGGTCACAGGCTCTGATTAAAACTGGGAATCAATCTAGCGATTCTGCTGCTCTGTTTTACTTCAATGGGCTTGAAGTAAGTGTCCTATTCTTGATGTTTCTCAGAGGAATCAGTGATTGTTCATGTGCCTCTGCAACAACACAGAATTATAAATGTGATCTAATTTTAAAAACATAGCCATGTGCTTAGCATTTTTCCAAGGCACTGCCTGACTTGTTTTAGCTTCCTTGAACCATTTTTAGCAAAAGAGGTATGTTGCAGTCACTTTTTAAATGGTCTGGTTTAAGAATTGTTGAGTTCAGAGAAATATTAGATGAGAAATCAGATGAAAGAAAACATCCTTTTTTTTAAAGATAAATAGCACATTTGTTTTAGTAAATTGGACTTGGCACTTTGTCATGATTTTGAAAGTAATGATATCAACATACAATGCACCTTTTGTAATTGCTACAGAAGAGACCAAGAGGTTGTGACCCATAGCCATTGTTGTTTTCTTGTAATTAAACAAAGAACAAATTTCACTGTCAAGATCATTTGTGATTTTAAAAGGGAATACACTACAGTATCACTTTTTCTTTAGAGGCGCCAGTTTTGGTTTTCATGTACTGCCCTCTCACGCACACAGTCCATTACTAGATTATTAGTTTATGAGGATACTCAGTCCTCGTTTATTGTCATTTAGAAATGCATGCATTAAGAAATGATACAATGTTCCTCCACAGTGATAGCACAAAAAAAACAGGACAAACCAAAGACTAACACTGACAAGACCACATAATTATAACGTTCAGTTACAGCAGTGCAAAGCAATACCATAATTTGATAAAGAGCAGACCATTGGCACGGTAAAAAATAGTTTCAAAGTTCCGATTGACTCCCGATAGTCCCAATAGCAGGCGGCAAAAGGGAGAAACTCTCCCTGCCATGAACCTCCAGGCGCCGACAACTGCCAATGCATTGGAAGCACCTGACCACAGCCAACTCTGAGTCTGTCCAAAAACTTTGAGCCTCCGACACTGCACACCATCTCTGCCGAGCGCTTCGACCTCACCCCGGCCGACGAGCAACAAGCAAAGCCAAGGACTCGGGGCCTCCTCTGGAGATTCTGGATCACACAGTAGCAGCAGCAGCTAAGAAGGCACTTCAGAAGTTTCTCCAGATGTTCTTCCGTGCTGTCACGTCTGTCTCCATCAATCAGGATTGTGCACGGCACCCTACTTGCCCAATAACAGATATGATTCACTGGAGTGGCCGCTGCGCGCTGTATTGTGCCACCATCTTCTCCTCCTCCTCCTTATTGAGAAGCTACTGAATATCAGAATCAGGTTTAATATCACTGGAGTATGTCATGAAATTTGTTATTTTGTAGCAGCAGTACATTGCAATACATAATAAAAACTATAAATTACAATAAGTATATATAAAAAAATAAAGTGAAATTGTTCCAAATTGTCCTGATAAAGGGTTTTCATGGCCTCTAGCTTGAGATTTGCACAAAGTATAATACCCATGGAAGTGCAAGGAATCGGTGAAATATAATATCCAGTCTAATGTTCTGTTGTCTTGGCTCTGAGAACAGTTTGTGAAAATTAAGCAAAGGTGAAGCTATTGCACCAGCTTTCAGGATGTGTGAAAGTATTTGTGGCACTAAATTGCAGGGAAGTCTGGATGCAACGAAGGAAATGAAGCAGGCATACATACACAACACATAATGATCCTAAAAGTGACACTTGGGAAAGTATTTATTTATTTAGAGATATAGTGCGGAATAGGCCGTTCTGGCTCTTCAAGCTGCATTGCCCTGCAATCCCCAACAACCCCGATTTAACCCTAACCTCATCATAGGACAATACACACAAAGACCAATTAACCTACCCGGTACTACTTTGGACTGTGTGAGGAAACTGGAACACCCAGAGAAAACTCATGCGTTCCACAGGGAGGACATTGGAATTCAACTCTGAACTGCTACGCCCCAAGCTGTAATAGCGTGGTGCTAATCGTTATGCTACCATTTGTATATCTTAGATCAGGATCCTGAAGATAGAAAACCACGGGGATGTTGATACCAACTTTAAGTTTTATATTTTTTGTATATAATTTAAATCACAATGAGCATCACAATCTATGGTCTTTCAATGAAACCCCTTTGCTGTGAAGCTGGAGCTTTACGTGTAATTTTCCTTGGCACCACAGTGGCACCATAATACTGTGGCATAAGTACGTGGTGTTTTATCCCATTCTACAATGTTAATCTTTTTATAATTTCTGGTTTTACAGTGTGCTTCACTTAACCATTCAGTGATATATTCTGAGACCAGTTATCCTCTTCGTATAATTGTAGGATGTGGGGAATGTACAGCAATTGCATCCAACTTAAATTGAAGCTTATTTTAATCCTGTAGTTTGGATTTTAACTGTTGTATGTCACATTTTGTCAAATACCATTTCATTACTTTTTTTCAACCCTTCCACCACTTAAGTAATCCTTGATTACACTGTTTATATTGCAATTTAAGCAATTTTTATGTCTTGAACTGTTCTGCTACAGTAAAGCACCAAATTACATGACATATGTTAGTGATAATAAACCTGATTCCAAGTTTATTTTTGCAGCACAGAATTTCCCTTTTCATTTGGGCTATTAATTTTTTTACTTAATTTTATTCTTGCTGCTAGTACCACACTATTGTAACAAGCAATGTAGTACTTTCTAAGACAGGAAAGTCTTTTGACAATGTTTTTAATCCATATTGAAGTTTTAGCTATTCCAGAAGGTTCGGCCACATTGGTGTCTTCCTTAAATTCTTACTTTCCACAATATTTATAAGTCATTGTGATCTATATTAATATGTTCTGTGATGTTGCCATTTTGATCCCAATGTGTGCCATGAAGTGTACCTTCCTGGCTGTTTTTAAAAATGATTTAACATTTAAATGAGGTGAAACCAGATGCGAATCATCCAGTCACATTCCTTCACAGTCAGTGCTTATTTAGAATCCCTGTTGTTACAGACCACAAACCAAGCCAGAAATCTTGGTGTTGTGATGGACTCGGACTTAAACTTTAACTGCCACATTAAGGCACTTACAACATCAGCCCACTACTATCTTAAAAATATAGCGAGAGTTAAAGGGCTTGGGTCTCAGCAAGTTCTAGAAAAACTCATCCATGCATTTACTTTTTTAGAAGGCTTGACTACTGTCATGGTGTTTTCACAGGTCTCTGTGAAAAATCCCTCAGACCGCTGCAGCTCATTCAGAATGCTGCTGCTAGAGCCCTCACTAAGACCCAGAAAGTAGAACACATCACTTCAGTTCTCAGATCGCTACACCGGCTTCCTGTCCATCAGGGGATTGACTTTAAATTATGACTACTGGCTTCTAAAGCACTGAATAGTCTAGAGCCAAAATACATCTCCAACCTCTTGCTGCATTATGAACCTTCCTGAGCTCTCAGGTCTTCTGGGTAGGTCTGCTTACCATCCCCAGGGCCAAAGCTAAACATGGTGAAGCAGCGTTTAGTTACTATGCTCCACGTATCTGCAGTAACCTTCCAGAGGATCTGAAGTCTGCCCCAACTTGAAGCTCTTTTAAATCGAGGCTTAATTTTTTTCTTTTTGCTGTAGCTTTTAATTAGAATTTCCTGCACTGTAACTTCTATTTATCATTTTTTTTGTGATTTTATTCTCTAATATATTGTCTGAATTTTGATGATTGATTTTTATATTTTGTTCTATGTATGTAAAGCACTTTGAACTGCCTTGGGTTTGAAAAATGCCATACAAATAATCTTGCTTACAGTCTGCCATGAATGCACAAAGGAAACAATAGAAATATTAATAATAGAAATTGCTGTCAACATATATTAAGTCACATAGCAATTGTGGAGAGAAAGGAGTTAATGCTTCAGGACTGATATTTCTGCTTTTTTTAAACAAAAGAGATGCACTTTGTGCTTTTTCTAATTGTTTTTTTCTTTTAAAAATTACATATAATTTATATTTAATTAGTTTTTCTTGTGAATGCTGCTTTGTACCTTTGATGCTGTTGTAAGATGTTCATTGCACCTGTGCACACGTATACTTATGTGGATAACAATAAACTTGACTTTGAATTTAATATGCTCATTCACAGGAAGTTCTTTGTAAACTGTAAATCACATTGAGCGAAGTTTGCTGTTTTCTAAGTGCTTGGCTTTCTCAGTAGCATTTATTAATTTATTAGAACATGCATTTTTCTTTTGCTCCCTGGTTAAGAACTGAGTCCAAGACAAAGCTCTTCATGTCTCAGGACTGGATGACTAGCTGTGAATCATTTGCCTGCTGGGCTCCTGGTTGATCTAGCTAGACCACCATGCTGTGAATCCTTCTCAGCATCTGATGTGTAAATGCCTACCAGAAATGCGATAATGATACAACTTCTGCACCTCATTGTTAAGATAATAGCTTCAATAACTACTTCATTTCATTTGTGACAGCTGATCCCCTACTCAAATAGCTGCAGCCTTTTGCTTGTTATTTCTTTCCTGATTTGCCGTAAAAACCCAGTGATATCTTCGTTAACGAAATATCCCTTCAAGTTCATGGTCAAAATTGCAAATCTTCAATTGATGCATGTGAAAATTTAACTGCCAGAGGTTTCAATTCATCTGTTTTTCTACACTTTAATTTCTAGATGTTTCCTGGGCTTGAGGTTCATGAGTCTTTGAACAAGGAGTACAAGATGGTGCTTGTTGTGAACATGGAATTAACCATGGGAATCGGAAAGGTATTGTGGTTATGACAATTCCAAATTAAAGGCATAGACAAATTAATTCGCAATTGAAAATCTTAATGTATATATAAACTACAATCATTGTTTATATTTAAATTGTTATTGAACCTTTAGATGAGACTTTAGGGAGATCAGTATTGGATTTGTCTCTTTGGAGTCAGTGTTATAGAAGTGATGATGAATTCATTGTGTCTGCTACACGTCTTGGGAAGATGCAGAAGGATTGGAACTTTTTGTATTCTTCTCATCTACCTACAGATAAAATAGTGGCTTTTGTTGGTTATGAGCGTTGCAGTCTGGTTAAAATAATATTTTTTTCTGCCACTTAAGTCCCAGACACCAAGCATCTACATTAATGTAGAGTCAAACTCCTTTGGAAGCAAAGGCATAATCAGTACTGAGATCCTCACCATCAATACTCAAGGGGACACATTGATGAGAAACTTGACTGCTAGTGTCGCTACGTGAGCAGGTCAGGGACTGGATCTCCTATATGCTGTCTGAAAACCTAGATATTCCGACTATCTACAAGGCACAGAGCATGATGGAAAATTCACCACTTGCCTGGATGAATACAGCTCCAGCAATACAGGAAGTTCAACACCATCAAGCACAAAGTAACATGCTTAATTGGTAACACATCCATACTGTAAAGATTCATTCTGTCCTTCAGCTCCCATACTCCAGTGCATAGCATTTTCAAAATGTTCTACAGCTATCTGTCAAAATAGGCAAGCTGTACTTGTCAAAAAGATAAGAGCATCAGGATGTGAAACTTCTATCTGCAGAACACTATCCTGATGTGAAAGTACATTGCCATTGTTTCATTGCCCCGGGTCTAAATCTTGGAACTCCTTATTTACAGCATTGTGGTTGTAATTTCATCAGAAGAATTGCAGT
Organism: Mobula birostris; assembly: GCF_030028105.1. Taxonomy (NCBI): domain Eukaryota; kingdom Metazoa; phylum Chordata; class Chondrichthyes; order Myliobatiformes; family Myliobatidae; genus Mobula; species Mobula birostris. The sequence continues at coordinate 75,423,588 of NC_092385.1, read as the reverse complement.
TATTCATGAAGATGACACTACTTTTCCACAGATACCGATGGCTGGGCAATAAATATTGATCTTGCCAACTTTGCCCATATCTTAAAAAAAATAATTACATGGAAATAGGGATAGAAATGACCTAAAACTAGAACAGAAAATTTCATTACAAGGTCTAAATTTATATTTTGCATCTCAAAAAGATGGAAATATACAATATGATATTAATGATGATTACTGCAAATAAAGTTCTCTCCAAAATTAGGTGATTTTCACCCACCCTAAACCTCAACACCCATTAGAAGTCAGCTGTAATTCTATGAAGAAAGTAACTATTCTTCCTACTGGGCTAGTCTTAGTGATTTGGAAGTGCCTTAATCAAACTGCTGCTTATAGCTGTAGAGCTGAACTCAGGAACTTTACTCTTCAGAAACTCTGCTTTATGTGTTTTGTACTGCCAGCTCCAGCTTTTTTTTTCCAAACTACTCACATAACTTAGACTCCAGATTGTGGAGAGAGATATCAAATATTGCAAAGGTACTTCCGTTTCTGTCATGTAACGATGCTGAGAAACTAATTCATGCCTTTATGTTGAATAGGCAAGATCACTGCAATGCACTTTTACTGGCCTTCCAAAGCAATCTATTGGCAAACTTAAACTCATTCAGAACACTACTGCTAGTTTTTTAACCAAAAGTAGAATGAGGGAACCTATCACTGCCATAGTAGCTACTCTGCATTTGTATTTTGTATCTTTTAGAATTGTTTAAAAAGTTTCCTTACTTGTTTTTAACGCTCTTAATAGTCTAGGACAGGAGTACGTTACAGAATTGTTTTTGTTTTTTAATCCAGCTCGATTTCTTAGGCCGCCTTCTTCCTGTCTCTTGTATTTAAACAATCTCTCTTAAAAGATAATTGGCAGGTCAGCTTTTTTGAATTACAAATGTGTACACTCCTAACTGTGGAATTCAATACCTAACACTATAAGGAATGCAGACTTAGTAGCCACTTTTAAACACCAGCTCGCAACCTAGTTATTTAACCTTGCTTTTAATTAGCATCTATTTGTCATTTATTATCATGTTCATTCTTATTTTATATTCTATTTCTATGTTTGTATGTTAGCTCATTGTAAAGCATTTTGAACTATATCGTCTGTATGGAAAGTGCTCTATAAATGAAGTTCTTCTGATCAAATAATCTCTATTCTGAGCTTGGCTTGCAGTTTGGATTTATGCATTTCTGCTCTAGAAATGGATGAGGTATTGAAGTCTCATTTGGTGCCTCAAACCAAGACCTTAAGATATCTTAGAAATAGCCTCACTGGTTCATTTCTCCTCATTAAGAAGGTGAAATGGGTTTAAGATTCTGTTACAAAATACCATCGAAACACTATGCCTTCAGTGTGGCCAGGTTAATCTCCAGGAACTCCTAACTCTGCCATGAAAATCCCTTCACAATGATTATGGTGACAAAAGAATTCCCACTGCTCCATAGGTAGTTAGTAATCTTAGGTCTTGTACAAAAGCAAAGACCACATTGGACAGAATTATTTAAAATAATAATGAATAACCAGAGTTGTGAAAATGATCACCCACTATAAATCAGATCTTTGAGGAAATGCAGAAGGGGTAGTTTAAAGCCCAACCTTGCTTGATTTATTGTAAACAATACCTAACCAGGTAGAATGTTTTTGAATGGTTTCAATTTAGTATTCGATGTTTAAATATTAGCTGTTCTGTTCAAAAATTTGTAGGTTGCGGCACAGGTGGCCCATGGAGCTTTGGGCTTGTATCAAATAATGATGGAAGAATCAGACAATTGGCAGCAGATGTTAAGGATATGGGATGACGATGGGTAAGCACTGCTAGTATGATCTTGTCACAGGATTATTATATGTGCACTTGTGTAGAAATTACTGTGCATTATAACTTAAATGGGAAGACTATAATGTGAAATATAAATGTCCTGATGAAAGGTCTCAGCCCAAAATGTCTTTATTTCTTTGCATAGATGTTGCCTGACATGTGAGTTCCTTGTGTGTTTTACTCTGGAATTCTAGCAATTGCAGAATCTCTTGTGTGACTGTAAAATATGATTGTTTTAATAAATGCTGAACTGGAAATGTACTATCAAGTTGCGGTAGGATATGAATTGGGTTGCAACAAACAATCTGTAAAACTAAATATATGTCTAGAGCTTGGGATGCACAAAATATCATTTACATCGTATTGCCTGGTTCACAATAAATCCAAATTGAGCACTCTTCCATTATTAATGCAGACTTCTGCATCTGTCACTAGAGGGCTCTTTGAAATAATTGAAACCAATAAAAAGCAAGGCAAATGGCAGACATCAGTCTCAAATGTTGATGGGAACTTGCCTAAACTCTGTCAGATTTCCATTTATTTTGTACAAATTAAATTCATGTAGCATAATGCTGGTGTTGCAGTTATTGACTAAACACTGCACCTTTTTTTGTGATTGATTTCAAGAGACAATGAACTAACAAAATGTTCCATAACACCACAGCTGCTTTGTTATATACAAGTCAGGAGAGAAGTTGTAGATTCTACCTTCATAATTTGTTACTCTGGTGTGATCCCATTTGTATTTCAGCAACTAGTTATTCTGTGGGATTTTTACTCCGAATCATTTTCTTTGAAATGAAAAAAATCTGACATTACCTCAGATGAGGCCTGAACAAAATTTGCTTAATAATGAGGTTAACAAAGGTCAAGGAAGGCCGACTGAGAATACCAGGCAGTATGTGTAAGTAATGACTGTAATAAAACTCCTTTAAGTTATATACACCACGTCCTTGTGCTATGTAGATTTTGCTTAAGATGTAGATTTAACACAATTTTCAGATTTTAGTTTTTAATCCCTGGAATTTTAGATTTAGATTAGATTATGAGAACACACAGTCCTCTTTTATTGTCATTTAGTAATGCATGCGTTAAGAAATGATACAATGTTCCTCCAGAAATGATACCACAGAAACACAAGACAAACCGACTGAAAAACTGACAAAAACCACATAATTATAACATATAGTTACAACAATACAAAGCAATACCGTAATTTGATGAAGAACAGACCATGGGCACGGTTAAAAAAAAGTCTCAAGGTATCTTGAAAGTCCCATCATCTCACGCAGACATTAGAAGGAAGAAAAAAAACTCTTCCTGCCATGAGCTTCCAGCGCTGTAAACTTGCCAATGCAGCATCCTGGAAGCACCCGACCATAGCCGACTCTTCAGTCCGTCCAAAAACTTCGAGCCTCCGGCACCGAGCACCATCTCTGCCTGCATCTTGCACCAAGTAATTTGGAAGTTTCAACCCCGACCCCTGCCCCGGCAATAGGCAAAGCTGAGGATTTGGGGCCTTCCCCTCCGGAGATTCTCGATCACACAGTAGCAACGGCAGCGAAGCAGGCATTTCAGAAGTTTCTCCAGGTGTTCCTCCATGTCTGTCTCCATCAAATCAAGATTGTGCACGGCCCCTAGTTAACACATAGTATATCATCTCGGAGCGGCCACACGCACTGCGTCGCGCCGCCATCTTCTCCTCCTCCTGCAGAATTAAAACTTTAATTCTGCAAAGGAGGAACTTTATCGCTGGTGTTATGCTTAAATCGTTCCAGTTAAGTGATGCTTATTTGTTGACAAGATAATAACTCTCTCATTTTAAGAGATGTCCTGGAATAAAGAAATTTACGACAGTGCACTGTTGGGCTTGTTCATGTTGCTAGCTGCTCAATATGGGAATATGTGAGGATGATATTAGAAACAAACAAAATGGGACTTCTTTGTAGTACTCTTAAGTAACATTTACTTATTTCATGTTTGTTTTGCTACAATGAATTAATATATCCATAAATTGAAGAGTAGTGGGCAATGAGAATAAACAAGAATATTTTGTATTACTTTCTCTCATTGAAAATATTAGGTTGGAAGTGACTGTCATTGTGCCTAAATAACATACGTTTTTCTTCCCTTAAGGACTGTTTCCACTTACAGTACCTCTTAAAAAAAAAACTTGATTATCTACTTTTTTTTAGAGCCAAAAAGATTGTATTGAAGGGATTGAGCACTGAGCACCTCCTAGAGTTACAAGAATTGGCTTGCCAATTGAAACTTCCAAATTACTTGGTGCAAGATGCAGGAAGAACCCAGGTAAATATTAATTTCCTTTTTGAACTTAAAAATACCTTTTAGCTATAAATATCACATTTGGGATTGAACATTAGTTTCTTATGCATTTTTATGTGGATGCTAATTAAAACTGTAGAATAGTTCCGATTTTGTGAGGAACTCTTTTTGACATTTGAGCCTCAAAAGCGAGTGAGGTTTTTCATAACTGAGGGACCCCTCACAGGTCAGCTGCTGCCTAAAAAGGAACACCCACCACAAACATTCCAGAATGATAATCAGCTTGTGGATGAATGACTCTTCAGATTCTCTAAAAATGCCTACACTGCTATTAAAATGTTATACCTGTACTGTATTAATATTTACTTTGTGATTGGGCCTGATTTTCTTTGGTTGGCAGAACTAACTACTGATCTTTAACCACCACCGAAGCTTGCTTCCCAATGTTGACCATTAATGCAAGATCAGATTAATCAAGGAGCCCATGAATGCAGAAAGGCAGATTAACAAGGTGCTCAGGTATAAAGGGTAATTCCTCTTAATGGCCCCAGTATAGAATTTTAGAGCAGAGAAATGCAGAAGTCATACAAATGCAGAAATATTAGTTGAGGCTGCAGTGAAATAACTGAATGCATTACTGGTCCCATTACAAGAAGGAGGTGACAGAACCAGAGAGGGTTTAGAGAAAAGTAATGAGAATGCAAGGGATTTGGAAGTTTAGGCGTGAGGAAAGACCTATAAAACTAGATGTTTACAGTTTTGTGAGATTTTATTTGGATATATAAAATAGTGTACTCAATATGGAGTGACTGGCTTTTTTGACCAGCAAAACCAGCAATTACAGAGCATTGTTTTAAGTTAATAAGAGGGACTTGGGGTAATTTTCTTCACCCATGGATTGGGGGCAATTTGGAATACATTGCATTAAAGGATGGTGGTGTAGAAATCTTCATTGTAACTGGGTAAGTACTTGAATTAACAGACAGAAAGTAGGATTATTTCAGTTTGAATAAAAGGAGGAATAAAATCATTGCCATTTACACTAAACTTTTGTGATTGTATACTGAGGGTGACATGGTAAAATGGAATCTTAATCTCAGGTTAACAAGAAAACTGTTTCTAGTTTCAAATTGGTATTTTCATGATGAATAATATATATGTTTTTGAACTCAAGATTGCAGCTGGATCCCGCACAGTCCTGGCAGTCATGGGGGAGGAGAAGTTGGTCAATCAGGTCACAGGGAGTCTTCCAGTGTTGTGATATTAACAACTAATATCGGCTTCGGCAGAGGTGTCACTGAAGGAATAATGAAAGAGACGTTAACTTGTACTTGCTGAGTAGCTGCGTGATGATACGTTTATTGACATAAAATTTGATTCTTAAGTATTTTTTATCATTGTTGTGCCTTTAAACTTGAAGGTTAAGATTCTTCCTTCCAAGAAAATATCAACTTTTGGTTTAGTTGCTTTCTGTTTCAGTATTCTGTAATTTTTCAAAGTCATTTGGACTGAATAATATTTGGGACAAAGGACATTTGTGAAGGTAAAGGAACTGACATTTGTCAAGCAGCTGGAGCTGTCTTTCATAGATATAGGCAATAATAGCAGATTAATGGCTAAGCTTCTGAATACAAGGTGATCTACTTAAGGTGGTCCTGAATTTTTTTTGTGCTGAATTAGTTTGTTTAAGCTTAATAGTTAAGGATGTGCAAAATTATGAATAGGGTAAAATAACAACTCACATGAATTAAAGGAAATGGCTCTTAGTGTTCCCTGCAAAATATGGGCATTGTATAAACAACTATTTATTGAATGACCATGTATTCTGATCCAGTTAAATGACAAGTTAACTGGTACTTCTCATTCCGGTCAAAGCTAGTGTTTTGGATTTAGTCTATGAAGTTTTATTTATGAGTTGTTACTGAAGTGTTTCTGAGGTGTTCTCTCTTCTGGTGAAAAGATGTATTCAGCTGAAATGTTATTTATTGCTACGCTGTACATCTTTATAAATTCCATTTGTGACAGTTCACATTTTAAACATGCATCCCACATTGTTGTAAACAGCAACACTACATTGCATTTGGCTTACATTGCAACTTTAGGAAGAAGTGAAGGTCACACTTATCCTTGGCTAAATTTATAAAATATTAGTTCTGAGAATACAACTCAGAATTCCAGAAACCAGTCATAACGAACTAATGTGAAATCATCTTGTGTGGTTGAGTATGACAGAGGTCAGTGTATTGTAAAACTATGGTATTAAAACTGTCATGTAAGTACATTCATAATGATTTATGGTTGTATATGTGACCCTTGGTGGAATGTATAACAGAGGCCCTTTTCATCCAGTCTATTTTTTTGTGAAAATAAATTAAACCTTAACTTTGCACCTTTTCAACCATCTCTAAATGAGCAGTCCCTTACTTATTAATAGTGTAGGCAAATGTAAAAATGAATTTGCAAAGTTTTATAACTGCCAGTGATAGATTTTTTTGTTAATAGATGATGGCCAACCCTTTATAAGCTTATGTCCATTCAAGAGGAGCAAATATTATCTTACTGTAGTGACCAGTTAGTCCTGAACCATGTAGTGAATTTGTAACAGGCTTGAAAAACCATTCACTAAACCAAAATGTTAATTAAATTATAACAGATTTTGCAGTTTCCAATTCACAAGCAATTCTGCAGATGCTGCATCTCTAGAGCTACATACACAAAATATTGGAGGAACTCCGCAAGTCCTGCTGCAATTATGGAGGGGAATAAATAGTCTTGGCCCAAAACTATGGACTGTTTATATCCTCAATAGATGCTTCCTGACGAGCTGAGTTCCTCCAGCATTTTGTGTGTATTATTGCTGAAATTGTCTTGGTTAACATGCTCAGTATAACTGGCAACCACTCAGTTTATAGTGGTATACCTTGCTTAATAAGTACAATTGAAACTGCTACGGGACAGTGCTGTCTCCTAGTTATGCAGATATAGACTGGATTTGCGACTAAATGCCACTGTGCAGATAGTGTCAGGGCTTCTCCACCCATTTCAATTGAATGGCTCCTTGTGCTGGTCCACTGTTCCTCATAAGCAACACTATCATACGATGAACAAAGAATTGACGGAACTATCACAGAAGCACTTAAGATAACATCAGCCTTTTTTTGGGGGGGGGGAGAAGCATATATTATATATGCTGTGGACATTAATCTACTATGCAGATAGAAGAACTGTGATGCTTACAATGTATGGGAAAATACTTAAGAACTATGGTCCCTGGTTTTTAATTTCACTTGGTGACAATGGACATCTCTTTATGGGTTCATGACCATGATTGTTCTGGCAATCTGTTCCACTAATGGCCATAAGTCTCAAATCATTAAACATATCATCAACTTGCTGATTAACCAGTGATAGGAGGCAGAAAACTTTACTTAATCATTAGGCATTTCAAGAAGCCATTGGCTGAACAGTCAAGTGTGAGAATCAACTTAATTAAGGGTGTTATCTTATGACCTTATGTATCATTTTATTAACAATGGGAGTGTAATGCTGCAGAAACCTAAGCATATCTTTGGATAAGATAAATAGGTAATCCTACTTCTTTGAATAAAGTGGCAAGTTAAATTGTTTCAATCAGTAAAAGTAATGAATTTAAGCTGTTGTGAGAACAGTCGAATGATCGTCATTAACAATAACAAATTCAATGACCAGAATCTACTTTTATACATTACATAGCTATGGAAGACAATCCTGCTGCAGCCTGTAAGGAGTTTGTGCTTTCTCCCCGTTACCATCTAGGTTTTCTGAGTACTCCAGTCTCCTCCAGTCGAAAGATGTACTGGTTGGTAGGTTAATTGGTAGTTATAAATTTCCCATGATTAGGCTAGGATTAAATTGGGGGATTGCAGGGTATGGCTCGAAGGGCAGAAAGGACCTATTCCACATTATATCTCAATGAAAATAAACAGTTTGTGGCAGAAAATTAAGTTTACAAGAGACATTAATTCTGTTGTCCAATCAGTAAACATTACAAAAAAAAACAAAGCATTCCTCATACTCACACTGTTTCTGCTTTTGTTTGGGGACATGTACTGTCAAGAATTGAAAACGGACTAGCTGGTGTAAACTGGTTTTGCATCTATTAAGTCCCAACATGTTCACTCAATTTCTCTAGGAGGTTCATTATAAATGGTAACAAATAACTTTACCAGTATTGTTTGTAATGTAAGGATCTGTTTGTAATGTCTGTTCATGTTTGGGTGGTTCCGTGCAACTTACCCACAACTGAGGCCTAGCTGCTGTGACACAATTATGTTCAATTGCCCAGCTATTGTTCTTGACTTGTAGCACAGCATCTGCATTCAAGGTATGTAATGCATATTTGAACCATGTTTTTAAAATCATACAGGGAGCAATTTTATTTTCCATAGATAAGTTTGGAGTGAATGAATAGTTTTTAGAATTCTAAAAGTATCATAAGAATTTATAATTTCTAAAATGAATAGAATTTATTGATGTTACCCTAGAAGAGTAAAATTGTTAACTATTACTATAGCATTTCATATACATTTTAATTTAGATCCAGCCCTTAGAGCGCTTGCTGTAAAATTACTCAATTATTTCATTAAAAATATGTCCAGTAAATTGCAAAACACATTGCATCATCAAGGAGTGCCAAGTTAATTTGATTTTCCATTCTTAATCTTACAAGGAAGTTAGCAAGCAAGCTTTAAAAAAAAAACAATCCCTTGAAGTTATAAAGTTATGTTAGACTGCTCTGGCAAAAACAGGCACACAGATGAGTTGGGGAAGTCAGGTCAACAGCTATGGACATTTTGGCATTAGCTGTAGTTTTACAAGGCCAGATACAAAAAAAAACTGACTTCTTTATGATGTGATCAATTCTCCTGCATTTTAGCTCTATCGTAACACCAATTCAATACACAAAAATTAAGTGTGAAACTTATACAGCATATTTTCCCCTTCACCCTCTCACATTTAACCTTTGGAAATTGAAATGAACTAATCTGCAGTTGAATTTTTCCCTCATGTTTAGAAAATACATTAGTGGAGATACTACAGTATATAATTCAAATGAGTAAATAACTAATAAATTCTATCTTGTGAACTAATTGGACTAAATGTCTCCCTTCCAAAACACATTTTGCAGTCTATCATTTTATTACAGATGGCAGTTGAGTCCATAGGCCTGTAATATGCATAAACGATTCCTATCGTAAGTGTCATGTGCACTAGGACTTCTTTTCAGCGGAAGCAATACAAGGGCAAACACATAATCCAATCTACCAAAAAGCTTAAGGTATGGTTAGCCACTAGTAATTGATCATCTATTGTTCACAAGGAAGGCCTGAAACAAAGGTTAGACCTAATGATTGTTCCAGGCCTTGAAGGATTTGCTAAAATAACATCAATTCACCTACTGTAGAATTAGTATCTCAAACTACTCCAGGGGACCTGCAATCTCTTAATATTGTTTACATGTCCATTTGTTTAAAAAAATGCATTTACCATGAATCTAATGCCAAGTCTGGCACGCAGCTAAACTTTGCTTTGTACTCGATGCCACAGCCAACATAGGGAAAACCTGGGTGGGCAGCGTGCGATTTAAGAGAGATAGCGAACAGCTTTTCTCAATTACATACCAGCATTCCACATTTATTGTGTATTGTGTAACAAACAATCCATAAACATGAGACAACGCAACACACGAGACTCTACCCTAGTCGATTTGCATTCGGGGGAAAAAAAGGAAACGGAAGGGTGAGGGAGGGCAGGAGACCGTGCCTTTGGGGCTGCCGCTAGCCACAATGGGTGTTGGCCGTCCATTAGATCACTCGCTTCGTGAAAGGGGCACTGGGGCAAGCGGACATGACGATTCGGGCAATTTCTCCCGCACCACCGAGGCAAAAACTCCCGCATTTAAAACATCTTTTTTTAAAAGGGGGAAGCTCTTTGACCAAAAGAATCCACCGTGAAAACCGAAAAGATAACTTACATACCGGACAAAAGAACCGCGAGTGGATGAGCAGCGAGCAGCACCCGGACTCCACCTTAGGTGGGGCGGGCTCCCGCCAGCGCCATTTTGTCCTGCAAATAAAGCCAAAGCCAACATCTCGCCTCGCAAATTAAGTTTTATTTTTCGACGCCATTCCGATACATTTTATAAATTAACTGTACATTTTCTCTTAAAATATATATACAGAAATCCGACAAACGCCTGGCTATCTGCGCTCCACACTACCAAACCGATCAGGCTTTTATTTTATTTTTCATTGGAAACAGTGATTGGTTTTATAATCCACACGTAAGTACGGACGGCATTCAACACTCCGTTAAAATAGCTGAGGAAAAAAGGCAACTTTTCTCGGTTTTTTTGGTACTGAAAATCCACTAGACGTGTCTTTAACCATGTCCTTCCCGCATAACTGCCTTTAGCCTTCTCACTCCCGCTTGACTTCCACCCGATTCTACCGATCAAATAAACCCCACCCCCGCAGGGGAAAAAAGGGGCGTATGATGTCGCCTGGATTGGCATGCAGGCTGACCAATGAACCTGAGGGGAGATTCAAATCACGACCCGGTTTATTTCAAATCCTCCAATCGGCGAGTGGAGGGGGCGGTACTGGTTTCAGCCGCGGAGCCGCCCCTCTCGGGCTGTGCGAGGAGGAGGAGGAGGTGGCAATCGCCGCCTTCCCGGCCAGGCCCTGCACGCCGGCTTAGGGAACCCCGTCGTCTTTTGTCAGGGCGGCCCGGCCGGGCCGGGCCCGCCATTTCCGAGCGAATGGAGGGGGAGGGAGAGGGCCGGGAGGGAGGGAGGGAGGGGGACGGGCTGCGGAAGTAGCCGCGGCTGCAGCTGCATCGCCTCTCAGACTGAGGCTGGTTTAGGCAAGACGGAGTTGGCCCCAGCTGCAAATAGAGTGAATTGTCTCGTGATAACGAATGGTTACCTGAGGGCGAAAGTCCCCAAAATAACAACAAACTCTATCCCGCCTGGCTTCCCTTCGGAACAAGTTTTTTTTTGTTTAAAGATCCTACTTTGTCAGTCGAGAGCGTTCTCAACCATCTGCAAATTCCGCCCACACCTCTTCCTCAGCAATCCCCATCTTCTTTCTTTTCCCCACCCCCCTGAAACGTCAGAGTGAAGCTGTAAAGGCTCGTTCGGTGTCCCCAGGAAAGCCCGAGGCTCTGCTTAAGGCCTGGTTGGATGAATCCTGAGCTTTTAACAATAACACAAAAAATAAACACACAAGGAAGGAAAGAGAGTGTGAGAGAGAGGAAAAAAAGAACATTAGAAGAGGGGAGAAGGCAGTCCCATTCAGAAACGATTATTGAGAGAGAAATCGGTGAGTTTTCCTGTTTATAATTAGGTTGCCTAGGAATTTGATGGTTTTTATTGGTGTGAGTGTTGATAGCGTTTACACGATGAACACGACTCACTTTTAAAGATTTATGAATAATTTTAATCCTATTTCAAACATCCTTTCTTTCCATTGCAGACTTTGATAATTACACTTAAAACGAATGAATTAGTTAGCATATGTGCATTTTGACAGATTTATTTTACCTCTACAACTATCTTTAATATTTTCTTCATTAGAATGCAAAATCAAAGGGAGGGACAGAGGGGCTGGGCTCTAGGGTAGCTCTCAGCCAGGAGACATTATCGGATCTTGGGGTCTTGCTCAGGTATTCCCCTCAAAAAACATAATTTACATTCAACCTGCTCAATTATCAAAATGTTAAAATGCTTAATGCTGTTATCTATATTGTCCAAATTTTATTAGAAATGACGTTTTGAATACATTGTATCATAAGGCTTATTTTCAAGATACATTAATTTGAAATTAATATAGAATACTTCAGATTTGACTTTATTTCAAATCCGATTGTGGCATCCAGTTTTCACCGGTAAGGAAAAAAATAGATATGATTTTTGTTGCTGTTTTTGGATGATTATAAAGAAATAGTTTGATTATTATCGGTGATGAAGGAAATAGCACTTTTTTTGGAAATCTTTTATAATAGAGTATGGCCTCTTCGAACCACATGGTCTAGAAAGGTGTTCCAGTTGATGATGACATGTTTGTTTTAGTTTTGCCTACCTTAGATAGATTTTTATTCCAGACTTTCCAATAAATGATTTTGGAATGAGATGCAAAATTCAAAATGTGTTATGTTCCAAACGTAGATGCTTTTAGTTTCCTAGATGAAAAGATAATTTCATCATAAATCCAGACCTTGTTATGATATGTGTTAATTCTCGCCGTCAGTGCATTTTATCTTTGTCAGTGTCGTTTCTGAGACGCACGAGTTGAACCCAATATCTTATTCTTCTCGGAACCCAAGGATTCCTTTAAAATCTTGGCTGCTGGGAGGGTGAGGGGCAATACTTTGGTTCCAAATCGTAACGAACGATGCACTTTGTTTAGCGTAATAAATTGTGTGCCGGTGATTCTATTCTCATTTCGATGTTTCTCAGAGGCCTAACAATAAATCGCTGTAAATGCAACATTCCCCTGCGTCACCAGGAAGCCAAATCTTGTGTCTTAAAAAAAGATCTTCAGACCAGGGGAATGCTAATTGCTAACTTTGTATCTACGATATTCATTTCAACGTAGATCCCCTCCAATAGTAAGCAGCATAGCAACTTAATTTTCTCGGGGTGTAAAATAATCGTGGATACCCATAATCTAAACTCTGACCTAGTTATTTATTAAATCTTCAGAGGTAACTTGTGCCGTGTTTGTGTGTGTGTGTGTGTGAGAGGAGTGTGTGTGTGTGGGGGGGGGTTGGTGTTGGGGGAAGGGTTGGTAGTCTGCTCTTACTGTGTGTTGGTTTTGTCTGAAGGTTTTTTAAAGGTTGGTCTTCGAGTGCTTATTTGAAAGTTATTTGGTTTTAATATTAAATTTCTTGGAAATTGCTTCAGTAGTAATTGAAGGTAAGAATGGCATTAACTGAAGATATTATACGTAGAACCGTACTTATTATTTTCCTGAAATTATTAAGATCTGCGAAAGGTATAGATTAATTGCATATATGTTTTTTTTGGTGTATTAACTTACAAAGCTACATCTGATTTACTGCTTTATTTAAAATAATTTAATCCATATTAGTGGTCGAGAAAGCATAACATCGATTATTAGGACCCCGTGTTGTAATTGCAGAATTCAAAAAAGAGAGAAAACAGGTTGGTATTGTGTTCTTTCAGTAGAACTTGTTATTGTCTGAACAGAGAATTCAGCTATATGCTGAACGAAGCTTTCTATATTCGGCGCTGGCGGAAATTGAGTCTGAGGCTTTGAAGTTAGGGCAAGGCCCGATATGTCTGGGAGGCTGGATTGCATTTCAAGGGCCTGACACAAATGTTTAGCGCTGAACAGTCGATGCATCACCTGTACAGGTCTTCGTCTTTCTGGGATATAGATGGTAAAAGTGGATTGATTACGTTTATTTTGTTGTAGAGATTAATGGTGATTTTCCCATGGAGTTTTAATAAAAAGGGGGAGGGGTAGGTGTAGAACCACCACGTACTGGATACTGAAATAGAAATATATAGTAACAGAATCGTACTTTGCCTGTTCCTCTTCAGCTTCAACTATCTTATTAATAAGTTTTGAGATTGCTGTTTTGAAACTAGTGATGAATTTTGTGAGGGTGAGTGGAAGAATTCCTGTACAAGAATCAGTGGGGGAGGGGACTGATTTTAGTCTGGCTCCATCAGTCCCAGCCCTTCGACAGATTTTAGGCTCAAAATTGGTGATATCAAAAACGCTTTTGTGTGCTGATTGCAGAGTTTGTGTCAGAAGAAAGTTTAAAAAAAGACATTATTCATATTTTGGTGCTTTAAAGGATCTGTGGGTTGCATGCTTGCAGCTTTTTAATTCCAATTTAAGACGCTTGATATTGGAGCAAGAGTATGCTATTTACCTGGAAAACTTCAATATAATACGAGCAAAAGTATTTATTGTTCAGGAGTCCATATTTTCGTTACGTTCCATACCAGTCTTTGATCCAGGCAAATCTTTTTTGTGTTTTAACGAATACGGATCTTACTGCAGTGACTGTATAGCTGGAGGACTTTAGGCTATTATGACCCGTCCCAAAAAAGAAAAAAAGTTTAAAATCAAAGTGGGTCAGAATGATTCACTTATTCTATTAACCGTACGTGTTTCAAATGCTAAGATATTGCAAATAAGCGTTCATTTATTATTTATTACCTTCACCGGTGATCAGTAAATGTATAAGCGACCGAAGTTGGTGGTTTTGTGGCTACGGGACAATCCTAACAGTTAGTTTAAAAATTGTGTTGCAGTTGTGGGTGTGGGGGAGGGGAAGGAGCACCAGCGTAGAATTGCAACTTCATTGATACTGTAGTCAATGTTGTGATGCATTTCTTCGAATCACGAGCTGAAATTGCTCCCGGGACTAAATATATATTTTGGGTATTTGCATGGTTTGTGCATTATTTTATGGTGTTAGGAAATCGATTTTAATATGCCTCTTGTTTAATATCAGTCTCAAGGATTCTGTTGACGTTCTCTTTGTGAGTGGTTAACGCTTACTTCGAACGTGTGACCTATCAATATAAGTACATGAAATAAAATTTAACATGTTTCATTGAAAAGTTGCAAAAATATGGCGTGGTGGAAGAAACTGTCTCATGCCTTCAGTGAAATTTGATCTCGCATGAATTTCCTAGCATATTAATGAATAGGCAGATGGCCGTGGTGCGTTCGTGGCGAGTGAAGATTATGTTTAAATTTTGGTCACGCTTATAAATGGTCCATCTTTCCGACATCACATTTCCAAGAATAAACACATCTTTCGGACTTTGTATTATCCCTGTTTCGGTATAGAACAGTTAGACAAAGTAAAGCAACAGCCTTTTTTTGCTTTAGTAAGTGAACTGACGAATTGGATGTTAGGAAATTGTTTCATCCATTGCAGAGGATGCGAGTAGATTAGCCAATGGATAAAGGCAAATCATTATTTCAGGCTGTAACGTCTATAATTTTATCGCAATAAAAGTAGAGATTATAATCAATCTGTAAAAATTATAAACAACTACATTTAAACCTTTGTTAGGCAATAATCACCGATCGGTGGCGGCCCACATCAACCCTGGGGTTTGGCGTGCTTGATTACCCCAGATCAGAATACACGGATCTGGGTTGACGGGATTGCTCTAATTTGAGCAAACCGTTTCTCGAACATTATTGTATGTACCATAGAATACTATCTTGGGGAAAATCCGTGAACACCGATGGCTTAATCTGCCTGTTTGAGGAATGTATAATAAATCACTTAAAAATTAATGTACTTTAAACTCCAGTAGGCCTTTTTAGGAAAGTAGCTAGTTGCTTGTGAACTGGTTTCCTGGGAGTTACAACCTTTTTTTCAATGTGCAAATTACACCAGAGAATGTTTTAGTGTTTTTTTTTGCAGTAATAACCAATTTTTGAATGAAATTGATCTATCTTTGAAACAAAACAGCTTCCGAGGAAAATCTGGTGATTGCAAAACTATTGTGTTACCCCATTATCCATCCTACAAGCAGTGACTGTATTTTGTTGGAAATTGAACGGGAGTTGATGTGTTTGCTGATGTGAAAAAAATGTTTTAATTTGCCTGGGTACGAATATTATGTGCAAATCCAAATAGTAGTGCTTCAGTTTGTTATTGGGAAGCCTCTTGTATCCATATATTGTATATGTAGTGCTAGTAAAATTAGGAAAGTGGGGACGTAAAATCTGATGCTGTTTTCTGAGATTGTACCACATTGTTGCCCTTCACAGCTGTCACTTAATGTTTTGTACCTGAAATGGTACTGGAATTTCAGAGAAAGGATAATTATCATAGTGGGCTTTTTCGAATGCTAATTTTATGTCTAACGTCTACGAAAAGAAAAATGGCCACAATCCCAAAGACTGAAGCACTTATTTTCAAAGGCATGATCAGCACTCACACTAAAGGAAGCTATGTTTAAGATAGCAATTTTCCTAATTTCGGTCCTCTTCTCCTCCAACCCCCATTCGATTTTTTTGCAAAGTTTTATGGTAAGGCTTACAGAACTCCTGCAAAATTCCAATCATAAAATAAAATATGAAGACAAGGAAATCAAGTAAGTCTACCCCAGTAACTTTATTTCATAACTGTAGTGATGAGTAGATGATACAAATAAGAAATTATTGGTCGTTCTACACACGGCACCTTTAGAAATTAGTTTGCAATGGGTTGTTTCCTTTGAGAGCTTTGGATCATGGCGTGTTGACAGACCGCAGTTGATCTAACATTAGGTAATTGGTTCAAGTTGCGTTTCCCTTATCCTGTATAAGGATTTATGGTGAGATATGCAAATTAACTTCTTTGGTCCCATTTTCTTCAGGCGTTTGGATTGTTTCCAAGTCGAATTTCATCTTTAACAAGCGATTGGTTATTTGCTTTTGATTGGCTGATTGTATTTATAAGAATTGCAGAAAACTTAAAAAAACAAAGCCCTTGCTTGGAGAAATTTGCTAACTACGCTTGTTTTAAGAGTAATAAATTCTGCTGATTAATATTCTAAGATTGTGTTTTATTAAACATGGTTTCGACGTATCCTCAACCGGAAATAATTGTTGGAATACTGCGAGGCTTACTCCACGTATTCAAATACGAACAGCAAACTTCTCCTTTTATGGAGAACGCTACAGCCAACCGTCTGTGTAGGTGATTGTTTCGATCCGTTATTTAATGTGTTACAAAGCTTTAGACGAGCATTTTAAACTGTTCGACTGATATTCCCTCGTTTTAACTTTTGTGGTCAGTGCTGTGCCCGATGGCGGACAGTCCGCCTGCCACCCCGGACCATTCGTTCGTGCATCGCTTCGCTCTTCCAGTATTTGACAATTTCCTCATCAGAAAGGCTGAGACACCTGGAAATGAAATATAGCTGATGGCGAGAGAGACTGGGGACACACCGGTCCATTTAGAGAGTTTACTGAATTAAATGAAGATTTATTGAAAAACTGGCCCCAGTAACGCTCTAGTATCCGATTCCGCAAAGGGTGTGTTGGATGGGGGATGGGGGGGGAACGATAAGACTGAATGGGAAGCTATGGGCAGCCGTGAATTAGGGACGCCATCTTTTACAGTGCAATGAGCACGTACACAATCCTTTTAATTTTTTTTGGTGAGATCGGATTGCGTTTAAAAGAAAAACGAAAATAAATTTTCAGTTGGAAATGGCTGCCCTCACTTCGGATTTTCCTGTGTAATTGTGAGTGTAATGTCACAATGCAACAGGGAGAGGAATGCAGGGTGTGCGATTGCAGAAACAGCCAGCCGGTGCCTGGAGGTGGATTAATGTTCTCAAAAGAGATTGCATCATCCTCGCTCCCACTGGGCCTCTAAAACCTTTCCAGCTGTAAAGTAGCCAAAAATAAACCAATTATGAGAGAGCACAAACATAGGCGGCTGATTTTTTGCAGCGTATGTATAAAGGAGCGGGGCAGTCGTGCCCTTATCCCATCGCAGCTAACCGATCGCGTTAATTCATTTTTTTGTTTTTCTGAAATTATCTCATTCGTTATCCACACAAATATCAAGGAGTAAACAAAAAAAAATTACATCGCAACATCTGTAATTAGGCCGGAGATACATTCAAAAGTGTCCTTCGAAGATAAAGTGAATCGCTCTAGTTTGCTTTGGGCATGGAGGAACATATTATGCTAACACTTCAAAAGGAGTTCAATTGATAGGAAGTAAACGATTCATTAATTTTGTGCCAGATTAGCTTTGCGTAGTGACGTTCCGCATGCGCACAAATAAAATGTAGCCATTCTTCTGTCCTTTCTCCGAGGGGCATCCTACACGTAAATACAAAATCACTTTTGGTTTGTTATCTACGCTTCCCGTTGCAAACCACCAAGTTCCAGTCAAATGAGAAGATCCATTCAACCACGAATCCTGCTTCAAGATCTCTTTAGCCAGAAAAAAACCAAAATTGTAGGAAATAGCAAATGTGGGGGAAGGGCGGTAGAAAAGCCAAAGTAATGTAAAGTTGGGGGAAAAACAGAAACGCAAGATGAAACTTCCCGAGGTCAAATATTAATACAACCTAAAATGCAGTAAATCCAGAAAAATAAAGTCCCCCCTCTTTGCTGTTCCTTAATCATAACTGATCCAATCGTAGTGTCAACTCCATTTTTATTTTCTCAATTTGCAGTTCAGACCTAATCGTTGATCTCTAGCTTATGCATGTTTGTGCATGTGCACAGGCTGTATTGACTTGTGCTGTCCATGTGAAGGTAGTTTTGATATTTTGCAGTTTTAGAAATTACTGAACTATGGAATGAAACAAAATCGTCATTGTACCTGTGCAAACATGAATCAAAAATTTTGCAACATTGAAGTTGGGTTTTAAAAACACACAGGAAGGCTTTTTGAAGCAAAAGGATGAATTGTTTTAAGAGAAAATGAATTCAGTGTGATATTAGGATGTGGTCATAGAATCAGATTTAATATCACCGGCATTATACATGATAAACATAGAGGAAAAAATGGAGTTATATATAACAGTTAAGTTGAAATATGTAGTGCAAAAAAAAGGTAGTGAGGTCGTGTTGGTGGGTTCTATGTTCGTTTAGGAATGGTATGGCAGAGGGGAAGGTGGTGTTCCTGAATCGCTGAGTGTGTGTGCCCTCAGGCTCCTGTGCCTCCTTCCCAACAGTGACATGGTGAAGATGGCCTGTCCTGGGTGGTTGGTGCTGCCTTCCTAAGGCACCGCTCCTTGAAGGTGTCTTGGAGACTATGGAGGCTGGTACTCATGATGAAGCTGACTAATTTTACGAGTTTCTGCAACTTACTTTGATCTTGTGTAGTAGCGCACCCCCCCAACCTCCATACCAGACGATACACCTAGTCAGAATGCTCTTCATAGTACATTTCTAGATTTTTGCAAGTGACAAACCAAATCTCCTCAAACTCCTAATGAATTATAGTCACTGTTTTGCCTCTTTATAGCTGCATCAATGTTGCATCCAGGTTAGGTCCTCAGAGATATTGACAACCAGGAACTTGAAATTGCTCACTCTCTCCACTTCTGATCCCTTGTCTTATCCTTCCTAAAATTCACAGTGAGCTCTTTGGTCTTGCTGACGTTGATTGCAAGGTTGTTGCTGTGACACCACTCCACTAACTGGTATATCTCGCATCTGTACACCCTCTCGTCCCCATCTGAAATTCTGCCAACAATGGTTGTATCATCTGCAAATTTATAGATGGTATTTGAGCTATGCCTAGCCACACAGTCATGGGTGCAGAGAGAGTACAGTGGTGGGTTAAGCACACATCCCTATGGAGTGCCAGGATCTGAAGATGCAGGGAAGGAGAAAGAACATAGGATATATTTGAAATGTTCTCAGTTTATCTTTAAAAGGGAGAATAGTCAATTTTTTTAATCGGTTAGGGTTATCAAAAAATTTAGAGGGTGAAGGTGTAAGAAGTTGTTCATGAAGGTCTGCTTGTTTTCATCATTTCCTTTCTTTGAGCAAGGAATAGACTTTAGAAAAGTGTCTCCCAGAAGTGGGTGCACAAGCTGTTATACACAGATTTTATTGAGCCTGAAAGTAAATTTGATTGATTTATTAAAGCTAGACATTTGGATGAGATTAAGTAGCATCCTCAAGGACCTACCTTTTAATCTCAGTACATTGCAACTGGCCACAGGAGACAGGTTTTCATCAATAGTGGCTGTCTCACACTGTTTAAAAGCAAATTCAAGTTTTAGTTCATCATCTTAATGAAAGAACTCGCCTTTTGGAGGAATGTTTCCCACTTAGAATTTAGCGAATTTGGTGTGTTAACATTGTGGATGTTGCTGTATGTGGGAGTCAGCTTATCAGGGGCAGACTATACAAATCTCTTCTGATAAATGGAGCAAAGCAATGACAGGCTTTTCTGATGGTGATACTGTACAGACATTATCAATGATATCACTAGTGATTCATTTTGAGTCTTGCTGCAAACACTCAGTTCCAGAATTCATCACAGATTTGGTGCAAGCAGCTGAATTTGAGGAGTGAGATGAGTGGTAAATTGAAATCAATGGGGTATTAGGTGTAAAGTGATCCATTGGTTGCAGTCATATCTTGCAGACTGATTGATCATGGTTGTTAAAGGTCAGTTATCCTAGTGACTGGACACATCTGTGAGAGTTACTCAGAGTGCTTTTTTTTTGTAGGCTAAACCACCTTAGGATGCAGCTTCAAGGACTTTATTTCTGTCGTGAGGTTAGGAGTTCAGATGCATGTCAACAATAGCAAGATGTTCATTTCTGTTCTTAACTCAGCATGAACTGTTTTCTTTCCTGCTTGCATCAAAATCTAGCTGATATTTGGGGTTGGGCTGTGAAATAACAACTAACGTTTACAGCACAAAAATGCCTGGCAGTATCTGTTTGCATCAAGAGAGAATCACTTACTCTTGACATCAGATATTAATGTCGTCATTGAGAATGCTACCATTAACCTCAATGAAACTGAGCTGGGCAGCCAACAGATACATTGGCCTCAAGTAATGCTGGGTGTCCAGCAAATGACTGCCAAAACTTAAACATCATCTACAAATTACAATTCAGGAATGTGATGGAATATTTTGCACTTATCTAGATGGATTCAGTATCAATGAATGCAATGACACTCTTCAGGACAAAGTAGCCCACTTGATTATAACCTTTAGCAACATAGGTAAGGTGGTTGCAGTGTCTGCAAAGTACTTTGCAGTTATTTATCTGAGCTACTCCGACTGCAATCTTGAAGCTTTATTTAGTGATACAGCATGGAGTTGGCCCTTCGAGCCACATTGCCCCAGCAATCCCTGAGAAACCCGATTAACCCTAACCTCCTCACGGGACAGTTTAACCTACCGGGTATGTATATGGATTGTGGGAGGAAACTGGAGGAGCTGGAAAAAAGCCACACATTCCAAAGGGAGGATGCACAGAGACTCCTTTTAGAACAATGCTGGAATATACCGAGCTGTAATGGCATCATGCTAACTGCTACGCTTCTGTGGCGCCCTTTTGTTACCATCACAAACTAACAGGCACCTGGAAACATCATCAGAAGGTTCCCCTACATTCACACTGACTTGAAAATAATTGCCATTGCTTCACATTGCTGCAGTCAATCCTGGAATTTCATTCATAACAACACTCTAGGTGTACTAATGTCTGTCATTCAAGAAAGTGGTTCATTGCTTCTCATAATTAATAAATGTTGCCCTTGGCAGTGATGCTTAGATCCTGTTAATGAATTGACAAACAAGTTCAGTGTCATAGATACCTAGTTGTGTAAAATGAGAGATGACTTTTGTGAACTGGAAAACTGAAGAAATGGTACAATGTAAATATTATGTTGTAGTTTTTCAGTGATTGTTAAATGACTGAAATTCTTCATCCAGCAAATTGTTCACCCATAGTGTGAATATTTTCAGATAGAGTTTGAATTTCGGCAATAATACTGTTTAAAATTTTACAGGCATTAATCATTAACCAATTGCAGTATTAGTCAATTTTTAATAAACCTTAAGATTGTGAAAGGGAGCTGTAGATTTTTCAACTCGCTCATCTCTCTCTGTCTGTCCCCTTTATACTGGTTGTCTCCTGATGCACGGTTTCAGTCTGAAGTGTGGACCATTACTTACCACTGCAGACGCTGCTTGACCTGCTGAGTTCCTCCAGCTAATTGTTGCTCCTGATTCCAACATCTGCTGACTCCTCTCTCTTGTAGACTATTGTTTATCCCTCTAGTATAGGTCCATGGAGACAGTTGTTAATTTCATTGTGTTTCTTTAGCTGAAGGACTTAATATAGTTCTGTACTGAGTTAAGGAGGCAATATATATTTTTTGTAGTATGTTAAACCACATTAAAGTTAATTCCATATTGAAAGAGCCATAGAGTCATTACAGCTTTAAACCGGCCCTTTGAGCTGGCCGTGAAGCCAGTCTAAACTAATCCCATCTGCATGCACTAGATCCATATCCTATTGGTTACCTGTTTATGTGTCTGTCTAAATGCTTCCTAACAATCGTATCTGCTTCTTGGCAGTTCTCCTGACATCATGTTTCAAGCACCTACTACCCTTTCCATATTTAAAAAAAAAAATTCCTTTGTAAATCTCCTTCACACTCTTCCCCTCTCATTTTAAATATATGCTCTCCAGTCAGTGCCATTTTCTCACTGGGGGAAAAGGACTTAGAATTTGCCTTATGTATAGCTTTCATAAATTTTATGTACTTCTATCCGATTTACTTTTGGCCCCCTATGCTCCAGCAATAAAATGATTCCATCTTTATCAAGATTTATTCCCCAATCAAAGTACATCTTTTCTGCATCCTCCTTATCATTCCTGTAATCCAGCAACTAGAATTGCACACGGTCCTCCAAATGTGGTCAACTAAAAGTTTCATAGTCAAACTTTTATACTCAAATGTCCTGAACACTGAAGGAAAGCATATCATCTCCCTTCTTTGCCACCATAACAGCGCCTTCATTTTCTGCGGAGTATCAAGAAAGCTCACCTCTGTCCCAGAATACTGATGGACTTTTACTGCTGTGCCATTGAGAGCATACTCACTAACTGCATCTCAGTGTGGTATGGCAATTGTCCCATATCGGACCGCAAAGCACTCCGGTGTGTGGTGAAAACTGCCAAGCGGATTGTCCGCACCCAATTACCCATCTTTAAGAACATCTACCATAAACGCTGCCTGGGCAGGGTGAAAAGCATTATCAAGGATGCATCTCACCCTATCTATGGACTTTTTACTCTCCTCCCATCCGGTTGGCGCTACAGGAGCCTCCGCTCCCGCACCAGCAGACACAGGAAGAGCTTCTTCCCTGAGGCTGAACCTCACATCACAGTGCTAAGCAGTATTGCACCCATATTGTACTGTCTCAGTACTTTTATATCTGTGTGCTGTAGCACTTTTTATTTGCAGGTATTTTGTAAATAACACTTCTTTGCATTTCTGGTTAGATGCTAGCTGCATTTCATTGGCTTTGTATTTGTACTCGGGCACAATGACAATAAAGTTGAATCTAAACTGATATATCCATTGTATTGCTACTTTCAGAGCTATGGGCTTGTACCCCAAGATCCCTCTGTACATCACTGGCTCAAAGGACCTCTCAAGGTACACTATGCCACATTCGTCTGAACCGTAGACAATATTCCAGAAGTGGCCTAACCAATGTTTTGTAAAGTTGTATCATGATTTCCCAGCTCTTACGTAATGAATTTTCTGCAAGGGAGCATTCTATTGAGTTTGAATTTCCTTGTAATATTTGCTATTATTTGTTGCTTCTTTACACAGCCAAAGAGTTGCAGTAATCAGAGGCAACTTGTTTTCATTTGTTAAAAGTAACAGGTAACCCACAATGAAAAGTGAGGTAAAACTGAAGATTGACAGTAATGTGACTATTTACTGTAACGAGTGATTCATTATTCTAATTTCTGAGTTTCTCTTTATTCAACATTTAGACATTTTCTGCTCTATGTTCTAGTTAATTGTTGATTTTTAGTTAATTTTCATTCTGATCCTATTACTATTGATTCAGTCATAATGACATTATATTGTAGAAGAAAAAACAAGTACAATGCGAATATTGCCCAGAGCCTAAGTTAGAGTTATGTTGATAAAAAAATGATGCCAGGCTTGATCGTGCTTATCTTATAATATTTGAAATGAGTAAAGAGCCATGTTTATTGTGGACATTGGGTCAGTAAACTGACTTCCTTGTTTCAGAAAAGGCTGAAGATTGGTAAATGTGAAAGAGCTTTGGCCTAAATCAGAACAATATTAGGTAAAATGTTCAGGAACAAATCATGTTATTGAATTAAATGTTTAATATTTGTGTCCATCTCCCTGGTTAATGCAGTGCAAAGTACATATTTAGGTAAATATATTGAAATGACTGGTAGAACTATAAGACTTTTCAGTGTTTCTAGTGCATGCTAATTGCCATTTTGAGTACCCATCCCAGTAGTATGTACTCCTCTGTTAGGTGAGTGTGACCAGCTACCAGGAGCACTTATCTCGATGTCACTAGGATTTACTTTGCTAAACTCTCATTAGACTGGCTGCTGAATTTCTGCTGCTATTATAACTTCTTAAAAAAAAAAGGGCATATAACTGGGAGAGAATGTTTTGGATTTCATTTTTATTTTGCTATTGGATAGAAACATCTGCAGAGCAAAAATCCTCAGAGTTGAGCATGTACAGATTATGCACATGGGAAAATCTTAAAATTATCTTATTTTTCTTTAATTGGTTAAATCATTTAATTTGTTTTGAAGTCTACTGGGGTGTCAATATTGAAGAGATGGTAAATGCAACTGTCAGTGGTGTCATCAGCAAACCTGTTGTTGGCTGAATCAGAGATGTGACAAATTAGCTTGAAAATCTGGCTGAGTGGTGCCACAACAACCACCCCTTCCTCAATGTCAGCAAGACCAAGGAGCTGATTATTGATCTGTCCTGAGTCCAGCACACAAGTGCCATTACAAAGAAAGCACGGCAACACCTCTACTTTCTTAGAAGTCTGCGAAGGTTCGGCATGAGATCTAAAACTGACAAACTTCCATAGATGTGTGGTGGAGAGTATATTGACTGGCTGTAGAACACAGCCTGGTATGGAAACACCAATGCCCTTCAACAGAAGATCCTACAAAAAGTAATGTTTGCAGCCCAGTCCATCATGAGTAAAGTCCTCCCTACCATTGGACGCATCTACATGAAGCATTATTGCAGAAGAGCAGCATTCATCATCAGGGACCCCCACCACCTGGTCATGAACTCTTCTCACTGCTGCCATCAGGAAGAAAATACAGGAGCCTCAGGGCTCTCACCATCGACTTTAGGCGTAGTTACTACCCCTCAATCATCAGGCTCCTGAAGCGAAGGAGTTAATTTCACTCAACTTCACTTGCCCCATCATTGAACTGTTTCCACAACCTGTGGACTCGCTTTCAAGGATTCTTCATCTCATGTTCTTGATACTTATTGTTTATTATAATTATTTCCTTCTTTTGCATTTGCACAGTTTGTCTTTTCTACATTAGTTGTTAGCCATGTTAGATGCAGTCTTTCAGTGATTCTGTTGTGGTTATTCAATTTATTAAGTATGCCCACAAGAAAATGAATGCAGGGTTGTGTGGCGACATGTGTTTTGATAAATTTACTTTGAACTTCAGGTTTATTGTTGTTTACTGTGGTTCGAATGAAAAGCTTGTTTTATACTGTTCATATCAACTCATTATATAGCAGTGAGGCAGTACAAAGTAAGACAATATCAAAATGCAGAATAAAGAATAGCTACATAGAAAATGTAGTGTACGTAGATGATAAGGTGCAAGGTAAATTGAGTTCTAAATTCCATCTTTTTGTACTGGGGAACCTTCACTGGTCTTGGAGAACTGGGGTAGAAGCTGTCCTAGAGTCTGGTGTTACATGTTTTCAGGTTTTTTTAATGTTCTGCTCAATGGAAGAGGGAGAAGAGATAATATACATGGTGGGTGGGTCTTTGATTATGCTGGCTACTTTACAGATGCAGTGAGAAGATAGAATCCAAAGAGGGGAGACTGGTTTCTGTGTTGTGTCTGTTGTGTCCACAGTTCTGCAGTTTCTTGCAGTCACAGGCAGAGCAGTTGTTGCACCAAGCCATGATGCGTCTAGAGAGAAAGCTTTCTATGATGCATTGATAAGGGTCAATGGAGACATCCCGATTTTCTTTCGCTTCCTGAGAAAGTAGAGATGTTGGTGAGCTTTCTTGGCTGTGATGTCTGTGGTTGGATCAAGATGGGCTGTTGGTGATGTTCACTCCTAGGAACTTGGAAGTTCTCAATCTCAGTACCACTGACGTGAACAGGAGCATATGCACCACTCCTTTCCTGAAGTCAGTGACCAGTTCTCTAGTTTTGCTGATGTTCAGGGAAAGGTTGTCATGTATCATAAACTCTGCACCTCTTTTCGGTACTCCGGTTCAAGATACAGCCACTATGGCAATATCATCTGCAAACTTGCAATGGAATTAGAGCAGAATCTGGCATGTGTGTATAGGAAATAGGCTAGGGGACTGAGGAAGCAGTCTCGTAGAACATCATAATCATGAATAGGTTGCTGCCTGTCCTTACTGATTGGTGTCTAATGTAGAAGAGGCCTACTCTACAAACAGCGTTAAAACTTTATGTTGTAAACAGGAGCAAATATAGCTTTTTCTTCTTTCTCAGCTCCCAGCATGTCATTCTTCAGAATCGGTCCTTTCTGCAGCTACATTTGTGTTCTGAACAATTTGATTTTACACTTTCCCTTTCTCACAGTGCCACACCCTCTTTGTGCATGAATACTCTTACATCCTAAATCCTGTAGTTTGGGATTACTATTTTAAAGCTCACTTACTGCATATTAATTTGGTGTAAGATGTGACAAGGTATGTCATTGAATATATAAATTAGAAATGTCTGGTTTTATACTTGTGCCAGGCTGTTTTGGTGGAATCCATACAAGATTTTATTTGGAATACTACTGGACTAACATTCTTGGTTCAGGGAACATTTGTCTCCAAATTTTGTAAACATCCTCCTTTTAAAATGTATTATTCAATCTACATTACAATAGAATATGTGGCAAACAGGATGGGGTGTGCCTTCTGCTAGAAAATTAATGAAAACAGTGTTTTTGGTAGTAAGTGGCAAATAGGTTTAAATATTGGCCTGGCCAATATTTACATTGATTAATCTGTTTAATTCCTCCTTCTGGAATTGAAATATACCAAGCAAAAAATTAACTATGAGCATTAATATCCAGTACTTAATGTTGCTTTAAGCATGAAATACAGTGATAGTGATCTCTAGTTACCAAGGACATGAATGCGGTCTGTTGTAATTAATATCAGTGAGCCTTTTTCATTGTCAATCCAGCATCATATATTTGCAATTCAAATTTAAAATTTTGTAATAAAAATGTGTATATGTTGTACATCAATTATACTTTATTCCCTGCATTCACTGAATAGTTTTAAAATTCCACACAGCCTACCTTAGGAGATTTTCCTTTATTTAGGCTATAACCTGGTTTTCACTTAACTCAAATGCCTACACAAGATTGATAATTTTCAGCAGTTTTGAATGGGAGCAAAATGTGCAATGGTAGAGAAATTTTTAATGGATTTAAAGATGGTCTGACAAGTAACATTAATGTTAGCAATCAAGTAGAAAAGTGTTCTTTAAATTTAAAGTCTGGCCTGTTTCCAACTGGTCACATTCTGATGCTTCCATTTCATAAACAGAAGATTTTCGTCCTTTCATGTTCAACTTCAAGTCCTAAATATTTCCCTGAGAATGGCAGTGAAGGCATAGGATTGAGTGGAGTTCAGTATTTAGATTATCCCAGCAATTGAAAACCAAACAAATTGAATTAAATTCTTTATAGATGGTACGTATTTGAGGTGGAGAGAAAAGAGATGTAACTAACTAACCATGGTTCTCACATACTGAGAAGCCTTTATATGATTAACAATACAATAAAAATATTTCATGCAAGATGAACAACAGTGATTTTTACTTAGATGCAGTTATTATATGATGAATAGAGACTCAACAAATAATTGTATTTTTGTTAAAATAGTATTTTTGAGTGCAGGAGCATGTAACATGCACTATCTTTAGATAATGGGCACAATTCAGAGCGGTGGAATGTGGATTACTTTTGTCCTTAAGGCCATTTTTCACTCCTAACTTGTAAGCATGACATATCTTCAGACTCTGTTTTCCATAGGATCTATTGCTACTCCTCATACCGTTAAGTTGAGAAAAAGGAAATCAAAGGAATTTGGAAAAGTTGGCCATACTGTATGTCCTGCAGAATCACACATTAAGTGGATCAAATCAGTTTGAACTGGGAATGTGATTTCATCATTAAGTCTATGCTGCCACTGGAATTGTGTGCCGCATTTAACCACCTTGTGTCATGCAGGGTTGTTAATCAACACACTGGAGAAGAAAGCAACATATCTAATACAAGGTGCATAGCACTGTGCAATGTTCATTCACCTAATTACTGTGTCATGAGCTAGCCTGAAACGAGCATGCACTATTCCTCAGGCATCTTGGGTGGAATCAGAGTCATAGCGTCATATAATGCAGAAGTTGGTCCTTCTGTGCCAACTATAAAGTTACTATCTATATTAATCCCATTTACCAGCATGTAGTCCACAGCCTACTATACCTTGGCAATTCAATACTTATCCAGGTGTTTTATTAAAGGTTGTGTGAATATCTGCCTCACCTGCTTTCACAAGCAGTGCATTTTAGATTGCAACCATGCTCTGAATGGAAAAAAACATTTTCCTTGGGTCCCTTCTGAGCCTGTTACTCCTCAACTTTAACCAATGCCCTTTGGTCTTGGACACCACTGCCATGACATTTTTTTTTACAATGTTACCTATCTATACCTCATAATTTTGTATATTTTTATCAGGTATCTCCTCCACTCCAAGGAAAACAAGCCCACTTACCTGGTGTGTACTTATTAGTGAAATACTCCAAACCAAGCATCATCCTGGTGAATTTCCTTTGCATCTACTCCAGTGCAATAATTTCTTTCTAAGAGTTTAGCAAACAAAGCTGTGGCTCAACAAATGTTAAATAAAGTTCTACTGAGAGTTTGAACTTGCATACTTTGCTCAGTTAATGAAGATGAGAATCATTCATGACTTCACTACCTTATTCCTCTGTACTGCCACCTTTAGGGATCTTCGAACTTGTACAACAACCTCTCTTTGTTTCACAATAATAATTCTTGGGATACATGCTGCTCTAATTTGAACCTCCATAAATGATTATCTCACACGTAGAGGATTCATTTCCATGTGCTGTTGTTCTGCCCAATTTAACAGCTGATTGGTATCACTCAGCCTATGACTACCCTCTTCACTGTGAACAGCATCATCATTTTCCATGTCATCTGCAAACTTGCTAATCATATCTTCTATATTCATATCTAGCAATAATATTGTTACATATTCAATTCATAAAGTTATCTCATGGGTTGTAACCTTTTGGACCAGCCTTCCAAGAAGGGCCCTGTCAAAGGTTTCAATGAAATCCATGTAAGCCATATTAACTGCACTGCTGCCTTTAATATATCTTGAAAAATCTTAAATTAGTCAGATAGGATCTTTCATGAACAAATTGTATTGACTATCCGTGATCAATCCCTGCCTTTCCACTTGCAGATTAATCCTGCCTCTCGGATTTATTTTTCAGAAATATCCCTACCACCTACATAAGATTAACTAGCTTACCTCTGCTGCCCATTTTGAATTAAGGTACCTCATTTGCTGTCGCTAGTCATCTGGCAATTCACCTTTGGCCAGTGAAGATTCAAATATGCCATCAAGGCCCAAGCAGTCATTTTGTATGTTAATAAGTCCATGAACAATATTTTTAAAAAACCTATGACTTGGGAAATCTGTTTAATTATCAATGAAATAATATGGAATGTTAAATTCCTGAATGCGTTTTTAGCTCTGATATTAGCTGCACATCAAAATAGCTTAGATGCAGAAGCCTAGATAAAATGTATGGGGGGGGGGATTTCTTGAGACATTGTAAGTTTTGCTTACTTCGATGTACTCTTGTAAATTTTGGATAATAAAAAGATTTGAAAAGAAAGAAAATGTATGGGGGGGGGAACATGAATGCATGTTATCTCTCCTTGGGGCTGTAGAAATTTCAAAGACAGGGTAAATCATATGAAACCTTAAAGGTGTTCCCCATATTCTAAATCCATCCATAATAATTTGGTAGTTAGTAAAAGAAATATGTTGATTAATCACCATACATTTTTTTCTGAGTTTAAGATGACTCCCATCCCTGGGAAACAATTATTGAGCTAACCTTTGGTCTGTTAAGTTTTGAGTTAATTCATTGTGGTTTGCTGAGGTGTGCTGTGATACCTCTTAATTTACTCTAGATTCATTTGTCAAAGCTAATGAAATATTTGTAATATCAGAGAACTTTCAGTACTTGATTTTGTAATCAATTAATAATGACTGCATTTCACTTGTGAATGAAGTACAAATCATGGCTTTTTCATCATGAATATGACTGGGGATACTAGAACATAAGATTTTATGTATAGTGCTATCTTAGTGGATGCAGAAAAATTGTTTCCAGTAATAAATGCTAACAGAAATACCAGGAAAAGGCATCATTAAAGCAGCCAGCGTAATCAAAACCCTGATCACACTGGACATTTTCTATTCTTCCTCTCCCATCAATGGTTCAGTTTATTATCAGAGAATGCATATTATATAGTATACAACCTGAAATAGGTGTCTTTATAGACCTCCATGAAAAACAGAAGAACCCCCAAAAAATGAAGAGAGAACCCAAGGCCCCCGCATCCCCCTCCCCTGCGCAAGCAGCAGCAACTATCAAAGCATCAACATTCTCCTTCCTCCCCCGCCTGCCTCCGCGCCCATAATTCAGAACATACGAAAGGCTGAAAGCACGTACCACCAGGCTCAAGTACTGCCTGTGATTCTTACTGTTATCAGATTCTTGAAGAGACCTCTTGTATGGCCTCAGTTTACCTCGTTATGATTGTGCACTTTACTGTTTACCTGCACTATTATTGTTATACCTTGTACAACAGCTGAACACGCGCATTGTATAAACAATATGCAAGACAAGCTTTTCACTGTATCTTGGGTGGTACATGTGACAATAATAAACCAATGCAAAGCATAGAAAAAGGCAAACAGACACTGCTGCTCTTATTGAAAGGTCAGGCTCAATAATCTGCTTAAGTTCATTGAGGGAGAGAAAGGAAACATGCAGCACCCCAAGCTGTTACCTGTATCACCACAATATAGCCACTAGAGTTTGAGGAAAGATCAGTCACAATCTTATCAAATAGCTGAATAGGCAATGCTTATTCCTAATTCTATTTCTTATTTTTTGGTTATGTTGTTGTTCGTCCATTGTACGTCGATGAGGACCTCGACACCATTATTGATGGTGTCGAGGCTAGCGCGTGACTTGGATTTAAGTGAGGGAGAGTTGCGCAGCGTCAGCCTCACTCTCTCTTCCCAATTCCCATCTGGATCCAGTGGCAAGACAGAGTCGAGGTGGCTGGAGATGGGACTAGGCGCAGTGGATGACCAGGACGTCTTCTGTGTCTTGTCCTGCTCCACACGTTCCACGACGCTTACAGAGACCGCCTTCTTGACTGTTGGACCTTCCATTGGTCTCGTCCGCTCAATCCGCCGGAGTCTGTCTTCACATGCTGGGGTAGACAGCTCCCTATCACACCGAGGGTTCAAGACCCGTCGGCTACCCTCACCTGGTTTAGCCAGCTTATCGAAGCCGTTGCCCGGGGTGTGGCCGCTGTCGCACGCAAACAGCTACGGGGAGCCACAGGTGAGAGCTGAGTGCCAGGTGGGGACCAAAGGTGGACTAACCGCCTTGAAAAGGACGCGACATGTTACCCCACCAGAGGTGCTACCCCTCCCTGACACCCCATACACATTATATAGATGAACCAATGGGCCATCACTCTTGTATGTTTCATGGAGCTGCTTATTTTTTGAACTCATAAATTAGCAGAATAAACCTGTTGATTTTGATATTTGTTAATGTTAAAGATTGACTGAAGCTCACAAGGTGATGAAAGGTGAAATACACAGTAAAGCTCCAAAAATCTGGCACTCTTGGTTTTCACAGCTGTAGTAGCAGATTTTCTGGGCTATTGCATAATGCTGCTACTAATAGACCAGTGTACTTTTAATCCATTTTTAAAGATGTTTCACAGGAGAACAATAAATTTTCCAGTGAGCTTGGTAGCTTATGGGGGACAGAGAGAATGGTGCACCTGTGAGTTGATAGGGCATAAGAGAATGTGATCTCTGAGTTTATAAGGAGGGAGGAAGCAGGGTTACACTAGTGAGTTTGAAAGGAATGTGGGTTGGGACTCCAGTGCATTTAAAGGGAACCCAGGTGAGCCAAATGCCAAATCATAAGCATTTCTACACACAGTATAGCAGCTAATTGGAATTTTTGCTGTAGTGAAGGATGATTTGATATCAGTTAAATCTCAAATTTGAACTAAAATAGTCTTAAAGATAGAGATATTTCCTGGTACTGAAGTATTAAGAAGCTCAGCACTCTGCAGTCTCACCCGTAACATTGTAGAGGCTTTTCACTTTCTAAATATACCTAATCACATTTCACACTTTTCAAATAGCAGCCACAGACATAATAGTGATCATTATTGTAAAATAACTATCCTTGAAGTTGATATATCGCTGGGGATATCAAGGCCAGCTGTATGACTCAAATTGAAGCTAGCTTTCCACTAAGATGATACAGAATTCCTTGCTTGAATATGATACAGAACCTACTTATGTGCTGAAATATATTTTATTAGCAAAAGGGAAGAGTTGATAGTAGTCAAAGTTATGTATGACTTGTGTAGATTGTATGATTTCAAAGTTAGTACACAGGATAAATAACTGTCATATTGCATAATTCTGTAACCAATTTTCTTGATCCACTATATATCATAAAATGTCAAGCAGCATTTGTGGAGAAATAATCCTAAATTACCAGTTCAGGAATATTTGATCAGTATTGTCTACAAGATTTTTCTCAATTCCAGTGTGTCTCTCAATAAACCAAATTCCATTTTATTTTAATTTGATGGGTACATATTTCAGATATATTGTTTTTTTATTCTTAGAGGAATCTATCATGTTATACTTGATTAATAGATTTGACTAAGGTCCATTTAGTATGATTGATGAAAGACATGTTTGCTGTTGCTGGTGGTCAAAGGGTATCTTATTATTATGGAGGTTATCATTGACCAAAAGCTGAACATTTCCAGTCAAATATTATTTATAAGCCAAAGGGCAGATTTGAGGTTGGGTAAGGTGTTGCAAATGGTTCATTTTGTAACACTAAAAACTTTTTAGCTTCTGCAAGGTGCACTTCCTGTTTAAGATGGCACTGGTGAAGTTTAAGCAACTACTTGCTGGTGGCAAATAAAACAAAATAACAAAATATTATTCACACATTTTCTGGTAAATGATCACTGCAAGTAATAACCTGTAACTTCCCTGGCCTAGTTGAGCTCTTGAACTCGCTGTGTGACCTGGTTTTTTTCCGGCGTGAACTGAAGTCTTGAAGGTGCAGGAAGGTGGTGTCTGAAAAGAGGATGCTGTCCAAGTTGCATGCCATCTTGGACAATGTCTCCCATCCACTACATAATGGACTGGCTGGGCACAGGAGTACATTCAGCCAGAGACTCATTCCACCGAGATGCAACACTGAGCGTCATAGGAAGTCATTCCTGCCTGTGGCCATCAAACTTTACAACTCCTCCCTTGGAGGGTCAGACAGTCAGAGCCAATAGGCTGGTCCTGGACTTATTTCCATCTGGCATAATTTAGATATTATTTAATTATTTATGGTTTTATGTTGCTATATTTATACTCTATTCTTGGTTGGTGCAACTGTAACGAAACCCAATTTCCCTTGGGATCAATGAAGTATGTCTATCTATCTATTGCAGCATGGCGTGTCAGGCCAAATCGAGGCAGCGGGGTCCGGGCCAGAGAGCTTGAAATGAGCCAATGTATGGCCATTGCAGGAGTCGACTTGGAGGCAATTTGATGCAGCAGGAATGGGGAGAGGCAGAGACGAGGTGAAGCCCAGATCTGGTAGCAAAGAACAACTTGACGGTTGGAGGATTTAAGTGCAGGCCATATTAAAAAGGTCAGGATGTTAGGGCTGGAGTTGAGGGACAGGCCCATTTAGCTGGCTGCTCTGCGAAGTTTACTTGTTTCTGCACTAAACTGGGGCTGTGGCCTGCAACTAACAGGCTTCTCAATCAGCTGCAGTGATGCCTGGCTGTAGACTGACTCACTTTTATGAACTTCAGTTCTGAATGCTATTTGATTACTTTTATTGATTGCAGAATCTTTTTTTTTCTCTCTGCACATTGGATGTTCAACTGTCTTGCTTTAACGGCTTCTATAGGGTTTCTTTTTTGTGTGGCTTCCTGTAAAGAGATGAATTTCAAGATTGTACCAGGTATACATACTTTGATAATAAATGTACTTTGAACTTTGAAGTGTGATTTTAAAAAAAACTCTGTACTTATCTAGTCAAGTGCAGCTGAAACTGCACACTGCAAACCTGGCAGCTTCTAGGACAAAGCAGCCAAGTTAATTGTTACCTTTTCTGCTAGCTTTAATATTTACTTTTTCTAGGAATTTGACAATGCCTGTAGTGTTTACCATCCACACCACACACTGCTAATATTTGATTGACCGCTGCTGCATTACTTCCTAACTGCATGGCTTTGCCCAGCAAGAACCTGGAAATGGTGCATGGGAACACCACTACCTGCAGTTTTTCCTCCAATTTAAACACCCATCTTGAGTACTAAATCGATCCATATTTCCTTCGTCACTGGATCTAAATCCTGGAATTCACTCACCAGAAAGGTGATTGATGATCACCTTATCAAGAGCAGTTAGTGAATGACAATAAATGCTGGATGTGTCAGTAATGCCCATGGGCCCAAAAATGAATGAAGATAAACTGAAGAGATTATTTTAAAAGTACGCATACTTGGTACTGAGCTTTCTATATTGTACCAAAATAACGATATCTGGAGGAAGTAAATGGAAACATCTGTACCCCTCCTAATTTTGTAAACTTCAGCAAGTAGCCCTTCAGCATCTGATGCTCCAGTGACATCAATCTTAAGTTTGTTGATGAATAATATTCTCTAATCAAGGAGATTATCTTCTTATTGATAATACTTTGTCATCAAGACAACATCCTGGATGAACTTCTTTTGCACCCTCTCTAAAATCTCCACATCCAGTTGGAGGAGGGTATCCATAGAGTCATGGATGTAGGTCCCTAGGGGCTAAACAAGAGAAGAAGCAAAGAAAAAGTCATGTTTAAGACTGAGAATATGGCTAAAGCTATGGGGGATATCAAGAACAGTCTTTCCCTCTGGAATTCAACTCTTTGAAGCAGAAAGTGAACAGAAAGAATTATCACAAACACAAAATCTGCACATGCCGGAGATCCAAAACAACACACACAAAATGCTCGGGCATCCAGGGAAAAGAGTAAACAGTCAACCTTTCGGGTTTGAAGAAGGGCCTCAGCCCAAAACGTTGACTCTTTTCTGTAGATGCTGAATTCCTCCAACATTTTGTGCGTGTTGCTGAGAAAGAATTACCAGAAAGTTTGTTGATATGCCTAAACATTTTTGGCTCATCTGACACATTAAGAAAGGATGAAGTGGATAGAGCACTCAGACAGTAGATGGGGAAAAATAATTAGGCTCAAGTATGATCATGGAAGGATTTTAGAATGACGTCATTAGGCATTGCTTTTGCTCGTACGTTACAAATATAGCACATTCCCATAAGCTGATTCACTGACTCCAGTTCCAGTATTCTGTCAATAAGCTGTTCAGTCTTGAGCTTGTTTTTTTTTGAATGTTGCCTAATGACTAAAATGACTGGTTTCAAAGTAACTGTAACCTTAATGTTTCTGGATTCTGCAGTGAACTATTGGCAAAAACGTGTTGGTCGAATATATTTAGTCAGTTGAAGAAGCTTAAATTATATTGACCCCAGGTCTTAAAGGTTCATTCTAAAAAATTTGAGTACAAAAATCTAGGCTGATGTGGGTTACTGATGCAGTACTTGCTTTCTGAATTAGTTAGTAAAAGTCCTGTAATGTCTTGTTATCACATTACTTTTTGTGGAAACTTGTGTACATATCCAATTGATTTCTACATTGCAACATTACCTCTGTAATTGTAATATGGGATGGAACATGCATATTTTCTGTGTATTAGCTAAGCATTTGCAAACTAAAAGTCATTAGCAGATACTGTACAAGTGTTTTCAAGTTTCTAAGCATTTAGTGAAAAATATGATGCTTGATGCCAATTTTTCAGTTGCTATTACTGAGGAAGCTATTATAAGTGGCCTATAGCTTGGAAGGCTATGAAATACATTTCAGGTATACTCTGCAACTGAGATCTTGCTGCAAAGTGTTATCGTTCAGATTAGATCGGAGTTTTCCAAAGATCTGAACAACTTTGTAGCCCTGATTATTTTAAGAAATTGGTTTTGGAGCTGGGTTTTGACTAAATTAGGGTGGTTTCAGAAAGGATAGCGGAACCAGACTTCCTTCAGGAGCAGAAACTCAGTGAAGTTTCACTTTTATGATTTAACAATTTAGTCACTCCAATTTACATCTGTAGCAGTTGCTGTTTAAAGTTGAAAGATGTTATTCTTTAAATAGAGTCTGTAATTAATGTTACATACTTTGTTAAGCTTGGTTAATGTTTTAGCCTTCTCTGAGAAAATTCTTGGACTGTCTCTTAGTCTGTCCATCGATGACATTTTAAGTGGTTAATTTCACAACAAATCCCCTTTGAGGATTTGGACTTTGTTCTGATCAAGGTAATATTTAAATGACTTGACCCTGTGTTTTCTTGCTCTTAAACAATTATCCTTTTAGTATTCATTTCCACAAATAAAATCAGTGAACTTCATGCCACCTTGTTTATTTGGCCTGCTATTGGCTGATAGGTTGTTTTGGAGATAATAACAATGTTAATTTATCAGTAAAATTAGGGGTAGTCAGCAGACCTTGTATTGGAAGATACTATCCCAAAAATTTGTTTGTTTTTTGAAGAGGTGACAATGAGGAATGATGAAACAGGGCTAGTTCATGATCTCGCCATGGACTAAAGCAAGGCCTGTGATGTGAAAGGACATGCACAGTAAATGGCAGAGCCCTGGGGAGTGTTGAACAGCAAGACCATGCAACACAAGTTCATAGTTCTCTGAAAGTGGTGATACAGGTAGAAAGAATTTTTAAGGCGTATGCTTGCTTCCATCAGATGAGGTACTGATTACAGGAGTTGGGACATCGTGTAGCAGATTTGTAGACCATTGGTTATGCTGCTCTGAGTATTGTCTGAAGTCTGCTTGCCAGATACAAGAAGGATTAGATTAAGTTAGAAGGTGCAGAAAAGAATCTTGGGAATCTTCGGAATGTGCCTGGACTGGAGGATTTGTTTTCAGGAGAGATTGGATAGGCTGGAACTGTTTTCCCTGGAGTGAAGGAGGCTAAGGGATAACCTTATAGATGTTTATCATATTGAGGGGCAAAGATAGGGCAGGTTAAGGGGAAAATTAGAGGTCATAGGTTTAAGCTAAGTGGGAAAAGAATACATCTGCTGTGTACAACTGCAGCATGGTGGTTGGGATATCAAAAATTGATCTTTGCATGCTGGGGATAGATAGTCTTAAAAGCTGCTTGAAACCATTAGCTGGTATTGGACCACAAACTTGTTTAGATAAGGTTTGATTCCTGTCATGCTGAGTCCAAGGAGAGACCAACTTTTGATATTATAAAATCTCTATGTTGCAGTGATAATAGTTTGTGTTTATTTGGTCACAAAGATGGTAGCAATATACTCTGATATTGTGAGTCAATATGCTGCTTATGAGATACACTAGTGGTCCCCAACCACCGGGCTGCAAAGCATGTGCAACCGGGCCGCGAGGAAACGATATGATTTGGTGGTATGATGAGTAAAAAACGAACATCACTTGAGAGTTTCTTTAGAAGAGGTGGTAGGGGACATAAAAGGCCGTATGATGATGATAACGCAGAGACAGCTAAGGCTGAGACTACAAAAAAAAAGAAAGCTTTCTTCAACAGAAAATACGACGAGTCGTACATAAAATATGGCTTTATTGTGACTGGTGACTCGCACGCTGCAAGCCCCCTGTGTGTGATATGTGGAGACAAGCTGCCTAATGAGGCAATGAAGTCCTCAAAACTGCTTTGGCACCTTGTGTCCAAGCACCCTGCACTTGAAGACAAACCCGTTGAGGTTTTTGAGTGGAAAAAACGTGAGCAAGCGGGACAGAAGCAAGTGCTGAGAGCCACCACCTCCATAAATGCTGTTGCTCTGAGAACGTCGTACTTAGTAGCTAGCCGTATTACTAAGGCTAAGAAACGTTTGTTTGAGCAGCTTAGCGAGGAGATGGATGCAGAGCACAGACGCTTCTCTTACACACTGAAGTCAGGTGGCTATCAAGGGGGAGAGCCCTGGCCAGGGTTTTTGAGTTAAGAGAGCCACTACAGAGAATTCTTTCAGGAAAAAAGCCACCACTGGCAGCATACTTCAGTGACGAGGAGTGGATAGCAAAACTCGCTTATCTGTGTGACATCTTCAACCTGCTCAATGAACTCAATTTGTCACTTCAGGGGAGAATGACAACTGTCTTCAAGTTGGAAGATAAAGTGTCTGCTTTCAAAGCCAAACTGGAACTGTAGGGACAGTGAGTAGACAAGGGCATATTTGACATGTTCCCAGCATTAGCTGAGAATTTGGAAGAGACTCACAGCTGAATTTGGAAGAGGCTCACAGCTGGTGCGCGATCACCTATCTTCACTGTGAACAGAATTCGAGCGTTACTTCCCAACTGCAAATGGCCCAAAACGTGCAAAGGAATGGATCCGTGACCCATTTGTGAATATTCCTGGTGAATCATCCATGTCAGCGCAGGAAGAAGATCAACTCCTCGAGCTTGCAAATGACCGTGGGCTGAAAAGTATGTTTGGTATAACATCTCTGTCAGCATTCTGGATCAAAGTCAAGGCTGAATATCCTGAGGTAGCCACGAAAGCACTGAAAACGTTGCTTCCATTTCTAACATCATATCTCTGCGAAGCGGGGTTTTCTGCAATGAATGCAATGAAAACTAAATTGCAGAATAGACTGGACATAAGGAACCCCCTTTGAGTATTGCTGTCTCCCATCACCCCTCGATGGCATCGTCTTGTTGCAGGAAAACAAGCCCAGGGCTCCCACTGATTCAGCAATATTGGTGTGTTGCAATGATTTTATATGTTCATACGAGGAAAATATGCTCTGTGTTTAATATCAAAATGTTACTTAGAATGTTATGATGCTATTGACTTATAAGTGTCTTATAATTGACTTATCACTATATTCATGCGAGGAAAATATGTTCTGTGTGTTTAATATTAAATTTGCTATATAAACCCTTTTAGAAACAAAATTGTATGTATTAGCCACTTGTAAGTGACTTATAATTGACTTGTTACCTACATTACAGCTGGTCCGCAAGAGTATTGTCAATATTAAACCGGTCAGCGGTGCAAAAAAGTTTGGGGACCCCTGAGGTACGCCTAGCAAGGACACAAATGCACACTTAGTTGTCTAGTATTTGATTTGTAAACATTAATGATATTTCTTTGGAGTGACCCACAGTGAAGTTGAAATCCTCTTCCCTGATAAGCTACCTACTGATATTCAGCAAGTTCTGGTTGCTTGCTGGCCTGATGTAACAACATTGAGTAAACCCTAGACACACTTGTTCTAAAATAGGGATAATTCCTTTTGCCCAGTTTGATGAGTGACACAAACCAATTTCTATGTAGTTTGTCTCTAGGACAATGTTAATACACCTAATCCAGAGCTATGTACGTTCACCAGCAACTTTGATGTGTGTTGCTTGAATTTCCAGCATCTGCAGAATTCCTGTTCGTTCACCAGCAACTTTGATGTGTGTTGCTATGTACTTTACTGTGGATTATGAACTGATTTATCTGATATTATTGACACCCTCTGTGGAAAGTGGTGATTGTTTCTAATTGATTAACCCATTAGGTATGATAAACCTGTTTAGATAAGGAAGAGGAGATTACTTATGTATATTTAAATTCCAAAAGTGTTTCTGACAATGCTCCTTTACAGTCTTGATAATATCTTGGTCAAGGATGTTGATAACCTGTGAATTTTGTTGCATGAGGTATGTGTAGAAAGGTTCAGAAAAATTGTATTTATAAACACGAAATCGAAAGCAACATGCACAAAATGCTGGAACTCAACAGATCAGGCAGCATCGATAGAAATTAATAGAAAGTTGATGTTTTGGGCTGAGACCCTTCAGGACTGAGAAGGAAGGGGGAAGGTGCTAGAACAAAAAGGTGGGAGGGGAAGAAGGTTAGCTGGAAACTGGTGAAGCCAGGTGGGTGGGAAAGGTAAAGACTGGAGAAGAAGGTGGACCATAGGAGAAATGGAAAGAGGAGGGGACCCAGGGAAAAGTAATAGCCAGGTGAGAAGTAGTAAAAGGTCAGAGTGGGGAATAAAGGAAGGGAGGGGTGAAATTTGTTTACCGGAAGGAGAAATTGATATTCATACCATCAGGTTGGAGGGTATCCAGACAGAACACAAGGTGTTGCTTCTCCATCCTGTGGATGGCCTCATCTTGGCATAAGGGGAGGCCATGGATCAGCACTTGGGAATGAAAATTTAAATGTTTGGCCACCAACCGGGAAGTCCCGCTTGTGGCAGATGGTGCAGAGGTGCTTGACAAAATGGGCCCTCAATTTATCGCAGGTCTCACCAATGTAGAGGAGGCTGCATAGGGAGCACTGGACACAGTAGACGACCACAGCAGATTCACAGGTGACATGTTGTCTCACCCTGAAGGACTGTTTGAGACCCTGAATGGAGGTGAGGGAGAAGTTATATGGGTGGGTGTAACACTGAGGCTGCTTTCAAGAATAAGTGCTGTGAGGGAGATTAGTGAGAAGGGATGAATGCAAAAGGGAATCACAGAGGGAGCAATCTCTGTGGAAAGTGGGGGTGTGAGGGGGAAGTAAAGATATATTTAGTGGTAGGATCCCTTTGGTGATGGCAGAAGTTGCAGAGGATAATGTGTTGGATAGGGTGGTAGGTAAGGACAGGAGGAACTCCATCACTATTAAGATGGGTGAGTGCTGATGTATGGGGAAGTGGAGGAGATGCTCGCGAGGGCAGTATCAATTGTGGAGAGAGGAAAACCTGTCTTTTATAGGAGGAGGACTTGGATGTCCTGGAATGGAAAGTTGCATCCTGCGAGGCAGAGGTGAAGAAACTGAAAAAAGGAAATAGCATTTTTACAGGTGATAGGGTGGGAAGAGGTATAGTTGAGATAACAGTGGGAATCCTTAAGTGTACATATGGAAGTTTTCACCGACTTGATTTGAGAATTAAAGTTTATGTTTTCATAGAGATGATCCAAAGAAGTATTTTAATTATAAACACGAGAAAGTCTGCAGATGTTGGAAATTCAAAACAGCATATACAAAATGCTGGAGGAACTCAGCAGGTCAGGCAGTATCTATGGAAATGAATAAGCAGTCAATGTTTCGGACAGAGACCTTTATTCAGGACTGAGAAGGGAAGCAGAAGATGCCAGAATAAAAAGGAGGGGGTGGAGAGGCAGGCAAGCGGGAAGGTGACAGGTGAAGCCAGGTGTGTGGGGAAGGGTCAAGGGTTGGAGAAGATGTAGGAGATCTATATTAGTTCCTTCCTATTTGGAAGCAAATGATTTTGTTTAGTACCTTAAATTAATTGCTTTGCTGAACTGGAAACATGCACATAGTGCTATTTGTATATGTTTCTGTTAAAACTCATGAATTTTATTGTGGCAGTGTTGTGTGACCAGCTGATTGTATATGAAGCAACCCTTAAATCCTTTTATCTTACAGCACTTTTATCTGGTCAGTTCCATTAATCAACCAGCAATATTTTGCTGATTTGCTATGTAGACTAATGAGTAGTTATTTGAATTTTGTTTCAGTGTGTCTAACATTATTCCCCTTTTAAGAAAAGTTTACTTAACTGTGCATTAGCATACCTTGGATGGAATGAGCACTGCTGCCGAGGTGGATGCGAGTTCAGATGATGTATGAATGGATCTGATCAGTATTTTTCATCTGCTGTGCTCAAGGACAGGGGACCTTGCACAGTCTACTGTATTTAAGAGTGGATTGCAGGTCAGTAATGTTAGTTGAAATTAATCAATTGAAGTTCTCAAAAGAGAATTGAATAGGTATTCGAGGGGAAATAATTTGCAAATACTCCCGAGGAAAATGTTGGGGAATGGAAATGCATAAATCCTTCTACAAAAAGCTGGCAAAAATTTGATAGGTTGAATAGTGTTTGCGTTGTAATGATTCTAATTTCATTGATTTAATTATAAATTTTGTGTCATTCTAGTTGTTGCAATCAGTCCACCTGTGCATACTCTTCAAGTGTATCAGATGACTTTTTTTATGGGTTAGGAAAGATGATCAACTTTGAAGTTGGGTTTAGATATATGCTGTTGCCAGTTTTATTTCTGTGTTACAATGGGCAACTATAACAGAGATGGAGCACTAACTATCCGGAGGAAAGGACAATGAGGATTATTTCCACCAGGTGGTGTTTGGATATATACTTGTTTTGAAAATGATGCTTTAGAAATTTAAATCTGGAAGACTGTTCCATTGCAAGTTCTTCTGCATTTGATTGATAGTATGCAGCTTTTTTTCAGGTCAAACTTTTGATTCATTCCACAAAATTTTACAACAGCATTGTTTCTTCCATAACTGCCCCAGTGTCAGAAAATGATGGTTCATTTGAAGGGTTAACTCCAGAAAGTCCAACTTTTTACCTAAGATTAATAACAACATGGTATTGAGTCATTGTAAGATGTAAGATTTATGAGCTGAAACTAAAACAAAAATCATACACAGTATTGATTTTTTTTTTGAAGAATAGTTGACTGCCATTCTTATGAAGTTTCATTAATTTGATGAGATTTGTACTTGGTGTTCAGAATGTATTCCAGAATATTTGATCAAGCTTCAGTGAAGTTACTTGTAAAGGCAATTTTTCTCTTTAGAAAGATGTCATGGCAAAACTTAAGGTCATGGTCTCTTTATTAGAGATAAATAGTATCGTTTTATTGATAGAATCCTCAAGTTAATCACTCAGTACTTTTCAGTGAACTGCAACACAAAA
Source organism: Mobula birostris (assembly GCF_030028105.1). Classification (NCBI taxonomy): domain Eukaryota; kingdom Metazoa; phylum Chordata; class Chondrichthyes; order Myliobatiformes; family Myliobatidae; genus Mobula; species Mobula birostris. Next base: position 75,380,471 of record NC_092385.1, on the reverse strand, counting down.
TCAAATGTCAATAGATAGTTTTGCACACAAAATAGGTGGTTAATATACATTAAATAAGCAAAACATGAAACAATATGTAATGAGGTACAAGTAGGTACACATTGGCTGTTCTGATTACATTGTTATATTTTTTATCCTCCTGTTCTCTGTCTCAAACATAGGAGCAGCAGAAGGTAAGCAGCCCGCAATTCTAGCCAAATGATCTAATAGATAATGGTTGATCTGAACTTGGCTTCAAATTCACTTTGCTGCTATGTACTTTCACATTTTTTTCCTTTATAATCCACTACTCTGTCCATTTTAGCACTGATTACATTCAATGAGTTAGTTTTTATAGTTCTCTAGAGTGGTTAATTCCAAAGATTCAAGATTCTCAGTTTTAAATGCTGACCTTTTTTGAAATTCTCGCTCTAGATTACACAAGCAAGGGGACACAAACTCTCAACAACACACACAAAATGCTGGAGGACCTCAGCAGACCAGGCAGCATCTATGGAAAAGAGCACTGTTGATGTTTTGGGCTGAGACCCTTCAGTAGGACTGGTGAAAAAAGATGAGTAGAGTTAGAAGGTGGAGGAAGGGGAGGGAGAAATGTAAGGTGATAGGTGAAACCGGCAGGGATAAAGTAAAGAGTTGGAAAATTGATTGTATAAGAGATACAGGGCTGGAGAAGTGGGAGTCTGATCAGTGTGGACAGAAGGCTATGGAAGAAAGAAAAGTGGGGGGAGGAGCACCAGAGGGAGGCGTTGAGCAGGCAAGGAAATAAGGTGAGAGTGAGAAAAGGGTATGGGGAATAGTGAAAGGGTGTGGGGACCATTACTGGAAGTTTGAGAAATCGATGTTCATGCCATCAGGTTGGAGGCTATCCAGACGGAATATAAGGTGTTGCTCCTTCGACCTGAGTGTGACCTTATTGCGACATTAGAGGAGGCCATAGATAGACATATAGGAAATAGGAAGTTGAATTAAAATGGGTGGCCACTGGGTCTCCCAATCTACAAAGTCACTCTGGTGCTCCTCCCCCCTTTTCTTTCTTCCATGGCCTTCTATCCTCACCTGTCAGTCCTTATCCAGCCCTGTATTTCTTATACCAGTCAACTTCCCAGCTATTTACTTCATCCCTCCCCCTCCTGGTTTCTCCTACCATGTTGGGTTTTTCCTCCCCTCCCCTGATCTTTTAACTCTACTCTGTCTTTTTCCTCCAGTCCTGATGAAGAGTCTTGACCCAAAACGCCGACTGTACTTTTTTCCATAGATGCTGTCTGGCCTGCTGAGTTCCTCCAGCATTTTGTATGTGTTGCATGGATTTTCAGCATCTGCAGATTTTCTCTAGTGATTGGACAACCTTTCAACATCTACCTTGTTAAATCCCATTTCACCTCTTTCTTCTGAATGACAATAGGTAATATGCGAATATTTCTTATTAGACAGCCCTTTCGTCTCAGTAATCAACCCAGTGAACCTTCATTGAACTGCATCTGTTCTGTATGTTTTCTATCATTAATAGAAGACTAAAATTCAGGCCACACTCCTTCTCCCGGCTTACAAGCAGAAACTGAAGTGGGAGGTCACGGTGTCAAAAGTAGTGTCGCGTTGGATGGAGGAAACGGATGAGGTCCTCCGAGACTGCTTTGAATCGGTGGACTGGTTAGTATTCAAGGACTCGGCAGCTAACCTCGATGAGTATGCCTCAACTGTCACGGACTTTATTTGGAAATGCACGGAGGACTGTCTCGCAAGACAATCTGGGTATTCCCTAACCGGAAACCTTGGATGAATTATGAGGTCAAGTGCCTTTTAAAGGCTAGAGCTGCGGCTTTCAGGTCTGGGGACACCTGTCGCTACACGGAATCCAGGTGTGAACTCCGGAAAGCCATTAAGGGCGCCAAGAGGCAATATCGAGCCAAGTTGGAAGCCCAGGCTAACCAAAGGGATGCCAGTAGACTATGGCAGGGTCTAAATGAGATCACTGGGTGCAAAGAAAAGGCTGGGAAAAGACTGTGGCGCTTCTCTTCCTGACGAACTTAACGTATTCTACGCAAGATTCGAACAGAAGAGGAGCGTCCCGCTCCCTCCGGATGAACCGCACCTGGTGGCATCGAGATTCATCATCACCGAGGAGGACGTTAGAAGGGCCTTCCTGAAGATAAGTCCAAGGAAGGCGACGGGCCCAGATGGTGTCTCAGGACGGGTTCTCTGGGCCTGTGCAAGCGAGCTAGCTGGAGTGTTTGCTGACATCTTCAGCTGCTCCTTGCTTCAGTCTAAGATCCCCTCGTGTTTTACAAAGGCAACGATAATTCCAGTGCCGAAGAAGAGCAAGGTGGCATGCCTGAATGACTATCGACCTGTGGCTCTTGACATCAATTGTTGTGAAGTGCTTCGAGAGATTGGTTATGGCACACATCAACCACAGCCTACCAGTCAACCTCGACGCTTTGCAATTCGCCTACTGGAGCAACAGGTCAATGGCAGATGCCATCTTTCTGGCCCTACATTCCTCCTTAGAACACCTGGAGAATAAAGACGCATACGTAAGGCTCCTTTTCATTGACTATAGCTCTGCCTTTAATACCATCATTCCAAATAAACTGATTCTTAAGCTCCGGAACCTGGGCCTTAGCACTTGGATCTGCAGCTGGATCTTCAACTTCCTCATAGACAGGACCCAGGCTGTAAAAATAGGGGACAAGCTCTCCTCTACAATCACTCTGAGCACCGGTGCCCCACAAGGCTGTGTACTCAGCCCCCTGTTGTACTCACTGTACACCCATGTTTGTTTAGCTAAGTTTCCAGCAAACTCAATATATAAGTTTGCTGATGACACAACAATTGTAGGCCATATCTCGGGTAATAATGAGTTTGAGTACAGAACCTGGTGGCATGGTGCGAAGACAATAACCTATCCCTCAACGTCAGCAAGACGAAGGAATTGGTTGTTGACTTCAGAAGGAGTAGCGGACCGCACGACCCAACTTATGTTGGTGGTGCGCAAGTGGAACAGGTCAAAAGCTTTAAGTTCCTCAGGGTCAATATCACAAATGAGCAGCTGACTTGGTTCAACCAAGCAGAGTTCACTGCCAAGAAGGCCCAACAGCGCCTTTACTTCCTGAGAAAACTGAAGAAATTTGGCCTGGCCCCTAAAACCCTCTCTAATTTTTATAGATGCACTGTAGAAAGCATTCTTCTAGGGTGCATCACAACCTGGTGTGGAAGTTGTCCTGTCCCAAGACCAAAAGAAGCTGCAGAAGATCGTGAACACAGCGCAGCACATCACACAAACCAATCTTCCGCCCGTGGACTCACTTTACACTGCACGCTGTCGGAGCAGTGCTGCCAGGATAATCAAGGACACGACCCACCCAGCCAACACACTTTTCATCCCTCTTCCCTCCGGGAGAAGGCTCAGGAGCTTGAAGACTCGTACGGCCAGATTTGGGAACAGCTTTTTTCCAACTGTGATAAGACTGCTGAACAGATCCTGACCCGGATCTGGGCCGTACCCTCCAAATATCCAGACCCGCCTCTCGGTTTTTTTGCACTACCTTACTTTCCATTTTTCTATTTTCTATTTATGATTTATAATTTAAATTTTTAATATTTACCAACTTTTGATATTTTTAATACTTTTAATATTTAATATTTGTAATCTAGGAAGTGGGAAGTGCAGAATCAAATATCGCTGTGATTCTACGTTCTAGTACCAATTGTTTGGCAACTATAAAGTATAAAATATCTCTGGGATTGTTACATCAACAATTAGGACAGTATAACAAAGCCTCTTGACTTTTCTATTTCATCCTCCCATGGAATAAGACATTATCATTGTGTCCAGAATTTAGACCGTTGCATCATGCTGCATATTTAGGTCCTGTCTGCTCATGGCTGCTTGATCTTCAATTCATCAGATATAAATTCCTGATCCCAAAACTTACTTATGGCCTTATCCTAGCTAGTCTAGCATCCACCCACAGGAAAAGTGCTCTTCCCTTTCAGCAGATTTCTAATTTTACTGCAGTTGCATGTCTTACCTCTATCTCTTTGCACATTTTAAAACTCTGACCTCGTTGCTTCTGAAAAATTGATTCACAAGCTTCTCTGACTATTCACTGCAGTTCCTTTTCTTAAAAAAAACCTTCTCAAAATCTGTCATAAGCTCTTAAATGTCACAATTCAATAATCCTGTTCCCTAATTTTCATGACATGCTTAAGGATGTTTTCTGATACCTTACTGATATGTTGGTGTTATTCATGCAGTGCCAATATTACAAAACCAAATGGATTTGTACAAATGACATAAAAAAGACCTGTTAAATATTTATTGCTTTGTTTTTACAATTAAGCTTGAAACTCATTTCCCTTTTAAATGTTCTGTTCCTATTCTAAACCTGTTGATATTTTTGAATTGTCCTGTTTTGAACAGCAGTCCCCATTTTGGTACTTTTTGTCAAAGTGCATGTCTGTGTGGTAGTTGTTGAGTGGGCATCTAGTGGGTTATAACTGCTAATTGTGATCACTATGACTGTCTTAACTCCAACCATAAATGTATTTTAATAGGACTTACTGGAACAAAAATCCTAGCCAGTTCTTTTCTTTGTGCCTGAGTGCTTACGCAAATTAATAACCCTTGATGCAGATCCTGTTGAAGTTAACTAGATACAGTTTGTTAATCGTTTCTGGGTATTGCAGTTTTTACAGTTCAGTTATGTTCTGTAACTGCCAGATAACACATTGGGACTTCCATTTTTAATTTTGAGTTGAGTAATTCTGGAACTTGTATGCTCTTAAGGTGAAATTTTAAGTTTTAGGGAGGAGGGTTGTGAGATGCTTCAAATGATAATGGAAACAGTGCCAGCTTCTTTCAGGTATATTGTAACAACTCCACATGTATTTTAACTTCAACTCGTGGAATTTGCATATGTCGATCTTTCCACTTTGAATATGTTTAAAGTGTGAACCTATGTGCCCACAGATACAGGACTGAATTATTCCAACTACATTTGATAAGTAAAAGATGATTAGGAACTTTTTTTTAAGCTGTGTCCCATCAGAAAATAAAATCTCTAAGATTTTTGGCCATTGACAAGCATTTATCAATTGTGGCACGCTGTTTTAGACAAATTAATTACTACAGTCTTTTGTTATCCTGTCAGATTTTTGCATTCTTGGTGTTCTATTTAACTCTGACCTGAATTCCTGGCTCAGCACATCTGCTGCTAAACTCTTTCTGTATTATTTAGGTTTAAATGATCCAGTGGAAAATTTCCAGTGGAGGCAGGCGCACTACACCTTACTCAGGCAATACCACTGGTGGGGAGGCATTATTCTTTCATATTTATTTGAGCATGTGGACACAGATCTATGGGTTTAACTAAGATATTTGTTGTGGAATAAAACTGTAGGATGTTAGAATCCCTGTTTAAAGTGTTCCAGTTCTGCATCTGAAATAATTATTATGGTCTGGCCACTTGAGTATCCCCCTCCCCTCACCAACAATAGAATTTCCTGGTCCTTCTAGGCCAGATGAAGGCAGACCATGTCAGTGTGGACATGGTGGAGGATTACAAATACCTGAGGATACGAATTGACAATAAACTGGACTGGTCAAAGAACACTGAGGCTGTCTACAAGAAGGGTCAGAACCATCTCTATTTACTGAGGAGACTGAGGTCCTTTAACGTCTGCCGGACGATGCTGAGGATGCTCTACGAGTCTGTGGTGGCCAGTGCTATCATGTTTGCTGTTGTGTGCTGGGGCAGCAGGCTGAGGGTAGCAGACACCAACAGAATCAACAAACTCATTAGTAAGGCCAGTGATGTTGTGGGGATGGAACTGGACTCTTTGATGGTGGTGTCTGAAAAGAGGATGCTGTCCAAGTTGCATGCCATCTTGGACAATGTCTCCCATCCACTACATAATGTACTGGTTGGGCACAGGAGTACATTCAGCCAGAGACTCATTCCACCGAGATGCAACACAGAGCATCATAGGAAGTCATTCCTGCCTGTGGCCATCAAACTTTACAACTCCTCCCTTGGAGGGTCAGACTATCTGAGCCAATAGGCTGGTCCTGGACTTATTTCCATCTGGCATAATTTACATATTATTATTTAATTATTTATTGTTTTATGTTGCTATATTTATACTCTATTCTTGGCTGGTGCAACTGTAACGAAACCCAATTTCCCTTGGGATCAATAAAGTATGTCTGTCTTTCTATCTAAACCCTCAGTTTGGCTTTGCTGGAGAGGTGGGGAGGCTGGAATTGACAGTTGATGAATAGTTATATTGGAAATTTAAAGACAAAGTGTGTCATGAAGAAAGCCTCTGTATTTTTGTATGTTTATTTTTCATTTGTCATCTTGTAACTACTTTTTTTCTTCACAATTTTTATGTAGCTTCTGCACTTTTTCCTCCTGGCATTAAATAAAACTCCTTTGTACCAAAGTGCTGTTGCCGCTTACCATCTGTTTTTTTTTCCCCAACTGGTGACCCAAGTCGGACAAGCTTACCCACACCTGATAGCGAGGTGTGACACTAGATATATTGCATGTATTCAAAAATGTTTTGAAGTGGCAGGGAAATGGGTGATAAGGTATCAGGTTTGATGAAAGGCCTTTGAACTGAAACATTTATTGTTTCTCATTCTGAAGATGCTGTCTGACCTGTTGAATGTATTCAACATTTTTATTTCGTGTTTCCAATATCTGGACTTTTGAAATGTTCTATTGCGTGTCATACAATATACTTATAATGTATATTCGAGATCTTAAGCAAGTAGAACAATGTCTCAAACTCCTCTAGTTTAGGGAAATCTGTAGGGACTCATCCTTTTACACATTTCAACTTAAGCCAATTATTACCATGCTTGATGAAGTGGCAGTGAAACATTTTTCTGAAGCCTGTTATATCTTGTGAAATTTCTGTCTGTCTTTGCTAAACTGTTCAGTTTGTTAGTTAATGCCCCACCTGGTATCATTTCCTGTCTTACTCTTTCCATATCATATTTTGTCACCTGATTCTCAGTGTTTAAATCAAAAATTTGTTACATTGATTCTTCTGTGTAATTTTAATTCTCTGGCTGAATTAAATATAGATATAGTTTGAGCGATTAAGGAAAATGAAATACTTAATTTCTTCCAGTGATTAAGGGTCTTTCTGCCACAATTTTACATGCTCGTATTAAGCTGCGCATTGTATAAGTCATTGAGCATCTTTTGAATTGCTTGTTTGCCATTATAGTTTTCCCAGTAAAAGACTTTTGTCACTTGGCAACCTGCTCTGTAACTCAAAGGAGTAGATAAAAGCAATGAGCTCAGGATGTGCCGAGTGGCTCATAACAATTAAGCATTGTAGCAGATCGTAGCCATTTTGTGCATAGTAAACTCCCACAAATAGCATTATAGATCGTAACAAGACAGAATGTTTTAGTGATATTGGTTAAAGGATAATTATCACAAAACACCAATTTTAACTGCCTCCTCTTCTTTAAAATAGTACTGTAAGATCTGTTGTGTCCTTCTGAGAGCTGGTGGGACCTTGAACCAAGACAGCGGGTTTGACAGGTCACTACGTATTAACCTCTCCAATGAAGTGTCAGTCTAGAATTTTGAAATGGAGCTTGACCTCACAACTGAGAAATGATTGATGCATTTACTGCTCTAAGCTAATAAGCTACTGCTGCGTTCAATCTGTCGCACATATCTGGCATTTAAGTTAAGATCTTCCTGATGTGTATCAACCTCAAAGTTGGCAACAAAATTGCCTACTATTTGTCTTTGAAAGACAAAACTTGCTGCTGGTGGGATCAAAGGGCCTTCTGGACTCCTTTCTGGTGTGGAAACAGAAGGTGACAATCCTATTTATTTATTTTAGAAATACAACACGGCACAGGCCCTTCCGCCCCAATGAGCCACACTGCCTTGCAGCCCACCTATATAACCCTAGTCCAATCGCAGGGCAACTTAACCTACTAACTGGTGTGTCTGTGGACTGTGGGAGGAAACTGGAGTTCCCAGAGGAAACCTATGCTTTCATGAGGAAGATGTACAATCTCCTGACAGACAGTGTCGAAATTGAACTCCAAACTCCACTCTGAGCTGTAATAGTGTCACATTAACTACTATGCTACTGTGGGAGGCCTTGCTACTTACAGTATGTCTTTGTGGTTCTCGCGAAGGCTTCCTTCATGATTTAGCAAGCCAATTTGTGATGTTATGATCATCTAAAGAGAGAGATATGGAAAGAAAAGAGCATTTAAGAAGGTGTTTTGCAATATACCTGCACATATTTAATTGTAGAGCATTGATATCCAGGTATCAGTTCTTCCTGAAATAGAATGTGTGTAGTTTTGCTGTATTCTTTTTCAAGAATTGCCAGTTTATGTATATGAGTCTTAAATGAGCCACAATGAATTTTTGAAACTCAAGATTGTATAAGTGCTGCAAATCTGAAATAAAAAAAAGAAAATACTGAAAACACTCGGAATATCAGGCAGCATCTATGGAAGGAGAACTAATGAATTAACATTTCAGGTTAATTTCAGGTCAAGGTAACTTATCAGAATTGAGAACAGTAGGAAGAAGTTGATTTTAATGTATGGAAAGAATGGGTGTTGGGTGTGTAGCTGGGAGAAAAGGGATGTGTTTGATAGGATGAGGCCAGAGGATCTGAATGTCTGATTATAAAAGATTAGAGTGCAGTGAGAGAAAACAAAGGGATGTATGAAATCTGAAATGCAGTTCAGAGCTGATATTTGAACTACAAGGAGAACACCAGAAATGCCCAGCAGATTGGGCATTGCTTGTGGTTAAAGAAAATCAGTTATCACTACAGATAGAAAGCTCATCACAAAACTATAAACACAAGAAATTCTGCAGATGCTGGAAATCCAAAGCAATATATACAAACGTTGGAGGAACTCAGCAGATCAGGCAGCATCTATGGAAGTGAACAAATAGTTGACGTTTAGGTCTTCTAATCTTCTTCAGGACTGGAAAAGAAGGGGGACGAAGTCAGAGTCAAAAAGGTGATAGGTGGCCAGGTACTTGAGAAAGGCAAAGGGTTGGAGAAGAAGCTAATCTGACAGGAGAGGAGAGTGGACCACAGTAGAAAGTGAAGGAGGAGTAGATGATAGGCAGGTAGAGAAGAGCTAAAAGGCCAGAGTGGAGAAGAGAAGAGGAGGGGAGAAGGAGAGGTTTTTTAAAACTGGAAAGAGAAATCAGTATTCATGCCATCAGGTTGGAGGCTACCCAGACAGAATATAAAGTGTTGCTCCTCCACCCTGAGGGTGGCCTCATAGTGGCACAAGAGGAGGTCAGGGACTGGCAAGTGGGCTTAGGAATCAGAATTAAAATGTTGGATCACTGGGAAGTTCAGTTTTTGAATGATGAAATGGAGGTGTTTGACAAAGTGGTCCACCAATTTACGACGGGTCACACCAATGCAGAGGAGGTCTCATTAGACACGCCGGAACAATTGACAACCCTATCAGAGCTCCTATCAGATTGCTTCATTTCCAGCCCTTTACCTTTCCCACCCACCTAGCTGTCCTTCTTCCTCCCCCACCTTTTTATTCTGGTGTCTACTGTCTTTCGAGCCCTGAAGAAGGGTCTCAGCACAAAACATTCATTTCCATCGATGCCACCTGACCCGCTGAGTTCCTCCAGCATTTTGTGTGTGTAGCTTATAGAAAAATTAGACAGTTCTTAAACAGAAAAAAGCAAGTAACCTGTAATTATTGAATTTGATATTGCCCTGAAGGCTGGAATGTGCCCAGATGGAAGGAGGGGATTTGTTCCCTGGAGCTTTCGTTGGGTCCCATTGGAACAGTGCAGAAAATCACAGGCAGAACAGGTGAAAGTGGAAGAGGATGAAGAATAAAAGTGACAGGAACTGCACAGTTAGGGTCACTTCCACAGGTTGAAAGGATTCACCTAATCTGCATTTCTTTCCAATGTGAAGGGATATTATGACAATTGTAATTAGTACATTTGATTGGAAGACGTGTAAGTGAATCACTGCTTGAAGTTCAAGTTTATTATCATAAGCATACATAGACAGGGTATAAATGCCATGAAAATTAGCTTTTGCAGCAATAGCACAGTGCATTACAAACATGACCAAAATGGAAAGAATCTTTGGTTCTCAGGGTGGTAGAAAAGCACCAGGGAGTTGAGAAAGTAATGACTCCTTTGAAAAGCTGAAAGAGGAGAGGAGAGAAGCTATGTGTGTTGCTGCAAAACTTGTGGAATGTGGCTGAGAGTGTGAGAGGTGATCTATTGAATGTGAAGGCTGTGGGATGAGAGGAACAAGGGAAACTTATCTTTGCTGTCTCAGAGATGAGACAGAATAAGTGCAGCAGTGCAGGAGAACAAATTAGATGCAGTCAACTATAGTCGAGGGGCAGCCACATTTAAGAAACGTAATTACAGATGAATCTTTGTGGAAATTTGTGTCATCGGAGCAGCTGAAATGGAGATGGAGGAACTGGAAGCACGAGTGGAGCCGGAGACTTTGTAGAAAGCAAAGTGGGAGTAAGTATTGGCAAGATAACAGAGTGTCAGGGCTTATGACTGGTGTTTGCTGCTAGCTTATCCCCTGAGAGGGAGAAATTCAGAAAGGAAAAGGCAGTCATATGGACTATGTGAAGGTGATACCAGGACGGGAGTTGGGATGTTAAAATGAAAATTCTGAATGAATGCAGTTGTGTGCAAGATAAAGAGTAGAGGGAGGAGGCTTGAGTGGGGCTGACATACCAACTGTTCCATACATCCTATAAAAAAGCTTGAACCCATCTGAATTGCATATTTCATGTGGAGAAAGGAAATAGAGTTGCAGAAGTTGTTCAATATGAGAATGAATTCAGCCAATTAAGCAAGTGTATCATTGTATCATTTCTTAATACATGTATGCATTTCTAAATGACAATAAAAGAGGACTGAGTGTTCTCATAATCTAAGTGTGTTGATGAGGGGAAGTGGTTGAATCTGTATTCAAGCAAGAAGTGAAAGGGATTCAGAGCATCCTGTTGTGAAAACTGCTAAAGTGGGTATGATTATCAAAGTTTTAGAGATGCCACTGGAGGATGAGGTGGAGGTAGGAAAAATATATGCTGAAACAATGGATCCGCTGGGACAATCCTGCCAATAGATCTTGGGGAGAAGGTTGCCTGCAGAGGGTTGGGGAATTATAAGGTTGGAGTCTGTGGATGAAAAATCTTGATATTCAAACCTTTTTGGGATTCAGTGGCATGATATTCACTGGTCCAGATGGAAGTATGACAGACAGTCTGAGAGCAGACATCTGGCCTCTGCAAAATTGTTCTAAGCCACAACAGCACTGCCATCGTCAGCTAGTTTATTGATATTAGTGTTTGTCCTTCATGGACAAGGAATTCCAAGTTCAACCAAGTTAAAATAAGGAGTGGAAAAATTAAGGTACTCAATGGCCCATCAGTAATTAATGGCGAAATTTCTGTCCTCGTTTTTAAAATATGGATTTTGTTATTGGCGCGCTTGATGCACTCGATTTCTGTGAATGGTTTAATAATGTCAAAATGTTTCAAAAAATTCTGTTGCTCTGAATAGGACTATCTGATTTCAGAAGAGCCACTGTAACACACATTATTTCATTGTGGTGAGGTTGAAAGTTATACTTCTCTGCTTCTGCTTTTGTCAGGTGTAAATATTTGTTTTATTTTAAGAAAGTTAGAACTTACAGTGCCTTGGAAAAAGTATTCAGCCTCCACAACTATTTTCACATTTTACTGTCTCATTTTTTTAAACTTAAAATATATTGATGAATGTTTTTGAGCTAATCTACAAAACATTGTGCATCATGTCAAATTTAAAGAAAAATTCCGCAACCTGTCAGAAATTTACTAAAAGTTAAAAACCAAAATTGTGAGGCTGAAAAAGTATTTATCCCCTTTGTAATTTCTATGTTAACTTTCCTCAGTAGCAATACTGTCTAGGTAGTCTCCAGCCCCTTGGTAAGAACATAGAATTCTTCAACTTCCGGTAATTCCCTCCCCCTCCCTTCCTCTATCCCTATGTTACTCTGCCCCCTCTCCCAGCTGCCTATCACCTCCCTCATGGTTCCGCCGCCTCCTACTACCCATTGTGTTTTCCCCTATTCCTTCTTCACCTTTCCTGCCTATCACCTCCCTGCTTCCCCTCCCCCACCCCTTTATCTTCCCTCTTACTGGTTTTTCACCTGGAACCTACCAGCCTTCTCCTTCCCACCCTCCCCCCACCTTCTTTATAGGGCCTCTGCCCCTTCCCTCTACAGTCCTGACGAAGGGTTCCGGCCCGAAACGTCGACTGATCTTTTTCACGGATGCTGCCCGACCTGCTGAGTTCCTCCAGTGTGTTGTGAGTGTTGCTTTGACCCCAGCATCTGCAGATTATTTTGTGTTTACAATATATTACCTAACCTTACCTCGCCTAATTTGTCAATGTAGAAAATTGGAGAATCACCTGTTTCAATGAATTCATAAGAATACTGTAAATATCCCTACTCTCTGTAAGGTCCAACAGTATGGTAGATTTTCAACAGACCAAACCAAAATGAAGACAAAAGTGCGTTCAAGAGTAGCCGGAGAAATTATAGTAGAGAAGGACCAATTTGGGTCAGGGTACAAGATCATCTCAAGGGCACTGAGCACCTTGGAGGTTAGTGCAGTCCGTTTTGAAAAAATATAAAACCACAGTCACAGTGCACCCCCCCCCACCCCAATCTTTGTCGCTGGAGAAGAATGGCACTTGTAAGAGAGGCGACTGTGATGGCAACAGTCACTCAGAGTGAACTGCAGAATTCAGTGGCTACAACTGGAGAAAAGTTCATTGCTCCATAATCTCCAAGGCCTTGCACAAAAGTGTATTTATGGAAGAGTGGCAAGGAAGAAGCCCTGGCAAAAAAGCATATCCTTGCCTGTAAAGACTGTGCAAAGAGTCAATTAGAGGATACTGCAAAGATGTGGAGGAAGGTTTGGTGGTCGGATGAGACAGAAGTGTAATTTTTTGGCCTCAACACTAAGTGGTATGTGTGGAGTAAATCTAAAACTGTGCATTAGCCGGTTAATGCCATCCCTACTGTAAAGTATGATGGAGGGAGCATCATATTATGAGGATTTTTTCAGCAGCAGGGACTGGAAATCTGGGTCAGCAAGACAAATGCTGCTAAATAGTGATGTCCTGGATAAAAACCTGCGAGCCTCTGCCAGCAAGCTTAAACTGGGGAGGAAGTTTGCCTTTCAGCAGGACAATGACATTGCCTCAAAGCATTGTATGTTTAAAGTTTCTGACTCAAAGGTGATTGTGTCTACACTCATGTCCACACTGCCAGAGCAACCATGAAGTGGTTTCGGATGAAGAAAATTGAAGTCCTTGAGTGGCCCAGTCAGAATCCTGACCTTACCTTGATCGAACATCTTGGGCATGAGCTCAAGATTGCTGTCCACCGCAGTACCCCAACTAACCTGACACAGCCTGAGCAATTTTATAAGGAGGAATGGGCAAATCTTGCTCCATCACATTGTGTGAAGCTAATAGAGACTTGACCAAAAAGACTACTGGCTTTAATAGCTACAAGAGGTGGTTCAACTAAGTGCTGAGCAAAGGGGGATGACTTTTAAACTGCTGACTTTTCAGTTTTGAATTTTAGTCTTTCATGCTTTAAAATTTTCCCTGTTTTTTGGGCTCTGTGGAAAAAAATAAGCATGTGATTCACAAGTAAATGATCCCAGTTAAATTGATCAAAATCACTGGTTGTAATTCGTATTTCTGTAAACAAAGGGTTGAGAACCGAATAATTTTTCAAAGCATTGCATGTTTAAAGTTTCTGACTGAAAGGCAATTGTGTCTACACTCATGTATCCATCATACCTTACAGTTTGGGCCATTTGGATAATTTTCCTGATAGAAGAAATTGTTTAAGGAATTGTGTATTTTGTCATGCATCGACAGATTCACAATGATGAAAGCTGTGATTCAGTGTTAATTGACACTTGTAGCTTTTACTTCAAAAATCTATTGTTTTAGACTTACAATATGGAAGGTGGCCATTCAGCTCATGCTGGTCCTTTGAAAGTACATTCCAATTAGTCCTACGTCTGTTTGATTAGATATGTATTACTGATTTTCCTTATTGAAAATGCTATGTTGTATTTGAATCTATACCATTAAGAAATATCTTGGGAATTAGGCATTCTTAGTTAACATTTGAAACTTGGAATAGGTGCCTTCCAATTTGAGAAAGATAGGAGAAAACTTATTTTTCATTTAATGTGATTTGTGTAAAGCATGAAGCATTTCGAAGAAAAGCTAGAAGCACTAATGGTCAAAAGTGATTTGGGATCTGCATACATAAGACCTGTTGAATCACTGGCCTTGTGCCTGACCGATTAAAAGAATGGCTATCCTGTGCTGCACAAATGAAAGAGCTAGGCTGCTGAATCAGAGGGACATTAGGACTGCGTGTGTCCTATGTTTCACGGAATCCTGGTTAATCCCCTTCTATACCGGATGCAGCGATTCAGATCGACAGATTTACTGTACATTTTCGGGATAGATCAATAGAGTCTCTCAAAAGCAGAAGAGATGGAGTATGCCTCACAATCAACTCTTTTTGGCGCGCAATTCTGCTCACCAGACCTGGAATACCTAGCAGTTAAGTGCCGTCCTTTTTACCTACCATGGGAGTTCTCTGGGGTCATTTTGGTAGCGGTATACATTCCACATCAGGCCAATATCAATCAGGCTTTAGATGATCTGAGCAATGGGATCAACATGCATGAAACAGTGCACCTAATGCCTTCACCATTGTTTTGGGAGATTTTAACCAGGCCAGTCTGAAAAAAAATCACTAAGCCATTACCATCAACAGATCACTTGCAATACTAGAGGAAACAACACACTGGACCATTGCTACACCACCATCAAGAATGCCTACCGTGCTTTTCCACACCCTCACTTCAGGAAGTTTGATCACCTGGTTGTACTTCTACTCCCTGAGTATAGGCAGAGACCGAAGATTGCAGCACCAGTAGTGAGGACCAAGAAGTTTTGGACAATGGAAGCACAGGAGCGCCTACAGGACTTCTTTGAATTGGTGCATTGGACTGTATTCAGGGATTCCTCTTCAAACCTGGATGAGTATGCTGCAGTTGTTACCGACTTTATTAAAACCTGTGTGGATGAGTATGTGCCTACAAAGACTTACTATACATTTCCAACAAAAGCCGTGGATGAACTAGCAGGTACGTTGTCTGCTAAAGGCTAGATCTGTGGCATTCAAGTCTAGCGACCCAGGCCTGTACCAGAAAACCAGGTATGATTTGCGGAGGACTCTTTCAAGGGCGAACGAGGTTGGAGACCATATCAGATGCATGGCAACTCTGGCAGGGTTTGCAAAACGTTACTTCATACAAAGTGAAATCCAATAGCATGAATGTCAGCAATACTTCACTATCAGATGAACTCAACACCTTCTATGCCCACTTTGAAAGGGAGAACACAACTACAGCTGTGAAGAAACACACATCAAAGTTGCTGGTGAACGCAGCAGGCCAGGCAGCATCTGTAGGAAGAGGTGCAGTCGACGTTTCAGGCCGAGACCCTTCGTCAGGACTAACTGAAGGAAGAGTGAGTAAGCTGTGAAGATCCCTGCTGCACCTGATGACCCTGTGATCTCTGTCTCAGAGGCTGATGTTAGGCTGTCTTTAAAGAGAGTGAACCCTCGCAAGTCAGAAGGTCCCGATGGAGTACCTGGTAAAGGCTCTGAAAATCTGTGCCAACCAACTAGTAGGAGTATTAAAGGGCATTTTCAACCTCTCACTGCTACGGGCAGAAGTTCCCACTTGCTTCAAAAAGGCTACAGTTATACCAGTGCCTAAGAGGAATAATGTGGGCTGCCTTTGTGACTCTCGCCCGGTAGCTCTCACATCTACAGTGATGAAATGCTTTGAGAGGTTGGTCATGACTAGACTGAACTCCTGCCTCAGCAAGGACCTGGACCCATTGCAATTTGCCTATCGCCACAATAGGTCAACTGTAGACACAATCTCGATGGCTCTTCGCATGGCTCTAGGCTACCTGGACAACACAAGCACCTACGTCAGGATGCTGTTCATCGACTATAGCTCAGCATTTAATACCATCATTCCCACAATCCTGATTGAGAAGTTGCAGAACCTGGGCCTCTGTACCTCCCACTGCAATTGGATCCTTGAATTCCTAACCGGAAGATCGCAATCTGTGCGAATTGATGATGATCAACACTGGCACACCTCAGGGGTGTGTGCTTAGCCCACTGCTCTACTCTCTATATACACATGACTGTGTGGCCAGGCATAGCCCAAATACCATTTATATATTTGCTGATGATACAACCATTGTTGGTAGAATCTCAGATGGAGACAAGAGGGCGTACAGGAATGAGATATGCCAACTAGTGGAGTGGTGCCACAGCAACAACCTGGCACTGAATGTCAGTAAGACGAAGGAGCAGATTGTGGACTTCAGGACGGGTAAGACGAAGGAACACATAACAATCCTCAGAGGGATCAGAAGTGGAGAGAGTGAGCAGTTTCAGGTTTCTGGGTGTCAAGATCTCTGAGGATCTAGCCTGGTCCCAACATATCAATGTAGTTATAAAGAAGGCAAGGCAGCGACTATACTGCATTAGGAGTTTGAAGATATTTGGTATGTCAACAAGTACACTCAAAAACTTCTATAGATGTACCATTGAGAGCATTCTGACAGGCTGCATCACTACCTGGTATGGGGGAGGCTACTGCACAGGACTGAAAGAAGCTGCAGAGGGTTGTAAATCTAGTCTGCTCCATCTCGGGTACTGGCCTACAAAGTACCCAGGACATCTTCAAGGAGCAATGTCTCAGAATGGCAGTGTCCATTATTAAGGACCTCCAGCACCCAAGGCATGCCCTTCTCACTGTTACCATCAGGTAGGAGGTAGCGTAGCCTGAAGGCTCACACTCTAGTGATTCAGAAACAGCTTCTTTCCCTCCGCCATCCAATTTCTAAATGGCCATTAAACCCTTGGACAGTATCTCACTTTTTTAATATATAGTATTTCTGTTTTTGCATGTTTTTAATCTATTCAATATATGTACACTATAATTGATTTACTTATTTTTAAAATTTTTATTTATTTTTTCTCTTCGATATTATTACATTGAGCTGCTGCTGCTAAGTTAACAAATTTCATGTCACATGCCGGTGATAATAAACCTGGTTCTGATTCTGAGTTAGACCACATTTTGGGTGGGACTACTCATTACATCATAGGAAGGATGTATTAGAATTGGAAGGGGTACTTCATCAATTTAACAGCTCTACCTGAATTACAAATATAATTGCAAGAAAGATTACATAAACTAAGAATGAATGATTAAGAATTTAGATTAAGGGATCATTTATTTGAAGTTTTCTTTATTCAAAGGGGAACTTGGAGGATTGATGGAGAATTTGATTTTACTGTCTGTGTATTCCAGGGTCAGCATGAATAGTCTTAAGAATTGAGCTTTCAGGAATGAAGGTAAAAAAAATAATTGTTTTCTAGAGGATGGTAGAAAATTTGAATGCTTCAAAAATATAATTAATAGTAGATTTTTAATGTTTTGACTTTGATATATATTTGTAACTGGGGAAAAGACGTAAAGGTACCTTATAAGTAATAGGTCACAGGTCAGCAATGTTCTCAAAGATCTTGTGTTATTTGTATTTGAGGAGCAATGTTTTTGTACTTTGTGGGGTTTTGTACCCCTCACTTCTGCCTTTAATTTTGCCTTGGTGCTGTATTCAGTGAGTTGTTTTAATCCTAATAGCAATGCTAAAGACTAATTTTTCTTATTTGAAGTAGAAAAACTGTGCATAATTAAATTTTCTGGGTAATTGAGCACTAGTTGGATAATGAATGCATCTGTGCATCTACGTAGGTGGGAAGCCTGATCAATCTGCTTACTAATTTACAACAGGAAGAAAAATAAAAATTAGTATTCCCCAAATCTGACAGTGACTGCTAGCGCAGTAAAATAAATGCAGCAGCTGCTTGTATCTGCCCATTGATTGGAAAATGCCTAAATTAGTGAAACAGGAACGTTCTATGTCTTTGAGTAATCCTGTCACTAATTAAACAAAACCTTGATACTTGATATATTGCCACTTTGCATTATAGAAGTTGGGGAAAAGCTACATTATTTTGAGTGAATCCTTCTGAAGAGGATAAATTTGTTTTATTTTGCTGTTTGTAAATGATTAGGCTCATGTCCTTTCTCAATTAGGCTGCTTTTGCTGGTCTTCATCCTCCCCCAGGACAGATACAGTGACAGATGTGCTGGTAAGTTGGTTGAATTAGTTCCTAACTGTGTCACCAAAGACATCGGGTACATGGTCGTCTACAGACCAAATCATTTTTAAACTAAGGCAAAATGGTGGATCTGGATCAGATCCAAAATAAGTCCAACAGTTAGATGTAAGCATTTTTCAAGCCCTTGAGCTTTACATTTACTTTACATTTTAGCTCCCTGTTGCGTGTAATATAAATTATTTTATGATCTGTAGAGTTTAAGTCTTTTAATGTTAAGCAGCCATTTTGTCATTAAACATGATGTTTTGATCAAATAGAATAGTGCTTTAAATACTTGGTGTATTTATGATCTAAATCTTTGCTCTTTGAATATTTGATGTTATTTCCCTGATTTTATTGAAACTATATGCTCTGCTACTACTATCCTAATTCACCTGACACAAAAATTATGCACATCCTGCTGTATCCGTTTCCACCTTCCCAGCTGAGAAAGATCACTGGTAACTATCACTGCAGCGTTGTCAAAACATTTTATTGTTGATGTACGAGAGAAGTTAATGTCGTATTTTCTTTCTCCACCTGATCATGCTTCCCCCCGCCCCAGATTCTAGTGATCTGACTCCAAGATTGGGAATAAATTGAATACCTAACAAAAATACCTAAGGTCACAAAGTCAAAACACAACACCAATTTTTTCGGAATATGTTGGTCCAGGACTTTACCAGCAACTCTTCAGCGTTTCATAGATTTGCATTCAATATAGTTTTAACTGTTTATATCTCCTCTTGTGGCAGAAATATGTAGTATATAGTTTAACTTCAGTTTGCTGTGTTTTCATAACGTATGGTCTGCACGGAACCTTGTCTTGTAAGCCTTGGTGAAATTTCAAATTCTATTTTTTTTTACAGCTTTGTATTAACATGCTTTCTAAAAACTGAAGGATCTGTTTGAGGAGATGTGAGTTAGGCATTGGAATGACATAATCTTATCGTTTGGAGTTTGTGTTGCTCTATTGTGGTGGAAATGCTGTTCATGTCAGCTGCTTGCAGTCTCCCCAAACAGATCCTTTACTCCCAGTTGAAGGAAGGCCAGTGAGCCCTGGTGGGCAAAGGAAATGCCTTAAGGATAACATCAATATCAGCCTGAAGAAATTCAACATCACATCTAAAAACTGGGAAGACCTTACACACAGTAGATGGAGGAAATCTGTTCAAGAGGGGGCTGCACTACATGAGAGTGACCTCCACTCTGCTGCAGAGAATAAGCAACAGCTGCAACGAGAGACTGAACAACCAAAAGACCAGCCACTAGCCACAGGCACCACTTACTCATATCCATTCTGCAAGAATATGTGGATCCTAGATTGGTGTCTACAGCCACCTGATGACCCACCAATAGCCAATCCCTTACATTTTTTTTTAACTTGAATGATATCACTACTTCTAAATAAACACCATCTCACTTTTGTCAACTCTCCCACTCAATGTATTTTCTCCACACAAAAAAACTATTTCAAAGTAACTCACTGATTGTAAAGCTCTTTGGAATGTTGCAATTTGAAAGGCACTGAGTATAAGCAAATTCACTGCCTAGTTATAAGCAAGTTTACTAAATACACAACACTGTTAATGCCCAGTCCTTAACCTGAAACATTCTTATCATCATCATCATCATCATCAGGTGCCATGCCCAGTTTGAGCTCTGACTGCCATGGCCCACACGCTCCTGTTTCGGGTCAAGTGGATCAATTCATTGGTATTCATTTCCAGTTCCTTGGCTGCTGTCTCCATCATCATTTGTCTTTGTCTTCCTCTTGCTTTCTTCCCTTCAATCTTTCCCATAATTACCATGCATTCTAACTCCTCTTTCCTAATCACATGTCCGATGAAGTTACGCTGCCTTTTCATGATCTCATACATTATTTCTCTTCTTGTGTTTGCTCTGTTCATGACATCCTCGTTAGATATTCGTTTCGTCCATGATATTCTTTGCATCCTCCTCAAAAACCACATCTCTGCTGCTTCAATTCGTTTCCTCATGTTACTAGATATTGTCCAACATTCTGAGCCATATAACATAACTGGATAAACGTAACATTTCAGTACTAAGGCAGGTTGTCATGCCTAGTTTAGTATTGGTCAGTATACTCTTCATTCTCGTAAAGGTGTCTTTTGCCATCCCTATTCTTCTTTTGAAGTCCATGTTGCACCTGCCATCTGATGTCACCCAGCTTCCTAAGTAGCAAAAGTTCTGTACTTGTTTTATGTCTTCCCAGTTTATTTTCAGGCTGCAGATCGGATTCTCTTTCTTTTTGGATATCACCATACATCCTGTCTTTTTGCGATTGATAGACCTATTTTTGCACTTTCTTCAACAACTATATCAATTAAGTTTTGTAGTTCTTCCTCTGTACTTGCAATTAACACAGTGTCATCTGCATATCTGAAATTATTGATGTTTTCACCGCCAACTTTGATTCCCAAGATGTCTCTTATTTTTTGTAATATTGTTTCACTGTACACATTAAATAAATCAGTAGAGAAGACACACCCTTGTCTAACGCCTCGCTTGATTTTCGTAAACTGACTCACTTCTCCATTTGTTCTTACAATGGCAGTTTGTTCCCAGTACAGTTTTCTGATTAGGCGGAGGTCTTTCGAATCTAGATCTAAAGTTTCCTGTAATATTTCAAATAACTTACTGTGCTTCACTTTATCAAATGCTTTTGTGTAGTCGATAAAGCAAACAAACAAATCTTTTTGCACTTGAATAGCTCGTTCTGATAGTATCCTTAACATCGATATTGTGTTTCTTGTACCTTTGTCTTTCACAAAACCAGATTGTTCTTTACCTATTTCAGCTTGTATCCTACATTTAGCTCTTGTCATCAAAATTCTTAGAAGTATCTTGGTGATATGACTTATTAAACTTGTGGTCCTATGTAATTCATATTCCATTGCTCTAGGTTTCTTAGGAAGAGTGATAAATACTGATTTTTTTTTAATCTCTTCTAGTATTATTCCATCTCATAAATGTCACTGATTAAGTCATTAGGTTTTTCAATTCCATAATCTTCAAGGGCGATAATTTGTTCTATTACTTTAAAAAACATCCAAGATGCTTGTGGACCTGGAAAAGTCCAGGTGATAACACTAGAAATCAAATTGACTTTATTTCTATAAACCAAAGATTTAGAAACTCAGTGACTCAATGCAAAACATATCCAGGTGCAGACTGTAATAGTGACCATAACCCAGTAGTATGTCATCTAAAGTAAAACTTAACACTCTTATATTTTTTTATTAACCTCAAGGCAAGATCAATATCAGGTATACTGATAGTCGTCTCATCAACACCTCATTTGTCCTCAGCAGTACCCCAGCTGCTTGCTTGAACCTCATTCTAGAAAAGAAATTTTTTCCAGTTACCCTGTAAGGATGGTTCACCAGCTACTAGTTCCGTGCTTCTCTCTGCCTTTTCTGAAGTGGTATAGAGAATATTACCACTTTCCAATTATGCCCTTCATGTCGTTGAGACTTACACTTACACTCAGGGCCAACTTATTAGGTACGGCTGTACACTTCATTAATGCAAATATCTCATTAGCCAATCATATTGCAGCAACACAACGCACAAAATGATGCAGGCATGGTCAAGCGGTTCAATTGTTGTTCAGACTAAACATCAGAATGGGGAAGAAATATAATCTACAGTGGCTAGAGTTTATGGAGAATGGTGTGGGAGAAAATAAAAAATACACCCAGTAAGCAGCAGTTCTGTAGGCAAAATGTCTTGTTAATGAAAGAGGTCAGAGGAGAATAGCCAGACTAGTACAAGCTGATAGGAAAGCGACAGTAACTCAGATAACCATGTTACAACAGTGGTTTGCAGGAGAGCATCTCTGGACACATAGCACATTGAACCTTGAAGTGGATGGGTTATAAAAGCAGAAGACCACAAACATAAGACATTAAGACGTAGAAGCAGAATTAGGCCATCTGGCCCATTGAGTCTGCCTCGCCATTCAATCATGGCTGATCCTTCTTTTTTCCTCCTCCTCAACCCCAGTTACCAGCCTTCTCACTGTAACCTTTGATGCCATGTCCAATTAGGAACCTGTCAATCTCTGCCTTAAATACACCCAACGACCTGGGTGCATGTGGCAACAAAATTCCACAAATTCACCACCCTTTGGCTGAAGATATTGCTCCGCATCTCTGTTTTGAAAGGGTGCCACTCTGTCCCGAGGCTGTGCCCTCTTGTCCTAGACTCTCACACCATGGGAAGTATCCTTTCCACATTTACTTTGTCTTGGCCTTTTAACATTCAAAAGGTTCCAACGGGATTTCACCCTCATCTTTCTGAATTTCAGCGAGTACGGACCCAGAGCCATCAAATGTTCCCCGTATGATAATCCTTTCATCCCTGGAATCATTCTTGTGAACCTCCTCTGCATCCTCTCCAATGCCAGCACATCTTTTCCAAGCTGAAGGGCCCCACATTCTTCACAATACTCAAGGTGAGGCCTCACCAGTGCCTTATAAAGCCTCAGCATCACATCCTTGCTCTTGTATTCTAGTCCCCTTGAAATGAATGCTAACATGGCATTTGCCTTCCTCACCACCATCTTGACCTACAAGTTAATCTTTAGGGTGTTCTGCACAAGAACTCCCAAGTCCCTTTGCATCGCAGATTTTTGGATTTTCTCCCCGTTTAGAAAATAGTCGGCACATTTAGTTCTACTACCAAATGCATGACTGTGCATTTTCCAACATTGAATTTCATGTGCCACTTTCTTGTCCATTCTCCTAATCTGTCTAAGTCTTTCTTCATCCTACCTGTTTCCTCAACACTGCCTGCCCCTCCACCAATCTTGATATCATCTGCAAACTTGGCAACAAAGCATCTCTTCCATCATCTAAATCATTTATATACACCATAAAAAGAAATTGACCCACCATCGACCCCTGTGGAACACCACTAGTCACTGGCAGCCAACCAGAAAAGGTTCCTTTTATTCCCACTCGCTGCCTCCTACCAATCAGCCAATCATCTAATGTTGTTAGAACTTTCCTGTAATACCATGGTCTCAACTTCGTCAGACAAGATTTTCCCTGCAGGAAACCATGCTGATTTTGTCCTATCTTATCCTATGTCACCAAGAATTCCATCATCTCATCCTTAATGCTTGACTCTAACATCCTCCCAACCACTGAGGTCAGGCTAACTGGTCTACAATATCCTTTCTACTGCTTTCCTCTTTTCTTAGAGAGTGTAGTGACATGTACAATTTTCCAGCCCTCTGGCTCCATGCCGGAGTCCAATGATTTTTGAAAGATCATTTTGAAAGCCACCACAATCTCTAACACTACCTCTTTCAGAATTCTAGGTTGCAGTTCATCCGGTCCGGGTGACTTACATACCTTTAGGTCTTTTAGCTTTTTGAGCACTTACTGTCTTGTAATAGCAACTGCATCCACTTCTCTTCCTTCACACTCTACAACATCAGGCATACTGCTAGTGTTTTCCTCTGTGTAGAATGATGCAAAATACTCACTCAGTTTATCAGCCATCTCCTTGTCCCCCGTTATTATTTCTCCTGACTCATTTCTTTGTGGTCCTCTGTCACTACGTTCAGTGACCACTTTATTAGGCACAGGAGGTAGTTAATAAAATGGCCACTGACTTTACGTAAACACTTTGCCATCCTATCTTAACCCATCTGCAATTTGAAGCTCTCAACCATACCTTTGTTACCTGCAGCCATGATTATTCTAATGTTCTATCAGGCACATCTTCCGTCCACTAGATAAGAAAACCTTTGCTGCCTTTAGCATGATTTGCCTTAAGTCATGTATAATTGTCCCCTTTTGACCTTCATGAGCTCCTAGCCAATGAATGTGTCTATCTTTGGATATCTAACCCCTAGTTCAAATTTGTATATCGGTAGTCTTTCAGGGTTGTCCCATGCTCCATCTCTATCCGCTTTGAGCCATACAACTAAGTGCTGTGTTCTGTGTCCCTTCATTTCTGGACTATTTCTTTTTGTGATCACGTCTTCAATTGACTGAAATATAAGCTCTCCACCACTCTGTCTTTAAAATTATTAAGACTTTGATCAAGCTTTTGTGATATTCGCCCACCAACCCTTATTTATGAGCACACTTCTATATATTAATTTGTCTTCAAGAGAAACATTGGAAAGCTTTATATTCCTTCAGATGGTCATTGATTACTCTGTGTTTTGTCACCATAATTGCTTCAGACACTTTTCAGAACAATAATAAAACAAACCCAGGAATTAGCCAAGTATTCTAGGAGTAAGTACATTAGTTAACAAAAAAAAATCATTGACCAAAGCAACCATTAAGATAAACTTAAGATATTTTACAAAAATATTCTGAAAAAGAGGTCAGTGAAGGTCTTTTTTTGCCAGGTTAGCATTATATAATGTGATTAAAAGAGAAATGTGTGAATTGATAATATACTTAACGGTATATGAATGTATTATAAACATTTGACTTCTAACAATATGTACAGTATAACACATTGTTCAAAGGTTTCAAAGGTGCATTTAATGTCAGGGAAATGAATACAATATACATCCTGAAATTCTTTTTCTTCGTAAACATCCACGAAAACAGGATAGCTCCAAAGAATGGATGACTTTTAAATGTTAGAACCCCAAATGTCCACCTCCCGGCTCTCCCCACCCACACATAAGCAGCAGCAAAACAATGACCCGCCCCCACCTCTACCAGCAAAGAGTACTGTAACTAATCATCATTCCCTTTCTTTCACATGCTTTGATTGTATGCCTTGCAACATAGCGCAGACTTTCTGTGGTGTTGTCAGTGAAAGAAAACTGGACAAGCTGTTCTTAAATCTATTAATGGTCCTTCACATAAGTCAGGATTTTCAAGGGCATCTTTTAGCAACTGGGTACAAGAGTCTCAGGTGCCTTCTAAAATATTTACTTGCCGTAACACTGAAAACATAAATCACAAACTGATAGAGAAATTCGGCTAGTCAAGCAGCATCTGTGAAGGCAAAAGGATAGGCAATGTTTCATATCTGACCTTCCACAGGTGCTGCTTGACCTGCTGAGGTCCTCCATCAGTGTGTTTCTTTTTGCTCTAGATTCCAGCATCTGAAGTCTTTTGCGTCACTTAGATAACATATTAGATATGAGTATTGAAGTGTGTGGTGGTAAAATGCCATTGATTTTATTTTGTCTTGAAGCATTACTGTTTTGCTTCACAATGTTAATACTAATGTTCCCAGAGTATGATGAATGAGAATTTTATCTGTCTAAACTGTTCAATTTATCGATCTTCCTTTATTTTACAGTTTCCCTCATGTCCATGATCTGCACACGACACTGCGGCTGTTCGGCCTCGGTGTGGTCAGGCATTTTGCTTCGGACCCCGTGATAAACACGACTTGGTGTTGGACGTCATGAGCATAGTAATTCCACTTGGAGTTACTACACCAGATACTTCATACTCTGATATGGCTGCTGGATCAGAGTGAGTACAATAAAGATACTGGAAGATGTGGGTGAGCAAGAGTCAGGGAAAGAGATTTTTATATTTGTGGACCAGGGTATTGGATGAATACATTGCTATGGTAATTATGGGTGCATATTAAAGCAATAAGCTCTAAAAGAATTGAATAATTTGAATGCTTAAGAAGATATTACTGTCTCAAGGACCAGTGACTTTCTTAGTCGTAGCCATGCTATTTCACCAGTGATGCTGCTGTATCTTTTTTAATTACAAATTGTTTGTTAATTTATCTTCTCCTTACCATTTCCTTCCCCCACCTTTTCCCACTACCAATCTTTTTATCCTGTAAGTGCTAAAAGTGTTTGTAATATTTATCTGAATGCACCTTTTTAACAGCAAATTCTGAGTAGCTAAACACAGCGAGCATACTTCATGGTACAGAAATCCTGTTAACCAACACAGCTGATCAACCAATGCATAGGATTTAATAGTAATGCAAACCTTTGAAATATTGTTGGTGCTCATCAGCTTTCAATTATCATCTTGCTTCCAAAATCTGTACTCCATTCTTTATTTAGATACTGAACGTAGCTGCTGTCCAATAGTAGGAAACTGATCTGATCCATTCCTGCTTCAACCAGGCCATTGGTTCCATTCAAGCCCATGTCATCCAAGTGCTCCATTCCATTCCTTGAGCCAATTTTATGCACAATTGCATAAATCCTTTCCTCCTGCTCCATTTCTCCCCAGCAAATTTATTTGCTTGCCACTGTCTTTGATATTTTTTAAATTATTTGACAAACTAGGCTAAATTAGAATGTATTTCTTCAAAATCAAATGGAACGTGGCTTTCTAATTATTTTGGGATATTTCCTGTTCTTGCCAAAGGTTATAGGGAATCGCCATAGATCCATGTTACCTATGCAGCTTGGTTTTGAACACCAGAAGTTATATGAATGTTCAGTGTATCATCTTGAAAGAGCTCCAACAATATTTAAGTTTCATTTTTGTTTATTGTCAACCATTTTGAACCTCTACATAGAAACTTAATGACAATGTATTAGAATAATTATACTGCTGGAGATAGAAGAAGTCCTGTGTGTGTCATAGCTGAGCTCTGGGTTTGTTCTTGGTGAAGTTTAATATAGTTAACCTGATGGTAGGGTATATTTTGTATTCACTATAATGTACCCTGTGCCTGAAACATGTTTATTTTATCCCAACATTAAGAGTCCTATTCCAGTGTATTATCCTGCTGCTAAACTCTAAAGGAGGGAATGAGTAATCCAGTTGCAGGATCATGTTTCAACTAGGGGTGCACTATAAACAGGAATTAGTACTAAGTTTAGATTCATTACTGTAAATCATGGGCTCAGACCAGATTGGTGCAGGGTGTTCAGTTACATCCTGTTGGGTGTTGAGTACCTATTGTGTAAGATTATCTGCATAAGCTGTATGTTTTTGTGCAAAAGAAAATGTGTATATTTATAAGAATAGATCCTCTGACTACTTTGTTCGGAGATGGGTACAGATAAATCTGCATTATAACTTTTTCGAGTTTTTTCTGTTATTTGGGACATTAAGCAAACAGATAAGGTATTCCTATACTCAACAGTTTGTTTGCACTTTATAGAGTTCAGACATGGCTGTTGTTCTGCCTTCAAGTGGAAAACATTGGCAGAACTCTTGAGTATTATCTGATGCCCTTTTACCTGGAGAGGGTTATAAATTTGTCTGTTCTGGGATTTAGTTTCAAAACCGTTAGTGAACTTTGTATGTGATTTTAGTTTGATGCGAGTCCTCCACAGGCTAATTTTTTAAAATATGTTTTTGAAAGGACCCCACCCTTCATCGCCATCATTTTTCTGCCATCTTTATGGGTTCACTTTGGAGCAAGGAAAACACAGTTACTTGATGATTTGAATGTGGTAGTGAGCAGACTGTGGGGAAGAAATGAGCGTGCTAGTGGGAAAAGATGGACCTAAAACTAGAGATTAGTAGTAGAATGGTTAGCTGCTGATAGCTAATTAAATCAATGGGAAACTGAAGTGGAACATTGGCATACAACAAGTTCAGAAAACTTGATCTGAAATTGCTACAAATTAAGAGTCTTAGATTTTGAGTATAGTGTGCATCAGGATGTGATATTCAGTGTGCGAGGCAATTGGAATCTAGTGCAGTATAGGAATGCAGAGTGTTAACAGTGCTTTGTTAAATCCTGAGATGGTATTTGCTTCAGTGAGATGGAGTGGTTTATAACTTGAGTGGAATGACAGGCATGTACCTTGCCTACAGAGGCTTCCTTAAGTCACTTCTTCCTGCTGTACTCCTTGATCTAAAGACCATGTCCAGCCCTTGCTTGCTGTGTTAATTTTCTGTATTTCATGAACCAGCGCACATTTAAAAGGTACTGTTTTTCTATCCTTGTCGGCAAAGCGAATGACCTTTTATGCATGTGGTATCATTCAGTCACCCACCCCCTTGCATTTTCCAGCTACAGCAGAAGAGATATCACACTGCACTGTTAAACATAGACTCTAAGGAATTACTCACTGACTTGTTAAAGCAATCAAGCCAGCCTGACAGATCTTGGTGGCCCACATTTCCTAACAAAACCAGCATTCAATTTATGCTCTATCACAGTTTGGTAAGTTAGAGATTACAAAACATAAGTGGAGCATTCAGCTTTTTCCTTTCTCTTTTGCAGTTTTCCAATCTGCTTTAAATGCATCCCTGTTTTTAATGTTGCAGGATTCCCATTCTTATCTGATAAGGAGTTTTTCCTGTGTTTCTTATATTTATTATTAATGATCATCATAGGTTATGCTAAGGGCCCTGCATATGCAGTGCTTCTGATGAATATCTCTGGGTGGAAGAGAGCCCCCAGTGATCCTCATGGTCCTCTTGTCCTGGCCTCTGCATCCAGCACATCATTCTCTGCAACTTCCGCCTCTCTGCATCTTCATGGTATCTTTACTTTGCCTCATTCTCCACTTTCTGCATGATCGTTCTGTCCTTGATTCTCTTGTCCATTTGTTCCTCCCCATTAATTTTCCTTCTGGTACTATCCCTGCAAGTGAAATAAGTATTACACCTGTCAATTCACTTCCTCTTCACCTCCATTCGGGGCCCCAAACAGTGCTTCCAGGTGAGGCAATACTTTGCATTGGTGAGACCTGATATAAATTGGGAGAACTGCTTTGTCATGAACCTTGACTCCATCTGCGAAATATAGGATTTCTTGGTGGCCAACTATTTTAATTCTAATCCCCATTCCCACCGTGACACAATGATCCATGGCCTCCTCTACTCACAAGATGAAACCACTCTCAGATTGGAGGAGTAACACTTCATATTCTCCATGCTGAGTTCGTCCAGCATTTTGTGTTTGTTGCTTTGGATTTCCAGCATCTGTACAATCTAGCGTATTTATAGATTTAAAGCCCACATTTTGATTTCTTCCACAAGTGAAAATATCTTCTCTACATCAACACAATGAAATGTCTCTAGCATTTTGAACAAGCAGTAAGAAGGTAGGATTAGGCAAAAAAAAAGAAATATTTGTTAGACGCTGAGAGGAAGCCAGAAAGGATACTGAAAATGATGAAGTGCAATTGAGAAGAAACTAAGGAAAGTATAGAAAAGGGTATGAGAGCTGCCTTGGGAAGATGAGGATGATGGGCTTAATTGGCATCCCTTCAATTTAAGAGTTGTTGGAGATGCACCTATTCTGTTCAGTTTAACATCACACCACTGATGTGATTCCTGCAAATGGTGGACAAAGCTTTCAATTTATTTAAAGGTGAGCTGCGAACTACAGGATACTTAGCCACTGACCTGTACTTTGGCTGCTGTATTAGTGTAGCTAGTCCAATTGAGGTTTTGATTTTTGGTAATCACTGGCATGTTGATGGTAAAGGACTTACAGTGGTAATTCATTGAAAGGGTTATGTGGGGTTTTTTTGTCTCGATGGTAATTTTCTGACAGTTTTGTGGCTAATCTATGTGTCCTCTTTCTTCAACGTGTGCCAAGTTGAACTACTTTACACATACTTACTATTGGAATTCACTTGTATATTTGCATATCTATTCTGAAAGGCGTTAATTAAACTCACAGCAAATTTGAAACTGGTTTTCTGATCATCCAAACCAATGGTATATAGCAATAGGCAAGGCAACAGCCCCTGTGGAAGTCCACTTCCATCTTTGCCCAATGGGATAAGATATATTTTTGCTGCACATACACAAGTGTGCTCTAGGATGAGGTATTGAAGGCATTTTTAAATTGCCACTTGTTCAGTTATGTCAAAAAATTAGTAAGCTTGGTCAATTAATTTTGATTGATTATTCTGTATGTTGTCATAAGACCATATGACCATAAGATATGTCAGCTTAAAGTTGATTCCTTGGAAAACAATCTGAAATGCCCTTTTATTTATCAGGTTATTAATGGCAAAACAGTAGCAAAGTGTAACATCTTCAGAATACTCTTGAGAAAGATTATGTCAAAGAACTTGGAGTCTTCTCCATTGAAGTTAAATTTAGGTTCTAGCCCAGGGCAAGTGTAGAATAAAGTATATCCTACTGATATACCAAGTATATCATGCAATGCATCCATGCAGCTCCAAAGTTTTGTGATTAGAATGAGAATCCTGTAGTGACTTTTCTCAGTAAACTTTTGATATTTTTATCTGAAGCTAAAATCTTTAGGAGAATTCATTGGATGTAGCAGAAAATAAATTCAATTTTTGCAGTGAATTGTTCATAAGGAATATGTAAAAATTTGCTGGAACA
This sequence comes from Mobula birostris, assembly GCF_030028105.1. Lineage (NCBI taxonomy): Eukaryota > Metazoa > Chordata > Chondrichthyes > Myliobatiformes > Myliobatidae > Mobula > Mobula birostris. The sequence goes on along the minus strand of NC_092385.1, from coordinate 75,349,842 downwards.
AATATGTTTGCATTTCATGTTTTTATACTGAAGTTTAGTTGTATTTCAACTCATGACTATCTGATTATGTAATGTGTCTTTTTCTTTTGACAAGTATATTGTGCAGATACCTTGGAAATTGTTATAAAATTTTGCCTGATAAACGCTAGATGTCCCTGTTCATGCTATTCATACAAACCACTGTTTTTGGCAAATCAAGTTTGATATTAGATCTTCATGGTGACTGGAACAACATACTCTCTGTCTTTAACACCGTTGCAAAAAATGGCTGCATTTAGTGTTGTTTAGTGACATTCTGGTACCTGTGGCCTTTTTTACTGGACAAAATGAAACAAGTTTTCTATCCATTAAAGGCCTGTTAATTAACCAAACTTTTTGTTTACTTTTGTTAATGCAATTGAAATTTTGCAGGTGTTAGTAATAATACGAATGGTAACTTTTGTGAATTTCATTAAATATACAGTGTGCAATTCATAGCATTGGTAGGGATTGAGAAGCAGCTTGAAAGAATTGCGACAAATAAGCCATGCATTGTACTCTCTAGAAAGAAAGAAATAATTCCTAACTGATTATTGCCACATTAACATTTAAGTTCTTTGTGACGGTGCCTAAGGATAATTATCATCCAGGACGTGACTGTTTTGCTTTGCAGATGAGTCTTTTGATCTTTTATTCCAGCTTGAGGTAGACAAGATCTTTCCACATCATCTTATTGTAAAAGTGTACCTTTTTCCCAAAAAAATGTATATGCAGGTAATTCACTAATCAATATATGTCTTGCATTAATTTTGCCATCAAATCAATACCTTCATTGTGCCATCAAAGCCATGATCTTACTAAGCACCAATGCCATTTATGTTTCCTTTTTAAACGAATACCTATAAGGCATTTGAGAAAGGATTCAACCCTGCTGTATCCCGTGGTCCTGCCCCACAAACTCTTTGCAGTAGCACAGAGCTTCAGCACACCTGTTAGCACATAGTCCTGGAGCTTGGACTGTGCTGGCCAGCAGCATTTATTTCAAAATAAAAGTGTGTCTTCCATACATTTTAAAAAATATCATAATATAATTGTTCTAGTTACAACGTATCAAAGCCATTCATATTTCCTCCTTAAACTATACTTCCAGGAAGTGTTCAATTGGCCTAGATTGTGTAGATGTGGAGAGGGTGTTTCCTATAATGGATGAGTCTAGGACCAAGGGTCCAGTCTCAAAACAGAGGGATGTCCATTTAGAACAGAGATGAGAAAACTTTTTTTTAGCCAGAAGATAGTGGTCTGTGGAAGTCATTGCCACAGGCGGCTGTGGAGGCCATGTCATTGTGTTTAAAGTGGAACTTGATTGGTTCTTGATTAGTAAAGGTGTCAAAGGTTACAGGGAGAAGGCAAGAGAATGGGGTTGAAAGGGATAATGGATCAGCCACGATGGAATGGTAGAGCAGAGTTGATGGGCTAAATGGTGTACTTCTCCTATGTCTTATAGGACCCAGCCCCTCAGTGCTCAGTGCAACGTTATTTTTAATTGTTGTCCTTCCTCAAAAAGCCTTTGGAGTGGCACGGGCAGTGTCATGATTCCGAGGTATTTGTCTGCAGTATTAGCTGTATCTACTCAATGCCTTCTGATTTCATAGAGAGTGGATAGCAGACAGAAACTAATGAATTAAATTGTTTTAATTGAACACAGTTTGGAATAAATTTGTTTCACTAGGAAGAATGTATTGATGACTGTATGACTATTCATGATTTAGTAATATGTTTTCATTCCTCAAGCCCTGCATTTTACTAAAGTGCACCCAGTGCTACAAGTTACCAAATAATTTGCTGCCATCTACTGGTAGTTTATAATGATTCACCTTCTGTACTAAAGTTGCCTAGTTTCAACTCTTGTATGAGGCCTGTTTAAATTGAAGATATTAGTGTAATCACCACTTTTAACTGGTGTGTTTGTTCTGTATTTACTTATCCAAAAGAGCTGGTTTGTGGTAAGGACCCCCAGTTGAAAATTTCATCATCATCATCATTATTATTATTATTGAGATAGAGTGCCAGTTAGGCCCTTTTGGCTCTTTGAACTGTGGCACACAGCAATGCCTGATTTAACTTGACCTAATCACAGGACAATTTACAATGACCAATTAACCAGTAAGTCTTTCAAGTGTGGGAGGAAACTGGACCACTTGGAAAAAATCCACACATTCTGTGGGGTGGATGTGTAACCTCCACACAGATGACATCGGAATTGAACTCTAATCTCTGATGCCCAAGCAGTAATTGCATCGTGAAAACTGCTTGCTACCATGGCACTACTCGATACGAGTTAAATCTGATCACTATGATAAATGGACAGAAAACAGTTGCCTGTTAAAAGAACCTTGTGGCCTCTGCCAGAAGGTGTATCATTCCTACATAGTCATAATTTGTATAGGTAAAGTTGATAAATAGATTTCCTGAATTTATTTTTCTTGTTCTAGATTTCTTTATGTAAGTTTAATTATATCTACTCTTTTAGGCTCCATTTTGTTTTCGCAATTCCAAAACCGGTAGTCCCAGAGAAAAATAAAAAAATGTGAACTGGATGAGGCTATTGGGTCATTCAAAATTCAATGTCAATTTATCATCAAAGTGCACAGATGTCAACATATATAACTCTGCGATTCATCATTTCAAGATGACTCCAGTCTTGCTGATCATTAATTTCAATATCATGATCCTACTTGTCTCCCTTGCCCAGTGTAGAGTGGCCTCCTGCTTCAAAACATCCACCATTGTCCCTGTATCCAAAAAGACCAAGGTAGCATGTCTGAACGACTAGTGTCCTGTCGCACTCACCTCATTAATAAGCAAATGCTTTTGAGAGGCAGGTCAAGGACTACGTCTGCAGCATGCTAGCACCCACACTGGACTCCCTACAGTTCGCCTAGCGGCACAACCACTTGACAGATGACGCAATAGCCATAGCTCTACAGACAGTCCTTACACATCTGGAGAAGAGGGATGCTTATGTGAGAATGCTGATTCTTGGACAACAGTTCAGCACTCAACGCCATAATTCTTCCAGGCTCAACAAGAAGCTCAGAGATTTCAGCCTTTACCCTACCTTGTGTAGCTGGGTTCTGGATTTCCTGTCAGATCACTGGCAGGTTGTAAGAGTGGACTTCCTCACCTCTGCCCCTCTGACCCTCAACACAGGTGCCCCTCAGGGCTGTGTCCTAAACCCCCTCCTTTACTCTTTGTATACCCATGACTGTGTGGCCACCCACAGCTCCAATCTGCTAATTAAGTTTGCTGACAACGCTACACTGGGCCAATCTCAAATAATAATGAGCCAGCTTACAGAGAGGAAGTCATCACCCTGACACAGCGGTGTCAAGAAAACAAACTCTTCCTCAATGTCGCAAAAAAAAAGGAGCTGTTTGTGGACTACAGGAGGAATGGAGACAGGTTAACCCCTATTGACATCAATGGGTCTGGGGTTGAGAGGGTGAACAGCTTTAAGTTCCTCGGCATAAACATCACTGAGGATCTCACGTGGTCTGTACATATTGGCTGTGTGGTGAAAAAAGCACAACAGTGCCCTTTGTACCTCAGATGATTGAAGAAGTTTTGTATGGCCCCACAAATTCTAAAAACTTTCTATAGGGACACAACTGAGAGCATCCTGACTGGCTGCATCACTGCCTGGTATGGGAACTGTACCTCCCTCAATGAGAGGGCTCTGCAGAGAGTGGTACGGACAGCCCAGCACATCTATAGATGTGAACTTCCCACTATTCAGGACATTTACAAAGACGGGTGTGTTTATAATTTTAAAAAAAAGGCCTGAAGGATCATTGGAGACCTGAGTCACCCCAACCACAAACTGTTTAGATTAGATTCAACTTTATTGTCATTGTGCCGAGTACAGATACAAAGCTAATGAAATGCATTTAGCATCTGACCAGAAATGCAAAGAATATTGTTATTTACAAAATAACTGCGAATAAAAAAGTTACAGCACACAAATGTAAAGGTACTGAGACAGTACAATACGGATGCAATACTGCTCAGCGCTGTGATGAGAGCTTCAGCAGTGTCACAGCCTCAGGGAAGAAGTTCTTCCTGTGCCCACTAGTGCGGGAGTGGAGGCTCCTGTAGCGCCTACCGGATGGGAGGAGAGTAAAAAGTCCATGGTTAGGGTGAGATGCATCCCTGGTAATACTTTTTGCCCTGCCCAGGCAGCGTTTATGGTAGGTGTTCTCAATGGTGGGCAATTGAGTGCCGATAATCTGCTGGGCAGTTTTCACCATATGCTGGAGTGCTTTGCGGTCCGATACGGGACATTTGCCATACCACACTGAGATGCAGTTGGTGAGTATGCTCTCAATGGTACAGTGTTAAAAGTCCGTCAGTATCCTGGGACGGAGGTGAGCTTTCTTGATGCTCCGCAGGAAATAAAGGCACTGTTGCGCCTTTTTGATCAGGATGGAGGAGTTCAGGGACCAGGTGAGATCCTCGGAAATGTGGACACCAAGGAATTTGGAGCTTGATACACGTTCCACTGCAGTTCTGTTGATGTAGATGGGGACGTGAGTGTGACTCCTGGCATGCCTGAAGTCCACAATGATCTCCTTGGTCTTCTGGGTGTTAAGGGCCAGGGTGTTGTCGGCACACCATGTGGCCAGGTGCTGGACCTCATCCCTGTAGGCCGTCTCATCATCCCCTCTGATCAGGCCAACACCATGGTGTGGTCTGCAAACTTGATTATGGAGTTAGAACCATGTACAGGAATGCAGTCATAGGTGAAAAGGGAGTACAGAAGAGGGCTCAGCATACAGCCTTGAGGCACGCCGGTGTTCAGGGTGAGAGTGGAGGAGGAGAGGTTGTCTAACAACTGATTGGGGTCTGTTAGTCAGAAAGTCCAAGGTCCAATTGCAGAGGAATACACTGATACCAAGCTGGCGAAGTTTGGTCATCAGCTTGGAGGGGATCACAGTATTGAATGCTGAACTAAAGTCAATGAACAGCATTCTGACGTAAGAGTTGGGGCTGTCCAGGTGGGTCAGAGCAGAGTGAAATGCTGTGGAGATGGCATCCTCTGTTGACTTGTTGGTGCGATAGGCTCATTGATGGGGGTCCAGGGTAGAGGGCAGACAGGATTTCAGATGTGATAGAACCAGTCTCTCAAAGCACTTTGCAATGATGGGGGTGAGTGCAATTGGACGGAAGTCATTCAGGCTCGTGGTAGTGGAATGCTTCGGCACTGACACAATGGTGGTGATCTTGAAGCTCGTGGGGACAGCTGCCTGTGCCAGGGACAGATTAAAAATGTCCATGAAGATGCCAGCCAACTGCCCTGCACAGACTCTGAGCACACAGCCAGGTATTCCATCCAGACCAGCTGCCTTCCGTACATTCACCCTGCTCAGGGTGGCACAAACATCGGAGGTGGAGTGTGAGAGAGGCAGTTCACCAGGTGGGAGATTCGCTTTGAGGGTGACCTCCTTGTTCTCTCAGCCAAAGCGAGTGTAGAAGTAATTGAGCTCATCAGAGAGGGAAGCAGATCTGGAAGGGGGCACAGTACTTGGAGGTTTGAAGCCTGTAATGACCTGTATGCCATGCCACATGCACTGGGGGTCTGAGGAGTTGAAATGTTCCAGCTGCTGCCATCTGGGAAACAGTACCACAGCATAAAAGCCAGGTCTAACAGGCTCTGGGACAGCTTCTTCCACCAGGCCATCAGACTGATTAATAAAATGCTGACGCATCTATATTTCTACATTATATTGACTATCCTGTTGTACATAATATTTATTATAAATTACTATAATTGCACAATGCACATTTGAATGGAGATGTAACGTAAAGATTTTTACTCCTCATGTATATGAAGGAAGCAAGTAATAAGGAAAGGAAAGGTACATCGCATCCAGAGTTTCTCCGGTTAGCGGACGATTTCCCTCCACACCTCTCTGACATAGTGGGGAACCACGTACGGGGCAATTTACAGCAGTGGTTTGCCATTGCCTTCTGCCGGGTGAGTTTCCAAAGAGATCACCAACTCGTAACCCAGCACGGATGGAAAGCTGCAGGGGAACCAGCTGGCTGGATTTGAGCCCGGGACCTTTTGTCCCGAAGTCTGGCGTTGATGCCACTACGCCACCAGCCGGGTGTAAGTAATAAAGTCAATTCAATTCAATTCAATTTTACCTAGTCCCATCTAACCTGGAAATTATCTCCTTATAGTACTGTGGATTATGGTTGATTGGGGTACATCAGGATCAGTACATTTTGGCCCAATTAAGCGAATGCCCCAACTACCTGAAGTTTCAGGAAATGGTTAAAAAGGTATAGGAAAAACAAACTGTTTAACTGAGTAACAAATTATGTGTTTAAATAAAAAACAGAACACATTAGAACATTGCAGTACTTATAAAACTGTGTTTTACTTTGTTTTGTAATGGTTACCAACAGAGGAATTTGTTGATTGTATGCCAGCATACATTGGTACCTGATCAGGAAACTATCCATTCTTAGCTCCTTAAAGCATTGAGTTTTACTTCTCCCAATAACCAACAATTTCTTTTTATCAGTTCCTAATATTTTTGAACACAACAACACAATCATGCGATCCATTGCTTTCTTTGAACCTGATAGTGTTGTGTGTTTATAGCAAAGGCATGGCATGATAAAAAAAAGAACTGTTTCATCGGCACAAAATTTTTGAGGCAAATCAGGGAATTTTGTAGATTTCCATGTTTCTGTACTTGCAGCATTAACACTATCTTTCTAGGTGCTTTCTTGAACTTACTGTGGTGCCTACATTTCTATCAAGACAACCAACCGTCTGTTTTAAAATCTTTGTGACCCACTTTCTTAGCTATCTCCTCAGAATTGCTTTTTAATATGGTTCTACTGACACCCATACCTCGACCAGTTACAATGGAAATCTGGATCCTTACCTTCATGCTTTCATTTTTGATTCCCTGTTGTCCTTTGCATATTGCTCATTCTCTGCAGTTTATCTCGCAGATGCATCAAGCATGCAGTTGTAGATTTCAGCACTCCAGTTATCTCTGTCAGCTGTTGATTGGTACCTGATATTTTATCGACTAGGATGAATTCTTGGAGAATTTTTAAATAAAAGTGGAAGAGAAAGATTTTTTCCCGTTTTTGACATGTTGCTTGGAATTGCAAGCTTGGCATCTGAGCAACCTCGGACAATTGGGGAAATGGGGAGAGTGAGCAACACTGGGGCTTTTCATTTTAGACAAAGTTGTGGAAGAATTAGGCAGAATGGCCTGATTCTGTTCCTGTATCTTATGGGTGCAAGTTTCAGAAAGTCACCTATTGTGAACTGGTGATTAAGTCGGAACTAGGAATGTAATAGTTTTTGTAATGTTCTGTACTTCATTATTTTGTATTCATCTATTCAAAATGCTCAAGATAGTTGTCCTCCAAGTAGATGATGTCAGAGGTCTTGAGTCTTGGTTCTGTAGCAGTAATTCTGAGCATGAAACTTAAATCCTGCACTTAGTTCACAAAAACTGGATTGCAAACAGTTATTGCTAAAATTATACACTTCTCGGTATTGTATGTGTTTGGAACTGGGCATTTTTAGTGTGGATCTAAACTTCAACTTCCTCGGGATTTTTTTTAAAAATGGGCACAGAGTGTGAGAGCAGTCTGGTTTAGGCTTGGACACTGGTAAAAGTATTGGAACTTTTGGTTAGGACTTTATGTTTCTAGTGCTAAACAGCTTCATTTTTAATTTGAGTGGGAACATTTCTTGCTTATCCAGTACTGTATGTTAGATGAACATCAACAATCAGATGCAGGGAAGGAATTGATAGTGTGAATAAAGTGGAGATGAATATTATGTGTGGAGCGTAACTGCCTGGATATTGTGAGCAATCTAACTGTCCAGATTTTGCTGGTAAAATTTGATACCCAAAGATTTACCTGTTTTAAACACAAGTAGCCTCAGTTTTTTTCCATACAACAAATCAATGGATCAGTTTATAGTTGTGAAGATCAATGGTGCTGAGATTTCCCCAATGCTTGCAGTGGAGAATTGGACAGATAGATTGTAAACCAGAAAGCAGCTTATTTTAATGTATTTATTTATGTCATTGGATACTTTTAAAAATATTAATATTTGAAAATGTTTTTGATATTTCTGAATGTCAGAAACATTGATCTTTCTGAAACTTGAGAGCTTTTAGATCCAGTGTACTGTTGATAGCCTGGTAATATTCAGTCCACACCAGTGTTAAGTAGGGACACTTTGGATTCTCCACAATTGGACAAGGTACATTCAAGTATTGGGTGATAGTGGGCAGTGGCCCCATGTCTGCAAGAGATGCTAGGCATGTGATGATTAGTGGAGAGGAAGGGTGTTGGACTGGTTGAGGACAGCAGCAAACTTTTATAGGTGTGTGCTGGTTGTATATTGAATGGCCACATCACAGCCTGGTGCGGAAACACCAATGTCCTTGAACAGAAAATCCGACAAAAGGTAGAGGACCTGTCATAGGAAAAGCCCTCCCAACCACTGAGCACATCTATATCTACATGAAGTGTTGTGCTGCAAAGCAGCATCCATCATCGGGGATGGCCATCACCCAGGTCATGCTCTCTTCTCGTTGCTGCCCTCAAGAAGATGGTACAGGAGCCTCAGGTTCAGAAACAGTTATTACACCTCAGCCATCAGGCTGTTGGACCACAGGGGATAACTTCACTTGCCCCATCACTGATCGTAAAGCGAAGAAGCAATTACCATTTATTTATATGGGAAAAATTTGTGAGCGTTCGCAGACCCAAAAATAACCTACCAAATCATGCCAAATAACACACAAAACCTAAAATAACAGTAACATGTAGTAAAAGCAGGAATGATATGATGAATACACAGCCCATATAAAGTAGAAATACTTTTCCACAATAATTGCCTGCACTTTTCTCTGTAGCGAAAATCTCACGCAAGCGCTCTTGGCATAAACACGGCACAAGCACTCTCCAGTAACCTTTAAACTATGAAGCTGCCAAATCATACCAAATAACACATAAAAATACACAGCTGATAAAAAGTAGAAATAATGTATGTACAGTGTAGTATCACTTACCGGAATTGGGACAGCGCCGAACACACTGATGATGGTGTGTTAGGCTGAGTCCTCGAAGGTTGGGGTGGTGCAGTGGCCCCCACCCTCTGGGCAGCGACCCGATACCGATCCGCAAAGCATGCAGCGGTAGCCGGGACGCACACAGCATGTCTTTAAGAAAAAAGCTGAAATAAACAAGATAATTAATTAGGTGCCGCTCAGCATGTAAATGTTGGCCCAGATCAGAGGCGACGCAATCAGCAACCACCTCTGATCTGGGCCAACATTTACGTGCCCGGTGGCACCTAATTAATTAGCTTGTTTATTTCGGCTCTTTTTTCTTATTGATGTGCTGGGTGCCTCCCGGCTACTGCTGTATTCTCCGCGGATCAGTATCTGTCAGCGGCCCAGGGTTTGGGGTGGTGGGACACTGGGGTGTCATCTCGTCGTCTGTTTCCATGAGGGTAGGCAGGTCATCTTCTTCTATGTCTGCCTGCCTCAATGTCGAAGGTTGAGGTCGTCGTCTGCTGTGGCTGATGTGGAAGGCTTGCTTGACTGCTTAGTCTCACGCATTTTTGTATCATACAGTTCTTTGTAAGCACTCAAACCATCCTGCAAATATGCCCTAAATTGACGTACCCTTTCAAAATTAAAGTTGTACTTTATCATTGCAGCGAAAATCTCACGCAGTTGCTTCACGTTCAGTTCCTGGACGACTTCACTTTCGCTACTGCATTCGGCTTTGATTATTATCCTTTCCTCTTGCAATTGCATCAGCTCTTCATCTATCAGTTCTTGGTCATAGGATGCCAAAACCTCTTCAACATCATCTTCGTCAACTTCCACAAGCCAAACTCACACTGTCCTTACTCTGTTCACCACGATCGAAACGCTTAATTATGTCTAGTTTTATGCTAAGTGTAACACCCTTACGAGCTCTTTCAGGCTTTTCCAATACCTTAGAACTTATCTTGCAAACGGCTGCTCACAGGCACGTGTTTAAGCAATGCTGGCTAGAATGCCGTTCCGAATCCGGGAGAGAGCGGCTGCTCGGGGCGTGCGCTGCTTTTTTTAAACGTGTGCTGATTTTTTTATCGGGCGTTGTTTTCACGCGCTGATTTTTTCGTAACAGTGAAAACACCTGTTAGCGAAAACAGGGAACTAATGTGGGTCTTTCGTAACAGTGAGGTTTCGTAAAGCGAATGTTCTAAAAGCGGGGGACACCTGTATTTCAACAATTTTACTTTGAACTTTGTACTGGCAGGAAACTGGTGAGCGTGACTGGGTGTGGTGTTAAAATGTACAAATAGTTTTTATCAGTGGAAAGCATTGAGTATCTTGCCATTCTATCTTGCTGTGTACAGGATGCAGCAGAAGTAAATATTGAATTCTTTTGTCCACTCTTTAAAAATTGACTGTTGTCACCGTATACTCTCCCAATATAGATGTACTCCAAGAATTCCTTTCAGTTAAAGTTATTCCAAAGAAGATTATGGACATATGCTTTCAAATATATTTAATAGGTCTCCAGTTTGTGTGCAGCAATCTCCCACAAAAACCCATGAGTCCTTTGCTCATTAATAATATCATCATACTCTTCAACAGTACAAGATACTTTTTTTTAGTGTCAGTGCATGAATGATAAATATTGGCCTGGAAAACCAAGTCTTTTTTAATTTGGGGTGGTGACCTTTTTTCACACACCTGTTTACCACTGTTTCAGTTCAAAGGTGACAGTAAAAGCAAGGGTACTAAGACTAAAGGTGTATATTAATTTCACTTTGAAGGTACTCTTGATACTGAGACGAAGAAGGGAACAGTTTATTTGATTTAGACCTTAACAAAATAGAACTTCAAAACTGTATCTTGAAAATAGAGAACTAAATTTTTTTTTATATTTTGGCTTGACTGTTTTAGCCCAGAGTCAGTGGAAGCTAGTCCTGCGGTTATTGAGAAGAACAGCTACTCAAATCACAACTATGGAAGTGCTCAACATCATGGATACAGAGGTTTGCCTTATGCAGTAAGTATACAAGTCCTGTTCAAACATATTATACTTCATGTACGTTCCTTTCTGGTTGGTTTAAGACAAAACTGCATGAGTATGTTATTTCAAACTACCAGATTTGCCCCTGAAATACAACTAAGATGTAGTTAGCCTTGTATGAAATTATTTGAACAATTTAGGAGTATGAATTGGCAATAACCTGTCCTGGTCCAAGCATGTTGATATCATGATCGAAAAAGGCTCACCAACACCTCTAAACCTAACCCTTACCATTTTTTTTAATGCACTATAGAAAGCATTCTGTCTAGATGCATAACAGCTTGGTATGGCAATGCTCTGCACGTGACCAGAAGAAACTGCAGAGCGTTATGGACGCAACTCAGCACGTATGGGCTCTGTCTATGTTTCTGGCTGCCTCAGTAAAGCAGTTAGTATGATCAAAGGCTCTAACCACTCTCCACATTCTCTCTTCTCCCCTCTTCCATCAAGCAGAAGATCAAGAAGCCTGAAAGTGCATGCCACCAAGCTCAAGGACAGTTTGACAGGTCATATCCTGGTGGTATGACCCTCCCTCCCTCCCCCCTCCCCATGATCAGACTTTTGAATGGATCTCTCATTCAATAAACTGGGCTTTTGGCCTCACAATCTACATTGTTATGATCTTTCACTTGTTTGGTTATATGCACCACATGCTTTTCAATAGGTTTTAATACTTTATTCTGCATTGTTTTACCATATTCTAGCTTAGTATACTGTGTAACTATTTGATCTGTATGCAAGACAAGCTTTTTATTGTATCTTGGTACGTGCAACAATAATAAAACCAATACCAAATAGGAAATGAGATTAAAGGACAAGAGGAGTAGGAATTAAGAATAGCATCTTAGAAAATGCACATGCACATGAATAGCGATATTTGCTATGGCTCTGTTTCAATTTGAAGCTGCATCTCTTTGAAAGGAACATTAATAATTTGAGAAGAGACTTAAAAAGAATGTTGGTTAAAATTGCAGAATAAGCCAAAATAAGAGACAGTAAATAATTCTGAGGATCATTAAGACATTAGGTGCAATTGACGAAAATGTGGCTGAAGCAATTTAAATGCCAGTTAATTATACTTGGATGAATAAAGCTAACTGAGTGGTGTGGAAACGTAGAGCAATTTGGGAATTCATATCCATAAGACCTTAAAAGCAATGGGACATCAAAAGACTTCAGATGAAGGAATTTGAAACAAAAACAGTCTTTGGAGGAACACACAGACAACATAAGTGGAGGTGCCATTTAGGTATGGCTCTACAGATATTTTAGTAAAATTTAATTTGGGGACAGGAAGAATTTCTTATCAAATTATTCATTATTCAATACTCTGAACACTGGAGTTATATCTGCTGAAGTTTTCTGTTTTACTCAGATTGAGGAATTTTATTGGGGTGTGCAAATCTATTTTAATTAAAATAGAAAATATTCTGTCATTAGCACTATACATTTACTGTAATCATTGAAATATGGTACTTTACCATTGTAAACTTAAAATAATTAATGATGGTATCCTTGTTGACTGATCGAGTAGTTGTCATTTAAACCTGCAGGTTATGAATTGAGGCCAGTTATATATTGGGTATGTTGTCATTGCCCTCCTATATAAGGCAGTGTGTGCTTGTAATTTGAGAACTGAATACAATTTGAAATAAATCTGGAAATAGAAAGTCAGGGTTTCTGCTCCTGCTTGATATATTTGACAACACAAATTATTAGTTCTTGATTTTACTATCAAGACTTTTGCATTAATAAGTGCAGAAGGAGGTAACTGTTATAAGCAAATTGGTGAAAATAAAACAGCAACATACGAGGAAATCTGCAGATGCTGGAATTTTAAGCAACACACATAAAAATTGCTGGTGAACACAGCAGGCCAGGCAGCATCTATAGGAAGCGTTACAGTCGACGTTTCAGGCCGAGACCCTTCGTCAGGACTAACTAAAAGAAGAGACAGTAAGAGATTTGAAAGTGGGATGGGGAGGGGAAGATCTGAAATGATAGGAGAAGACAGGAGGGGGAGGGATGGAGCTAAAAGCTGGAAAGTTGATTGGCAAAAGGGATATGAGAGGATCATGGGATGGGAGGCCTAGGGAGAAAGAAAGGGGAGGGGGAAACACCAGTTCACTTTGTACAAATAAAAGAACTATGTGAACAACTGTTCAGATCCAAAATATTGAATTTAGACCCTTGTTATTTTACAAACTGCTGTTTAAAAAAGATAAAAAAAAAAAATTGCCAAAACAAAACAGGATGTACAGGTAATTCCCAGGTTGTAAAAGCCTGACTTGTGAAAACCCATGCTGCATAAATGAGCTGTCATAATATGATTGAACTCAGAAGTCCATCTTGCTTACACATGTTCATTCCAATGAATGGCAGACTAGCTGACACCTCTCCCCCTCCACTTTAAATAATTATTCATTCTTTTCAATCTTGTCTGTGTGTATGCCATTCATTACAATACTGTGGAGATATGAGACCATAAGATATAGGAGCAGAATTAGGCCATCTGGCCCATTGAGTCTTCTGTGCCAATCAATCATGGCTAATCCTTTTTTGCCTTCCTCCTCAACCCCAGTTCCCGGCCTTCTCCCTGTAACCTTTGATGCCATGTCCAATCAAGAACCTATCAATCTCTGCCTTAAATACACCCAACAACCTGGCCTCCACAGCTGCATGTGGCAACACATTCCACAAATTCACCACCCTTTGGCTAAAGAAATTTCTCCACATCTGTTTTGAAAGGGCGCCCCTCTATCCTGAGGCTGTACCTTCTCGTCCTAGACTCTCCAACCATGGGAAAAATCCTTTCCAAGTCTACTATGTCTAGGCCTTTCAACCTTCAAAAAGTTGCAATGAGATCCCCCCCCCCACCCATCCTTCTGAATTCCAGTGAGTTCAAACCCAGAGCTATCAAATGTTCCTCGTATGATAACCCTTTCATTCCTGAAATCATCCTTGTGAACCTCCTCTGGACCCTCTCCAAAGCCAGCACATCTTTTCTAAGATGAGGGGCCCAAAACTGTTCACAATACTCAAGGTGAGGCCTCACCAGTGCCTTGTAAAGCCTCAGCATCACATCCTTGCTCTTGTATTCTAGACCTCTTTAAATGAGTGCTAACATGGCAATTGCCTTCCTCACCACCCACTTGACCTGCAAGTTAACCTTTAGGGTGTTCTGCACAAGGACTCCCAAATCCCTTTGCATCTCAGATTTTTGGATTTTCTCCCCATTTAGAAAATAGTCCACACATTTATTTCTACTACCAAGTGCTTGAGCATATTCATCTAATGAACCTGTTTATTGCCCGGGGATTGCCTGTACTGAACATTCCAAGTAAGTAGGACAATATCTGTGAGAGAAAGAAGTGCAATTAACATTTTGGACCAATGACGACTTCTATGGTTTAATGCTATTGACCTGCTGATTTTCTATTTTTTTGCAAGCAGCTGTGTTGGGTTCATAAAATCCAAAAAAAAACCTCAGATGAGGTGTTTTTGTAGTCTAATTAAAACTTTATTAAATGTAAAACATGGTATAGTTACAAAAACTTGGATTATAGAAGTGTCTACTCTGCACACAGATTTATTTAGAATTGATCCCTTGTGTGAAACCCATTAGGGCAAATATGAAATCGTGCATCTCAGCAACTAGTGGAACTTGGAAATAAGTTAACTTAAAAATTCATATGAGCCAATAAAGAGAGCATGGTGTGGAAAATGTAGTTTGGTAAAGCCAATATGAGAAACCAAATTAAAAGCTTATAATATCCCACCAGGATATTGAGGACAGATGTGCGGGAAGGTAGATTAGAGAAAGGTATAAAAACAATAAAGGTGTTGTAAATGATGACTTCAACTTCCCTAATATAGACCGGGGTCTCCTAAGTGCAGGAGGTTTAGGCAGGGCAGAATATGTTAGGTGCATCCAGTAGGGTTTCTGAAAACACATGCATAGATTGTCCAGTGTTTTACAGTACCAGTGATGGGTTCAATTCTCGCTGCTGTCTGTAAGGAGCTTGTACATTCTCCCCTTGACTGCGTGTGTATACTCTGGGTGCTCAGGTTTCCTCCCACAGTTGAAACACATAGCAATTGGTAGGTTAATTGGTCATTGTAAATTATCCCATTTTTAGGCTTGGTGTAAAATCGGGTTGCTGGGTGGTACAGCTTGATAAGCCGGAAAGGCCTGTTACTTGCTGTATATTAATAAAGTAAAAAGTGAGCCTGAGCAGGTGTCTGACCTTTCAATAGGAGAACTTTATAATGTGAAATATTGTAATGGAATATTATAACACCATTTCAGTAAATGTGAAATTGTTTGCATAATATTTTATTACATTGTGCTAAAATCCTGTTTTGTGGGTTTGTTTATGCAGCAGCTCCATAGTTCCATTACTAGTTGAAAGAATTTCAGTACCTTGTGTCTTTGGGTTCCATCTCTGTGGGTAGTCTACCAAAATTAAAAGGATCCTATGCAAGTGAAAAAGAGCTGCCTTGGAGGGTTTTAAGCACCTGTTTTCCATCAGGAATGTTTTTATATTTTCCTTGTATTTTAAAAGTGAAGTTAAATTTCAGGATTATAAATTCTTGCATCTCGCTGTGCAATTTTGTTCTGCTTGAATTGGGAGATTTGTGGCTTTTAATTATCATGAGTATGAGAATAATAAGTTGGGCAAAATAATATATTTCTGAAAAGAAAACTGTCTTGGAGTATCATGTCAGTGCTGTGTTCGGAGCACAGTTTGTGGAAGGAAAGCCTTTTGAAACCAATGTCTTTTAAATTTAGTCAACAAGTATGCTTAAAGCTGTTTTTATAAGTATTTATGTTTCAAAATATTATATTCCTTGATAACTTTGTCTTGACTCCGATATTTCGTTGATTTTTACTGCCCAATTACAACTGATCTCTGTCGGAGGAATATTGGTAATTTTTAGGAAATGAGTTATAGGCAGTAAATGGCAAAACTTTCTGAAAAATATAGGTGAAGAACAACTTACAATGAAATTACATTAAATAAATTGCTGTGTTAAAATTAGGTCCAATTTAAGAATAATAACTTGAGATTTTGTAAACATTTTTAGAGTTTATATTGTTGAAATTGTAGATCATGCTGGAGAAAGTATAGGTATACCTTAGCTTATTATATTGAAGGTGACTCCCTGGCTAAGTATTCCCAATGCCAAAGGAGAACATGGTAGCCTAGCAGTTAGTGTGACACTATTGCAACTGGGAACTTGGTTGGTGTGGCGGTTGGAGTTCAAAGTTCAACTACAATGTCATCTGTAAAGGGTCTGTATATCCTCCCAGCGGAATGAAAATAGAAACCATAGAAACTACAGCACAGAAACAGGCCTTTTGGCCCTTCTTGGCTGTGCCGAACCATTTTCTGCCTAGTCCCACTGACCTGCACACGGACCATATCCCTTCATACACTTCCCATCCATGTATCTGTCCAATTTATTCTTAAATGTTAAAAAAGAACCCGCATTTACCACCTCGTCTGGCAGCTCATTCCATACTCCCACCACTCTGTGTGAAGAAGCCCCCCCAATGTTCCCTTTAAACTTTTCCCCCCTCACCCTAAACCTCTGGTTTTTTTCTCCCCTTGCTTCAGTGGAAAAAGCCTGCTTGCATTCACTCTATCTATACCCATCATAATTTTATATACCTCTATCAAATCTCCCCTCATTCTTCTACACTCCAGGGAATAAAGTCCTAACCTATTCAACCTTTCTCTGTAACTGAGTTTCTCAAGTCCCGGCAACATCCTTGTAAATCTCTCTGCACTCTTTCAACCTTATTAATATCCTTCCTGTAATTTGGTGACCAAAATTGAACACAATACTCCAGATTCGGCCTCACCAATGCGTGGGATTTCTCTAGGTTCTTCTGTTTCCTCCCGTAGTCTAAAGATGTACCAGTTGATTGAAATGGGGAAAAGTTCAAGTAAACCTTTTTAATATGCCAATCCCTTGGTTGGATTTGCATTAAATATCATTACATGGGATAGTACTGTACTCTTGGTAAAATGGCTGACTTTAGTAATGGCTTGATTTGTGAAATAAGGAAGCCAATCCCTTTCTGAGTGATGTTCACTGCATTTGGAAAGAAAATGGGAAACAAATGACTGTTAGATTCAAATGGAGATGTGTTTAATATGGTTTTGGAATTAAAAGCTGGAACTACGTAGTAGGGTAGTTAATTGGTTCTTTATATTCTGTTGTTCTGTATCACTTAATTCATGTTCTCAAAGTATTCTCGTTTTTGTTTAAAGGATCATAACTATGGTGCTCCACCACCTCCAACACCCCCAGCTTCACCACCGGCACAGACTATAATTGCCCGAGTAGAGTTGAATAGACTGCGTTGCCAACGATACGATGATAATTCTGAGGATAGCGACAGTTCATCTGAAGATGAAAACATTCCCTGGTGTCATTGTAGCTTAACTCAGGATGGTTTTATTATCACATGTGAGAACTGCAGGTATGAAGTAATTTATAATTAAGGTTTTTATTTGCATGCATGCATGGATGGATTGTTGCTTTAGTATGACAGCATCGTGTTCACAGATAGACTGTTTAGTAACTTTAAACACCCACTTCAACAACAGTTTCGTTGAAGTTACTGCAATTAGTCAACTTGTGTGTTGAAGTGGTATTCGATATGATCCACAAAAATATTCAAGATTTTGTTTTTAAAAGCCACTACAAAATAATTTGTCTAATTGTTTCCTCACAAAACAGAGCAAGACCACTTCGTTCACCTTGCTAATTTTCCCTGTGACTTCTTTATCTTGAATTCACATTAACTCATCTCAACACCACAAGCCCGATGAATTCTTCTTCCTACCCCTATTAACTTGATACAACTTATAGTGGCCAATTAACCTCTTGGGCCTGCATGTCTCTCGGACATGGGAGAAAGCCAGAGCACCTGGAAGAAACTCACGTGGTCACGTTAAAAATACCAGATTTCACACTGGTAGCTTTGGAAGTCAGCATTGAATGCTTGCTAAAGCTAGTAACCTAGAGATCTGCTTGCACCTTTGTGTTGCCATAAATTTCTCAATGAAAGCCTTAGCAATGTATAATAATTCTGTTTTAAGTATGTACATTTCTGGGGTAAAGTAGTATTTAAAAAAATGTTCAAATGGTTTATCCTGATCTTTGGCAAACTATATTCAGGCTGATTTTAATATATTTATTCACAATTTTTGTCCTTACTTACTCATTGTTTTGCTGCATACACTGACTATCACAGAGGCCTAGACAGGCGAAAGGTTATCAGACTCCAGCGCAGGAAGCAGGAGAATGTGTCAGGTAAGAAGAAAGAAATTTGATTTAGTAATTATATTTGGTTTATATAGTACTGCGCAAAAGTCTTAGGCACATGTAAAAAAGATGTGGTAAAGTGAAAATACTTTCAAAATAATGAAATTAGGTTTCTAAATATCAAAAAAAATCGTAAAGGACAGTACGGAATAAAAACTATGTCAAATCAATATTTGGTGTGACCACCCCTTGCCTTTAAAATTGCATCTTTTCTCTTGGGTACGCTGTTTTGCAGTTTTGTAAGAAATCGGCTGGTAAGTTATCCCAAGCATCATGGAGAACTTACTACAGTTCTGCAGTCTTTAGATGTCTCTCCAGGTAGTCCCAGACAGCCTCAATGATCTTGAGATCATGGTACTTTGGAAGTCATACTAGCTGTTGCAGAACTCCTTGTTCTTCTACTTGCTGAAGTTCTTTATGACCTGACTGTGTCTTTAGGGTCATTTCCTGCTGCAGAATGAAGCTGTGACTGATCAGACACCTTCCTGATGGTCATATCACAAACAAGAGAAAATCTGCAGATGTTGGAAATCAAAGTAATACACACAAAATTCACATGAAACACACATAAAACATCGGATGTTTTCTCTTTTCTGTAGTTACTCTCTGGCCTGCTGAGATCCTCTAGCATTTTGCGTGTCTCCCTGATAGTATTGAGTGATGAGAATTTGCTTGCACCTATCAGCTTTTAGGATTCCATTAATTACGACCATATCTCCAACTCCATTTGCAGAAATGCAGGCTCAAACTTGTAGGGAACCTCTGCTGTGCTTCACTGTCGGCTGCAGATACTTATCCATGTTGTACTGTCCAGCTGTTCGACAGACAAACTGCCCCCGTTTGAGCCAAAAATGTCAAAGTTTGACTTGTCTGTCCAGAGCATTTGTTGCCATTATTCAACACTCCAGTAAATGTGTTTTTGTGCATGGGTGAGTCTCTTGTCTTTGTTTCTACTTCAGAGGAATGGCTTTTTTGGCAGCAACTCTCAGATGAAGACCACTTCTGCTAAGACTTCTCTGAAATGTACAGAGGTGTACTTGAGTTCCAGTGATCTCTGTGAGTTCACATCTGGACTTCCAAATTAGAAGCAATATCAGTTTGATGTATCTCTTGTCTGCTGCATTCAGTTTCCGTGGCCGACCACTACATTTCTGGTCCTTAACCTTGCCCATCTCTTCATGCCTCTTCAGAAGTGCTTGGACAGCTCGTCTTGAAACTCACGTCCGCTGCAAAATTTCTGTTTGGGTGAAACTCTGCTGATACGGATTACCACCTTATGCTTTGTTGCTACACTCACTCTTGCCATGGTGTAAGAATTGACGATTTGAAAGTTAAACACACATCTGCCACATTTTCATCTTTTTAGTTTGTTTTTTTTTTGCCTAGTTTGATTCCTTTTCAACCTGTTTCTGTTTCAGTTAATCAGTTTAGTTCATTTAACCCTTGGCATTGATCATTAGCACCTGTTTGTTACCTTTGTTGAATCATCCACTGGGCTATATACCTACAAAGTAATCAGATTTTTATTGAAAATGGTCTATTACTTAATATGTTACCTTTAATGAAATACAATAAAATCTCTCTTTAATTTTTGGGAAAATTAATGTTTGGAAATTTAAAATTTGCTCTTTTCTACTGACACTTATGCAGAAGACAAAAAAATTATATTAAAACACTTGAGTGCCTAAGACTTTTGCACAGCACTGTATTTCACTATTTGCATACTTGCTAACATTTAGGGTGACTTATTTGATTTACCTGCTGTTATTTGTTTTTTCATTTTTTATTTTAATTTTCTATTTTAAAGGAATATGATTGATTTTACTGACTTGTTAGGTATTCCATGTATCATTGTGAAAGTTAAATAAGTACAATGACTTGACTATCTTTCAACTAAAATGCGTTTGAACTTTAGAAATGCATGCATTTTTGTATAATTGAATAGTTTCCAAAGAATAAAAAGAAATCAAATGTAAAATATTTGTAAAATATGTAACGGGAATAAAGGACATGAAATATATATAGTTGTAATGTTCTCCTTAGATCCTCCAAGGAAAAAGAAGTTGTTAAAATATTGTTTTTTCAGCCCTGTTCACGATGGGGGGGGGGGGTTACTGAACATTTGAATTAAATAGAAACAGTGATGAAATGTGATCCACTAATGTAAGGGACTAATGTCAGTCAAAGGAGTCAGGTGCAGTGATTTGGTTTGTGTACTTAATATGGACTTGCAAGCAATTCACTTTCTTGCTTTCAGTTATTCTATGTGACAAATCCATAAAAATTGTATTTTTGAGCTATTTTAGGAACAGTACTCTCCATTGTTATCAGAGTGAAAAGTAATTTGTACACTAGACATTTAGTACCTTAAACTAAATGGCAGGAACTTTTGCGGTTAGATGAAACAACTAATTGATAAAACTTCTGCTGTGTTGAAATTACTGAGCGTGGATAGATTGTCGTGACCTTTCGCACCATAACAAACCAAGATCGAGATAGTTCTGTTGGCCATTCTAAGGAAGATAAGCACATAATTTTAAATTGTTATCACCTTTTCCTCACAGTTGGAGATAGCAGTGCAACTGAAAGTGGGGATGAGGAGGTATCACCATCAACTGTATCCTATACTGCAACACAACACACACCAACTAGCATCACACTCACAGTCAACCGTGTGAAGAGAACCAAGGCAAAGAAGAGAAAGAGAAGTACAGAAAAAGCAAAAAATGCCCCCAAAGCCAAAAAGATAAAGGTAGGTGTTGTACTTCAAGTGCAAATGTAAACGTTTTAGCTGTTTTTTTTTACCCCCCTAAAGTTACAAAACGATTTTGCTACAACTTGACCACGATTGACCTCATCTGAAGAGATCAAAGCAAAATAAATACTTATTTACATCCAAGATTTTCACATGACGTCTGTGGACTCAAGAGTGTTCACAAATAATTGTTAAGGCAGGTTGTCTTCAAGGCAGTCTAAGGCTAGATCTGCAAATTGCTTCTAGAAGTCTTTATTTAGTGTATTTTTTAGTAACTGGCAATGCTATTTTCAAAGTAGAGATGAGATTATTAGGTATGTGCCAATTTCTGCAGGGATTTTACCCAGAACATTTGAAAAGTAATGAATTTCAAACATTTAATTTAATGTGCATAGCCTACAAGGTCAACATGCAGTCAGGAGAACTACCATACAACACTTGTTACAGTGGGTTGCTTTTACATATATTAGAGTGAAAGAAATAGTTTTTATTTTGCAGACCTGCTCAGTAACGTAACAGTTATTGAGGCGTATGGTTAGTGATAGAGGAACTGGAAAAATTATCAATGTGCACAATATGTAAAGCACAGAAATAAGATTGTGGAATATACTTCATTATATTCCACTAAGTAGGTTTTAATGGTTAGCTGCTACATCTGTTAACTTAGTAATTTTGTTGAGAATTAATTTAAAATTTTCTAACTCTAATGAAAAGCCTTTAACTTGAAACATTAGTTCTTTCTGTTTCCACAGATGCTGCCTGAACTGCTAGACGTATCCAATGTTACTGTTTTGATTTTAAATTGGAAGTAATTTATTATGAAGGACCTAGGGAATATCTGTTGGGCATGAACATTTGTTTGAGACAGGAGTGTGGCTTGGTATGAAAGAAAAACCATGTTTTTTTTAGTAGATATCACTGCTTTGTTTCAAAAGTTTGCCAACATTTTAGAAATGTTTGTGGGTGTGAGGAGATTTACTGGATGCAGAAAATGCTGACTGATTGTTTTTTCCAATTTCACTGTAACTTCTCTGATTGTTCTTTTGTAGGCCTTTCGAGAAGGTTCCAGAAGATCTATGAGGATGAAGGTATGGATAGAGAAAAATTTATGCATTTATATTTCTGTTTTTATTTTAAATTGAAAGTGATTTATTATGAAGGACCTAGGGAATGTCCGTTGGGCATAAACCTTTGTTTGAGACAAGAATGGGGCTTCAGGGCTCCTTACTCCCTGTATACCCATGATTGTGTCGCCACCCACAGCTCTAATCTGCTAATTGAATTTGCTAAAGACACTACATTATCTCAAACAATAACGAGGTGACCTACAGGGAAGAAGTCATCTTTCTGACACAATGGTGTCAAGAAAACAACCTCTCCCTTAATCTGAGAGTGCTGGGCAGGAGATTTCTGAAGGACAGTAGTCTGGTCTGGTATTTTTTGGAAGCTGCAGAGCAGGACATGAGGGAAGATGCTGCAGAATCCCATCTGAAGAAGTGTCCCTGTTGTAAGAAGTTCTTTGTGCAGATGAATGGTTCCAAGGAGGAAGGGCCAATACTCCTGAGAGAGCTAGTTCATTTGAGATGGTCTTCGAGGGAAATTCGGACTGTGGCAGGTGCCTTCATGCAGACCGTGGGTTCAGCATGTGAGTAAAGCGATACACTTGACTACTCCAGGAATGAGCTGCAATGTTTATATTCACATTTAGACTGGTTTAACTGTAATGGACCCTTCTAATTTTATTTTGTTTTTTGTAACTGTTTGTTAAAGCTTAAAATTTGGTGAATATGTTCCCTTGTAATCTTATGCTGGTGCACCATCTGTTAATTTTCTGGCGAATGATAGCTTTGCATGGAGCTGGAACATCCAGCCTTTCCTGCTTAGTTGAACCAGATCATATCAACCCTAGACGTATATTGCATATGAATTCTCACCACTGAGTCGCACGGCTGTTAGCAGATTTAGTTAACTATTTACCATTCACTCCATTCGGTGCCTTGAGATATGGGGGCTTAGCACTGATGAGTACCTGTATGTTGTTGAAACTGGAGCTTTCAGAAGCAGATGTTGGAGTAGCTGAGACCATTGGTACATTAGTGTTGGTCTACCCAGATCTGGTCAAAAAAGGTGAAGCTTTCGTTTTGGTGGGAACAAATACCTCCATTGTGAGAAAGTTCATGGGAGATGGCAAAAAGAGAGATGGAGAGAATTTTTTGAAACCCTGTCTGTTCACCCAGTGTTCAGAGCTGCTTTTGGGAAGGTGCAAGTTCCTCCTAAGCATGGTGATGTGCACAAACGAGGAACTGTGTGGCACACCCAGTCCAAGCCCTTCATGTTGTTCTGGGGAAGTAGCCAGAGTGATGGGAAACGTCAAATTCCCCAAGTGCTTGATGCCGAGGCCCTCCTGGTGAATGCTGCAGAGGATCACGGAGAAGAGTCACGCTAACCAGCTGGAGTGCTGGTGAGCCGTGAACTGCAAAAACCTTCGGCTGCCCATGCAATCAGGATGACTGTGATTGTCGGGAATACCTTGGAGAGAGACGTTACCCACAGATGTGGGATGCAGATGGCACGTCTCTTCCCTGTGATGGTATGTCCAGTTTTTTGGTGAGAAAACTGGGAGAGACAGTCTTTATGATCGGGAAAATTAACAGCAAAGTCATTCAATTTTAGTGACTCCCTGGTACCTGAGGAATGGAAAAGGAGACTAACAGAGAAGACGTTGAAGCTCAAAGATGTATTTTCTACTGACGAGTTTGATGTAGGTTGCTCCAAGAGTACTCGTCACACTATTAGAGTGATGGAGGACACCCCTTTCAGAGAGAGGTCTCGATGGTTGGCACCAACGGTAGTTAAAGATGTTCAACAGCACCTGCTGAAGCTGAAGGAATCTGGAATTATTACTGAGTTGAGAACACTCAGTGTGTCACCTATGGTGGTGGTGAGGAGGAAGAATGTGAAGGTATGAGTGTGTGTGGATTATCAAACACTGAACAAACGTACTGTCCCTGACCAATATACTGTTCCATGGATCAAGGTTGCTCTGGCCTGCCAGGTGGAGCAAAATGGTTCAGTTTATTGGGTCTTGGGAGTGGGTATTATCAGATACCCATGAGTAAAATTGATAACGAGAAGATGGCTTTCATATGTCCTCTTGAATTCTTTCGGTTTGAAAGAATGCCTCAGGCATATCAGGGTCACCAGCTACTTTCCAAAGTGTCATGGAGAAGACTGTTGGGGACATGGACTTGTTTGAGGTACTGATGTACTTGTACTCTTAGTGTTTGGATCAGCACTGGAGGAGCATGAGGCAAGGCTACTGAAGATGTTGGAGTCCCTGAAAGCTGAAGGTTTAAAACTGTCACTGGACAAGTGTGAGTGCTGTAAGAAGTCAGTAAGCTATACTGGTCACATTGCACATCGTCCCTCAGGATGGAGTGTCTGTGCTTTGTCTATGTCAATGAGTGTCTATGTCTATGTTAGGCTAAAGGAATCGGGGGTATGGAGGGAAGGCTGGTACAGGGTTCTGAGTTGGATGATCAGCCATGATCATACTGAATGGCGGTGCAGGCTCGAAGGGCCGAATGGCCCACTCCTGCACCTATTTTCTATGTTACTATGTTTTCATCCAAAATAGTGGCGGTAACCACATGGCCAAGGTCCAAGAATGTGAGTGCCCTGCACTCATTCCTCTGAATACAAAGCAGTTGCACGCCTTGAGTCCTGAGGAATTGGCAGCAGCCCGGCAAGATGACCCTTGTATAGGTGTCATTTGGTCATCTGTTGTCAAAGGGGATACAGCCCAAGTTGAGAAGACAAAACACCCTACCATACCATTCCCTACTGATGAGGAAATAGGACAACCTAGAATTGAGAAACAAAGTGTTTTTTTTTTACAGGGTCATGCCTCTTCCAGACAGACCTCGGCATTCCCAGTTGGCTTTGCCTGAGAAGTACTGGAGGATTGTACTAAAGTCACTTCATGATGACTCGGGTCATTTGGTGTTTGATAAGATCTATGGATTGGTCCAAGATCAGTTCTTTTGACTCCGAATAAAGTTTGAGATTGAAGAGCACTAAAATGTGCATCCAATTGTATTCGGAGGAAGATGCTGCCCATAAGATTTGCTCCAATATCTCATTTATAAAGTATGGGACCACTTAATTTAGTGTGCATGGATTTCCTTTCTATCGAGCCTGATTCTAGTAACGTTGCAGATGTCTTTGTTGTCATAGATCACTACCCCAGATATGCTTAATTCTTCTTCACAAAGGATCAGAGAGCATCCACAGTTGCCAAAATGCTACAGGAGAAATATTTTGTTAATTATGGCAAGAACGATATACAGTGATTAAGGAAAGGGTTTTGAAAGTTGGTCCATATGTGAGTTACTGAGCATGCTTGGTGTCAAAAAGTCAAGGACCATGACATATCACCTTCAAAGTGATCCTCAGCCTGAAAGGTTCAACCGGACATTGTTGGACATACTTGGAACCCTGGATGCCAACAAAAAGAACAAGTGAAGTCACTTTATTGGGCATTACACTGCAACAACTGTACACAGGATGAAGTTACTGGCTACTGACCGTACTATTTGATGTTTGGACGTGAAAGGAGATGTGTGTGACATGAGGAAAGAACCATAAAAAGCTTATGAACTGGCAGTTTCTGCTACCAGGCAAAATCAAGGAAACTAGGAGATGTGATCAAAAGATAGGTTCTCTCAACTGATGCCTGGAGATGGAGTTTAAGCAATTTGGGGCTATTAGGGAAGCATTAATTGGCCAACCTCTGGGTTTCTACGCCATACCTAGCGGAGAGCCGAATGCCAAATTTGCTAGTTTTCTGGATGAAGCCAGAGGATGGAAATAGTCCTGTCAAAATTTTCCATCAGAATCACCTTGTACCCTTGGGGCAGGAAGTGCTTGATGACCCAGAGCTTGACACAGAATCTACGACTAGTAGGAAAACTCTGCACAGGAGGAGGAGAACAGAAAGGCAACAGGCGGAAAATAGTGTGATTTCAGTGGAAAGGCCTGAAGAGGGACCAACCACTGAGTGCTGTACAGACTCAGTGAATGAGGAAATGGGAGTGTGTTATGCTTTGCCTTGCGCAAACTCCCTAAGAATTGATGAGAAGATGTTTGAATCTTCCAGCCCTGACTCAGATATGGCGGGGAGGACTAGCAGTGGACAGTCAAACGTGATATAGACAGTGAGGGGAACCTAGTCCCAGTAAAATTGGGATGAAGCTGAACTCAGTCAGGTGGCAGGGGACCTGAGTGATAGAAGGCAGCCACTAGTAGACAGGAATGGTCACAAGGAGTGGTTGAAGCCAAAGATGAGATAAGGAGGTCTTCGAGAATCAGGAGACCCCAGATGGACAGGCGTATGATGCACCGGGGAAACAGTGTTGCGTCCATCCAAATAGTGAGATATGTTGCTTCCACTTAAAAATGGATTGGGAGTCCTGGAATCTCAAAATTCATTTGAATACTGTGTTATTAATTATGGTTTAATAAGATCCAAAGGCATGAGGACGTGGCTGTCTTTGGTGGGAGGAGAATGTAATGCCCTGTCTGAGGTTTTTACTTCAGCAGTTTTCTGTAAAATCAGTATGTCCTGCTAGTATGTGTGTTTTGGCTTCAGTTAAAGATAAAGGAGCAATGTTATCCTACTTAGGAACATAGTGTCAGCCAATCACGGTTATCTTGGTACATATAATAACTTTCTGTCCAGTGGTACATCTGAGAGTACTGGGTGGAAGCAGATTTTTTGAAGGACTGTAGTCTGATTTAGGTTGTTTTTTTGGTGGGAGCTGCGGATCGAGGGACAAGGGAAGATGCCACAGAATGTCATTTGAAGGAGAGTCCCCGTTGTAAGAAGTGCTTTGTGTAGATGAATGGCTCCAAAGAGGAAGGATCAATACTTCTGAGAGAGCCAGTTCATTTGAGATGGTCTTTGAGGGAAATTCATACTGTGACAGGTACCTTCAAGCAGACTGTGGGTTCAGCACCTGAGTAAAGCAATACACCAGAAATAAGCTCCAAATCTTATGCCCTTCTAAATTTCTTCTCTTTTCCTGTAAAATTGAAAATTTGGTAAATGTATTTATTTTGTGGTTTTATGCTGGAGTGCGATCTGTTAATTTTCTGGTCAATGATAACTTTGCAGGGAGCAGTATTTACACAGGATTCACTAGAATTTGTGTTGCTCCCCGAAACATCCAGTTTCCAGTTTGGTTGAACCCCAAATCATACCAACCCTAGACGTATATTACTTATGAAAGGTGGCCTCACCGCTGAGTCATGTGGCTGGTAGCAGAGTTAGTTAATCAGCCAAGTTTCTATACCAGCCCAATAAGGGGATTGCACACATTCACTCCTGAAAACTGCTACAGCCAATTCTCATTGGCAATATTTTTAACAAATTTTGTCTTCTACTATCTTGAATGCAGGAGCCATCTGTGCATTGTTTTACAGTATTAAATTAGGACAAGGAATAAGACTGTTGAATGAAGAGCATAATTATAGAAAATAATTGCTACCCACTGTAGATGCTACCATGTTTCTCCAGTGGGTGGCTCAGTGACATAGCAGTTAGTGCGATGTTATGACAGCTTGGGGCATCAGAGTTGGGAGTTAAATTCTGAGTCAGTCTGTGTGTCCTCCCCGTGGAATGCGTGGGTTTTCTTCAAGTGTTCCAGCTTCCTGCCACTATTCAGTGAAGTACTGGATTGCAGGTTAATTGGTAATTGCAAATTGCTCCGTGATTACTCTAGGGTTAAATCGGGGTTGCTGGATGGTGCAGCTCAAAGAGCGGGAAGGGCCTATTCCACACTGTATCTCAATAAATAATACATTATATCTCAGTGAAAACTATTTAAAACAGAGGACGTATAGGTCTGTGAAAAATGTAGCTACAGATTAACTGGCAAAGACAAAAGAGCTAAGTAACTTTTCTAGTGCCACTGTTTTCTGTGGTTTATTCTCACTTCAATGAGCAGTCTGATTTAGTTGTAGCTGGTAGATCTTTTACCAATGGAAAAGTATTTCAGTAGGTGTCTTGTGTTGCATCATATAGTGGAAATGGCTTTAAGAAGGGGAAATTTAAAATATGATTTGACTGTGAAACTGCCACCACTGTTTGCATATTAAAAGGGCAATATTCTAGAAGCAGGTTTAAGTAGAGTTAAGAGAATTTCTTGTTTACCCTTTTCAGCAGGTGGTTAAGTTTAGTTTGGTTATTTTCTGATTCTTTTTAAATTAGAATTCATTGTCAGAAGCGCATGCATTGGATGAAAATACTGCAGAAGGATGGGAGAACAGGATTCGACTCTGGACTGATCAATATGAGGAATCTTTTGCAAATCAGTACAGTGCAGATGTACAAAACCTCCTGGAACTGCATCGGTTAACAATGAAAGACTCTGTGGGTAAAAACGTTATGCTGGACACTATTAACAAAACGGAATTGGCCTGCAACAACACAATTCTCGGCTCTCAGATGCAGGTAAGATCAGGGGTCAGACAATCTACATGGTATGGTAGTGTAGTGGTCAGCAGCACTGCAGTACAGGTGACTCGGATTCAATCCCTACTGTTGCATGTAAGGAGTTTGTATGTTCTCCTGTGACTACGTGAGTTTCATCGGATACTCCGGTTTCCTTCAGTAGTCCAAAGACATAGCAGTTGGATAATTGGTCATCGTAGATTGTCTTGTGATTAAGCAAGGGCTGATTGGAGGTTTCTGGTGGCTCATAGGCTGGAAGAGACTATTCCGTGCTGTATGTCAATCAATTAAGGCTATCTCTTGTAGATATTCCTGAAGTATTTTCCATTTTAACTTAATAACATTTTGTAAGAAAAAGTGACAATATATTAACTTTGCTTTCTTCCATTTTTCAATTTGTGTTTTGTGTTGTAAAAGGTTGTTAAGCCATCAGGCCTCACAGCATCACCAGGAAAATAGTAGTTTAGTTGCTTGAATGTTATTTTCCTTCACTTGACAGCTACAGCTTGGTAAAGTCACAAGAGTTCAGCGGCATCGCAAAATTTTGAGAGCAGCCAGAGACCTAACACCAGACATACTCATTATTGAATACCGTGGAAAGGTGATGCTGCGGCAACAGTTTGAAGTCAATGGTCATTTCTTTAAAAGGTAGGACAGTATAAAATTTGAGTAACATGCTGCTGACGTAAAAGTAACTGCGTAGGTTTTACCTTCTTAACTTAGTCAGTTGGAGAATCCTGCATTAATTTATGTTTCAAAGATCTTGTTAACTGTGACCCCTTAATTTTCTTGTCATATTTGTTGCATTATGTTGGGTTGCACATTGGTTAATAATGTTTACTATTTGCTTCATGTCATTAGTTTCTCATTTGAAATTGTAGTAATGCTAAAAATACAATTGATACGATTAGCAAATAGAGACGGGATCAAATATGACTGATCTTCTTGACTTCAATTCAATATACTATCAATATATGTCTCACTTATATAGAACAATCTCTTGGATAAATAGGCTGTAATTCTGACAATGACACTTTGTCGCCTTGGATTACAGACCCTATCCTTTTGTACTCTTCTACTCAAAATTCAATGAGGTGGAGATGTGCGTTGATGCCCGAACGTTTGGGAATGATGCTCGTTTCATTAGACGGTCGTGTGCCCCCAATGCTGAGGTCAGTATTTTCTAATTATCTGTGCTTTTATTTAATTTTATGCTTCTATGGTAATCATCACTTAAAATCATTAAGGAGAAATAGGTAAATATTATCTATGGCCTTTGTGAAAACATGGATAGAAAATTCTGACATTCCTAGATACTATTTTAAACTTGCGCATCAAGTTTAAGTTCATGTTTAATTGTCATTCAACCATACATAAATACCCATGAATCCAGCCAAATGAAAGTGTTCCTCCAGGGCCAAGGTGCAAAACACAGTGCCAACAATCATACACAGCACATGGTACATATAGCACATAAAAGATAGCAGAAAACATGTACGTACTCTTTTTAAAAAAAAAATTATATATATTATAGCCAAAGTTCCTGAGTGATATGTCCTGTAAATTGATGGCACATGAGTGTTATTGACAAGAACAAACAGTTTTCAGTAGTGTGCAGACAAATGTATGCATGCAATCCTGCTTGTCATTCATTCGATCAAACACTGGAAGGCATCACTGATGGGAGGGACCAGCCTCCAATCTAGCATGGATGCCACACCTCACCGCCTTTGGCGTTTCCTTCCTGGTCTGCTGCAACAGTCAAGCTAGTGGCTTGGAGCCTGTTCCTCATTATGTCTGAGGCCGTACAGCTCCCCCATCGTCTGTCTCATCAGTAAACAAGGAAAATATATATGACGTGTTGGGGCTACTTCATAAAAATGTTCGGTTAGGATTATAGTTTGACCTGTACATTTGATTCAATGATTTGGTACTTATGATAACTTGTGTATTACGCTACCATTTTGCATTGAATGGGGCATAATTAAATGCATTCTAACATGATTTTAATGTTCAAGAAATATATATTCTGTTCCTAAGGAATAGTTTGAATCTGTAATTGAGCAATAGCACTGTGTAAAATCGTAGCAAGTTTAGAGAAAAGTAGAAAACTTGATGGAAGAAGATGAACTGACTACTGAGAATGGATCTAAAAGTTGATATTTACAGCTGCGGATTCTGCAGGGAGTGCTCATGGAGTGAAGTTGTCTTTGGCTTTGCTCCATTCCCGTTATCTTTTTTTTACTTATGATCTCCCTTACTTAACTAATTTTTACCTACACTAGAAGATTTATTTTATTCTACTGATCTTTTCTTGAACTGTAACTGTGAAATCTGAAGAAATGAGCAAAGAAATAAGTACAAGATCCAAAACAAAAGACGGGAAGGATTCCGATGGGAACGGAGGAAAAAGAAAAGGTGATCCTAAGCAAACGGAGCTATCTTATGAAAATATGATGAAGCTTTTAAACGAAAAATTTGATGAACAACATCAAAGTTTAACTGAAAAATTTGAACAACGATGTCAAAGTTTTAAAGAAGACTTAAAGTCAGTCACGGACTCTCTGAAATTGCTGGATTGTGAAGTTAAGCAACATCGAAGTAAAATTACTGAACTGGATACTAAATCTCAGAAGAGAGATTTAAAGATCGCGGAATTGGAGCAGAATTTAGCTTCGACCACTAAACAACTGGAACATTTTAAATCCAAGATTATTGATCTTGAAAATCGATCTAGAAGACAGAACTTACGTATAATTGGTCTCCCCGAGGATGTTGAGGATGGAGACCCTTCAATATTCTTCTCAACTTTTAAAGGATGTGTTTAGTTCTGTATTTCCCAATGATCCTCCATTGCTCAACCGCGCCCACCGTATACCACGTCCAAAATTGGTATTCGCCAAATCTAGACCGAGGCCAGTTATTCTCTGCTTCCATTATGTTAGCGTTAAAGAACCACTTATCTGTATTGCCAGCCGGCAAGGTATGATCAAATATTGACAACATTTATTCTGATTGGTTGAAGACTACAGTCCTGAAGTGATGAAGGCATGACTGGCTTTTAAACCTTTGATGTCGGAATGCTATCAAAAAAATTTCAGACCGGCCTTATTGTACCCTGCACGTCTAAGAATTTCTCTTTCGGACGGATCTCGTCACGTCATCCATTCCACAAGTGCAGCTCGAAGTTTTGTGGATGAGCACTACCTATCCGATACGGATACCATCCTTTAATTAATGTTTCGCGTTTTCAGCATCGGCTCTTTTCTCGGGCTTTTTTTTTTTAAAAAAAAAGCCTCCAATTATCGTATGAAGAAGGTCTTTTATAAGTTCAAGATTTTTGTCTGTGGTTAGTAATGTAGGTATTTTTTCATAACTCATCTGAAGTTTTTTTTCCGGCGGGTGATTTTACTTAACTAGGTAAATTTTAGCTATTTGATTTCTGACATAGTCACCAATGATCTGATGGTAAATTTTGACTGTATGGAGGAACATTTTCTTTATTTTTGGTTTTGTATAATTAAAATGGCGGGTTGTTTCCCCTTTCTCATAATTTCCTTTGTTCTTTCTATATATGCCATTTTCTTAGGTTTCTTCTTCCCATAATTCCTCTCTTTTTTGAAGTGACATTTCCAATTACTTTTGTTTGTAATTGACTAATCATATGTATTGGCGCTAACTTTTTTTTCTCGTGTATTTTAGAAATCACAATATGTAGATTATTATAGTACAGTATTTAATTTTTTTATTGGATTTTAGGGGGTTTTCTTTATAACATATATTTTTGGAGTTGTCTCTTGCAGAAATGGGGTTAGATTTAGTGTTAGTTCCTCGTTCTTTTTTCAACCTTCTCTGGCTTAGTTCGGGGATTTCAGGGGTGGAGGGTGGGGGGGGTTCTCTTTTTCCTTATTTATTAATTTTTTCTATTGGGCCGATTTAGTACTACAAAGATGTCTGCAGTGTTGTGATATCTGGTTCCGCTCTGAATATTTATTCCTCTTCCGATCTCATGAGTTCACATTATGGTTAACTTTATATACCAGAGGGTCAACATTAAGTTATGGCTCACATTATTAATTTTGTTCCTTGGAATACAAATGGTTTAAACCATCCAATAAAACGGAAAAAGATTTTTAAAGTATTCCAAAGACTGAATGCTTACATTATTTTTGCACAAGAAACTCATGTAAGGAAAGAGGATAACCAACATTTCTTTAAGCTTTGGAAAGATTAACAGTACCACTTGAATTCCCAAGCTAAAGTGAAAGGAGTTTCAATTTTTATAGATCCCTCAATTACATTTACTCATCAAGACATTATCTCAGATCCTAGTGGTAGATTTTTGTTAATTACTGGGTTACTTTTTAATAAAAAAGTTGCTATGATTAACGTTTATGCCCCAAATGTGGATTATCCTGAATTTTTTAAGCACCTATTAACTTCCTTTCCTAACTTAAACGAGTATATGTTGATAATGAGCGGTGATTTTAACTTATGTTTAAATCCCATGGTGGATAGATCCATATCTAGTCCGGCTCTACCGAACAAGTTGGCTACTCTTATCAACTCTTTTATTATTGATTCTGGAATTTCAGAAATTTGCAGATTTCTACACCCTGAGGATAAAGAGTTTTCATTCTTCTCACATGTTTATCATTCTTATTCTCGAATTGACTACTTTTTTATTGACTCTCGTTTTATTCCATCTGTAATTGATTGCAAATATGACATTATCACCATTTCAGATCATGCTCCAATGAAACTTTCTATTAAGTTAATGGATACTTCTTTTACTAATAGACAATGGCTATTTAATTCTAATTTGTTTCACGATCTGGACTTTGTTAAGTTTATGAAGGAACAGATTGATTTCTTCTTTTCAACTAATATTACGGAAGAAATTTCCAACGGAACAGTATGGGATGCTTTTAAAGCTTCTATCTGTGGACAGATTATTTCCTATTCTGTTGGTTTGAAAAAACATATTAAGAATGAAATACTTCTGTTGGTTGATAAAATTAAAGAAATTGATAAGAAATATTCTATTGCTCCTAGCAAGGAGCTTTATAAACAGAGAGTTGAACTCCAAATGGAACACAGTTTATTATTAACATCTTCGATTGAAAATCAATTAATGAAAACTAGAAGTGAGTTTTACATTCATAGTGATAAATCGGGTAAATTATTAGCTAATCAATTGAAAACTACTTTGGTTAAATGTCAAATTATTAAGATCCATAAATATGGTGATACTTTGGCAGTTGATCATGATGAGGTAAACAAAACTTTTCAAGAATTTTATACCTCTTTATACCATTCTGATTTTCCTCATGATTCTAACATCATGCACGACTCTTTGTGAAAATTGAACTTTCCGAAATTATCACTCGAAGATTGTTCAACATTAGAAACTCCAATTCAATGAATTCCAGCAAAGCACCTGGTCTTCAATTCTTTTTCCTCTATCCTGTCTCCTTGGTTGTCTAGAATATTCAGAGAAGCAATCAGATTAGGTAAATTACTACAATCATTTTATGACCTATTGATTGTGCATCATATAGACTGTTATCTCTTTTGAATGTAGATTCAAAAACTTTCTCTAAAATTTTAGCAACTAGGTTAGAGAAGGTATTACCTCAAATTATCTCTATGGACCAAACAGGATTTATTAAAAATTGTTATTCCTGTTTTAATATCAGGAGGTTAATGAATATTGTTTGTACTCCTTCACTTAACACTCCGGAATGTATTATTTCATTAGATGCTTAGAAAGCTTTCGATAGAATTGAATGGCTATGTTTATTTAGTGTGTTCAAAAAATTCAATTTTAGTCTGATATTTATACCTTGGATTGAATTGATATATCATACCCCTGTAGCTTCGGTCTGTACTAATAATCAAAGATTTCCCTTTTTTTGTTTATCTTGGGGTACTAGGTAGGGATGCCCTCTTTGTCCATTATTATTTGATATTGCCCTTGAACCTTTAGCAATTGCCATCCGAGACTCGCCTAATATTTTTGGTATTACCTGTGGAAATGAAATACATAAATTATCATTATATGCAGGTGATTTGTTGTTATATATCTCTAATCCAGGGAAATCGATTCCAGTTATTTTATCTTTGTTGGCTCAATTTAGTAACTTTTCTGGTTATAAGTTGAACCTTAATAAGAGTGAACTACTTCCCCTAAATAAGCAGGTTCCTATTTATGGATGTCTACCATTTAAATTGGTTACTGACTCTTTTACATATTTAGGGGTTAAAATCAGGAAAAAGCATAAAGATTTATTTAAAGCTAATTTTTTTTACCTTTAATTGATCAGATTAAACTTTTGTTTACTAAATGGTCACCAATGTCTCTGTCATTGATTGGTAGGATCAGTGCTATCAAGATGATTATTTTGTCTAAACTTTTATATGTATTTTTTATATGTATTTCAAACGGTATCAATTTTTATTCCAAAATCCTTTTTTAATAATGTTGATTCAAAGATTTCCTCATATATGTGGTAGAACAAAAACCCTAGGTTAGGTAAAAGACATTTACAGAAATCTAAATGGGGGGGGGGGGCGCGGGGACGGGTAGCTCTCCCGAATCTTAGATTTTACTATTGGGCAATTAGCATTCGATATTTAAAATTTTGGTCGTGGGACTTGGATGTAATTTCGAGTCCACGTTGCGTAAATCTTGAATGTAATTCTTTACAAGGGTTTTCACTGGGTTCTATTTTTGGGACTTCGCTTTCCTTTACTCTTTCTAAATTGTGTAAACAAATGGATAACCCAATAAACATACCTTACATATATGATTTCAATTTCGAAAACTTTCTGGGTTGAATCAATTTATTTTAGCAAGTCCTATTATATCTAATTTATTTTTTTCAACCCTCCACTATGGATCAAGCATATTTAGATTGGAAAAATCAAAGGTATAGTGCGATTTTGTGATTTACTTTCGGATAATTGTTTTATGTCCTTTGAACAGTTATCTAAGAATATAATCTGCCTAGATCTCAATTTTTTAGATATTTACAGGTTAGACATTTTTTAAATACTGTTTCTCCTAACTTTCCAAATTTATATTCAATGGATATTTTGGAAAAAATTTTAGATTTAAATCCTTTTCAGAAAGGTGTTACAGCAATTATTTATAATACAATTATGAATATATGTCCTGATGTATCTAATAAAGTTAAGACTGATTGGGAAAGAGAACTTAAGATCACTGTACCGATTGAAAAATGGGGAAAAAAACTCTTCAATTAGTTAATTCATCCTCTATATGTGCTAAGCATGCGTTGATACAGTCTAAAGTAGTGCACAGGGCTCATATGTCTAAAGATAAATTATCTTGTTATTACTCTTATATAAATCCTGTATGTGATAGATGTCATTCCGAGATGGCTTCTTTAACTCGTATGTTTTGGTCATATCCTTTGTTGAAAAAATATTGGAAAGATATTTTTGATATTATCTCAACTGTTTTGAATATTGACTTACAACCTCACCCAATTAATGCCGTTTTTGGGTTACCAATGGTAGAATCAAGTCATTTAACCTCTTCAGCTCGTCGGATGATTGCATTTCTTACATTAATGGCTAGAAGATCCATTTTGCTGAATTGGAAAGATCACATTTCATTGGTTCTCTCAAACTATGTTGTGTTTAAATTTGGAAAAAAATCTGAAGTGTTGTTTATGATCCCTCTATTAAATTCGAAAAGACTTGGAGGCCATTTATTCAACATTTTCATATGATGTATTTTGACCTTTTCCAAACTTATTCTATTTCTTTGTAATATATGTTGAGAGGAACGGAGTCGACGACACTAATGGTTCCTTTGTTTTATGATGTTACATAACAGCCCATGTCTTTTTTTTTTCAGTTTAGTTGATTAACACTGTTTAGGTTAGTTTTTTTTTGGGGGGGGGATATATATATATATTTTCCTTCATGATTTTTTCCAGATATTTTTCTTTGTTTATATTGTTGATCTGTATCCTGTATGATTGGGAGATTTAACATTTAAGTGTCAACTGGCTTTATAATTAACTATGCCAATTATAACAATGTATTCCCAATAACTTTGTACCATTACTATGCTATGTTTATTATTATGAAACTAATAAAAAGATTGAAAAAGATATTTACAGCTGCACTTGTGGCTCGAGTTAAAATGGTAAATGAGTGCTACAGATTGTAGTTAAAGTTTGAAAGTTACTAGTTCATTTCATTTTGCATTTTGGGGAAATTTTCCCAGCTGGATTGCAGGACCATGGCAGGATTAATCCAGAACAGTCATTTGAAACAACTGTAAAACCATATAAATAATCTTTTTTTAAAGTTCATTATTTGTGATTTTTATGGTGTTGCATGTTTATATAATTATATATGCCAGGTGTTATAGACAGATGACTTTGATATTTGCGTAGAACTGATGAGTTTAAATTTGTTTTTTTCTGCCATGTGGAGTGGATTTCTTGAGGATTTTCTCTAATCCAAACGTGAGGCAGTATAGCAACAATTTTATTAACAAAATTATTAACAAAAATATGGCCTTCATCCACCTGTCTTACTTGATTTCTATTTCTTTGCTCAAGGAGGCCTTTGTTATGTTGATATGATTGCTCAGCTGTACATAAAAATGTGAATTCTAATTTTATTTGTCCTGAATACAATTATTTTTTGCAGTGTAGCCAGTTGTGTTTTACAATTATGGTCTCAGGAAAGTAATGCAAATAGGTAAAAACATTCCTCTCAAGCGAATTCATTGACATTTCTGATCAGATTTTTAAGTATCACAGACTCGGTTTAAAATTTGGCCTCCCTTAGGATAAGCTTCCTTCTCCTCCTGTCTAGTCAGCCAGTTAACTGGCTACTGTTCATTCTTAAGTATTCACAATAAGTGAAATGTCAGCATAGATTATTTACTTTGCCATACAGAAGGCCTAATAATTATCATCTTCCAAGAGTAGACTCTTGGCAAGACACCAAATATTGGTTCATTGAATAGAAACATTTCTCCACAATAGCTACCAGTGTTTACACTAACATTCATTCTGCAAAGAACTCTTAATTTCACCTCCTCATTTGGCCTTTTGCCTATATACAGGTTAAATAGTAGCCAAGAAGATGGCAGATGGAGCATAACGATAGAAAATGTGAGATTGTTCTTGAAAATGAAAATAATTCTTAGCAGCTGGTTGGTAAATGTGCATGTTCAAAAGGGCTTTCCTCTAACTTGTGAAGCAGAAGTAAACTTGCATGTATTATGAAGTAATTGGGAAGTTAAATGGGAATGTTGGTCTCGATTCCAGGAAGGCTGGAATATAAAAAAAAGTAAGTCTTCGTGACATTTTAAAAATTTCAGTGACAGCTCACTAAGCATAGTTTAGGTCTCTGTGTTTAGGCAATAATATACCTGCCTCGGATTTACTGGATTGTCTCTTGATCTGAGCTGCATGAGCCATTGAATAAAATTGACCCGTACTGCTACTGTTTTGAAGAACTCAAAGTGAGCCTTTTTTTCTCCAAACATACCTTTGCTCATTGTGGCCAAAAAGTTCTGTTTTAACTTCATCAGTGCACAGGACTTGTTTCCAAAATGCATCAGGCTTGTTTAGATGTTCCTTTGAACCTTTTGAACAGAACTTTTTGGCCACAATGGAGAAAAAAAGGATGCAGAATTTCATGAAATGAACCCCTCTCCCAACTGTTAAGCACGGGGGTGGATCGATCATGCTTTGGGCTTGTGTTGCAGCCATTGGCACTGGGAACATTTACTGGCAGGGGGAAGATTGAATTCAATTAAATCCCAGCAAATTCTGGAAGCAAATATCACACTGTCTGTATAATAAAAAAAAAAGCCGAAGCTGAAAAGAGGATGGCTGCTACAACAGGATAATGATCCTGAACACACCTCAAAATCCACAATGGACTACCTCAAGAGGCAGAAGCAGAAGGTTTTGCCATGGCCCTCACAGTCCCCTGACCTAAACATCTTATCGAAGATCTGTGGATAGACCTCAAAAGAGCAGTGCATGCAGGACGGCCTAAGAATCTCAGAGAACTAGAAGCCTTTTGCAAGGAAGAATGGGCGAAAATCCCCCAAACAAGAATTGAAAGACCCTTAGCTGGCTACAGAAAGCATTTACATTCTGTGATATTTGCCAAAGCGGGTGATACTAAGTACTGACCATGCAGGGTGCCCAAACTTTTCCTTCGGGCCCTTTTCCTTTTTTGTTATTTTGAAACTGTAAAAGACAGAAATAAAGTTTTCTTGCTTAAAATATTAAAGAAGTGTGTCATTTTTAACTTTATGCCTTTTGGAAATCAGGTCATCTTTTACTCGCTTAGCTATTCACAGTAACAGAAATTTTGACCGGGGTGCCCAAACTTTTGCGCGCGCGTGTGTGTGTGTGTGTGTGTGTGTGTGTGTGTGTGTAGTGCAGTGCCCTGGTTCATAGTTTTACTGTTATGCTGTATGTATTTCATTTTGGTGGCTCTGTAAGAGCAGTCTCTTCTGTTTTCATGCTTGTTTGGTTTACTGTTGAAGATGAGGGAGAGGAGGAATGTGTGCCGTTCAATTAGGATGGTTGTATTAAGGGGAGGTTTCTCTGTGAGGGACACTAAGGTGGGGCTTGGAGATTTGTTGGAGAAGAGATGAAGAGAAGGTGCTGGGGAGAACCGGTCGTAGCATAGGATCCGTTGGGAAACCCATTTGTTCGAGATTGATTGCAAGCAACGTTCGGAAGGTGGTGTGTGCTTTCGTGTTGACCGAGGGCCCAGCACGTGAGTGACTGAGAAGTTCAAGATGAGCTGCAACTTGTGCGCAATTCACTGTTTAATTAGAATGGGCCCTTTTTATTATTCTTTACTAACCCTTGAGTTAAGATTCATAAATGTGATTCCTTTTATCGTATGCAGTGTACTGTCTGTTATTTCATGGCATTGACTCGTAACTGGGTAGCGAATGACAAAGCATCCACACAAACCAGGGTTTAGGGTGGGATTGAGCGTGCCTCAATCTCATCAGTTTGACGGGGCCAGAGTTTGCCTTCCCTAGACTTCGGCAGCCAAAGAAACCAGGGTGTTTCATATACATAGAAACATAGAAAATAGGTGCAGGAGTAGGCCATTCGGCCCTTCGAGCCTGCACCGCCATTCAGTATGATCATGGCTGATCATCCAACTCAGAACCCTGTACCAGCCTTCCCTCCATACCCCCGATTCCTTTAGCCTAACATAGACATAGACACTCATTGACATAGACAAAGCACAGACACTCCATCCTGAGGGACGATGTGCAATGTGACCAGTATAGCTTACTGACTTCTTACAGCACTCACACTTGTCCAGTGACAGTTTTAAACCTTCAGCTTTCAGGGACTCCAACATCTTCAGTAGCCTTGCCTCATGCTCCTCCAGTGCTGATCCAAACACTAAGAGTACAAGTACATCAGTACCTCAAACAAGTCCATGTCCCCAACAGTCTTCTCCATGACACTTTGGAAAGTAGCTGGTGACCCTGATATGCCTGAGGCATTCTTTCAAACCGAAAGAACACAAGTGGACATATGAAAGCCATCTTCTCGTTATCAATTTTACTCATGGGTATCTGATAATACCCACTCCCAAGACCCAATAAACTGAACCATTTTGCTCCACCTGGCAGGCCAGAGCAACCTTGATCCATGGAACAGTATATTGGTCAGGGACAGCACGTTTGTTCAGTGTGTGATAATCAACACACACTCATACCTTCACATTCTTCCTCCTCACCACCACCATAGGTGACACACTGAGTGTTCTCAACTCAGTAATAATTCCAGATTCCTTCAGCTTCAGCAGGTGCTGTTGAACATCTTTAACTACCGTTGGTGCCAACCATCGAGACCTCTCTCTGAAAGGGGTGTCCTCCATCACTCTAATAGTGTGACGAGTACTCTTGGAGCAACCTACATCAAACTTGTCAGTAGAAAATACATCTTTGAGCTTCAACGTCTTCTCTGTTAGTCTCCTTTTCCATTCCTCAGGTACCAGGGAGTCACTAAAATTGAATGACTTTGCTGTTAATTTTCCCGATCATAAAGACTGTCTCTCCCAGTTTTCTCACCAAAAAACTGGACATACCATCACAGGGAAGAGACGTGCCATCTGCATCCCACATCTGTGGGTAACGTCTCTCTCCAAGGTATTCCCGACAATCACAGTCATCCTGATTGCATGGGCAGCTGAAGGTTTTTGCAGTTCACAGCTCACCAGCACTCCAGCTGGTTAGCGTGACTCTTCTCCGTGATCCTCTGCAGCATTCACCAGGAGGGCCTCGGCATCAAGCACTTGGGGAATTTGACATTTTCCATCACTCTGGCTACTTCCCCAGAACAACATGAAGGGCTTGGACTGGGTGTGCCACACAGTTCCTCGTTTGTGCACATCACCATGCTTAGGAGGAACTTGCACCTTCCCAAAAGCAGCTCTGAACACTGGGTGAACAGACAGGGTTTCAAAAAATTCTCTCCATCTCTCTTTTTGCCATCTCCCATGAACTTTCTCACAATGGAGGTATTTGTTCCCACCAAAACGAAAGCTTCACCTTTTTCGACCAGATCTGGGTAGACCAACACTAATGTACCAATGGTCTCAGCTACTCCAACATCTGCTTCTGAAAGCTCCAGTTTCAACAACATACAGGTACTCATCAGTGCTAAGCCCCCATATCTCAAGGCACCGAATGGAGTGAATGGTAAATAGTTAACTAAATCTGCTAACAGCCGTGCGACTCAGTGGTGAGAATTCATATGCAATATACGTTTAGGGTTGATATGATCTGGTTCAACTAAACAGGAAAGGCTGGATGTTCCAGCTCCATGCAAAGCTATCATTCGCCAGAAAATTAACAGATGGTGCACCAGCATAAGATTACAAGGGAACATATTCACCAAATTTTAAGCTTTAACAAACAGTTACAAAAAACAAAATAAAATTAGAAGGGCCCATTACAGTTAAACCAGTCTAAATGTGAATATAAACATTGCAGCTCATTCCTGGAGTAGTCAAGTGTATCGCGTGTTCGATAGGTTTTTATACAGAATGATGTGGGATCAAGTAATAAGTGGATGCTGTTAACCAGTGACATCATGAGAGGCAGACATGGATTGAACAGCCATGTGGCAGGCAATCAGGGTGACATGGTAGCGTAGTGGCTAGTGCAGTTGATATACAATACCAGCAATCATGATTGGGGTTCGATTCCCATTGCTGTTTGTAAGCAGTTTGTACATTTTCACCGTGACAGTGGGTTTCCTCTGGGTTCTCTTGTTTCCTCCCACATTCCAAAGACATGCAGCTAGGGTTAAGGTTAGTAAGTTGTGGGCATGCTGCAATACTTGTGGGCTGCCCCCAGCACAATCCCCGTTGATTTGATTCGAAGCAAACAACACATTTCACTGTTTGCTTTGATGTACATGTGACACATAAAGCTAATCTTTCTTTCTCTTTCTCCTGCTTTTATTCCTACGTTATCTGAATCCTAAACTATATTCCATGTCTGCGGTTCGGTGAACTTAATCCTTTGTGACACAATAATGCCTTCAGTACAAATTGTATCAGATCATGAAGTTTCGTGCAGAAAAATAATTTCTAATCTGATGTTCTGGTTAAGTTTATTAGTTTTTAAACTATCTCATCCAATACAGTTATGAGAAAGTGTGAAACCCACTGTTTTTATTATTCCTCAGTAAAAAGGATGATTACCATCCATGATTCTTTCTGTTCAAGTTAACAAATTTCACGTCACATGCCAGTGATAATAAACCTGATTCTGAAGTGAAAAATGTGAGTAGTTACATGCAGCACTTTAGGTATTTAAGAGGCTATAAGTTTTAAATTAGTTTTATTTCTCCTCATAGAATTATACAGCACAGAAACAGGCCCTTCAGCCTAGCTTGTTCGTGCAACCTAAGCCAGTCTATTTTGCCTGTACTTGACCTAAATTCCTCCAAAAATTCTCTCCATTAATCTTCCAAATGGCTTTTAAGAATTATACCTGTCAAATATGTGACAAAGCTTCCTTTCCTCTAAGCAACCAGCGTAAAAGACATTAACTTATTTCAGTAAAATAACAAATTTTGAAATAAATGTTGTCCTCTAGAGACAAAATTCGTCACTTGAGCTCAACTGACTTTTATTTGCCTACAGTTTAAATATAATTAAAATGCATATTTTTAAAATCTTATTTTCATATGCATATGTTCTTATGCTTTTGCCTACTATTGTGCTTGTTATGATGTAGTCATACACTTGTATCTTTGGTCATTGCATCCTGCAACAAAAATTGGAGTTTCTGTTTGTTGATTTACAATGTGTTATCTCAAATACTATATATTTTTTAAAAAATGCAAATCCGAAGGTAGCACGAATTAAAATGGATTCAACTTAGCATTTAAGAATCTGAAAAGAAAGAACAACTAATAGCAACAGCTTGCATTCTTGTATCTCCAGGTACGGCACATGATTGCTGATGGAATGATCCACCTTTGTATATATGCCATCACAAACATCCCAAAAGACAATGAGGTGACTATTGGCTTTGACTATGAATACAGCAGCTGGTAAGTGTGATGAGGAATACCATAGATTTATCAAAATGTCTTTTTATTTAGAAGCACGAATTTGTGCTTCTAAAGAAAAAAAATACATAGTGGAGTTGCAACTTAGCAGCTGCAATGCAACTAGTTAATCCTGTCATAGCTTCTCGCTCATATTGCAAAAAGGAGTTAACTGCATTTCAGGGCAAATGGGGTTTGTACACTAACGAGTTAGTAGACTGGGATGGAGTTGGATAATCACTGTGCAGGGATTAATAGTGCAACAGCTGGAGAAGGAAGGTAGTGGGAAAGTACTTTTAAATAGGCTTATCTCACAATAGGACAAACTTTCTAAATGGTAATTGAAAGTTTTGCAAATTTGCAGATACAACTCCAACAATCTAGCATCCACTTGTTTAGAATCCAGGTAATTTAGTATCTAGCTCATTGGTAAATTCAGAGCATAAGCTAGTGGCCCACAGTGCATGTTGGGTGTACATCCAGGGTCAAAGTGGAGACAGAGGTGCTGTACAGACCATGGGCTGGGTATGTGACTGGGATTCAGGTAGAATAACAGAGGTTAGGAATGGTAGTAAGGTTGGGCCTCAGTCAGAGTCTTTTCTGTTCCCTTTAACCTCAGTGTTCACTGGAAAGTTTATTATATTACTGTGTAACATGAAAGTGAAATAAGTGAACTGAAAATTGATCTGGGTAATATCCAGTAGTCTGGAATATGACTAACTTCTAGTGGTCTGACATTACCATTGACCCATGGGGGCTGAATTATCAAAGTTTTGCTGCACCTCAAAAGCCCAGAAAATGCTCTTGGCAAGTTAGTCTGAAATTTCAGGGAGGCATAATAACCATGAGTTTAATTAGAGATTTTTTGTGTCTTTGAAGAAATTTCAGTTTGGCCATGTTCTAAATAAAAGTCAAGAGTGGGCAAGTTGAGCTGCACCTGTTCCTTCTGATGTTTACATGTACTAGGCCGTGGAGCTCCCCAAATCTTTCTGCAGCTGTAAATTGTGTTTGATTTTATTTGCCTCTCTTGCACATCTGTAGTTTATGTAACATCCATGATTAATATAGGGAATTTGCACACCTTCATGCGAGTAGTTTATTTTATGTAATATGGTAAAATATATTTGTTAGTCAATGACTTGCAACTG
Organism: Mobula birostris; assembly: GCF_030028105.1. Classification (NCBI taxonomy): domain Eukaryota; kingdom Metazoa; phylum Chordata; class Chondrichthyes; order Myliobatiformes; family Myliobatidae; genus Mobula; species Mobula birostris. The sequence continues at coordinate 75,305,346 of NC_092385.1, read as the reverse complement.
AAAGAAAACTTTAACAGGTACACTTAAGTTTTTTTAATTTTTTGATTCATAATAGTAAATATAAGGTTGACTGTGCCTGCCATAAGGGGAATCAGAACTGTCCTGTGCAGAAACACAATCAGGAATCAATGGAGCCCCCTGTTGGTGCAGAGACAAGGCGGAGAAAAGCCAGGCGGAAAGAATGGGAAATGGAGTTGGAGCTCAATCAGGGGTCTGATGAAAATAACAGCCAACAGCAGGAGGGAGCAGCAGAATCTAAAGACCAGCCTGAGTTACCTTTACAAAATCAAGCAAGTGACAGTGAGGTATGAGCATGCACATGTAATTGAAGGTAACTGCTACAGTAGATTGTGTCCAGATGTGAGTGAAACACATCCGATAATATTTATCCATTTGCTTTTAAAACAGAGATAAACTGCCTTTGTTTTTTCTCACTTTATATAACAACTAAAAGAACAAGGTGAGGCGCCAACAAAATTGTAGAGTTGCCGATAAGTTTACAGTATATTAAGACAATTTATTTTGTAAGTATATTCCTGCAAAATTAATCTGAAGTAAAAAGAACCCACTAGTTTTCCAGCTATCTGGTTCAGTTACTGAATGCAAAAAGTTAGACTGAGTCAGTTTGTAGTAGCTGATTTGATTGTACAGCCACATTTTTTCCAGTTTAGTTGATGTGCAATGACATCAAAAGGCTAGCATTTATTACTCATCATTAATGGTGCCTCAGGAAGGTGGCAGCTATTATTGGTGGCCCTCACCATTCAGGACATGCCCTCTTTATTGCCGTGAGGAAGGAGGTACAGGAGCCGAAAGATGATCACTCAATAGCTTAAGATCAGCTTTTTCCCCTCCACTATCATATTTCTGAATGATCCACAGACACTACCTCGCTGTTTTGGTCTCTTTTTGGTCTATTTATTTATTTTTTATATATTTCTTATTGTAACTTTATGTACTGATGCTGCAAACAAATTTCACAATATATGTTAGTTACAATAATTCTGATTCTGAATTGAGAAAGTTATGATATCACAATGGATCATGAGATTTCTCTCCTTTGCATGTAATCATCCAGCAGTACAGATTTTGGCAGCATGGTAAACTTCAATTATTCTCTCATCAGCATACATGGGCTATTTTATGCCTACTGGCCATTGGATTACTCATAAATATAGACCTTGTTATAATGTTGAACAAGTCAGTTTGCTCACAATGAACAGATAATGTGTGTTAGTAGTGTCCATTGGGGGATAAAGATTGCCCAGGAAATTGAGGATGCCTCCATCTCTCCCTCTGCACTTTTGAAATTGTGCTAAAAGGAGTTTTATACTGTACAGGCATTAAGGAGGGGCAATCAGTCAGATAATTCCTTAACTTTGGGTGGAATTTTAGTTCATTGTTCCATGTGCTCCTCATTTGGTAGCACTTTGAGCCAGCAGTATCCAGAGACTTGAGCTGAGAAGGCTGGGCCAGGTACCTTGGTAGTTTTGTCTTTCAGATGATACTCTAAGGCCCTTTTTGCACATCCACATTAAAATATCTTGTGGCATTATTTTGAAACAGTTTAGGGAATAATACCAAATGGAGTTACGCCTAATGTCCAGACCAGTATTTATTCCTTAGTCAGTATTTGAAGCAACTTGTGTTAATGGTACGCTTTGTTAAGCAGAGATGATAAAAGAAAGCATCTATAATTTCTCCATAATTTCTCATATCTAGTTAGCTTGGCTTGTAAATAGGTTATATATTTGCAACAGCTGCTGTGATTTTTCATTTCTGCTTAAAAATGTTTACAACTGTCTTTCTGATTAAATTTGGAGAAGTTATAGCAGGGAGAGGATTTGGATTCTTCAGCTGTCTATGATAGCCGTACGTTTCTTGGTGTTACAATGCCTTCATAATCCTTAATAATTAACATTTAGAACAAATATTTTGTTGCAAAAACAATACCACACACAAACAATATTAGGAATGCATTAGATCAAATATCTATGCGATGAACATAATGAAATCCTTTGATGTCATTAGCTGGGTCAATTCAATCAATAACTAATATATCCAGATGCCACACATTTACTGTGTAGAAAAAATAGCTAAGGTAGTATAGGTCCAGTCTCATAAAGCAGTGAAAATTTGCACTGTTTTTTGAGTATTTTTCCAGGAATTGTAAAGTATGACCTCAGCTCATAAACTAACAATTCATCAATTGCTGTTTATTTGTCAAAAATGTGAGAATGTTACTGGTATTAGGAATGGAAAAGAAAACTAATGACTTAGTCGTTGCAATACACACAAAATGCTGGAGGAACTCAGCATGTCTTGCAGCATCAAGTAAATGAATATTTTGGGCTATGGCTGCCTCCTTTCCCCACAATGAGGCCATTCTCAGCATGGAGGACCAACACCTTGTGTTTCATCTAGATAGCTTCCAACTTGATAGCATGAATATTGGCTTCTCCTTCTGGTGATTCCCCCCCCCCCCCCTTTTCTATTCCCCATTTTGGCCTCTTACATCTTCGCCTCACCTGCCTATCACCTCCCCTGGTGCCCGCCCGCCCGCCCTTCCCTTTCTCCCATGGTCCACTCTCATCTCTTATTATATTCTTCTCCAGCTCTTTACCTTTTCCGCCCACCTGGCTTCAGGTATCACCTTCTAGCTAGACCTCCTTCCCCACCTCCTACATTTTTATCTCCCTTTCTTTGCAGTCCCGAAGAAGGCTCTCAGCTGAAAACGTCGACTGTTATTCATTTGTATAGATGCTACCTAACCTGAAGTCTTTCAGCATTTTGTGTGTTGCTGTGGATTTCCAGTATCTGCAGTTTATGACCTAATCATTATGTTCTTTTATGATGTCACAAGGAAGGGCTATGACATGAGTAATATTATTTTGGATGGTAAAGTGTGCATTTTTGCAGATGCCATTGAGAAATCAGTATCTTGGTGCAGCAAGCAATTTTTAATTGCAGCTAAATTGCCTAAATCTTTGCCTAATCTGTTAAACAGGAAGGGCCTGGGGAAGGCAATCGAATAAAAGTTGAAGAAGAAAACGAAGAATCAGAGATGGATGAACAACTCCGTGCCTTAGCACAAAATAAACTGGTAAGGAACATTCAGTCAAAAAGACTGAAAGGGAAGAATTTTTCTGCAACTGAAAATCGTGCAAACTTCTCATATCCCGAGCATGGCGGTTAATAGCACGTGCTATATTGCATGCTAGGTACTGTATATAAGAAATAGGTGTAGGGAAGCCATTTTATTTTGTTGATGTTTGTGACAAAGCAATTGGAAGGAATGTGTTTGAAAACATGGTCATTTGATATGGAGAGAAAGATCCTTTATGTTGGCGACTGTATTTAGGAAATAGAAAAGAATAAAACTAACATGTTTTGAATAGGATAAAACAACGTATGAATAGAAAAAGTTTATAGAATCATGCATTTCTGAAAAGCTCACTCTGAAGGATTCGTTGAACTAGAATACAGTCATTGATGTGAATGTTTTAGCTCAGCCAATACAATTTCCATAACATGGGAGCAATGTAATTGCCTGCACATTTAAGCTGCAGCGTTGACTTAGGAGAGTGTTCCTGTTTATTAATATAACATTTTAGGTCTATTACTATAAGTTGGGTTTCTTTTCCAAAAGCAGGCAGGACTATGCAGTCTTTTTTTATCCATTGATTTGTTGTTCATAGATCTTTGTACTAAAAATATGTCCTGTCTCAAATATTATTGATCAAAAAAATATCTTTATACAAGTAAAAATTGAGGAACCAACTGCTGTTTGCAGAAATATGACCAATTTCTTGACCTCTTATGGCATGTGGTTCCCTGCTGTGTTTGGACTTTGTTTACATAGCCACACCTCATGATTTCAAGTCTTTTGCTGCTTGCAGATTTCAATGGAAGCATTTTGTTAGATAACATAATTTTTGTTAAGGTAGTTAAATATTTTAAGCATGCTATTGTTTTTGGTGCATATTTGTGTGTATTTGGTGGAAGAAGAGTTTAGGTACAGAGAATAGTATCTGCCCTTTTTTGTTTTCTGTGGAAAGTTTGTGCTCTTATCCTTGCAGATAATGAGGAGTTAGTATACACAACTTATAATGTTTCCAGGTTAACACTGATAATGTTAGATTGCTGAATTGGTTATTGTTATGAAGGATTTCACTTCAGAATAGATTTTGCATTTGATTATTTATTGATCTCAAATGTGCAAGCACGTGAATACTGTATTATACTAATAGTCCTAACTACCACTAATCAATCAAAATTGATACACCTTTTAAGTTTACTTTGGCTTTGTTTGAAGACTTGTGTGTTTTTGGTGCATATTTGGGTATCTACATCCCTAAGTCCATCTCTTTTCATTAAAGTTTATCCTATAAAAAAGATTATTAATGCAACAATCAATCATGAGTGAATGAAGCTCCTTCTCTCTCGCTGGAATAACTTGCATTGGAGGTTAGAAACTGTTTGCGCTTTTATTTCTCCTGGTGTTAGTCCACAAGTTAAGGTTTATTGAATTCACTTTTGCAACTTGCCTTAAGACCATGACATAAGAGCAGAATTAGGCCATTTGGCTCATTGAGTCTGCTTCGCCATTCAATCATGGCTGATGATTTCACCCCCCACCCCCCATCCCAGCCCCACTCTCCGGCATTCTCCCCAAAACCTTTAATGCCACATCGAATCAAGAATCTATGAAGCTGTGCCATAAATACACCTAATGACCTGGCTTCTACAGCTGCCTGTGGTAATAAATTCCACAAATTCACCACCCTCTGGCTAAAGAAATTTCACCACATCTCTGTTTTAAATGGACGACCCTCTATCCTGAGGGTGTGCTCTCTTGTCCGAGACACTGCCACCATAGGAAGCATTCTTCCACATCTACTCTGTCTAGGACCTTCAACATTCAAAAGGTTTCAATGAAATCCCCCTCCCGCCCCCCATCTTTCTAAATTCCAGTGAGTACAGACCCAGAGTTATCAAACATTCCTCGAAAGATAACCCTTTCATTCCTGCAATCATCCTTCTGAACCTCCTCTGAACCCTCCAGGCCTGACTACCATTTTGCACAATAATTGCAGCTTCTGATATGATCAGAATCCATTGGTTGTGCATAACATTATCCAAATCAGAATCAGTGGCAGATGTCATGAAATTTGTTTTAGTTCATTTGTCATTCCTTGTCCCCCATTATTATTTCTCTGGCCTCATATTCTAGTGGCCCAATATCCACTCTCATTTTTCACTTTTTACATACTTGAAAAACTATCCACTTTGATATTGTTTGCTAGCTTGCTTTCATGTTTCATCTTTTCCCTCCTGATGATTCTTTTAGTTGCTCTCTTTAGGGTTTTAAAACCTTCCCAATTCTGTCTTTCCACTAAGTTTAGCTTTGTTCTGTGCCTTCTCTTTTGCTTTTACATTTGCTTTGACACAGTTAGCCACAGTTGTACTATTTTGCCATTTGAGTATTTCTTCATTTTTGAAATACATCTATCCTGCACTTTTCTCATCTTTCTCAGAAACTCGTGCCATTCCTGCTCTGCTGACATCCCTGACTGCATCTCCTTCCAATTTACTTTGACCAACTCCTCTCTCATACCACTGTAGTTTTCTTTATTCCACTGAAATACTACTACGTCAGACTTTACTTTCTCCCTATCAGGTTTTAAGTTGAACTCCGTTATATTGTGATCACTGTCTCCTCAGTGTTCTTTTACCTTGCGTTCCCTAATTACCTCTAGTTCGTTACATAACACCCAATTCAGTATAGCTGATCCCCTAGTAGGCTCAACAACAAACTGCTCTCAGAAGCCTTTTCATAGGCATTCAACAAACTCACTCTCTTGGGATTCATTACCAACTTATTTTCCTGATTGACCAGCATAACATTGCCCTTTTGACTCTCCTTTTCTATTTCCTGTTGTAATCTGTGGTCCACATTCCAGCTATTGTTGGGAAGCCTGTACATAACTGCCATTAGGGTCCTTTTACCCTTGCAGTTTCTTAACTCAATCCACAAGGGTTCAACATCTTCCCATCCTATGTCACATCTTTCTACTGATTTGATGACCGTAGTGAAATTTGAGCTCTCAAACTGTGATATGCGAATTAAGGACCTGGTCATCACTGCTGTACCTGATGGTTCAACAAGCTATGCCTCCTCCAGGCCTGACTACCATTTTTGCACAATAATTGCAGCTTCTGATATGATCAGAATCCATTGGTTGTACATAACATTATCCAAATCAGAATCAGATTTAGTATCACTGGCATATGTCATGAAATTTGTTTTTCTGCAACAGCAGTACATTGTAATACATAATAAAAAGTAAAATACAGTAAGAAGTGTATATATATTTAAAAATTTAAGTAACTAATGCTAAAATTGGGGGGGGGGGGAGTGATGAGGTGGTGTTCATGGGTTCATCATCCATTAAGAAATCTGCCTGAGGGAAAGAAATTTCCTGAAACATTGAATGTGTGCCTTCAGACTCCTGTATCTCTTCTGTGATGGTAGCAATGAGAAAAGGGCATGTCCTGGGTGACAGGGGTTTACAACTTTTTACAACTTATTTTGATCCTGTACAGTTACCCCCACCCCCACCATACCAGCTAGTGATGCAGCCAGTTAGAATGCTTTCCACAGTCCATCTGTAGAAATTTGCAAATCTCTTCCATGACATTCCAAATCTTCTTGAACTCTAATGAAATATAGTTGTTGTCGTGCCTTCTTTGTAACTGCATCGATATTTTGGGCCCAGGATCCTGAAACTGTTAACCCTTTCTGAAGTCCAAATCAGTAATTATCCTACTGACATTGAGTATAAGTTTGTTTGTGCAATACCACTCAACCAGCTGATCTACATCTCTCCTGTATGCGTTCTTGTCACCAATAGTTGTCGTCAGCAAATTTATAGATGGCAGTTGAACTGTGCCTACCCACAATGTTTGTTGTAGTGAGCTCAGTTGGTAATGATTAATAAGTAAGAACATCCAGAGCTTTCCAGCAGAACCTTGCACAGGTGTCAACATGTGATGATATTTCTTTCTGTGATGAATAAAATTTTGTGCTAAAAAGTGATCATTTCAGATTTGAGTAAATCTTTATTGTGTGCTGACATAGTATTTCATGGACTGTTCTGTGCTATAATTAATCTTCCCAAGAAGTCATTCCAAAATGAGATTTAGCTGAATTAAACTGTTTTGATGAAAAGTAAAATACTGTAGATGCTGAAAATATTTGAGAGAAAAATAGTTATCTATGTTAGTGACACAGATGCATTACAAGATTGCCATCACTTTTCACGATACTTCTTTCAGCATTCTCAGCAAAAAGGACTGTTAATTTCTCCTAGTTTCCCAATCTCTGTTGTATCTGCTCTTGTGATGACATGTTCCATATGGCTGCCTCTGAGATATTTTTCTTTTTTCTGAACCATTTCTTCCCTTTTACCACAGTTGCCTAAGCTCTTGACCACATCTCATCTATTTCTCCCATCAATTTTTTTCAAGGAACAAAAATACAGATCGTCCATTGTAATTTACACCACCTTCAATGAGGTCCCACCACCAAACATGTACTTCCTTTCCCTTCCAATTCTGTATTCTGGTGGAATAGTTCCCTTATTGACTCTGGTCTGCTCTCCCTCTCCACAACCACTCCCATCTTACGGCACTTCCTCATGGAAGTGGAATGGCTGCCTTTTAGTTCTTCCCATCCTAACTATCAAGGACCCACACACATCTTCCAGGTGAAGCAGTGCACTTCTTTCAAGCTAATGCATTTTCTTTAATTTCCAACATTAGATGCAGTTTGGGTGATCACGTTGTGGCACACCTGCACTTAGTTCACAGGGATGACCCAAGCTTCACATTGTCTGCCACTTTAATTCTCCGTTCTATTACTAGTCGATCTCTGTCTGGCCTCCTGCATTGTTATAGCAAGGCCCAATATAAGCTTGAGAAATAGAAAGCCTTCTATATATCCACCTTGCAGCCTTCCATTTTCAAGATGGAATTCTACTACTATACAGAATTTGCATATCAGCACTGGCAATTTCTGCTCTGTTATCCATCTGTAACAGTAGTTTAGTTATCTCTCCGTTAACTCTGCTGGAACTTTCCTACATCTCGAGTTTTGAGTTCTCTTGTGTTTGTTGTCTCAAAATTTCTGTCAATAACCTATCACCCAGATTTCACTCACAGTTTATACTTGCAACAATAGAGATATTCACTTTGTTCCATTTATCTTTCCCCAGCCCTCTCTACAACTTAAAACTAACTTGTTTTCACTCTTTCCTAGCTCTGAGGAAACTTCAAGCTGAATCTTTAACTCATTTTCTTATTCTACAATGCAGCTTGAACTGCTGAGAGTTTCTGGAATTATCTAATATTATTTCAGACTTCCAGAAATGAAGGTTTCTGATGTTCAGAACATCTAGAAAACTCCTGTTCCCCTTCTAAGGGCACAAACATTACGAATGATGTGCTATTTTGTAGCCTGGGTAGAGGGAAACCATTCCTTGGTGTAAATATTGGTAACCAGAGATCTTAAAGCTTATTGGTCTCTTTCTGTGATATAAGATCCTGATATTATTCTCCATTCCATATAAATTTGCTTATTCCCAGAATGAAGAGGTGTGTTAGAAAATTAATCTGTCAACCTACTACCTGCTTTGCTCACCTGTTGAATAAGCATCTTCTTTTGATTCTCTGATAAGGTCTGCTTAGCAATGGGGAATTACTTTTCCATGTTATGCTAGTTTCCTCAACCACAAAAGGCAGGTGAGGTGCAGATCATTAAATCATGTTTAGTCCTTGTGGACATGCGTGAACTGTATTTGCACTTTAACCTGAGGAAAAACACTTCTCAACTTTTGTGTGCGCAAGTTTGGATAATATACATATGTATCTATGTTACACCTTTACTGTTTTGTGTGTTGCATTATTTACATTGGATGACCTATTTGCAGCTGAGTCATCTGCAGCTGAACACCAGTAAGACAAAGGAGATCGTGATGGTGACTAAGCCGGCACTTCTCTGTTACTGTTGATGGTGAGGACATGGATGTGGTGAGGACCTACAAGTACCTGGGGGTGCACCTGAATGTTGGACTTAAGTGGAGCACCAATGCAGAGGCTGTGTACAAGAAGGGCTAGAGTCACCTCTACTTCCTGAGAAGACTGGGGTCCTTTGGAGTATGCAGGGCTGTCCTTCACATGTTCTCTCCTTCTGTTGTCGCAGTACAATCTGTGCGGTGGTGAGATGGGGCAATGGTATCAACACAGGTGATGCCAGCAACTTCAATAAACTGATTAGAAAGACTGGCTCTGTTATAGGAGTCAAACTGGATACACTGGAGGCTGTGGTAGAACAAAGGACCCTCTGGAAAATCCAAGCAATCCTGGACAGTGTTTCTCACCCTCTGCATGCCACCTTGGCTGAACAGCAGAGTAGTTTTTGTAATAGACTAAGACAACTGCGCTGCCCTAAAGAGCGTTATATGAGGTCTATCTTGCCTTCTGTCATTAAGCTTTATATTGAGTCAACCTATAGCTGGGGAAGTGATGGCCCCTTCCTGTTAAATTGAGGTAACTTTTTTTTTTATATTCTTTCTTACTTCTCTTTTTATTTTTGTATATCAGTGCATTTGTAATGCTACTATGACACTGTAATTTCCTTTAGGATCAATAAAGTATCTATTTGTCTTTAAAGCTGGATGTTAAGTATGCCACTGTGCTGCATCCAGTAATAGAAAAAATTACAATAAGATACTAATGGTTCTTTAAAGTCCTGTCCAGCTCTTGGCTCCATCCCTTCCCCTCCAACTTTCAAATCCCTTACTCACTCTTCCTTCAGTTAGTCCTGACGAAGGGTCTCGGCCTGAAACGTCGACTGCACCTCTTCCTACAGATGCTGCCTGGCCTGCTGCGTTCACCAGCAACTTTTATGTGTGTTGCTTGAATTTCCAGCATCTGCAGATTTCCTGTTGTTTGCGTCTTTAAAGTGCTAATCATCTTCTCGCTTAATATTTTTGTGATGTTAGACTGCAGAAGGTAAGTATCATGATGCTAAATTCCCCTTTAGTCAAATCTATTAAGTCCATAATATGTCTATACAAGAAACTGCAATTTAAATGTAATTTGCAAGTGTGATGAGAATATTACATGCAAAATTTGTTCTAAAATACAAGTTCCTGTTTATAGTTGATTTGAAACCTGTGAGTAGTGCACCGTTGTAATGTGTCCATCAATCACTTTTATATGTAGAAAATGCTTTAATTCAGGGCTTTTGCGCAGTCGAAGTAGAAATACCTACTTAATCTTGCAACTTCATCTTCCCCCTGCCCTCTCCAACTCCAGTAAAATCTGTTCTAGGGTAGTATGTTACACTTGCAGCCTTTACTCCTTATATTAGATGGGAAACAATTTTTTTGACGATTTAGAAAATAAAACACTCTAGAGCAGGGGTTCCTGAGCTTGTGTCTACTGACCCCTTGCTGAATGGTATTGGTCCATAAGCCAAAAAGGTTTGGGAACTCCTGCTGTAGAGTTAATCAAGACTTTGGATGGCATACATTGAAAACCCAGGAGAGCCTTTGAGTACCTGAAATCCATTCTCCTACACTTCGATTCTACCACTAAACATATCTTTACCATTTCCACCCCACCGGCTGGGATTGCTCCCTCTGTGATTCCCTTGTCCATTCATCCCTTCCACCAGAACATCCCTGAAAGTGGCCTAAGTTCTACATCTGCCCATACACCACTTAATCATCTCCATTCAGGTCCCCAAATAGTCCTTCCAGGTGAGGCAACACCACCTACAAATCTACTGGGGTTGTCTATTGTGTTCGGTGCTTCCAATGAGGCCTCCTCCTGAGACCCCCCCCCACCCCCCATAAATTTAGGAAATGCTTCATCGAGAACCTCCTCACCGTCTGTCACAAGCGGGAATTCCCATTGGCCAAACATTTTACTTCCGATTCCCATTCCTGTTCTGACACATCATTCCATGGCCTCTTGTGCAAAGTTGAGGCTACACCCAGGTTGAAGGAACAGCACCTTATATTCTGTCTGGGTAGCATGCAACCTGATGGCATCAATATCAATTTTTCCTTCTAGTAATCAAATTTCCCTCCACACCCACTTCCTCCATTCCCCACTCAGACCATTTACCTCTTCTCACCTGCCTATTTCTTCCCTCTGTGTTTCTCTCCCCCACCTCCCCTTCCCTTTCTCCTATGGTCCACTCTCCTCTCCTATCGGATTCCTTCTTCTCCAGCCCTTGACCTTTCCTAGCCAACTGGCTTCACCTATCACTTTTTCCAGCTAGCCGCCTTCCCTCCACCCCAACTTTTTACTTTGCCATCTTCACCCTTCTTTCTCAATCCTGAAGAAGTGTCTCAGCCCGAAACATCAACTATCATTAATTTCCATAGATGCTGCCTGACCTGCTGAGTTCCTCCAGCATTTTGTGTCTGCTGCTCCAGTAAGTTTTGATGGATTTAATGTCTCTTGAAATCTCGATAATGAGTATTGTTCTAGATTGATCATTTTGCATTCATGCTCTCAGCCAGGTAGTGCTGGTATAGGAGGACCAATGTGTTTACCTTTTGGGTCAATGTATACAATCGTTGCTTCTTGAAAGCCTGCATGAGCAGAAGCCAGAGCTTTCTCTTTCTGCAATTTGCTTATCTGAATTTATCACAGTGCTACTTGCTGAGATTTGAAGTAAACTGTCTTTTGGTCAGCTGAACTCAAATTAAGTCAAAATGACCGTGCAGTAGATGGGCATATTGCTTCACATTGGTGTCGAAGGTTTTTATCACCTTTGAGTATATTTTTTTTTGTTGCAGCCGTAATAAGCTGGTATTGATGTAGTGGCCTACAGATGCTCACTGATGAAAAACTATCAACAAACTAGAAATAGAGAGCACTAAGGATGATCCAACATGTTAGCAATTGTTCCTTCAAGACTAGTGACCCAGAAAAGCCACTCAGGCTTTAGGAAGTTAGCAGCATGCTTGCATGTGACGAGCTGTGAAAGAAAGTAAATTGCTGAGGTTAATATTTTGATCCTGTAAGTGTTTTTTATGTTTGTTTTCTTTGACGCTCATTGTTCACAGTCACGGGAGCAGCGGAAGATGGAAGCCATCATGCAGGTTTTTGAGAATTTAGAGAAAAGAAAGAAAAGACGCGAACAGGTGGTTGAGCGCAGTACTAGTCACCCTGGCGGCGATGCCAATCCGGAGACTCCAACCACAGATGTGGAGGAGGTGAAACTGGAACCTGCAGCCGAAGAAGCACCCTCCAGTGGGGCAAGAACACCACAGCCTGTGCTTGCAGGGGTAAGCACACGGCGAACTTCACAGTTAGGGGTAAGCAGAGCATTTAATTGGCAAATGAGCTAATACAGCATGAGGAAAGATACTGTTGTTGATGGTAAATTCTGAGCAGTAAAGGTTTGGATTTTTCTGGTGCTAATTGTTCCACAGTCAGTGCTTCATTTGGTTTGATTTTGCTTTTTTACTTGTAATTATAGGAGTACTCAAGCTAATTGTATTTTGTAGTTCATTGCTAAGGGTGTAGTCAGTTATATGTGAAGATGGCATGCAGGATGATTTGTAGCCATTGCACCTCATCTCTTCAGCAGAGTGTAAAACAATGAATCTATTCCACACCAAGAGGGAATGAAGCTCACTTTTCAAGCCCTTGTAAATCAACTCATTTTTGGATACCTTGATTCTTGGACAGTTAATGTGATTTGTTGGAAAAGTTTAAGCTTGTGAAGTTATTAAACCTTGATGTCTTGTGAACTGTAGTTTTAGTGACTGGGAATGGGTGAGAAGATATTCCACTTTTGCAATGGAGAAATGAATTTATCTTGCACCCTAGATTGGATAAACATCTGGTATTTAAAAAAAAAATCCAGAGTTAGTTCAGTGTACACCTTATGATGGATGGAAATTTTTTGAAAAATGGTGAATCTAGAAGGCATAATTATCTTTTTTGTGTTAAAAGAAATGCACAAAATTGATGTGGAAGACAATACAGAAAATATAGCTTATTGCTTCGCATTTGGGGACATTCTCTTATTTACAGTTCAGTTTTGTAATTTTATAACAGGTGATGTGTCAGCCTGCATTTGTCTAACAATTTCCAGATGCAAATCTGGTGCTCTAGTAACTTGGGCATTCTGATTTGTGACTGTAGCTTGTGATAGATCCGTGAATATACTGGTAGTGTATTTTGCACAAACTCATCAAGTTGTAAATAAAAATGCTGGTCATTCTCATCAACTTCAAATGCTAAGACTCTTCCCACAGATGTTTCATGACCTATTTACAAGGTTTTATGTTTTTATTTGAGATTTTCATCTTATATATTTTGCTTTTCCATACAAATTAATACATGGGTTATTAATAAAGTGTATCTATCGGGTGTGTAAATTATATGTATATAATATACCACAAATAACCCTCACATTATAAAATGTTAGTACACTGCCTGAATCAAGTAACTAGTTTGATTTGTTAATCACATATGATATGATCTGCTAACACGAGGAAATCTGCAGATGCTGGAGATTCAAGCAACACACATCAAAGTTGCTGGTGAACGCAGCAGGCCAGGCAGCATCTCTAGGAAGAGGTACAGTTGACGTTTCGGGCCAAGACCCTTCGTCACGACTAACTGAAAGAAGAGCTAGTAGGAGATTTGAAAAGGGGAGGGGGAGATCCGAAACCTCCCCCTCCTGTCTTCTCCCATCATTTCGGATCTTCCCCCTCCCTCCCACTTTCAAATCTCTTACTAGCTCTTCTTTCAGTTAGTCCTGATGAAGGCCCTCTTCCTGAAACGTTGACTGTACCTCTTCCTAGAGATGCTGCCTGGCCTGCTGTGTTCACCAGCACCGTTGACATGTGTTACTTGATATGATCTGCTTTAGGTTTGTTATTTCTATTTTGCTCCAAAGTGAAAATGTACACAAATTTTCTGAAGTTATAGCTCACAGTGACATTTTATAAGCGGAACAAAAAGCCTTGCATTAAGTTGACAATATATTTATCTAACTTTTAAGTCCTATACCACAAAAAGATTTCTACTTCAGACCACTCATATTATTATTAGTGTTAATCCAGTACTGTGACAATGAAATGGCAACTCATTTTCTGTCCCTTTCACCCACTTTACCTCCCCCCTACAGACTTCATATTCTTATTATTTTCTAATTTTTCTATCATTTCTGTCATTTTTGATTCTACGTTAGCAGGTGAGACTGATGTCAAGAGGCAGACTTGTCAGGTAGTAATAAAATTAGAGAATAGCAGTAAGATGTTTTAAGGAATTCAGGTATGATTCAGCTGCAGAATCCATTTACCATAAGACAAAGGAGCAGAAGTCAGCCATTCAGCCCATCAAGTCTGCTCTGCCATTTTATCATGAGGTGATCCATTCTCCCATTTAGTCCCACTCCCCTGCCTTCTCACCATAACCCTTGATGCCCTGGCTGCTCAGATACCTATCAATATCTGCCTTAAATATACCCAATGACTTGGCCTCCACTGCCGCCCATGGCAACAAATTCCACAGATTCACCACCCTCTGGCTAACTGACCTACAAAGGAGATATCAAGGTGGATTTTACTACTCTACCAGAAAAGGTCTTATTTTCAAGACCCCCCTCCCTATGCAATATAAGTTTGAAGTGAATGCATATACTTTTCATGTAAAACTATAACTTGCACCTTGCAACATGTGGAGAATAATATTTAGTGGATGTTACAAACAGACTCAGCGCCTTTTCTGTGAAAGAAGATGAATAAGCATCTACTTCCTATAAAAGCACTTCGTGGCCAAAGTGCAGAACATAAGCTCAAAGAAATAAGCCTTAATTTTGATACAGGCATAAGCATAGAAGGATGATTGGAGGAGAAGTCAAACATAAATCTTACCACTTGGAAACAAATAACAGATTTCCGCTGAGGCTGTTTTTGTTCAATTTCTATATACATTCATGCGTATGGTGAAAACTAGCTGGTGCAGTATACATTTCGCGATTATGTAGTATTCAGGTTGACAGGAGCTAGCTAATTTTAAGTCTATCTGTGTAGCAGTGATCAGAATGTCAGGAAGGTTATATGTTTGGCAGTTTGTCTCCAGTTCAACACTTTAAATGAGGTGGGGAAAAGAACTAAACTTACTGAAAAGACCACCAAGTGAATTTTAGTTCCTGTTTCAGATTTGAATGTGATACTGTAAGTAGTTTTAAAGCATCCATATTTTCTTTACTTTGAGCTGACTTCAGATCATAGTTGATTGAAAACATCTTGGGTAGAGCTGCGAAGTAATGGTCAGAGAACCAGTCCTATTGATTCATGTGTTCCTTTAGTATTAAAAGATTCAGAAGATGTCTCCATCGAAGACTGTTTCCCCATATTCTTCTGGATGAGATGTGTATGTGCAGAAGAAAAAACTGATGTTGTCTACGTATCATCCAAATCAGATATAGTTCTCTTTCCATTATGTGTTCCATATCCCTTTGAACATGATTATGCTATAAAATAATGAGGCTTTTGCTTACAAGTAAAATTTTCTGAGATCAAGGTATTAATATTTGATTGAATTCATTAGAATTGTGCGGAATTAAGATTCCCACGCAAGGCAGATTAATTTGATTAAGAGAATATAAACATTTCCTAATCTCACTAAAAATTAATTTCCCTGACCTTTCTATGTTTTGAACTTGATGCATTTATGTAGGGAAGAAATAAATCAGATAACTTTACAACAATGTCCTTCAGTGTGGATAACATGAGGGAAAACTATCAAAGAGAGAAAACAGGTCTTTGCAGTCAATCTAAATGAAGATACAGAGCCAATTCTAGCTTCTTGGCAGTTCTTTTGGTCTGATTACCATATGTTATGTTCTTCAATTTTTACAATATGTCATCAGTTCATATTATAAAAACAATTACTGGGATAGGCTTTGACTTTTTGAATGCATGCTTGGAGATGAGTTTTTATTTTGGTTAATCATCCTACATCTTTAAAATAGGAGCAAGTTCCTGAGAAGCCTGCTAAGCCTCCTGCATCAAAACCAAACAAGCCACGACCCAAAAATCGTTTCTCACGCTATCGCTCCAGTTCAGCACAGCGACTACGTAGACAACGACAAGCCAGCAGCCAGTCAGAGCCAGCACCAGTGGTCGCAGTGGATGAGGGAGCAGCAGGGACAGTGGTAACAGAATCCACATCTACAGAAGGCATGCCAAGTTCAGGAGCTCCAGGAGTAGAGACCACAACAGGCACTACAGTTGTCTCCCAGCCAAACCGAACCAGTGTCAAGTATCCTAAAACTAAAAGAGTAAGTGTGTGTGTACATGTGATCTAGGTCATTTGCATTGAAGAACTTGTTGATCATTATTCAATGGTCCTGTAATTCTTGGGCAGTTTCTTAAACTATTTTTATGAATTTGGTAAATTTTAAATACATTTATAAAACCTGATGAAATGAATCAATGTATATTCAGTGTTTGGCCCTTAGGGGTTCTTGGCAGATGAGACTATCTTGAATTGAAGATAGTTGGGTTGGAGGGCCTGTTTCCATGCTGGATTTGTTTTTCTATGATTCTATGTTAGCCATGATATAAGTGTACATTACAGTTGGAACTGTGAACCACATAAGACCAGAAGATATAGGAGCAGAATTAGGCCATTTGGCCCATCGAGTCTGCTCTGCCATTTCGTCATTACTGATCCTATTTTCCTCTCAGTCCCATCTCATCCCTTCTCCCTGTATCCCTTCATGCCCTGCCCAATCAAGAATTTATCAACCCTGCCTAAAATGTATATATAAAGGCTTGGCCTCCACAGCTGCCTGTGGCAAAGAATTCCACAGAGTCATCATTTGGGTAAAGAAATTCCTCCTCATCTCCATTTTAAAAGGAAGCCCCTCTTTTCTGAGGCTACGTCCTCTGCTCTTAGACCCTCCCACCATAGGAAACATCCTCCACGTCCACCTTATCAAGGCCTTTCACCAGTCATTAGGTTTCAATGAGATCACCCTCATTCTCCTGACTTCCAGAGCTATCCAACGCTCTTCATATGACAAGTCATTCAATCCTGGAATAATTTTTGTGAACCTCCTTTGAATCCTCTCCTGTTTCAGCACATCCTTTCAAAGATACGGGCAGAAAACTGCTCTCAGTACTCCATGAGAGGCTTCATCAATGCTTTATAAAGTCTGGACGTTACATCTTTGCTCTTGTATTCTAGTACTACTGAAATGAATACTAATATTGCATTTGCCTTCTTCACCACAGACTCAGCCTGCAAATTAACCTTTAGACTTCAGAGAATACTGTACAAGAACTCTCAAGTCCCTTTCCGCCTCAATTTTTTGGATTTTCTCTCCATTTAGAAAATTCAACCCTTTCATTTCTTCTACTAAAGTGCATGACTATACACCTTGCAATACTATTCAATCTGCCATTTCTTTGCTCATTCTGCTAATCCATCTATCCTTTTGTAGCGCCTCTACTTCCACAAAACTACCTACTCTCCACCTACCTTCATATCATCTGCAAACTTTGCAACAAAGCCATCAGTTCCATCATCCAAATCATTGACACGTAACATAAAAAGAATTGGCCCCAACACAGACACCTGTGGACCACCACTAGTCACCAGTAGCTAACCAGAAAAGAACCGTAGAAAACCATAGAAACTACAGCACAGAAACAGGCGTTTTGGCCCTTCTTGGCTGTGCCGAACCATTTTCTGCCTAGTCCCACTGACCTGCACACGGACCATATCCCTCCATACACCTCCCATCCATGTATCTGCCCAATTTATTCTTAAATGTTAAAAAAGAACCCGCATTTACCACCTTGTCTGGCAGCTCATTCCATACTCCCACCACTCTCTGTGTGAAGAAGCCCCCCCTAATGTTCCCTTTAAACTTTTTCCCCCCCTCACCCTTAACCCATGTCTTCTGGTTTCTTCCTCCCCTTGCCTCAGTGGAAAAAGCCTGCTTGCATTCACTCTATCTATACCCATCATAATTTTATATACTTCTATCAAATCTCCCCTCATTCTTCTATGCTCCAGGGAATAAAGTCCTAACCTATTCAACCTTTCTCTGTAACTGAGTTTCTCAAGTCCCGGCAACATCCTTGTAAACCTTCTCTGCACTCCTTCAACCTTATTTATATCCTTCCTGTAATATGGTGACCAAAACTGAACACAATACTCCAGATTCGGCCTCACCAATGCCTTATACAACCTCATCATAACATTCCAGCTCTTATACTCAATACTTTGATAATAAAGGCCAATGTACCAAAAGCTCTCTTTACGACCCCATCTACCTGTGACGACACTTTTAGGGAATTTTGTATCTGTATTCCCAGATCCCTCTGTTCCACTGCACTCCTCAGTGCCTTACCTTTAACCCTGTATGTTCTACCTTGGTTTGTCCTTCCAACATGCAATACCTCACACTTGTCTGCATTAAACTCCATCTGCCATTTTTCAGCCCATTTTTCCAGCTGGTCCAAGTCCCTCTGCAGGCTCTGAAAACCTTCCTCACTGTCTGCTACACCTCCAATCTTTGTATCATCAGCAAATTTGCTGATCCAATTTACCACATTATCATCCAGATCATTGATATAGATGACAAATAACAATGGACCCAGCACTGATCCCTGTGGCATACCACTAGTCACAGGCCTCCACTCGGAGAAGCAATTCTCTACTACCACTCTCTGGCTTCTTCCACTGAGCCAATGTCCAATCCAATTTACCACCTCTCCATGTATACCTAGCGACTGAATTTTCCTAACTAACCTCCCATGCGGGACCTTGTCAAAGGCCTTACTGAAGTCCATGTAGACAATATCCACTGCCTTCCCTTCATCCACTTTCCTGGTAACCTCCTCGAAAAACTCCAATAGATTGGTCAAACATGACCTACCACGCACAAAGCCATGTTGACTCTCCCTAATAAGTCCCTAATAAAGGCTCCCTTTATTCCCATTCTTTCCCTCCTGCCAATCAGCCAATATTTTATCTATGCTAGAATCTTTCCTGTAATGCCATGGGTTCGTAGCTTGTTGAATTGAATTTACTTTACTTCTTACATCCTTTACACATAGGGAGTAAAAATCTTTACGTTATGTCTCCATCTAAATGTGCAATTTATAGTAATTTGTAGTAAATAGTATGTACAACAGACGGTCAATATAGCATAGGAATAGAATTGTATCAGGGTGAATTAATCAGTCTGATGGCCTGGTGGAAGAAGCTGCCCCGCAGCTTGTTGGTCCTGGCTTTTATGCTGCGGTACCACTTCCCAGATGGTGGCAGCTAGAACAGTTTGAGGTTGGGGTTACTCGGGTTCCCAATGATCCGCTGGTCCTTTTTTTTTTTACACACCTGTCTTTTTAAGTGACCTGAATAGTGGGAAGTTCGCATCTACAGATGCGCTAGGCTGTCCGCACCACTCTCTGCAGAGCCCTGCAATTGAAGGAATTACAGTTCCCATAGCAGCCAGTCAGGATGCTCTCAATTGTGCCCCTGTAGAAAGTCCTTAGGATCTGGGTACTCGTACAAAACTTCTTCAACCATCTGAGGTGAAAGAGGTGCTATTGTGCCTTTTTCACCACACAGCCGGTATGTCCTGACCATGTGAAATCCTTGGTGATATGTTGCCGAAGAACTTAAAGCTGTTCCTCTCAACTCCATATCTATTGATGTTGATAGGGGTTAGCCTGTCTCCATTCCTCCTGTAGTCAACAACCAGCTTCTTTGTTTTTGTGACATTGAGGGAGAGGTTGTTTTCTTGACATCACTGTGTCAGAGTGATGATATTTTCTCTGTAGGCTGCCTCATTATTATTTGGGATTAGGCCAATCAGTGTAGTATTGTCAGCCAATTTAATTAACAGTTTGGAGCTGTGAGTGGCGATAGAATCATGGGTAAACAGAGAGTAAAGGAGGGGGCTTAGGACACAGCCCTAGGGGGCTCCTGTGGAGGGGCAGAGGTGAGGGAGCCCACTCTTACCACCTGCCGATGATTTGACAGGAAGTCCAGAATCCAGCTGCACAAGGCAGGGTGGTCTCTAAGCTTCTTATCAAGCCTGGGGGGAATTATGGTGTTGAATGCTGAACTGTAGTCCAAGAAAAGCATTCTCGCATAAGCATCCTTCTTTTCCAGATGTGTAAGGATAGTGTGTAGGGCTGTGGCTATTGCGTCATCAGTCGATTGGTTGTGTCGGTAGGCGAATTGTAGAGGGTCCAGTGTGGGTGGTAGCAAGCTGCAGACGTAGTCCCTGACCAGCCTCTCAGAGTATTTGCTTATTATTGAGGTGAGTGCGACGGGATGCCAATCATTCAGACAAGTTACCTTGGTCTTTTTAGGTACAAGGACAATAGTGGATGCTTTGAAACAGGAGGGTACTCTACACTGGGAGATGGAGAGGTTAAAAATGTCTGTAAACATGCCTGCCAGTTGTGCCGTGCACATCCTGAGTACCTACGCTGGTTCCACAGCCTTGCTACTGTCCACTTGTTGGAAAGGCCTGCGTACTTCAGCCTCAGAGATGACCAAGGTGCAGTCGCTGCAGCGGCTTTCCTTGGGGGCTCAGTCTTGGTGATATCGAACTGAGCGTAAAAACGATTTAGCAGATACTTTATACTTTATTGTCGCCAGACAATTGATACTAGAACGTACAATCATCACAGCGTTATTTGATTCTGCGCTTCCTGCTCCCTGGATTACAAATATTAAATACTAAAAATATTAAAAGTAGTAAAAATTAGTAAATATTAAAAATTTAAATTATAAGTTATAAATAGAAAATAGAAAAATGGAAAGTAAGGTAGTGCAAAAAAACCAAGAGGCAGGTCCAGATATTTGGAGGGTACGGCCCAGATCCGGGTCAGGATCCACTCAGCAGTCTTATCACAGTTGGAAAGAAGCTGTTCCCAAATCTGGCCGTACGAGTCTTCAAGCTCCTGAGCCTTCTCCCGGAGGGAAGAGGGACGAAAAGTGTGTTGGCTGGGTCGGTCGTGTCCTTGATTATCTTGGCAGCACTGCTCCGACAGCGTGTGGTGTAAAGTGAGTCCACGGACGGAAGATACAATGGGGACTTTTAAGAGCCTCTTAGATAGGCACATGGAGCTCAGAAAAATAGAGGGCTATGCACTTGGGAAATTCTAGGTAGTTTGTAGAGTAGTTTACATGGTCGGCACAAGATTGTGGGCCGAAGGACTTGTAATGTGTTGTAGATTTCTATATTCGAAGTTCTCATCTGGGAGAGAGGGCGTGATGTTGACAGCACCATTGCGCTTTGTTTTGAAGACTGTGATGATTTGCATACCTTGGCATAAGCTGCATGTGTTGTTAGTGGAGAGTTGTGTCTGGATCGTGTCCCTATATTATTGTTTCACTGCCTTGATGACTTTGCGTAGATCATAGCTGTATTTCTTGAGTTTCTGCTGATTACCGGCAATGTAAACACTGTCTCGCGTGATAAGTGTTGCTCGCATGGAACTGTTGATCATGGTTTGGATAGACCCCGACTGATTTTCAGGGGACAACATCCTCAATGCACTTC
This sequence comes from Mobula birostris, assembly GCF_030028105.1. NCBI lineage: Eukaryota > Metazoa > Chordata > Chondrichthyes > Myliobatiformes > Myliobatidae > Mobula > Mobula birostris. The sequence goes on along the minus strand of NC_092385.1, from coordinate 75,283,709 downwards.
CAGATGAAGCTTGTGACCCTTTCTTGAACTTGGCAGCATCCTCGTCATGACATCTAGTTGATGTCATCAAAGCAGTTCTGTAGCATGGGGGCCGATTGGTCGGACCACCTGTGGACAGTTTTAACTATGGCCGCCTCTTGTTTCAGCTTCTGCCTGTTAAGCAGTCTCATGTGTGGCACCTTGTCAAAGGACTTCCAAAAATCCAAGTTCGCAGCGTCAACCGATTCTCCTTTGTCTATCCTGCTTGTTATTTCTTCAAAGAGTTCTAAGATTTGTCAGGCAAGATTTTTCCTTCAGGAAACCATGCTGACTATGGCCTATTTTATCATGTGCCTCCAAGTGCCCTGAGCCCTCATCCTTAATAATTGACTTCAACATATTCCCAATCACTGATATCAGATTAACTGGCCTCACTCACAACACGCTGGAGGAACTCAGCGGGTCGGGCAGCATCCGTGGAAACAATCAGTCGACATTTCAGGCCAGAACCCTTCATCAGGACTGTAGAGGAAAGGGGCAGAGGCCCTATAAAGAAGGTGGGAGGGAGAAGGCTGGTAGGTGCCAGGTGAAAAACCAGTAAGGGGAAGGATGAAGGGGTTGGGGAGGGGAGGCAGGGAGGTGAGAGGCAGGAAAGGTGAAGAAGGAATAGGGGAAAACATAATGGGTAGTAGAAGGAGGCGGAACCATGAGGGAGGTGATAGGCAGCTGGGGGAGGGGGCAGAGTGAAATAGGGATAGAGGAAGGGAGGGGGAGGGAATTACCAGAAGTTGGAGAATTCTACGTTCATACCAAGGGGCTGGAGACTACCTAGACGGTATATGAGGTGTTACAAGCAACCCTCCCTTCCTCTATCCCTTTCACTTTGAAGTGTGAGAGGACAGTATGCGGTAAATGGCAGGGCACTTCGGAGCACTGATATACCATGTGATCTTAAGATGCAGGTTTACAGCTTCCTGAAAGTGACAACATGCGTAGATAGGTTGGTTTTTATTATCATCATCAGATGCCGTGCCCAGTTTGAGCTTTGACTGCCGTGGCTCAGACACTCCTGTTTCGGGTCAAGTGGATCAATTCATTGGTATTCATTTCCAGCTCTCTGGCTGCTGTCTCCATCATCATTTGTCTTTGTCTTCCTCTTGCTTTCTTCCCTTCAATCTTTCCCATAATTACTGTGCATTCTGACTCCTCTTTCCTAATCACATGTCTAATGAAGTTACATTGCCTTTTCATGATCGCATACATTATTTCTCTTTGTGTTTGCTCTGTTCTTGATATCCTCGTTAGATATTCGTTTCATCCATGATATTCTTTGCATCCTTCTCAAAAACCACATCTCTGCTGCTTCAATTCGTTTCCTCATGTTACTAGATATTGTCCAAACATTCTGAGCCATATAACATAACTGGATAAACATAACATTTCAGTACTCTGAGACGGGTTGTCATGCCTAGTTTAGTGTTGGTCAGTATACTCTTCATTCTCGTAAAGGTCTCTTTTGCCATCCCAATTCTTCTTTTGATGTCCATGTTGCGCCTGCCATCTGATGTCACCCAGCTTCCTAAGTAGCAAAAGTTCTGTTATTGTTTTATGTCTTCTCTGTTTATTCTCAGCCTGCAGATAGGATTCTCCTCCTTTTTGGATATCACCATACATTCTGTCTTTTTGCAATTGATAGACCCATTTTTGCACTTTCTTCAACAATTAAGTTTTGTAGTTCTTCCTCCGTACTTGCAATTAACACAGTGTCATGTGCATATTTGACATTATTGATGTTTTCACCGCCAACTTTGATTCCCAAGATGTCTCTTTAATTTTTTGTAATATTGTTTCACTGTACACATCAAATAAATCAGGGGAGAAAACACACCCATGTCTAACGCCTCTCTTGATTTTCATAAACTGACTCACTTATCTATTCTTACAGCAGCAGTTTGTTCCCAGTACAGATTTCTGATTAGGCGGAGGTCTTTCGAATCTAGGTCTAGAGTTTCCTGCAATATTTTGAATAACTTATTGGGCTTCACTTTATCAAATGCTTTTGAGTAGTCGATAAAACAAACAAATCTTTTTGCACTTGAATAGCTCGTTCTGATAGTATCCTTAACATCAATATTGCGTTTCTTATACCTTTGTCTTTCACAAAACCACATTGTTCTTTACCTATTTCAGCTTGTATCTTACTTTTAGCTCTTGTCATCAAAATTCTTGGTGATGTGACTCATTAAACTTATGTTCCTATGTAATTCACATTCTATTGCTCCAAGTTTCTTAGGAAGAGTGATAAATACTGATTTTTTTCATCTCTTGTATTATTCCAGTCTCATAAATGTCATTGATTAAATCAGTAACTTTTTTTAATTCCATAATCTTTAAGGGTGATAATTTGTTCTATTACTAATTCATAAGGACCTGCTGCCTTCCCTTCCTTCATCTTATTTATTGCTTTACGAACTTCAGATTTTAAAATACTTGGACCTTCAATGTTTTTCTTAATTTCTGGTTTTTCTCCTTGATTGTCATCAAACAATTCCTGAATATATTCAGTCCATCTGTTCACAATTTCATCTTTTTCCATGATATGGTACCGTCCTCAGCTTTCAAACATCCACCTGAAGAACAGAGGAGCTTTTTACCAGTGATATTCTTGATTTGTTGATGTAACCTTTTTGGATCAGTAATAGGGATTCTTTCTATTTGCTCACATTCCTGGTTTAACCATTCTTTCAAAGTCTAGAAATAGAATCTGTTGAAGATGATAGCAAACATGTAGAAATGAAATTTTACTCTCTAAAGGATGCCTTGGTAGAATCAGCAAAGTCAGTGATTCCTAAAAAAGAAAAAAGCACAAAGAGTAAATGGATGACAGATGAAATCAAAAATCTAATGGAAGAAAGGAGACAAAAGAAAGCAAATCCTATAGATGGGTTGGTAAAGAAGGTAAACATGGCATGCTTGCCTTCATTGTGCGGGTGTCGGGTATAAAAGCAGGTAAGTCATATTCCATATGTACAGTATAAAGCTTTTTGTTTTGCCACATTGGAGTGTTGCATGCAGTTCATTGTATTTCAGAAAGGATGTGGAAACTTTGAAGAAGGTGCAGAAGAGTTTAATCAAGAGTGAGAGCTAGACAAATTTGGATTGTTTTCTGTGGAGTATTGGGAGCTCAGAGGCAACATGGTAGAAGTATAAAAATGATAAGAGGCATAGATAGGGTAAGTAGCTACTCTTTCCCAAGATGAAAACATCAAATATTGGAGGGCAAACAGGAGGAATTTTGCAGATGCTGGAAATTCAAGCAACACACATCAAAGTTGCTGGTGAACACAACAGGCCAGGCAGCATCTCTAGGAAGAGGTACAGTCGACGTTTCGGGCCGAGACCCTTCTTCAGGACTAGGAAATATTGGAGAGCATAGGTTTAAGGTGAGAGGCAAGGGAAGTTTCATGGAGATGTATGTGGCAAGTTTAATTGTGATGGTTTGGGCTGTATCCACTGCATTTCTGTTTGTGGACATGAATGTTGCCATAACAGGTTTTGATGCAACAGATCAAGATGCTCTCCTCTGTGCATCTCCAGAAGCTTGCCAATCTACACAATCCTCTAAGAAATTAGAGGTGCTGTTGTTGTGCCGTCTTTGTGATAACTCTTGCATGCTGGTTCCAGGACAGATCCTCTGAAATGCTAATGCCAAGGAGTTTAAAGCTACTGTCCTTCACTACCATCGTACCGTTAATAATCACCAGCTCATGGACCTCTGGCTTCTTCCTTTTATAAACCATTCATCCAGATTTTCAACCTCCCTCCTATATGCAGATTTGTCAACAACTTTGATTCGGTCAACAATAGTGGTGTCATCAGCAAACTTGCATGCAGTATTGAAGCTCTACTTTGCCACGCACTCAAAAGTATAAACTGAATAGTGCAGGTCAAGTGGTGTATTTGAATTTCCAGAAGGTGCCATATATAGGGTTATTGCATAAAATAAGAGCACATCAGATTTGTAGATAATGTAGTAACATGGATATAAGGATTAGTTAACGAATGGGAAATGGTTTTGGAATAAATGTGACACTTAATCACCAGTGGAATGCCATATGGTTCATTGCTGGCTCAAAAATGTTTGCAATCTGTATTAATGACTTGGATGAAGGAACTCAATGTACTGCAGCCAGACTTGCTGCCTATTTAAATACAACTAGGTAAGCAAATTTTGAAGAGGACTCCAAGTGTGTTCAGTTAGTGAACAAAAATTGCCAGATGTTGTATAATGTAGAAAAATGTGAGGTTATCTACTTTGGAAGAAAGAATGGATAAAACAAGTTATTGTTTAAATGAAATGAGGCTGCAAAATGTAGCAGTGTAATGACATCTGCAATTTAGCATATAGGTCATTAAGAAGCAATATTGCCATTATTGCAAAGGGTAAGGAATAGAATCAGGTTTATTATCACTGGCATGTATCTTGAAATTTGTTAACTTTGCAGCAGCAGTTCAATGCAACACATAATATAGAAGAAAGAGGAAAAACAGTACAATAGTAAGTAAGTAATCAATTGTAGTATGCGTACATTGAATAGATTAAAAATCATGCAAAAAACAAATAATATTTATTAAACAGTGAGGTAGTGTCCAAGGGTTCAATGTTCATTTAGGAATCAGATGACAGAGGGGAAGAAGCTGTTCTTAAATCACTGAGTGTGTGCCTTCAGGCTCTTGTACCTCCTACCTGATGGTAATAGTGAGAAAAGGGCATGTCCTGGGTACTTTGTACGCTAGTACTCAAGATGGAGCCAACTACATTTACATCCCTGTGCAGCTTCTTTTGGTCCTGTCCAGTAGCACCCCCCCCCGCCCCCCCAATACCAAACAGTGATGCAGCCTGTCAGAATGCTCTCCACTGAACATCTATAGAAATTTTTGAGTGGATTTGTTGACACACCAAATTTAAGCTCCTAATGAAGTATAGTCACTGTCTTGCCTTCTTTATAACTGCATCAGTATGTTGGGACCAGGTTAGGTCCTTGGAGATTTTGACACCCAAGAAACTGAAACTGCTCTCTCTCTCTCCTCTTCTGATCCCTCTGAGGACTGGTATGTGTTCCTTCGTCTAACCCTTCCTGAAGACCCAATCAGCTCTTTCATCTTAATGACATTGAGTGCCAGGTTGTTGCTGTGACACGACACCACTCCACTAGTTGGTATATCTCACTGCTGTACACCCTCTTGTCACTATCTGAGATTCTACCAACAATGGTTGTATCATCAGCAAATTTATAGATGGTATTTGAAGTCTGCCTAGACACACAGTCATGTGTATATAGAGAGTAGAGCAGTGGGCTAAGCACATCCCACTGAGGTATGCCAGTGTTGATAATCACCAATCCACACCGGTTGTGGTCTTCTGGTTAGGAGGTCAGGGATCCAATTGCAGAGAGAGGTACAGAGGCCCAGGTTCTGCAACTTCTCAATAAGGATTGTGGAAACGATGGTATTAAATGCTGAACTATAGTCAATGAACAGCATCCTGACGTAGGTGTTTGTGTTGTCCAGGTGGTCTAAAGCCACGTGGAGAGCCATTGAGATTGTGTCTGCCATTGACCTATTGTGGCGATAGGCAAATTGCAATGGGTCCAGGTCCTTGCTGAGGCAGGAGTTCAGTCTAGTCATGACCAACCTCTCAAAACATTTCATCACTGTAGATGTGAGTGCTACCGGGTGAGAGTCATTAAGGCAGCCCACATTATCCTTCTTTGGCACTGGTATAATTATTGCCTTTTTGAAGCAAGTGGGAACTTCTGCCCGTAGCAGTGAGAGGTTGAAAATGTCATTGAATACTCACGCCAGTTGGTTGGCATAGGTTTTCAGAGCCTCACCAAGTACTCGGGATCTTCCGACTTGTGAGGGTTCACCCGTTTTAAAGATAGCCTAGCATTGGCCTCTGAGATGGAAATCACAGGGTCATCAGGTGCAGCAGGGATCTTCACAGCTATCGTTATGTTCTCCCTTTTAAAGTGGGCATAGAAGGCGTTGAGTTCATCTGGTAGTGAAGCATAACTGTTATTCATGCTATTGTGTTTCGCTTTGTAGGAAGTAATGTCTTGCAGACCCTGCAGTGTTGCTGTGCATCCGATGTCACCTCCAACCTTGTTCGAAATTGTCTCTTTGCCCTTGAAATAGACCTCCACAAATCATACCTGGTTTTCTGGTACGTGCCTGGGTCACCAGACATGAATGCCACAGATCTAGCCTTCAGCAGATGATGTACCTCCTGGTTCATCCATGGTTTTTGGTTTGGGAATGTACAGTAAGTCTTTGTAGGCACACACTCATTCACACAAGTTTTAGTAAGGAAGGATCCCCTCGCCCGCATCTCCTCCATTTCCCGCACTTCGGCTCTCACAGCATCCTCCCACCACCACAACAGGGACAGAGTTCCCCTTGTCCTCACCTACCACCCCACCAGCCTCCGGATCCAACACATTATCCTCCGCAACTTCCGCCACCTTCAACAGGACCCCACCACTAAGCACATCTTTCCCTCTCCACCCCTCTCCGCCTTCTGCAGGGATCGGTCCCTCCGCGACTCCCTGGTCCACATGTCCCTCCCCACGGATCTCCCACCTGGCACTTATCCCTGTAAGCACAAGTGCTACACCTACCCCTACACCTCCTCTCTTGCCACCATTCAGGGCCCCAAACAGTACTTTCAAGTGAGGCAACACTTCACTTGTGAGTCTGTTGGGGTCATCTATTGCATCCGGTGCTCCCGGTGCGGCCTCCTCTACATCGGTGAAACCCGACGCAGATTGGGGGACCGCTTCGTCGAGCACCTCTGCTCCGTCTGCCAAAACAGACAGGATCTCCCAGTAGCCACCCACTTCAACTCTGCTTCTCACTCCCATTCAGATATGTCCATACATGGCCTCCTCTACTGCCATGATGAGGCTAAACTCAGGTTGGAGGAGCAACACCATACCGTCTAAGTAGTCTCCAGCCCCTTGGTATGAACATAGAATTCTCCAACTTCTGGTAATTCCCTCCCCCTCCCTTCCCCTATCCCTATGTCACTCTGTCCCCTCCCCCAGCTGCCTATCACCTCCCTCATGGTTCCGCCTCCTTCTACTACCCAGTGTGCTATCCCCTATTCCTTCTTCACCTTTCCTGCCTATCACCTCTTTGCTTCCCTCACCCACCCCTTTATCTTTCCCCTTACTGGTTTTTCACCTGGAACCTACCAGCCTTCTCCTTCCCACCCTCCTCCCACCTTCTTTATAGGGCCTCTGCCCCCTCCCTCTTCAGTCCTGATGAAGGGTTCCAGCCCGAAACGTCGACCGATCTTTTCCACGGATGCTGCCCGACCTGCTGAGTTCCTCCAGCGTGTTGTGAGTGTTATAAAGAAAGGAAAGTTTTACACATCTTTACAGGCACTGGTTAAATCACCACCTGAGTATTGTGTGTATTTGTTATCTGCATATTTAAGAAGAGAGGTGCTTGCTTTAGAAACAGTGCAAAGAAGGTTCACTACATTCATTCCAGGGATGAAACGGTTGACACAAAGAAATGGGCCTATACATTAAAGTTCAGAATAAGACATGTTGTATTGATAAATGAAAAATTCTGCATAGGATTGACAGGGTGGGTGTTGAAAGGATCTACTGGACATGGAAGAACACACTTTGAAGCTATTTAAGCTGGAGATGAAGATTTTGTTTTAGTGTGCTATGAATGGAATTTTCTGCCTCAGAGCTGTGGGGAAAGAGTCATCACTCATTTTCAAGGTAGAGATTTACAGACAAGTAAAGGAAGTCAAAGGGCAAGAGGAGCTAATGTGAAATTGTGTTGAGGCCAAGATTGCATCATAATGGTCTTATAGAGTGGTGGAACTGAAATGAAGAACTGATTGATCTACCACACTTCCTCAAGTTCTTTTGGCAGTCTTATTTTGTCATATGTCAATGCATACAGCTTGATGAAACAATGTAAATATATTGGGAAAAGGTCCTTTACAGTTGTAATGAATTGCTATATTTTTTTTCTAAACTTTTTGTGCTTTTTTGTTGCAGTATTTAGTGTCGGAATGGTTAAATGACAAGGTTGAGCGTTCTGACTGCCCATATGACCGCCCGTTACGCATCACAACTGATCCTACTGTATTGGCAACAACACTGAACATGTTGCCAGGTCTGAGCCATAGTCCTCATATTTGCACAACCCCTAAACACTACATCCGCTTTGGCTCCCCCTTTGCTCCTGAAAGAAGAAGACAAAGAGTTGTGTGTGATGGCAATTATGGATCTTGCAAAAAGGTAAGCATGTTCTTTATCTCTACAACAACTTGATAAATGTTGGATTTAACTTGAAAATATCAGATCATTAATCTTTAACAGTGATTAATGCTGGCATTTCCAGTGTTATCTGCTATTTTCAAGCATCTTAATGGAAACCTTCCGGGTAGAGAATGCAGGCTATGGTCATAATATCAAATTTGTGTTTGAACCACATGTCCAGTATTCTAGTCTCATACTTTATCAGGGGTCAGTTTGCTGCAGTTATATTGAATACTCTTACTCAACTGCTTTCTCATAATTTTCTCCTATCATTTTTGTTTGCAAATTGTGCAAACAGAAAGTGCAACTTTCTGAAGAAACCTATTATACTCAAACGTAGAAGATGTAGGTTCCCAAATGGAACATTTTCCTTACTGTTGGTGGCACTGGTGCATCACCGGGAGACCATAAAATGCATTCAACAATTCAGTGAGAGCTTTGTAGAGCATCACAGTATATTACCAATTGTTGTTTCACATTTCCCATGTGTTGATTTAGTGTGAATTTGCCTCAAGTATGAACTGTGAAATCCTTTGGGGAGCTTGTATGTCTGCCTGTATTATCCCTGATGAAATTCAACAAATTGAGAAGAAACTAAACCATGACCAAATCCAATTAATCAAGCTAGGTGAAACAATTAATTCTTTTGAGAATGTCTGCTTGTATTGAAGAACCTCAATACAACCTCAATGTTCAAAAAACAGAAGAGCTGATTGTGGATTATAGGAGGAATGGAGACAGGCTTGCCCCGATCCACATCAATAGGACTGTAGTTGAGAGGGTGAATTTTTTCAAGTTCCTCGGTATACACATATCCAAAGATCTCATCTTGGCTGTGTGGCAAAATAAGCACAACAGCATCTCTTCCACCTCAGGTGACTGAAGAAGTTCGGCATGAGCCCCCAAATCCTCAAGACCTTCTATAGGGGCACAATTGAGAGCATCCTGACTGGCTGTATCACCGCCTGGTATGGGAACTGCACCAACCTTGATCGCTGGGCACTGCAGAGTGGTATAGACAGCCCAGTTCATCTGTGGATGTGAACTCCCGTCCATTGTGGACGCTTGCAGCAGCATGTGCATAAAGAAGGCCTGAAAGATCATCTGGGACACCAGTTCCCCCAACCACAGACCGTTTCAGCTAATTCTGTCTGCCAAATGGTACCGCAGCATTAAAGTCAAGACCAACAGGTTATGGGACAGCTTCTTTCTACAAGCCATTATTCTTTTAAATTGACATGTCTGTACATTGCGACGAAGTTATAACGCAAAGAATTTTACTCCCTCGTTGTGGGATGGATGTAAGATTTAAATAAATTCACTGTATAGTTGAGTATAGTGGTCTGGCTTCAGACCTCTTTGCTCGTCAGCAAAAACCTAAACTGGTTAACTCATTCCGGCAGACAACTGATTTGAACTAGGAAAGTAGGTTCAATCCACACTGCTGAGGCATGGTGTCCAATTTTGATTGCTAAAATTGAATAAGATCTGTACTTTGACTGTTACTATTGTTGACTCAAATTCTGTGTTCTGCTATTTTCTATAAGCTTTTAGGTTGATCAAATTTAATCAAGCGTTTTGACTTTTGAGGAATTAGACAATTTCACTTATGCATTTCTGACCTTTTGAGAGATCTGATTTTTGTTTGTGTATATGGCATCTGATCATAATGTGTTCGGAATGTGCAATTACAAACCCAACTTCAAGAGGAGGATTATTTTTTTTCTCCTCCCCTGCAGTACGGATTTCTCACTAGATAGTGTACATCGGTTAATATTAATTTCTCTGATACATTAAATTAACAGTTAATTTGGTGCAACACACTGGAAATGCTGGAGGAATTCAGCAAGTTACGTAGCATCTATGCAAATGAATAAAGAGTCGACACTTCAGGCCAAGACTGTTAATCAGGACTCCCAATGAAGGATCACGGGCCAAAACATCAATTGTTTATTCATTCATTTCTTTCGATGTTACCTGACCTGAGTACCTGCAGCATTTTGTGTGTGTGTGTTGCTCTAGATTTCCACAATCTGCAGAATCTCTTCTGTTCTACAGTTCATTTGATTCTGTTCTCCAGGTTCAAGGTTTAAAAGAACTTGATAATCTAATTTGTTAGTTTAGTTACTAAATCAACATGGGAGTTTTTCTCTTTAGTCTTATGATATTGAATCATCCTTATGCTATGTGTTTAATCAAGTGATATAATGGATCATTTTAAGAAATCAATTTAGGAGTAGGATTGTGAATATGATGAGGAATGAGATCCTGTTGTTCTATGGGCTATAATCTTGCACAATTGACTTTTTATTCCTTGATGTTGCAAGATAAAGTGTGTAGTTGTGTCCTGAATCAATATGGCAGAGATTTGGAAAAAATGAAGAAATATCTTACCTGAAGGATGAGAATATACAAACGTTTGTAGATTTTTACTGCTATCTGGTCTATCTTATTACTGGTAATGTCACTTGAGTTTTTATCACATGACCATTCCATCTGGAAAATTGTGTATTTGAATCTATTATGATGTTGAAATAGAATATTTCTTGGGGGTGGTACAGAAGATCCAAATTTATGATCCATATCTCTGAAATAAGTGACTGTAGAATTAATGCAAGTATTGTGATACTAGTTCATACTAGATTCATTGTTCATACTGCTGAAGTCCAAAATTGACTCATTATTGGTTGAAATCCAAAACTTTGCTATTATCGGGATCTAAAATTTGAGAATAGTACATTTGTCTACGGTAGATTTTTGCCAGACATTAAACTTCTTTTAAACTTATTTATAGTTCTCTATACTGCATTTTCCTCAGTGATCCCTCTTTCAAACAGATGGTAGATTGGTAGAAGTAATGCAGAGTTGTGCTTGAACTATTTTGGATAATTAACTTGGTACTTTTCAGAGATGGATGAAACAGGCAATGGATGAGGCCATGGTGCAACTTCCCCTTACACCAAATATAGGACAAGAGACATCACCCATATACCACAGTAATGACAACAACAATATGCCTGAAGTACTGAATGACTCCCATACCTCAACGGGTAAGTTTAAAAAGTAGCTTTGCATTCATTATTATACAGGCCATGTGGTTACCTATTGCTTACCTATTTTGAATATACTTTTTTCTTTTGATTCAATTTTTTAATCCTTATCCAGGGCATCTCATTCCTATTTTTACTAAAATATATACAGTACTGTGCAAAACTATTAGGCGCACGTATAGCTGGGGTGCCTAAGACTTTTGCACAGTACTGTGTCAATGTGAAGCAGAGAGTGAGTTTGTTTATTTGGTGGGAGAAGAGGATGTTCAGACTGGCAAGGGTGGAGTTCTGCCAGAGGGGTATGGGACAGGTGGAAGAGAAATGGGCTGAGGGTTGGCATGGGTGCAGATACACCCAGCCCTGAGACACCAGGAAAGTTATTCCAAACAATTGGAATAGAATATGTCTCTGGTGCTTCCCGCTCCCTTCTCCTTTTCCAACCATGATTCCCCTCTCCCTGCCTCCTTCCCACCATCAGTCCACAGTAGAGATTTCTATCAGAATCAGGTTTACCATGGCTCATATATGTCATGAGTTTTCTTTCTGCTGCAGTAGTAGCAATACAGTGCAATACATTAAATTACCACAATACAGTCCAAAAGTCTTGGGCTCCCTAGCTACATAAGTCTTTGTATCCAGGACTTTTGCAAAGTTCTGTATCTTCAGCACTCTGCGGGTCCAATTCAAAATTTTGCTCACTGTCATCAAACTTTTTCTCCAGTTTCCATTCCCAAGCTCTTTCCTCAGTTCCTCCTATACCAGTCTCATTTTCTACTCTATAATCAATTAATGATTTTCTTAAAGCTTGTTTATATTGTGATCACTATTTTTAAGATGTTCATCATGTCCAGCTTGTCATCTTTTGCTTTATTTCCTAAAGCAGTATGTTGATGGGATTCTCTTATAAATGGTCAACAAAAGATCTTGTAAGCATTGTAATCACTTCATCTGTCTATTCTTTCTCATTTTCTCCTCATTAGTTGAGAAACCAATATACAGTCAGTGGCCACTTTATTAGGTACAGCTGCTTGTGCAGTGCAAATATCTAATCTAATCATGTGGCAGCAACTCTGTGCATAAAGGCATGCAGACATGGTCAAGATGTCCAGTTGTTGTTCAGACCAAATATTAGACAGGGATAGAAATGTGATCCAAGTGATTTTGACCATGGAATGTTTGTTGTGCCAGAAGGGGTGGTTTGAGTGTCTCAGAAACTGCTGGTCTCCTGGGGTTTTCAGCACAGCAGTCTCTTGAGTTTACAGAGATGGTGTAAGAAACTGAAAACATCCAGTGAGTGGCAGTTCTGTGAAGGAAAACGCCTTGATAGTGAGAGAGGTCAGAGGAGATTGGCCAGACTAGTTTAAGCTGACATAAAGGTGACAATAACTCAAATAACCAGGCATTACAATAGTGGTATATCGAAGAATATCTGACTGCACAACTCTTTGAAGTGGATGAGCTACAGCAGCAGAAGCCTACACTGGGTTTCCACGTCTGTACCTAATAAAGTGGCCATTGAGTGTATGTTATGATGGAGAAGGCAATTTAGCCCATGCAACTCTAAGCACAATAATTCCACTATTTTTCCTGTAACTCTGCAACTTCCTCTTCCTCGCATACCCATCAACTTCCCTGTGATTCTTTTGCCACTTACCTAAGCCAGGGATAATGTATTGTACCTAACATCATTGGGATGAGGTGAGAAACTGAAGCACCTTGTAAAAGCCCATGCTATCACAGTTAGAACATGAAAACCCTAAGCAAATGGGATATGAAGTCAAGATTGAACATGCATTGCTGGAATAAAACAGGAATGTAATTTCCTATAATACTTTTATTTTTATTCATTTTGTATATTTCTTCCTCCATTTCCTTTTCATGATCTGTTGATACTGTATGTACTGCAGAAAGTTTCTTCTAGTGAGGACATATGGAATCTGGCTGGCTTTGTCCTCTCTTGCTATTTTCATAGTTTTTGATGTGCACAGTTACCCTTGCACCTTTCATCCTTACTGAAATGTTCTAAATGTAATTTTTATTTCATTATATTGGATTATTGCTGTTAGCATATCCACTGCTAACTTCAGAAAATACATAGAACCAATCTGTTTGGAGTCAAATAAGCTTTGTTGCATTTACTAAATATTAGTTTATTCAACATTCTGCTATTTAAAAAGAAACCTTTCTGAAAATTATTGAGGTTAAGATTGTAAGTTCCAGTCCTGATCAGAATTTGTTGCTTAGATGTTCAGTTATTCTAAACGAGGAGTAAACATGTTAATCTACATTTGTGGTATTTTGATAAGAGCATATTAAATTTTTATGAAAATGACTCAAAACAAATGAAAGATCTGAAAACAAGTGGAAAAAGCAGCTGTGCAGGAAACATTCATGTATTCATTATGCCCTGCATCTTGACCTCAGCACCTTGTGTACAGTGTAGATGTGTGCGCTTTCTAATGGCTGTTAGATAATTTTATTCTGTTTTGTAGAGTTGATTGCACCTCTGAAGAAACGAAAGACACGGTATCTGTCAGACATGAGCTTGACTGATTTGACAGGACCTTGTAGTCCACTGTCAGCGCCAGCATCTGTCACGGACACTGTCATGTCAAGTCCGACGATAATGATGCCTTGCACCTTGTTTCCAGGAGAAGAGGATAAGAAAAATGGATATAATACGGTTTATTCTCCCCTTCATTCCCTTGCTGCTAGCAGATGTAATACTCCACTACAATTTGAGGTAAATAAATTTTCACTAATGAAACATGTTAATCTTTTGTTTTTCTTTCTCAATGAATAAAACTGTTCCAAAAGTGGTTTTTTGTTTTAAAAAAATTGTTTTAATTTGGATACGAATGGGCTAAATTTTATGCCAACTGACCAAAAGTACACTGCACTGATTCATTATGATACCAGCAGTATTTGCCTCTTCACAGTCTAAATGCATGTGATGTTGAGATTTTATCAGCAGCAGCATTGGACAGTAGATTTCATACTACTTGTTAATTTCCTGATGTGTTTACATAAGTTGTTAAGCCTTTAAAAATAGGTCTGTAAATATAGGCTTCAGACAAATCAGGGAATGATCATCTCATTTTGTGCTCTATTTTGTAAACTTTTAAAAATAACTGATATATTTCAAATATGCATCCTTCAGAATTCTGGTGGCCATGTTTCATCTTTCAGAATTCAGTTTTGTCAGGTAATACTGAACAAGTGATATAATTTCCAGGCCCCATTTTTACTGTTATTTTAAAAATGTTGATATTTGATATAACCTATAGATATAACCGGGGAGGACATACCATTTTTGTATGTAATTGAAATAGTTCTTCCCAGTGGTTATGATGGAAAGCTATTATCCTACATAACAGCAATCTCGGTCTTAAAACAATAATAGAAGTAGATGCCTTTATCAACAGTATGCTTTATAGAAATAATAATTTGGATAAATCTGATTAAAGTTACAAATTCATTTTTTGCAAATTTGTTTAAAAGTTGAATTTAATCTGTTCCTTTTCATTGATTATACAAAATAGTATTAAGTGGAACTGTAGATGTGGCACTCTTGAACCTATCCTGCATTTAAGTAGCAAAAAAAACTGTGAGCATTTGCATTTATCTCTCATAATACGATATTTTTTCATTGCTTATACAAAACAGCTTACTAATCAGTCTACACAAGAGTTTCTGCAGATGCTAGAAATCTAGAACAACACAGACAAAATGCTAAAAATGCATTTTTGTGTGTTACTAATCAGTCTGCTAATCTGTAGCTGAGACACTGCAGTTTTAAGGAGGCTTTGATAGAGTTAGGGTGGAATTGGATGATTGCAGTCTGCTCTGTTGTCATGGAAACATTGCCAATAGTATAAAGAAGTAATTAAAATAAGAGAATGGGAGAAAATCATGATTTTTTTTCCACTGTACATTGTCTTATCATGAAAATATAACTATTATAAAAATATAACCATTGGAACAGTTTTATAACACTATAATATGAACAAGAATGTCCAAGAAGTGTTTAAAGTGCAAGGCAACATAAAGTGTACTTCTCAAAGCTTCTTTTAATATACTGTAGTAAAGCTTTTAGTAGTTTTATATTTGTACATAAATTTGCAGTCACATAATAAATAAAAAGCAGGAATCTTTTCCCTCTTCACTTGGTGAATAGTTGGCTCAAACCAATCCCACTCCAAACTGTCAGTGTTTCTGAAAATGTATGGGGTTTAAAAAAAGGTAATGTCGAAACCTGTTGAGATTTTCTGTAACATGTTTCAAGGTCTTTCTCTAACAAGAAACTATAGCTGCTAATCCAAAACTATAACTGCTAATCCAATAGAGTCATCTATTCAACACCTGACATTTTCTCTACTACTTTCCCACTAACGATAAATACTAATTTGTTGCGTGCAAGAGAGGAGGTGCTCAAAAAGCTGCAAGACCTAAAAGTACATAAGTGACCGTGCAATTTCCAACTTCGCATTTCATTTACTACTTTCTTGTCCATTCTCCTAAGTCCTTCTGCATCTTACCTGTTTCCTCAACTCTACCTGTCCCTCTGCCAATCTTGGTATCATAGAAACATAGAAAACATACAGCACAATACAGGCCCTTCGTCCCACAAAGCTGTGCTGAATATGGCCCTACCTTAGAACTACCCAGGCTTTACCCATAGCTCTCTATTTTTCTGAGCTCCATGTAGCCATCCAGGAGTCTCTTAAAAGACCCTATCATTTCCACCTTCGCCACGGCCACCGGCAGCCCATTCCACTCACCACTCTCTGCGTAAAAAAAACTTAGCAACAAAGCCGTCTATTCCGTCATCTATGTCATTTATATACAGCATAAAAAAGAAGTGGTCCCAACACCAACCCCTGCAGAACACCACTAGTCACTGGCAGCCAACCAGAACAGGATTTCTTTATTCCCACTCGCTGCCTTCTACCAGTCAGCCAATGCTGAACCGTGTTAGTAACTTTTCTGTGATACCATGGGCTCTTAAGTTGGTAAGTAGCCTTGTCAAACATCTACTGCACCCTAACCATGGACTTTTTAACTCTCCTCCCATCCGGTAGGCGCTACAGGAGCCTCCGCTCCCGCACCAGCAGGCACAGGAAGAGCTTCTTCCCTGAGGCTGTGACCCTGCTGAACCGCACATCACAGTGCTAAGCAATATTGCACCCATATTGTACTGTCTCAGTACTTTTATATTTGTGTGCTATAGCACTTTTTATTCACAGTTATTTTGTAAATAGCACTATTCTTTGCATTTCTGGTCGGATGCTAAATACATTTCATTGGCTTTGTATCTGTACACAGCACAATGACAATAAAGTTGATAAAGTTTATCTAACCTACTATAAATTCCTCAAAGAATTCCAACAGATTCGTCAGGCAGGATTTTCCCTGAAGGAAACCATGCTGACTTTGTCCTATCTTTTCCTGTGTCACCAAGTATTCCATCACCTCATCCTTAATAATTCATTCTAACATCTTCCCAACCACTGGGGTCAGGCTAACTGGTCTATAATTTCCTTTCTGCTGTCTTCCTCCTTTCTTAAAGAGTGGGGTGACATTTGTAATTTTCCAGTTCTCTGGCAGCATGCCAGAGTCCAGTGATTTTTGAAAGATCATTTCTAATGCCACCACATTCTCTAACGCTACCTCTTTCAAAACCCTAGGGTGCAGTTCATTTGGTCTGGGTGACTTGTGCACCTTTAGGTCTTTAAGCATTTTGAGCACCTTCTCTCTTGTAACAGTAACTGCACCCACTTCACTTCCTTCACACACTACAATATCAGGTAAGCTGCCAGTGTCCTCCACAGTGAAGACTGATGGAAAATACTTATTTAGTTCATCAGCCATCTCCTTGTCTCCCGTTATTATTTCTCCAGCCTCATTTTCTAGTGGTCCGATATCCACTCTCATTTCTTTTATTTTTAATATACTTGAATAAACCTTTACTATCCATTTTGATATTATTTGCTAGCTTGCTTTCATATTTCATCTTTTCCCTTCTAATGATTTTTTTAGTTGCTCTCAGGTTTTTAAAAACTTCCCAATCCTTTATCTTCCCACTAATTTTTGCTTTGTTGTGTGCCCTTTCTTTTGCTTTTACAATGGCTTTGGCTTCCCTTGTCAGCCATGATTGTACTATTTTACCATTTGAGTATTTCTTCAGTTTTGGAATGCATGTGTCCTGCACCTTCCTCGTTTTTCCCAGAAATACATGCCATTGCTGCTCTGCTGACATCCCTGCCAGCAGTTCCTACCAACTTACTTTGGCCAACTCCTCTCTCATACTACTGTAATGTCCCTTACTCCACTGAATTACTGCTACATCAGACTTTACTTTTTCCCTATTAAATTTCAAGTTGAATTCAATCATATTGTGATCATTGGTTCCCAAAGGTTCTTTTACCTTAAACTCCCTCATCACCTCCGGTTACATAACACGCAATCCAGTATAGCTGATCCCCTAGTAGGCTCAATGACAAACTGCTCTAAAAATCTATCTCTTCGGCATTCAACAAACCCACTCTCTTGCGATCCATTACCAACCTAATTTTCCCAATCAACCTGCATGTTAAAATTTCTCTTGTCTACCATAACATTGCCCTTTTGACTCATTTTTCCTATTTCCTGTTGTAACCTGTGGTCCACCTCCCAGCCACTGTTGGGAGGCCTGTATATAACTGCCATCAACTTCCTTTTACCCTTGCAGTTTCTTAACTCAACCCTCAAGGACTCAACATCTTCTGATCCTATGTCACATCTTTCTACTGATTTGATGCCGTTATTTACCAGTAGAGCCACACCACCCCCCTGCCTACCTTCCTGTCGCTCCGAAATAATGTCTAACCTTGGACATTCAGCTCTGAGCTGCAACCATCCTTCAGCCACGATTCAGTGATGACCACAACATCACACCTGGCAACCTGTTATCTTGCAACAAGATCATCACCTTATTTCTTATACTACGCACTTTTAGATACAACACCTGGAGTACCATATTTGCTATCCTGTCTGATTCTGCATCCCTAATGATTTGATACTCAGCCTGTTGGTTGCAACTAGGTCCCATCATCTGCCTGCCCTTCCTGACAGTGTGACTGCATGCTACCTTTACTTTTTTACCATCTGTCCTATCCTGATTCCCTTCACTCCAGTTCCCACCATCCTGCCGAATTAGTTTAAACCCTCCCCACCAGCTCTAACAGACCTGCCTGCGAGAATATTGGTCCCCCTCGGGTTCAGGTGCAAATGGAATAAGAACAGTGGCACTCTTAAAACCTCCTTGCACTTAAGTAGCAAAAGCTGTGTGTTGTGAATATTACCATTTATCTCTCTCATTATGATATTGCTAACTAAGTTGTATGTTATTACTTTCTACTGTCTTTATTATTCTTTTGCTTCACACAACCTGATTTTTGCAGACATACAAGAAATGAAAATTGAAGATGCTTGCAAGTCAGTTGACAAACCATGTTTGCTGATTTAGTTATCTAACCTTTAAATTTTCTCCCCATTTTTCTGCCAAACTTCTGCCTTTCCTAATTTTAGGAGGGGCACAAAGAGATCTGGTTGACTGATTAGTTTACTTCAATATTTCCATTTGAAACGGACTTTATTTGGTGCCTTCCTGGTTGATAGCCGAAGATATGGGATGTGCATGCAATTTTAGAGGTGTGAGTCCACATTATCATCTTTGCTGTTCCTTCAAATCACAAGATGATCTAGTGATGAATTGAAAGATCTTTCAGTTTGGTACATATGTTGATTCAATCAGCTTATGATTTGGATATCTAAAAGTTTATGAACAATGCTCTCTCTTTACATTCTTTTAAGTCATTTTTGGCACACTACAAACTATTTTGTATCTTTCTACTAGAACTGTTTTGGTATTGTTTGCATTTTCTAAAACTATCCTAAAAATGCTTTCTGTAAAAATTAACTGGAAATTTTATGTACAATATATTGCTAAATTTTGCTTTGATCCTTAAGGGAACGTCAAAGGTGTTGGTTTATTATTGTCACATGCAACGATCAGCTTACTTTGCATACTTTTCATACAGATCAAATAATTACACAGTGCATTGAGTAAAACAAGGTAAACGATAACAATGCAGCAAAAAGTATAAAGGCCTACAGAGAAAGTGCAGTGCAGGTGAACAATAAATTGTAAGATCATAATGAGGTAGATTGTGAGGTCAAGAGTCCATCTTTTTGAATAAAAGATCTGCTCAAGAGTCTCATAACAGCAGGATAGAACCTGTCTTTGAGTTTGGTGGCACATGTTTGTATCTTCTACCTGATGGAAAAGGAGAAAAGAGAGACTGCCCGATGTCGGTGTATCTTTGGTTATGCTGACTGCTTTACTGTGGCAGTAAAAAGTGTAAGCAGAGTAGATACAGGGAAGCCTGTGATGTGCTGAGCTGTATCCACAACTGTCTGCAATCATTTGTGGTCATGTACAGAGCAGACTGTAGTGTATCAAGACAGAACAGCAAATACTTTGCAAAACAGACCAAAAAACCTGGCATTAAATGTTATTTCCTGATGTCGAGGGCTGGGAACTGTGGACAAACAAATTCTGATTTCATATCCTTCATAGCATCTTCCAGTTTATGTCACTGATTGAAGTTTGAGAGCTGATCCCAACCTATCCTGTTGAGCTTGAAATAGACAGTTAATCCATTTTCTCCCTTTCATCTCTTGAAGTTATAGATCCCTTACTGAACTATGTTTTTATTTATGCCTGGAGCCTGTTATTTATAACCTGACAGTAGTAGGTTTTCCAGCAAAATATTATCTTTTTTTCCCAGCTCCGCAACAACACAATATTTCCAGAGATTATCACTAATAGCAATCACAAAAGGGACTAGGAGACTTTCGCGTCAAACTGGACTCAGTATAACTAAGCTGTACTCTGAATTAGCCCATTGAAAGCTACAATGAGACTTTTTTTCCAAACACTTTCAAGTTGGGATTCCTTGCTCTCACTGGGATGAACACTGTTAGTGCACGAAGTCCTACCGTTAAGCTGGTCCCAGTTTGTTTATTGGATCACCAATTAAGTAGAACAGTTCTGCTCAGCGAGAGATAAGCAGCAAGATTCCCCACTTTTTGTAACTATACAATAAGCCATGAAACCAGCAACAACACAGTATTTCCAGAGATTTCCAGTATTTCCAGAATACCATATGATTTCATACAGACATAACCACTGGATTGAATGGAAGTGTACCACAGAAATCACTGTATTAATGACATCAAATTTATTTTGAAATCTAAAACAACATATGACAGATTGTGGAAATGAGATAAAACAGAACATTCTACGAATTTTTCAACAGATTAGATAGCATCTATAGAATGAAAGAGTTGTGTTTTGAGTTATTGAAATATTTAGTGCACTGAGTATTTTTGTTTTAATGCAGAATTGTTGTAGTGAAAGATACTGTTTATGTACTCTTAGTAGTTAGATCCAGTTGTGTAAAATTTCATTCAGTGCTACTGACCACCCACATGCCTCAATCTTATTAGATACAGTGGCATGCAAAAGTTTGGGCACCCCTGGTCAAAATTTCTGTTACTGTGAATAGCTAAGCGAGTAAAAGATGACCTGATTTCCAAAATGCATAAAGTTAAAGATGACACATTTCTTTAATATTTTAAGCAAGATTACTTTTTTTATTTCCATCTTTTACAGTTTCAAAATAACAAAAAAGGAAAAGGGCCCGAAGCAAAGGTTTGTGCACCCTGCATGGTCAGTACTTAGTAACACCCCCTTTGGCAAATATCACAGCTTGTAAACGCTTTCTGTAGCCAGCTAAGAGTCTTTCAGTTCTTGTTCGGGAGATTTTCGCCCATTCTTCCTTGCAAAAGGCTTCTAGTTCTGTGAGATTCTTGGGCCGTCTTGCATGCACTGCTCTTTTGAGGTCTATCCACAGTTTTTCAATGATGTTTAGGTTGGGGGACTGTGAGGGCCATGGCAAAACCTTTCGCTTGCGCCTCTTGAGATAGTCCATTGTGGATTTTGAGGTGTGTTCAGGATCATTATCCAGTTGTAGAAGCCATCCTCTTTTCATCTTCAGCTTTTTTTACAGATGGTGTGATGTTTGCTTCTAGAATTTGCTGGTATTTAATTGAATTCATTCTTCCCTCTACCAGTGAAATGTTCCCCGTGCCACTGGCTGCAACACAAGCCCAAAGCATGATCGATCCACCCCCGTGCTTAACAGTTGGAGAGGTGTTCTTTTCATGAAGTTCTGCACCCTTTTTTCCTCCAAACATACCTTTGCTCATTGCGGCCAAAAAGTTCTATTTTAACTTCATCAGTCCACTGGACTTGTTTCCAAAATGCATCAGGCTTGTTTAGATGTTCCTTTGCAAACTTCTGACACTGAATTTTATGGTGAGGACGCAGGAAAGGTTTTCTTCTGATGACTCTTCCATAAAGGTCATATTTGTGCAGGTGTCGCTGCATAGTAGAACAGTGCACCACCACTCTAGAGTCTGCTAAATCTTCCTGAAGGTCTTTTACAGTCAAACGGGGGTTTTGATTTGCCTTTCTAGCAATCCTACGAGCTTTACTCTTGGAAAGTTTTCTTGGTCTTCCAGACCTCAACTTGATCTCTACCGTTCCTGTTAACTGCCATTTCTTAATTACATTGCGAACTGAGGAAATGGCTACCTGAAAATGCTTTGCTATTTTCTTATAGCCTTCTCCTGCTTTGTGGGCATCATTTATTTTAATTTTCAGGGCTAGGCAGCTGCATAGAGGAGCCCATGGCTGCTGATTGTTGGGACAAGGTTTGAGGAGTCAGGGTATTTATAAAGCTTTGAAATTTGCATAACCTGGCCTTTCCTAACGATGATTGTGAGCAAACCATAGCCCTAACCAGCTGATTAAGGTCTGAGACCTTGGTAAAAGTTATCTGAGAGCTCAAATCTCTTGGGGTGCCCAAACTTTTGCATGGAGCTCCTTTCATTTTTTTTTCCACTCTAAAAGTGGACAAAACAAAAATAATACACTAATCTTGCTTAAAATGTTGAAAAGAATGTTTCATCTTTAACATTATGACTTTTGGAGATCAGTTCATCTTCTACTCACTTAACTATCACAGTAACAGAAATTTTAACCGTGGCGCCCAAACTTTTGCATGCCACTGTACGTGAAAAAAATTGCCTCAATTATGATCCTAATTGATACTTGAGAAATGTGGACAAAGGTGTTTTTTAAAGTATTCCATTCTTAATTTTTGGGACAGTTGCAGCCTTGTTAACACTAATCTGAAGGATCTACTGTATTCATTAACTAATGTCTTCATTACATAATGTTCTCTTTTTAAACAGCTTGTGAAGAGAGGAGGAACTGCAAGTTGATGTACTCCCTTTTGTAGGAATTCTAAAGCAAAGCTAATGTGTTTATTTCTCCACTAATGGTTTGTTATTTCTCTCCAGTCAAACTTGCCCATTTGTGTTGAAGTGGTGACTGGCAAGAATCATCTGGAATAATTTTCCTTTGGCTCCTGACTTCGGATAGGATAGTTGCATCTTCCAATTAACCAATAATATTTTCATGATCATACATGCAAATGTATGCTATATTTGGCCATGATATATTAAGTAGTATTTATTTCTGAAGTAAGTCCTTACTTTTTGCTGATGCTTAGGTATTAAAAATTACCCCTTGCGATGTGTGCTCTTAGTATTTCATAAGGGCAAAGCACAATATGTTTAGTTCACCCTATATTTTTACAACATGAAGGTTTATGGGCCAATTTAATTTGTATTATTATTTACATCAGTCTTTTAAAATACTATTTTGTAAGTGTTTTAGATCATAATAGAAATAAAACCTAAATAACCTACTGAGCTATGTTTTGTATGTATATGTTGGTGTTTATGTTGAATTGTGCCATCACCCTCTTTGTTCTGCAGGTTACCTGTGGAAAAAACTGAAACAAAATGTTCAGATCTGAGGTATACTGACAGAATAGAGTTCAGTTTCTGCCAGACTTTTAGAGTGGTGAACTGATTAAGTTCCTTGAGGAAAAAATATAATCTTCCCCTTCATCCAAAACTATTTCAAGTTTACTATGAGTAAAGATCAAGGGAAATATTATTTTCCTGAGCTCCATCTCCTTAAATGCATTGCCTCGGAGGTTATCTAGATACTGATATTTTGTAGCTGTTGTCTTCGCAATATTGCTCTTTCAATTTCATATGTTACTAATTTATTGCCTCTACGAATATTATGAATATCAATCTGAACTAGTAGTGGATGAATGAAGAATATGTTGATGAGCCTGGAGAATATTTAAGATTATATTGAAAATGCATTCCAGTGTGAGTTAACCCTATCATATTGCTGATAACTATAAAGAACTGTTATTGATAACCTTAATACATGATATTTCACAGAATCATTTTAATTGCCATAGTTTCAAGACCGAGGAGCATTTTGGAACTGGTTTCCTGAGAGAAATTCTTGACAGCCTGAGAACATAAGGCTTTAATCTTGCAATTGTGCACATCCGGCTTCTGACATGCTTGCCACAACGGACTCTATGGAGTCTAAACATTGACATGTTGCCCTTTTTAATCTTCTAATGCTTCTTCATAGATTAAGAAACATTTCAGATTTATTTTGCATTGTCATTTTATTTTAATAAACCCTAACATTAAGCCACAGGTTATTGTTTTATTCTTGTTGTGCTTTGGTTTACAAACAAACAGTGGGGAAAAAAGGATCTTTGATTATGAACGTAAAGGGATAAAGGTGAATTGGCACCTTCCTATAGTAACCCATTGAACAGGACAGATCTGGCAGAGATTGTCAATATTGGTTTAGTTTTCTATGCGGGCTGTGTTTCACTGTTCTATGTTGCGGTTTTTGCTAATTGCAGCACAGTTGCGTAACACTTTTCAGGGCCAGTGATCGGGCTTCAATTCACACTGCTGTCTAAGGAGTTTGTGTGTTCTCCCTGTGACTGTGTGAGTTTCCTCTGGGTGCTCCAGTCTCCTCCCACATTCCAAAGACTTATGAATTAGAGTTAGTAAGTTGTGGGCATGCTGTTTTGGCACCAGAAGCATTGCAACGCTTGGGTACCCCCAGCGCGTCTCGGACTATATTGGTGTTGATGCAAATGACGCATTTCACTGTATGGTTCATGTTTCGATGTGCTTGTGACAAATAAAGCTAATTTTTTTCTTCGAATTACTCTTAATTTGGGGGGTTTTATTTTTCAGTGTCAAATTTCATCTTTGACATCCATTGTTTTTATGTTTGATGCTCTGTTACTCAGCTCTTACACTTTTATAGCATAGTAGCAAGTCGCTGTTTTCACGCCTTATCTAGAAGGCCCTGGATCTGTCAAATATCGTGTGATATTGCATAGAGGGCAGAGCAAAGCATTCCAGTTTTTTAATGCCAGTCCAATTTTTTGTAATTTTGGTTTATTTATGTAGCTTTTAGTAAATGTTTCATTTTTGGTCTGGCTCCTCAAATTAAGGGAGGTTCAACTAAGTGAAACTGATCTTTGTTTCCTCTATTTGATCTTTTTTTCCTCTATTTACAAGGGTTGAGGGTTCTTTTGTAGATTTATATCAATGTTATTAAAACAACACTTATTGAACCAGCTTCTTAATTACAAAATGGTTTTGTTTCAATAAATTAACCCTGTTTTAGAATATTATCAGGTTGCATTTTGACATTGTGTATTTACAACCAGTCTTATCTTTGATTGCAAGTTGCCAGTTAGTTGTCTTTGAGTTAAAACATATTCTCTATCTTGAGTTTGTTTGTAACTAAATCAGATTTACAATAAATGACTGTGGCTTTCTCTTGCTTTTGCTTACTCAACTTGTGAGTAGTGTTCTAATAACATGCTTTTCCCTTCTCTTAGAACATTTCCTCTCCTGAGAGTTCCCCAGTGCATAGGCCTGAGCCGTTTTCACCAGAGGTAGTTATCCTAGTATCTCACTTAGACTAGAAAGGCTGAAATAAGCCCCTGCAGCATCTCTTCTCACCCCCTCTCTCTCTTAGTTGGTGATCCAACATATTCTTTTTACAGCATGATTCTTGTATTTATTCATCTGGTTGAATTTGTATATGTCTAGCTTAAGTCACTGATTTTTCCAGAAGAGTGATATGGGGTAAGAATAAAATAGTAATGATAACTGGAAAGGAGAAAAAGAGAGAGAGAGGGGGAGAAAGAGAGAGGCAGTGAATGGAGCCCGGGATCTGTCTGTGTATCTGAGACAGCAAAGCATTAAATGGAACACATCCAGTGGAACTTGGAACTCCAAAGCATTTAATGCTGACTGGCAAAATTAATATTATTTGACTTATTTTCATGTTTGCTAACTGTTGTGTCAATTCATTAATTTGGCTGATCTTGCGTTTAAACTGGAGCACGTTAACACACATCAATTCTTTGTGAGTGCTAATAAAGATCCATTTATGGTGTGATTCAGTTTCTTTAAATCAAGGGTTATGAACGGTTCCAGCAAGTCCAGCATTCATTGCCCACCCTTTTTGCTCACTTGCAGACTAGATCAGTTTAGAAAGTAACTTCTCGGACTAAAACTGAGGATGTTGGACGTATTCATAAATTGTATCTAAGTATAACTTATAATTTTCACTTTCACTTGGGGTGATGAAACAAACTTATTTCAGTTGGGTTAAAATATCTCACCAGCTTGCATTTTACTACATTCACAATGATTTTCAATGCTGTGTGTCTGTTTAGTCAACATAACAAAATAACTATAATCTATCACTTACTACTCAGAATACATAAATACGAAAGCAATGACCTATTTTTAATTATAAGCAAAAACTTACTTACCATCCAAGCCCAAAATTACTCCTCCAGAAATGCAGGTACGCCCAAAGGCTACTGTGGTTCTTGAATATCTGAGAAATGGAATTGTCTCAGTTTTACAAACTAACATGGAAAATTTGGTTGGGCAAGTCCATTAAATCAATACTCTATAGTAGGAGTTCCCAACCTGTGGTCCACTGACCCCCTTGCTTAATGGTATTGGTCTGTGGCATTAAAAAAAAAAGGGTTGGGAACCCCTGCATTATAGGTTGGTTCCAATTAACATACCAATGTTTACTTAAATTCTGCAGAGCTAGGGCAATCTTGTCCCACCTTCATTTGCTCCACAGTAAGTTTCCTAGTGGAAAGTGCATGTGGTATTCCCATTGTAATAGAGTTTGGCAGCACAGAACACATAGCTGTTTGGTGTTTGCTGCTGTTATCATACAGGCAGTAACTTAAATGATAACAGCTGTATGTACTGTAGAATATTCCAAGTCTGCAAATGTACATACAGAAGGAGGCAATTTGACCTATCGAATCCCTGCAACATAATCCCATCAGTCCCGTTTTTCAGTTTTAAAAAATGAAAACTGCAGATGCTAGAAATGGGAAATAAAAGTGAGTCTGGAAAGACTCAAAGAAACAGATACTGTTTCAGCTCCCAAGTCCTTCATTAGAAGATATGATGAGTGGTCCCAAACCTGAAATATTAAACTCCTCAGTGGTACTGCCTGACGTGGGTGTTTCTTGCATTTTATGTTTTTGGTCTCATTCTGCCTCTTACTTTCACTTGTAACTTCTCATATGGACAACTTTGCCTTTTGATTTTTTTCTGTACTGACACGTGCAAGGGTAGTTATCTCAGCTTTGACATATGTGAGGAAACTGCAGGATCCAGAAAAAAAGCTATACAGAGCCCGAAGTCATGAGTGAATTTTGCTCAGTGCTATTGTCCTGACTGTGGAAAAGTACTCCATATCTATTCAACAAGACTTCACTCACAGTGACATGACAACATATCAGGCTGCAATCAGTCATCTTTTGGATAGTTAATCTATATTGTTAAATCTGGAACAGAACAGACATACAGTAGAACTATGGTATTTCGAGGGCTTGTGGATTAATAAATACAGAAGCAAATTTACTAAATATCTGCTTACCTTCCAAAAAATTGGATGGTTACTGTAAAATGTTCCACTTAAGAATGATTTTATGATTTTTTAAAGGAAATCTTTCACAGTCTGGTCAGACTGTAAGTCTGCTGTTCTTGTGTGTTTAATAAATTGGATAGTTAAGCTTTGATGCACAGACAGATCCTTGGTTGTTGAGATGGGTGTTAGCTAATTAACATGCTGCTTTGTAAAGGAGAATTGGACATCAATTCTCAGCTGTCACCAATTTGAAGTGATCTTTTTGTGAGTGTGTAAAGTGTTTTGATTACGTAGCAAATCCATCTGCCTCCCTAACTTAAAATGTTAACCTTCATATTGAGGATGCATTGCATTCTGTAGACCATTCATCTTCACAGATGAGGCACAAGGAGTCTTTTAGAGAGACAATATTATGGTGATAATATATTAATTTATTAGCTTCTGCAGGTGAGTGAATTTGAACTAATATTAAAGAAGTTTCTACGATTCTGAAAACCAGAATGAAAATACATATTTTGACTAGAGGTTGAAGATGATTCAGAAATTTGATTGGCAGTTACTTTCAGAACTTGCAATTGACTTTTGTAGTGTAATTCCCTTATCCAGTCAATTAGTTTTTTTTTGTAGCTGCATCCACCTGTAAAGCCTATACAATTTCTTTTTTTGGCTCGGTATTACATGACTCCCTTGTTATGTATCTACAAGGCATACACCTTCGTAAAACGATGTTGCAAATTTTTTTGATTATTATTTCAAATTTATCTGCCCCTTCAGTAGATCACAGAACACTACAGTCTTCGCCCCACAATGTTGCACCAACCTTTTAAGCTACCTCAAGGTCAATCTAACCCTTACCTCTTGCATGGCCCTCTGTGTTTCTTTCATCCATGTGCCTATCTAAGAGTGTCTTAAATGTCCCTAATGTATCTGCCTCTAACACCACCCGTGGCAGTGTGTTCCATGCATTTATCATAGTGTAATTAAAAATACACCTTCCTCTGACACCCCCCCACCCATACTTTCCTCCAATCACATTAAAATCATGTTAGCCATTTTCACTTTGGGGAAAAAGGTACGGCTGTCCACTCTATTTCTGCCTCTTATCGTCCTTGTACAGTTCAATCTAGTTACCTCTCATGCCACTTTGCTGCAAAGAGGAAAACTCAAGCTCACTCAACCTGTCCTCATAAGATGTGCTCTCTAATCCAGGCAACATCCTGGTAAGTTTCCTTGGTACCCTCTCTAAAGCTTCTGCACCCTTCCTATAATGAGTTGACCAGAACTGAGCAGAGTTTTATAAAGCTGCAGCATTACCTTGCAGTTCTTGAACTCAATCTCCTGACTAATGAAAACCACCATATGCCGTCTTAACCACTCTATCAACTTGCATGGCAACTTTGAGGGATCTATGGATGGAGACGCCATGATTCTCCACACTGCTAAGAATCCTGCTATTCACCTTGTACTCTGCCTTCAAGGTAAATGTGAAATACTGATACAACTGCTCCAAGTTTCTCATCAAAGATTTCAATTTTACTTTTGCCTAATCTTTTTTCAAAAATGCTTTATAAGCAGATTAATTGCTCCCAACTTTGCTTATGATAGGAAAACAAGTTGTAGATGCACTGTTAGTCGGTCTTTTTCTTGGCTTTTGAGTTCAAGAATGTGAAGCAGTCAATTTTAAGTGCTAATAATTTGACTGTGGCTGATATTTGGCTTGAGACCAGAAGACCAAGTAAGACCCTGTAGAGCAAGCAGTTTGAAATCCTTGCATCCTGATTGGAGGAGTGTCAGAATGGCCAAATCCTCAGACTACCAATGTATACTCTGGCAACTGAGGCGAAATAGGCTGATGAAGACTACAATATTTTGGAAGTTTTGTTTTTATGTGTCTGAAAGTGGCCGGGGCTTTGTTTGCATAGGAAGATGATTTTGTTAAAGTATAAAAATGGATTCTCCAGAGGAAATGGTAAAGAATTTCTGTTCTTTTGAGTCCAAGTGTTTTGGCACGTATTAAATACAGGTGTATATAGTTTTAATTTTAGAACTTTTTTTCCAGTGTATGGAGGTAGCTAGTTAAGCCAAAAGGAATTCAGTTTATGTTAGGAGTTCACTTTCATCACCTTTAACTATTCAAGAGATCAGTTTAACTAAGCCTTACTTTTGATTTATTTCAGAAATAATGATAGTACAAGAATTTCTGTTCTTTCAAATACGTAGTTTCTCTAAAATAAGATTTTTTCCCGTTTCTATAATCTGTTGCCTTGATTTAAGAATACTGAGATTGTTTTAAACAGGCTTAACACATTCATTGCAGTAGATGCATAACAATTATTGTGATT
The DNA here is from genome assembly GCF_030028105.1 of Mobula birostris. Lineage (NCBI taxonomy): Eukaryota > Metazoa > Chordata > Chondrichthyes > Myliobatiformes > Myliobatidae > Mobula > Mobula birostris. The sequence continues at coordinate 75,253,996 of NC_092385.1, read as the reverse complement.
ACTTGTCAACAAAATTGTCGAGACTCCTTGTGCCTGAATCTGTGAAATGGACATGTATTAAAACTGCCATTATACTAACCTAATGGAGGTGACCAGAAAAGCACCAGGTTACATATTTTCTCAATAAGAAATGTACTGAGGTATTTGTTTAATTGTAGTGTTATTGTCTTTATAAGTACAGCACTGACACTAGTAAGATGCTGTACACCCACAGTTTTTTAATATTCCAGATTTTGGGAAGGCATGAAAAGATCCAAGCCTGATGATGGGAGGAGTTGGCTGATTTATTTATAATCATGCTTCTGTTAGACTTCAGACATCTAAATTTGAAGTTTCTAGATTTATTTCAGTATGGATCCAACAACAGTAAAGGGCTACAACACAGGTATCATGAGAAAAAGAAGCAGGCCAGGCGTTCCTCTGTGCACATTCCATTACTCAGTAAGATCATGGCTGAAGTGATCTTGGTCTCAAGTTTGCTCATCTGTTTTCAAGTACCTAAGACTCTGCTTTAGTCCAAAAAAAATCTGTCAGTCTCAACTTAATGCATTCAATAACTTTGCTTCCACAACTCTCCATTGGCCTCTGAGAAGAAATTCCTCTTCTCAGTGGCAACTCCCTTATTCTGAAACGATGAAACTTAATTCCAGATTTGCACCGGGAAAATTCTCAAGCTTTCTCTCATGTCAAGCCCTTCAGATTATATATTTAAAATGTATCATTGCATTTTCAGTCTGATTTGGTCATAATGTTGAAAATTTGTAATTAGTGTAGAGAATTATTGAACTGAAAATACTTCAGCTAAAAGTCTGATCATTTCAAGGCTCTCTCTCAATAGTTAGTTACATTCCAAATTTATTTTGAATTGCTGTGGTGGGCTTTGAATACGTGCCTTCAGATTGTTCATTCTGGCCAGCTTGGTAACTTAACCACTGTTATTGTTCCCCTACTGACCTCTGTCAATTCTGCTTTGAAAAGTTTGCATTTGGATAGACTATAATTTTGGTCAAGGGGAAAGGCAACAGATTTGATTATCTTTGATCCACAGAAGCAAGTCCAACATTGCCAAATATTTTGTGTACCCATTTTTCAGCGAGGGTTACGGGAGCATGCGTTACCCCTTTTTTTTTCTATTTTTCCTCAATACATTTTGAGGATGTGACTAACCAATTCAAAATGGATGCACTTCAGAGATCTTGTCAATTTTTATTTTGTTTCAAAATATAGCAAGTTATAAAGTATATTTTTCTTTAGTTCAAAGCTTCCAGCGCCAGCAATAGAGCATTAAGAATTATCATCTCAATATGTAGCAGCCAGTGCTCTGCTTACTGTTGTTTGTTAGTTCAACTGAAAATTAGATTTCACCTTGGAGGAGACTTTCTCAATCATCTTGGTATTGTCTGTGCATCTGTCCAAATTTTAAACAAAATGGAAACTAATCATTTAATGAGCAAGCACGAGGAAATCTGCAGATGCTGGCATTTAATGAGCAAGGATTTGTTTTTAAGATGCACATGGAGTAAGGGTTAGTGGAAATTAGGAATCTAATTCCTTGAGCTAAAACAAGCAGAACATTGTAAAGGTATTTTGTAGAATACTATTTAAAATTGTACCTGCATTTATGTTTGCATCTAAAATACTAGTGCCGATGTGGTAATTATCACAAATGCACTATAAATTTATCAGAAAGTTTCTTTGGGTAAAACAATTGATACATGGGGAAGGTTTGATATATATCTAAGCAGTTTATAGCTAAATAATCAAAGCAAATAAATTACTGTGCTGGTGTTTAAACAGAAGCAGATTTCAGTCAACTCTCTTATTTGAAAGTTTTTTTTGAATCCCCTCATCAGGCTCATTTGTATTTGAAGTTACTAACAAATAATTCTTCCTCCTGTCATTTCAGCCGCCTCTGAGAGCGGATAATGACCAGTCCAGGACTGGCTTCTCAGACCTTTCCCTCCAAGCTGATCCAGACACCAGTACTCTTCGGATTACAGAGGGGTCACTGTCAGACTCTGCTGCTCAACTTCCATGTTCTACTTCAACATTCCCCAGTGAATCTGAAACTGGGTTGACAGGAAAGAATAATGATGGTCCTTCATCCCTGAAAAACACAGAGCAAGCGTTCAGGACAGAGTTTAACTTGATATATGCCTGTTCGCCTTTGAACTCCAATCTCCGAGACCTCACTCCAACACACCGGCTGGAGGGCCCCTACCGAGGACTCGAGAATAGAACCAATTACATCAGTGACAGGAAATCTTCACAATCAGAGCGAGGGTTTGGTGAAGCTGTGTACATGAGCCCTTCTGGAGACTCCTGCTTTAATAGACAAAGCCAAGGATTTTTGCCTGAAACTTTGCAAGGATCCATGTCTCCTCAAACAGATCGGCAACCTTTGTATTCTGAAGGAAGTACAACACCCCAGCAAAATCCACCACAGAAAAAGAAGGCAAGTAAACAAATTCATGATATCTGAATGGAGATGTGATATCTATGTAGAAATACGATCATTTGAAAGAGCATAAGATATAGGAGCAGGAGTAGGTCATTTGGCCCATCAATTCTGCTCCGCCATTCAATCATGGGCTGATCCAATTCTTCCAGTCATCCCCACTCCCTGCCTTCTCCCCATACCCTTTAATGCCCTGGCTAATCAAGAACCTATCTATCTCTGCCTTAAATGCACCCAGTGACTTGGCCTCCGCAGCCACTCATGGCAGCAAATTCCACAGATTTACCACCCTTTGACTAAAGTGATTTCTCCGCATCTCTGTTCTAAATGGACATCCTTCAATCCTGAAGTCGTGCCCTCTAGACATGGACTTCCCTACCATGGGAAATAACTTTGCCATATCTAATCTGTTCAGGCCTTTTAACATTCAGAATGTTTCTATGAGATCCCCCCTCATTCTCCTGAACACCAGAGAATACAGCCCAAGAGCTGCCAGACATTCCTCATATGGTAACCTTTTCATTCCTGGAATCATTCTCGTGAATCTTCTCTGAACCCCCTCCAATGTCAGTATATCCTTTCCAGAATAAGTGTGGTCTCATGAGTGCCTTATAGAGCCTCAACATCACAATTCTCTACCTCTAGAAATGAATGCCAACATTGCATTCGCCTTCTTCACCACCGACTCAACCTGGAGGTTAACCTTTAGGGTATCCTGCACAAGGACTCCCAAGTCCCTTTGCATCTCTGCGTTTTGAAATCTCTCCCCATCTAAATAATAGTCTGCCCATTTATTTCTTCCACCAAAGTGCATGACCACACACTTTCCAACATTGTATTTCATTTGCCACTTCTTTGCCCATTCCCCTAAACTATCTAAGTCCCTCTGCAGGCTCTCTGCTCCTCCACCTACCTTTGCATCATCGGCAAATTTAGCCACAAATCCATTAATACCGTAGTCCAAATCATTGACATGCATCGTAAAAAGCAGCAGTTGCAATCCCAACCCCTCCGGAATTCCACTGTAACCAGCAGCCAGCCAGAATAGGATCCCTTTATTCCCACTCTCTGTTTTCTGCCGATCAGCCAGTGCTCCACCCATGCTAGTAACTCCCCTGCAATTCCATGGGCTCTTAACTTGCTAAGCAGCCTCATTGTCAAAGGCCTTCTGAAAATCCAAGTACACCACATCAACTGCATCTCCTTTGTCTACCCTACTTGTAATTTCCTCAAAAAATTGCAGTAGGTTAGACAGGCATGATTTTCCTTTCAGGAAACCACACTGGCTTTGGCCTATCTTGTCATGTGCTTCCAGGTATTCTGTAATCTCATTCCTGACTATCAATTCCAACAACTTTCCAACCACTGCTGTCAGGCTAACAGGTCAATATTTTCCTTTCTGCTGCCTTTCGCCCTTCTTCAATAGCAGAGTAACATTTGCAATTTTCCAGTGCCAGAATCTATCGATTCTTGAAAGATCATTGTTAATGCCGCTGTAATCTCTCCAGAAACTTCTTTCAGGACCCAAGGGTGCATTCCATCAGGTCCAGGAGATTTATCCACCGTCTGACCATTAAACTTTCTGAGCACCTTCTCAGTCGTAATTTTCACTGCTCATACTTCACTTCCCTGACACTCTTGAATGTCCAGTATACTGCAGATGTCTTCCACCTTGAAGACTAATGCAAAATACGCATTCAGTTCCTCTACCATCTCTGTGCCTCTCATTACGATATCTCCTGCGTCATTTTCTATTGGTCCTTAAAAGCTTCCCAATCCTCTATCTTCCCACTAGCTTTGACTACCTTGTATGCCCTCTCTTTTCCTTTTACTTTGGCTCTGACTTCAATTGTCAGCTATGGTAGTGTCCTTCCATTCGAAAATTTCTTCTTATCTGGAATTTATTTGTCTTGCACTTTCCTCATTTTTCGTAGAAACTTAAGCCATTGCTACTCTGCTCTCTTTCCTGCTGGTGTCCCTTTCCAGTCAACCTTGGCCAGTTCCCATCTCATTCCATTGGAATATAGTTTCTCCCTCTCAAATTTCAAAGTGAACTCAATCATATTGTGATCACTGTTCCCTAAGGGTTCCGTAACCTTAAGCTCTCTTATCACCTCCGGATCATTGCTCAATACTCAATCCATCACAGCCAATCCCCTCGTGGGCTCAACGACAAGCTATTCTAAAAAGCCATCCCTTAGACATTCTACAAGTTCTCTTTCTTGAGGTCCAGATCTGGCCTGGTTTCCCAATCCACTTTCATATTAAAATCCCCAACGATTATCATGACATTGCCCTTCTGACTCGCCTTTTCTATCTCCTGCTGTAATTTGTAATCCACATCTGGGCTGCTGTTTGGAGGCCTGTTTACAACTGCCGTTAGGGTCCTTTTACCCTTGCCATTTCCTAACTCAACCCATAGAGACTCTACACCTTCCTTTCTGTGTCATTCCTTTCTAATGATTTAGTATTATTTCTTATACACAGGGCCACACCACCCCCTCTATCTACTAACCTATCTTTCCGATACACCGTATATCCTTAGACATTCAACTCCCAATGGCAGCCATCCCTTAGCCAAGTTTTAGAGATGGCCACAATGTCATACTTGCCAATCTGTAGCTGAATTTCAAGATCGCCCATTTTATTTCTTATGCTGCATGTATTCAAATACCAACACTTTCAGTCCAGTATTTGTTGCTTTCTGTTTTAACTGTACCATGCCTCTATTGCCCTGTAACTCATCCCACTGGCTATGATTATGCCTCATCTCCTGCCTGACCTTTCTATCATCTCTTTGATGTATTTCTGTTTCCCCCTTCCTCAGCCCTATCACTCCAGTTCCTATCCCCCTACCAAATTAGTTTAAACCCTCCCTAACAGCTCTATTAAACCTGCCTGCTGGGATATTGGACCCCTTTGGGTTCAGGTGTAACCCGTCCTTTTTGTACAAGTCATACCTTCCCCAGAAAAGGCCCCAGTGATCCAGGAACCCAAAGCCCTGCCCCCTACACTAGTCTCAGCCATTTGTGGGTCATGTTTTTCAGGCATGTTTAAAAATATTATTCATAATTCAAGAGCAAACTTAAGTTATTTAATGCCTTCAAAGGCTAAATGAGGATACAATATACATAGAAAAGTAATTATTAAGACAAGATTGGAATGTTAAGAATAAATAATAAAAACTTAAGATTAGATACGGTTTATTTTTGGAAGTCTGAATATTATAGGGATAGAGTATCCAACACTTGAGGTAATGATCAAAAAGCTGATAAACTAACGGAGGAAACACTGGACATTGTTTTTTCACCTTGTACTTGCTACCATAATATTAAGACCATAAGACAAAGGAGCAGAAGTCAGCCATTCGGCCCATTCAGTCTGCTCTGCCATTTTATCATGAGCTGATCCATTCTCCTATTTAGTCCCACTCCCCCGCCTTCTCACCATAACCTTTGATGCCCTGGCTACTCAGATATTCACTACTTTTCTACGCTAAGTAGGATATTATACATTTAATGAGCAATGTAACAGAAAATGCAGCCTAATCTTTTAATGTTTTGAAAAATTATTGCAGTTTTTGAACAAAAAATGAAGTTCAAAACAACATATTAATTTGCTGTAAAACTCAATTTTGCAGAAAACCTGAAGAATGTTAAGATTAAGTGGTCCTTTATTGCTAATTTAAACATCGTTGGGAAATTCTAATGCTCTCAGTCTTTATTGTACATTAGAGCAAGTGACATTATTACCAAACACAGTGTTGTAACCTTAACATTTTAGTTGCTTGTCCAATGATGACTACAGCTTTACTACCTAGGCTCTAAGCATTTAAATTCCCTTCCTAATTTTAACTTTTCTCCAACATTAAGATGCTCTTCAGAAACAACCCTCCAAACAACCTTTGATCACACAAGCTAGAAAATAAAGCAGAAATAGTCCATTCACTCCTTTCAGCTTGCTCCTGCATTCGATACAATCATGACTCTTGGTCTCAATATCCCATTTTCCAGTCTCTCCCCATATTCCTTGATGTCTTTTGAGCCTAGAAATCTATCCATCTCCTGAAATATATTCAATGACTTGTCTCCAGAGCATTCTGTAATGGAAAATTCCACGGTGTCAAAGACCCTCTGAGTGGAAGAACTTATCATTCTGAGTCCTACATGTCATTTCCCTAATGATGGATTGATTGCTCTCTGCTCTCTTCCTCCTCTGTGCATCATTTGCTATGAAGTTTTGTTTAATTATATTTCTATGAAAACTTTTGATCTGTTTCATGAAAAGCAATAAGTTGTCATATGATGCAAACATCTTACTACAACAAGATCAAGCCCATTATTTGTCCTTTAGATATTGCAAAGAATGACTTTCTTCCCTTTCTACTCTTTGAAAAAATCATAGGGTGACAGGCACAGGAGCATAAAATGTACCCTTGAGTTTTAATATTAGGAACAATTTACTTGCAGTTAAAGAGGAAAAAGAAAAGTCAATGCAGGATTATTAAGGCAGAGTTTTAGCAGAGGGAGAAGGATAGGACATACTCAAGATTCAAGATCACAAATCATAATGGCAGCATGGTCCACCCTGAGAGGAAGGTAATTGCACAGGTTAGCGTTTTTAAGACAAAAACTAGTAATGATTCTGTAACAGTGTACTGCCCTTTCCCAGAAAGGAGGAATACTCTTGGTATTTTAAAAACATTGAGTATTTAGTACAGGAATGTGGTAATGCTGGTGAATGTTATATCTCTACAAACATGAATTTGTTGATTACCCATTTGTCAATCAAACTGCTTGCCATTTCAGTGGCTGAGATAACTGAACAAATGGATGCAGTAAATTAGCAGGGAAGAAAATGGAATGTCTCTGGAACTAAACAATTTTCTGGCCATCTGAGATGAATATGCTGTTTGTACTGGTTTTGGCTCTTTCTCAGAGAGGAAATTGTAAGAGTGTATGATGTATGAAATGCCTTCCTATTCATACAGCCCAAATAGCAATGTGAATTCCCGCTGGAAAGAGCTAGAATTCTAATTTCATTTTTTTAATGTCTAGATATGCTTGTATACACTGAACCTCTTGCTAAAGTTGGCATGAACAGGAAAAAAATGCAGACACTTTGGAAAAGACATAAAGAAAACCAGCAAAGTGCATGCCAAACTTAAAAGGGAATTGCTAAGTGGAAACATCAGACAAATCTGAGCTTGGCAGAAGGCCCTGGTGTGGGCGGGTTGGGAGGGGGTGGAAAAGGAAGATTTGTGGTAGTGCAGGGAGGGAGGGAGCTTTGCAATTGCCATGTCCATTGCCAACAATTCATCTCCACCCAACCCATTGCCCATCCACCATCCCTTCATTATTCAAGCATATTGACTTCTCATTGTAGCCAACTCACCATCTTTCCATTCTCATCTCTAAACTGCTGGTGTCCTAATTTTTTTTTCTACCCCACCACTGTTCAAATGGAAATATAACAAAGAGACAATTAATTTGTAACTGATACTGGTGGTTTAAGGAAGATTATAGCAGAGTCCTTTCACATCCATGTAAAATACAAGCAAAGATAGTTGGCACCATACATTTTGAATTCTAACACAGAACCTCTTGTTCAATGCAGCACTGAATGGTACTAAAATGTTAGCTTGTATCAGGAGTATTATTTAGCAATTGAGTTTTTCCTGGCCTATTTGAGAAGATTTGCTTAGTTGTACAAGTAAGCCATTTGCACTTCCCTGAAGATATTCCCACCATTCACTATTAAAAATGTAAAAATAAAATGGAGATTCTTAGGACTTGTGTTGTGTTTGCCTTCAAGGTATCTTTGCTGGAATATAGAAAACGTCAGCAAGAAGCAAGGGAAAGCAGCTCCAAGTCAGACAGCCTCAGCTCAGATCCTTCCAAAACACCCAACAATATGGGCACTCCAACCAGACGAGGTAGTGACGGCACTTGTACACAATCAGCAACCAATGGTGATACCACTGCAATATCTAGGTCATCCCATAGATCGTCATCACCCCCAAGCGGTTTCTCGTCACCAGTGCACCCTTCAGTACCTCAGATAGAGGAGGTCAGTCCAACGGATCCTGGTAGCAACAAGAATACAACTCTCTCTGCAGCAGCTAGCAATAAAAGTAGGAACAGCATGAGCACGAGGTGGTGAGTATATTAATCAATTGAAGTCAAGAATTTTATCAGAGGGAAAGAATGAAGATTGCATTTTAAATAGCTGAATTGAAATCTGCGTGATGCTGCGTTTTTACCTTGTGTTGGAGTAATTTACTCTGTCATTTTCTGATTGTGAGCACATGGTGATGGAAACTATTTTTCCATTAAATGACTATTCTAATTCCATTCATAATTTCCCTAAATTGCTTATGTAACTCCATTGTTCTCCCATATTTTCTTGAAGGCATTAATTCAGCATCATTGAGTTTTCCTTAGCCATGCACTGTGAGACCTGATAATGATTTCCCTAAATTTTAATACTACTTGGCCTCAGAAAATTAGCTTGGCACAAATCTGGAACCTTTTGAATTGTGGCTAAAGTACACATCATATAATATCTGGCTGCTGTTCTAATACTTGTTCTTTGTCTATAATGCAGGAGATAAAGGGTGAAGCGCAGCTAGGTTGAAGTTTAAAGTTGAAAATACTTAAATTATTAAAGTACATGTATGAAACATACTACACTGAGATTGACTTCCTTGTGGGCATTCACAATAATACAAAGTAACACAGTAGATGAAAAAACACACAACAAAAATGGACAAGCAACCAATGTACAAAAGACAAACTGTTCAAATGCAAAAACAGAAAAAAAACAAAATAATAATATTATTAAGCAATAAATACCAAGAACATGAGTTGTACTGCCCTTGAAAGTGAGTCCATAGGTTGTGGAACCATTTCAGTGTTAGGGTGACTGAGTTATCCTGCCTGGTTCAAAAGCTTGATGGTTGAGGGGAAATAACTGTTCCTGAACCTGGTGTTGTAGAGCTTGAGGTTCCTGTACCATCTCCCTGATGGCAGTAATGAGAAGAGAGCATAGCCTGGAAGGTTGGGGTCCTTGATGATGAATGCTGCTTTCCTGCGTCTGCACTCTTTGTAAGTGTGCTCAATGTTGTGAAGGGCTTTAGCCATGATGGACTGAGCTATATCCACTACTTTTTGTAGGCATTTCCATTCAAGGGCTTTGGTGTATCCATACAAGGTCGTGATTCAACCAGTCAGTATACACTCCATTGTGTATCTGTAGAAGCTTATCAGAATCTTAGATGATGTGCTGAATGTTCGCAAAATTCTAAGAAAGTAGAGTTGTTGCTGTGCCTTCTTTGTAATAGAAGTTACATGCTTGACCCAGGACAGATGCTCTGAAATGATAATGCTGAGGAATTTAAAGTTGCTGATACCCTGATGAGGACCCGACTCATGGACAGCTGGTTTCCTCCTTCTGCAGTCAATAATCACTTTCTTGATCTTGCTGACATTTGGGGATCGTGTTGTAGCACCATTCAGCCAAACCTGAACCACCTCCTTATATGCTGATTCATCACCATCTTTGGTTTGGCCATCGACAGTGGTTTCATCAGCAAACCTAAATATAGCATTTGAGTTGTACTTGGCCTCACACAGGTATAAAGCAAGTAGAGCAGAAGACTAAGCACGCAGCCTTGTGGTGCACCTGTGCTGATGGTAATTGTGGAACAAGGGTTGTTGCCTATCTGAACTGCCTGTACGTGAAGAAATTGAGGATCCAGTTGCAAACGGAGGTATTGAGAGCTAGTTGGAGCTTCTGAGTAGTTTTGAGATGATATTGTTTAATGCAGAGCTGTAGTCGATGAAGAGAATCCTGATGTATGCATCGTCACTGTCCAAATATTCCAAGTTGAGAGAAGAGCTAATGAAATGGTATCTGCTGTTGATCTTTTGTGATGAGTGGCAAATTGGGGCGGATCCAAGTCAATTCTCACACAGGAGTTAATAAGTTTCATCACCAACCTCTCAAAGGAATCCATCACCATGGATGTAAGTGCTACTGGGCAATAGTCGTTGAGGCAAGTTGCCACATTCTTGGGCACTGGTATAACCTGTGTGAAGCAGGTTGGTACCACAAACTGCTGAAGCGAGAGATTAAAGATTTCAGTGAACAGTCCAGCCAATTGATTAGCACAGGTCTTCAGTTCTCGACCAGGTACCCCGTCTGGGCTAGATGCTTCCTGTGGGTTCACTCTCACCCTTCACCCTTGGCGTGCCGAACAGCAGCCAGTTATGAAACCCCGAGACTGGGTCCCATTCCTGCAAAGAACTGAAGTCCGCATGCCACTCCAGGTAGGGTCTTCAAAAGAACCCTGAGATAAAAGTCAAAGTAAAATTTATTATCAAAGTACATACATGTCATCACATACAACCCTGAGGTTCTTTTTCCTGTGGGGATACTTAGCAAATCTATAGAACAGTAACTGTAAACAGGAACTGTTAACTGTAAACAGTGTCAATGCAGATATAAATAAATAGCAATAGATAATGAGCATGAAATAACAATATAAAGAGTCCTTAAATGAGTGTAGCTTTTGCTCTACAGCCTGATGGTTGAGGGATAGTAACTGTTCTTGAACCTGATGGTGCAAGTCCTGAGACACTTGCATCTTCTACCTGATGGCAACAGCGAGAAAGGAGTGAGTGGCCTGGGTAGTGAGGATCTTTAATGATTGATGTTGCTTTTCAATGGCAACGTTTCATGTAGGTGTACTCAATGGTTTGGAGGGTTTTCCTAGTGATGTTCTGGGTGGAATCTACTACCTTTTATAGGATTTTCCATTCAGAGGTATTGTTGTTCCCATACCAGGCCGTAATGCGGCCGGTCAGCAACCTTTCCACACACATCTATAGAAGTTTGCCAGGGTTTTCGATGACATGCCAAATCTCCGCAAACTCCTGAGGAAGTCGAGGTGCTATTGTGCTTTCTTTGCAGTAATGTTTATGTGATGGGCCCAGGACAGGTCCTCTGAACTAGTGACACCCAGGAATTTAAAGTTACTGACCTTCTCCGCTTCTGATCCTCAGATGTCCGCAAACCTGGCCACGAAGCCATCAGTTCTCTCATCCAAATCATTAATATGTAACGTGAAAAGAAATGGTCTCGATACCGACCCCCGGGAAAGACCATTCATCAGCGGCAACCAACCCTAAAAGGCCCCCCTTTATTCCCACTCTACCTACTGTTAGTCAGCCAATCATCTGTCCATGCTAGTATATTTTCTTTAATATGAAGCCTTATGTTAAGCAAATATGTGGCACTTTGTCAAAGGACTTGTGAAAATCCAAGTAGACAGCACCCACTGACTCTCCTTTGTCTACCTTGCCTGTTATTTCCTCAAAAAATTCCAATAGATTGTCATGCAAAATTTGCCCTAAAGGAAACCATGCTCACTTTGGCCTATGTTTTCGTGCCTCCACGCACTCCGCAACCTCATAGTTAATAATGAACTCCAACATCTTCCTAACCACTGAAGTTGGGCTAACCAGCCTGTAATATCCTTTTTCTGCCACCCTTCTTAAAGAGTGAAGTGACATTTGTGATTTTCCAGTCCTCCAGAACTATTCCAGAATCTACTGATTCTTGAAGGATCATTACAAAGCTTCTATAATCTCTTCAGCTACCTCTTTCAGAGCCCTGGGCTGTAGTCCATCTGGTCCAGGTGACTTATCTACCTTAAGATCTTTCAGCTTCCCAACCACGTTCTCCTTAGTAATAGCAACTTCACTCATTTCTGCTCCTTGACACGCTGGAATTTCTGCTAGTGTCTTCCACAGTGAAGTTTGATGCAGAATAGTTCTTAAGTTCATCTGCCATTTCTTTAACCCCATTACAACCTCTCCAACATAATTTTCCAGCAGTCCGATATCCATTCATGCCTCCCCTTTACTCTTTGAATATCTGAAGTGGAGGGCTATGTGCAAGGGAAAGGTGAGATTGATCTTGAAAAAGATTAAAGGATTGGCTGAAGGCTCTGTAGTGTGCTGCATTCTATGTTCTATGAAATACATTATTTTATAACTTTTTTCCCCACTGATTTTATATAGCGCTAATCATCAGTGACATTACAAAGCTGCACTCTTTACAGTGAATTTGGAAAAGACGAACATTACATTCTTCAGTATCTACTTTTTGAAACCAAATTCTAGATTATTAAGGCCTAAAGATCAGTTATTCCACATGAGTAACAACACGGGAAACAAATGCAAGCAGAGGATCAAGCATGAGGCTTTTCTTTATCAGAAGGGACAGATAAACAAAGTAGTTACATGGGAAAGAAGCATTTTTTTAATGTGATTGTGTGTTTATTTCAGGATGGTTCCTACATCAGTAGAACGTTTGCGAGAAGATCGAGGAATGTTGGAACGTGTTCTTCGGCGAGTGGAAATTGGAAGTATGAAGCGAACAGGAGATGAGCGAAGCACATTGGACCGTGTTCTGAGGAGAATAGAAACCAGTTCGGTGGATTCAGTTAGGGACAAAGATGCAGGTATGAAAGTATGAACTCATTTGGAGTTGATTCTAAAGTTCAAAAATGTAGTTTAGTGTTGTCTGAAGCTTGTATGTTCTTTTGAGCATTTTTCCGCTGCTAAATTATCGTCAGTCATTAAGAAAAATACACAGTGCAACTTCAGGAGATGCACTCCTTGTATTGTAGTTTTGACTGTTGTCCAAGATCGAAATTTAACTAAATGTTAGTTTCACTTATAGAATAGTACAACACAGTACAGGCCTTTCAGCCCACAATGTTGTGCCGACCCTTAAACCCTGCCTCTCATATAACCCCTCACCTTAAATTCCTCCATATACCTGTCTAGTAGTCTCTCAAATTTCACTAGTGCATCTGCCTCCACTACTGACTCAGGCAGTGCATTCCACGCACCAATCACTCTCAGAGTAAAAAAACTTCCCTCTAATATCCCCCCTGAACTTCCCACCCCTTACCTTAAAGCCATGTCCTCTTGTATTGAGCAGTGGTGCCCTGGGGAAGAGGCGCTGGCTATCCACTCTATCTATTCCTCTTAGTATCTTGTACACCTCTATCATGTCTCCTCTTATCCTCCTTCTCTCCAAAGAGTAAAGCCCTAGCTCCCTTAATCTCTGATCATAATCCATACTCTAAACCAGGCAGCATCCTGGTAAATTTCCACTGTACTCTTTCCAATGCTTCTATATCCTTCCTATAGTGAGGCGACCAGAACTGGACACAGTACTCCAAGTGTGGCCTAACCAGAGTTTTATAGAGCTGCATCATTACCTCGCGATACTTAAACTCTGTCCCTCGACTTATGAAAGCTAACACCCCATAAGCTTTCTTAACTACCCTATCTACCTGTGAGGCAACTTTCAGGGATCTGTGGGCATGTACCCCCAGATCCCTCTGCTCCTCCACACTACCAAGTATCCTACCATTTACTTTGTACTCTGCCTTGGAGTTTGTCCTTCCAAAGTGTACCACCTCACACTTCTCCTTGTTGAACTCCATCTGTCACTTCTCAGCCCACTTCTGCATACTATCAATATCTCTGCAATCTTCGACAATCCTCTACACTATCTACAACACCACCAACCTTTGTGTTGTCTGCAAACTTGCCAACCCACCCTTCTACCCCCACATCCAGGTCGTTAATAAAATTCGCGAAAAGTAGAGATCCCAGAACAGATCCTTGTGGGACACCACTAGTCACAACCCTCCAATCCGAATGTACTCCTTCCACCACGACCCTCTGCTTTCTGAATCCACCTGGCCAGTCTTCCCTGAACCCCATGCCTTCTGACTTTCTGAATATGCCTACCATGTGGAACCTTGTCAAATGCTTTTCTAAAATCCATGTAGATCACATCCACTGCACTACCCTCATCTATATGCCTGGTCTCCTCCTCAAAGAACTCTATCAGGCTTGTTAGACACGATCTGCCCTTCACAAAGCCATGCTGACTGCCCCTGATCAGACCATGAGTCTCTAAATGCCTATAGATCCTATCTCTAAGAATCTCTTCCAATGGCTTTCCCACCACAGATATAAGGCTCAGTGGTCTATAATTACCCGGACTATCCCTACTACCTGTTTTGAATAAGGTGACAGCATTCGCCTCCCTCCAATCCTCTGGTACCATTCCCGTGGACAATGAGGACATAAAGATCCTAGCCAAAGGCTCAGCAGTGTCTTCTTTTGCCTCGTGGCGCAGCCTGGGGAATATTCCGTCAGGCCCCGGGGACTTATCCATCCTAATGTATTTTAACAACTCCAACACCACCTCTCCCTTAATATCAACATGCTCCGGAACATCAACCTAATTCATATTGTCCTCACCGTCATAAAGTTTCGTCTCATTGGTGATTACCGAACAGGAGTATTCATTGGGACCTCGCTCACTTCCACAGCCTCCAGGCACATCTTTCTACCTTTACCTCTAATCGGTCCTACCTTCACTCCTCTCATCATTTTGTTCTTCACATAATTGAAGAATGCCTTGGGGTTTTCCTTTACCCTACTCGCCAAGGCCTTCTCATGCCCCCTTCTTGCTCTCCTCAGCCCCTTCTTAAGCTCCTTTCTTGCTACCCTATATTCCTCAATAGACCCATCTGTTCCTTGTTTCCTAAACCTCATGTATGCTGCCTTCTTCCACCTGACTAGATTTTCCACCTCACTTGTCACCCATGGTTCCTTCACCCTGCCATTCTTTATCTTCCTCACCAGGACAAATTTATCCCTAACATCCTGCAAGAGATCCCTAAACATCGACCACATGTGCATAGCACACTTCCCTGCAAAAACATCATTCCAATTCACACGCACAAGTTCTAGCCTTATGGCCTCATAATTTGCCCTTCCCAATTAAAAATTTTCCTGTCCTCTCTGATTCTGTCCTTTTCCATGATAATGCTAAAGGCCAGGGTGCGGTGGTCACTGTCCCCCAGATGCTCGCCCACTGAGAGATCTGCAACCTGACCCGGTTCGTTTCCTGATACTAGATCTAGTATGGCATTCCCCCTAGTCGGCCTGTCAACATACTGTGACAGGAATCTGTCCTGGACCCACTTAAACTCTGCCCCATCTAAATCATTGGAACTAATCAGGTGCCAATCAATATTAGGGAAGTTAAAGTCACCCATGATAATAACCCTGTTATTTTTGCACCTTTCCAAAATCTGCCTCCCAATCTGCTCCTCTGTATCTCTGCTGCTACCAGGGGGCCTATAGAATACCCCCAGTAGAGTAACTGCTCCCCTCCTGTTCCTGTCTTCCACCCATACTGACTCAGAAGAAGATCTGCTACATTACCCATCCTTTCTGTAGCTGTAATAGTATTCCTGACCAGTAGTGCCACCCCTCCTCTTCCCCCCCCCTCCCATCTATCCCTTTTAAAGCACTGAAATCCAGGAATATTGAGAATCCATTCCTGCTCTGGTGCCAGCCAACTCTCTGTAATGGCCACTACATCATAGTTTCATGTATGATATCCAAGCTCTCAGTTCATCACCTTTGTTCCTGATGCTTCTTGCATTGCAGTACACGCACTTCAGCTCTTCTACCTTACTACCTTTACACCCTTTATTCTGCTTCTCTTTCTTCAAAACCTCTTTATATGTCAGATCTGGCTTTACTCCATGCACTTCTTCCATTGCTCTATCACTCTGGGCCCCATCTCCCTTGCAAATTAGTTTAAACCCTCCCGAACCATGCTAGCAAACCTACCTGCAAGGATATTGATCTCCCCCGAGTTCAGGTGCAACCCATCCAATCTGTGCTGGTCCCACCTTCCCCAGAAGAGATCCCAATGATCCAAAAATCTAAAACCCTGCCCCCTGCACCAACCCCTCAGCCATCCCCTCCAATTCCTACTATCACTATCACGTAGCACTGGCAGCAGTCCTGAGAATGCCACCCTTGAGGTCTTGTTTTTCAGCCTTCTGCCTAATTCCCGAAACTCAAACTTCAGGACCTCATCCCTCTTCCTGCCTACGTCGTTGGTACCAACATGTATCATGACTTCTAGTTGCTTTCCCTCTCGTACCAGGATGTCGTGCACCCGGTCAGAGACATCCCGAACCCTGGCACCCGGGAAGCAATAAACCATGCGGGTGTCCTTCTCACATCCACAAAATCTCCTGTCTGCTCCCCTGACTATAGAGTCTCCAATGACGACAGCCCTCCTCTTCTCCATCCCACCCTTCTGCACCACAGGGTCAGTCTCAGTGCCAAAGGCCCTGCCACCGTGGCTCACACCTGGTCGGTCATCCCTGCCAACAGTACCCAGGGCGGTCAACTTATTATTCAGAGTAATGGCTACAGGGGTGCTCTGCACTACCTGTCTACTCACCTTCGCTTTCCCCCTCTGACTGTCACCCAACGACCTGCTTCCGGCAGCCTAGGTGTGACTACCTCCTTGTAGCTCTCATCTATGACTGCCTCATTCTCCCTTATGAGTCGAAGGTCATCCAGCTGCTGCTCCAGATTCCTTGCATGGTCTTCCATGTCGTCTAGCCGCATGCACTGCTGGCAGACGTGACTCTGTGGGAGAGGGAAGTTCCCCCGAGACTGCCACATCTCACATGAGAGGCACATCACCGTCTCAGGAGGCATTGTAAAGCCTAACTGGGAGCAAGCTCGTCCTCCGCCTCTTCTCGTTGAAGCCTCTCGAGTCAAAGCTTCAAAGCTCCACTCCTTCACTGGCCCACTCACTCATTGGCCGCTCCGCTTGACCTACTCCTCTATTTATTTGTTTGAGCTTTTCAAACTGCTTGTTCACCTTACCTCGATTGCCCAATCAGCTGCTTTTTGCTGAGTCTGAGCTATTGAAATCTTGATTGACTTGATCGCACAGTCCAACTGCCAAATGTGCCAGAATCTCTTGAGTCAAAGCCTCAAAGCTCCACTCCTTCACTGGCCCACTCACTCACTGGCCGCTTTCCACTTTTATGATGTGACTGTTAAAAGTCTCCCTTGATATCTGCAATATATCAAGGTGATACTGATTAAAATACCTTTGGCTCCTAATGTCATTGTCAGATTGTTGACATAGATGGGATATTGCATGTGCTGGTCCCCCAATTAGCACTAATCTGTGGAATACAAATTGGGTGTAATGCTCTTGATCTTCCAGTCCAACAACTCAGTTGAGCTCGTTAGCATAAAGAAATCTCCAAACTTTGGAGAACTGAAGAGAAAGGGAACAGCTTGAATCACATCCTGTAGAAGGTAATGTGAGAGATTTTAGGATCAGAACAGTGCACATGGGGCAGTTTTACTGCCAGTCCCAGCAATAGACATGTTCTCTGTGCAGTTATGATACAGCTTTGGATTCCATATCTCTGCACACCCAGCTCAACCAGCGCCAGCTGTCAGAGGTGGTCTCTACTGTGTCATGGAGCAATTCAATGCTCGACTCATAACACCGTAGCGCTGTAAGTAACACACTTTTCAATAATTGTGATGCTATACTCATCCCTTTTAGTGCTGATTCCTTTTGTGCCATGTTCCAGGAATGCATCCTGAATATTAAATGAAATATATATATATATATTAGGCTAGGGCTAAATCAGGGTTTGCTGTGTGGCACAGCTGGAAGGGCATATTCCATGTTGGTGTGCTCTATAGTGGGAAGGGCTTTACCCATGGTGGACTGGGCTGTATCCACTATTTATAGGGCAATTAGCATTGTTGCCTTTAAAATCCATGTATACTTAACATATTGCTAATTTATTTGAATTCTAGATAACAACCCCAGTAGGTCATGCTAAGTGAAAGGGGCAATGTATCAAACCTGGTGTTTTTGTGCACCATCTTTAAGGTCTTAACTGCAGATCAGAAAATGCACTGCACAGCATTAATCAGCTCACTTTTCCATAAAAGATTAACAGCGACTGTGGTAGAGAGGTGATGCAAAGTAAAGATTAATGTTAAATACTGTTTCAATAATGTCAGCGATAGAACTTATAGTTGCTTTAAAGGCTTAGCATCTGGCATCACAGCACATTCAAAAGGCATAAGCTACATGTGGCAATCTGAAGATAATGCATGCACCACCACCTCACCAACCAGCCATCACTTCAGTAGGGATCATTTTAGCATAGCATCCAAAGCACTAGAAAAGAAAGTGATGATTGTAATGATGTTTGGGTAGAAAAGCTTTGGTTGCAGTTCATGCTTAATTCATATAATATTGGGGCAGGTGGTAATTTCCTTTTGCTATCAGTGACATCTCTTTTAATGCTGCATTTTCAGATTCCACAGATGGTGAAGGATCAGAGACGCATGGCCTTGTACGCATTAAAAATTCCCCAATTCACAGTCCACAGAGATATAGTCACAGTCCTTCCAGATATAATCATCAGGTAAGGAAGCCTTCCTTCACAAAGCTAATTCTGTCAGATTATTGTAGCCCCCCTGGCAAGCCTCAGGGTCAGTCAGCTCGCTGTCGTCGAGGGAAACAGCCCTTGGCCCCTGCCAAACTGGGTAATAAGTTTGTGTGGATGCTGTGTGATGTACCCGACCCTGCCCAAATAACAGACAATACACCAGATATGATTAAATGAATTGCAGTTTATAGATATTACTGCAACTATATAATTAACAGAGATAAAAATATAAAAGGAAGATAAAAGGCGCCACACTTATCAAAGTTCAATCTCTTCGTGCGCAAACACTTGGAGCTCGGGACCCTCCTTCTTCACCCTGTGATCCCCTCGGACCACCTTGACCTGCCGCCTGGGACCAACAATGGTGGTCGACCAGATGCTCCACATGAGTCCGTCCCCATCTCCTCTCCTCGCCGAACACCCTGGACCTCGGACTCCTGCTCAGGGTCCGACCCTGTTAGCGGACTCACAGCACCTTGTTTTCTTTCTTCTTCTCTTCCCTCCCCCCTCCCCCCTCCCCCTCCCCCCTCCCCCCTCCCCCCTCCCCCCTCCCCCCTCCCCCCTCCCCCCTCCCCCCTCCCCCCTCCCCCCTCCCCCCTCCCCCCTCCCCCCTCCCCCTCCCCCTCCCCCTCCCCCTCCCCCTCCCCCTCCCCCTCCCCCCCTCTCCCTCCTCCCCCCCTCTCCCTCCTCCCCCCCTCTCCCTCCTCCCCCCCTCTCCCTCCTCCCCCCCTCTCCCTCCTCCCCCTCCTCTCCCTCTCTCTTCTCCCCCCCCCCCAAAAACCCCACGCATCACAATAACTTACAGACACACAGAAAGAATAACATCTATCCCAATTGGTTCGTTCACTCTCATCAATAACATAATCCAAACAAACTACTAGCGGGAGGACTTTCTCAGCAGTTAACATAACAAAGGAGCCATTTTAATTAACCTACGCAGTAACATAAAAGAAGAAACCCCTTACACTCTCCCCCCACCAAATAAAGTCGTGTCCTCATGACTTCTAAATAACTCACCAACCAGTCCTGCAGACACAAAAACCCAATCCAGGTACACACAGTGACCTTGCTCCCCAGTGGACCTTACGCACAGGCGCTACATAGGCCAACCTATCTGGGAGTTTCCTAATCCTTCGTACCCCCTCACCCAAACCCTTAAGGCTCGGACCCTACGGGAAATACCTCAGGTCTGTTTGCCAACTCCTCTCTCACTCATGCCTCCACTACAACTCAGAGCCCCCTGTCTCATGTCCGGGGCCCCGCTTCTTTTCCTTCCTGGTCCTGCTGTAATTCAGACTGCCCACAGCTACCCTCCCCACTACACCCGACTCAGTGGGAGAAGGGCCAAAGGTCTCTTCCTCAGTCACGGGGAAATTAGCGAAAGACAGCATGTACCACATGTCCAGCGCATCATCCTTCGAATCCGTATTCTTCCTCATTCCCTCGATCAGTAGCTGCTGTTTGAGTTTCTCCAAACTGAAGTATTTAGCCGGGGCTACCCCTTCAGCCTCTTGCAGTCGAGACCTCAGCTTCTTCTGGGACTCCTTCAACTCTCTCCACAGCCTCAGCAGTTCTGACTCAGGGTTCTTGGCCATCTCAATCTGGGATGCAGTTACCCCACCAGCTTCTTCCACCCTGACCTGAAAAGCAGCAGTTGGAAGATATTCAGCCTCCAGTTTTTTTTTCCTGGTGACTTCTTCCAGGTCAACTTTCAGTTTTTCCACTTCATTTAAACTGTCGATAGTCACCTTCAAGTTCCTTTCAAGCGTCCACCTCCCTTTTCCAAGATCTGTCCTCCATTGCTTCACCTCCTCGGAAGTGTAGTTAAACTCCCGTCCCTGGGCTCTCGGTTTTCTGTTGGCCTTAGTCAGACCACTTCCTTGATCTTCCCCAACCTCTAAGTCTTCCAATCTTTAAAGGATCGATGTCTTGAGTTTCTGCTGATCCCTTCGAAGGTGGGTCATTGTTTCATCTCGCTGGATTAATTCATCAGTACATGACCGGAGTGTCGACTCGGAATTCCGTTTCTCCTTCTCCACTTTCACGAGTGTGAATTCCAAGCCTGCAATGGTCGTCCTGCAAGAGCAGCACTCCATCTCCGGCCTGCATTTCTGAGCGTTTAGTTCAGCAGTGCAAATCCCGCCTCTGCCCTGTGTCTCATTCCGATTGACGACCTGGGTTTCCATCCCCAGGTCCACCACCATCTGTTCCAACACCAGGAAGTTCAACTGGTATGTCGGGTCATTTTTCTCACATTGCACCAAACTCCACTGGCCAAGAACTCCTCCACATTTGACACTTCGCTTCTGTCGCCCGGGCTCAGCCACTCGCCTCGCCTCATAGCCCCCCAGGCGAATCCAAGCTCTAGGCGGTCATCCACATACGCCAAACCTCCACACACCTTCACTTCCCCCATGGTCTTCCTCATGCCCCACGGGAAGGATGCAGGGGCTCTGGATATGTCCTTGGGCATCTTTTCGGATTGGAAGAATCCTAGGGAACTAATAACGACCGTCTTCTCCTCATCAGCCACACTGCTCGGTATCTGGCAACATCTACTCCTCGGATCCAGCACATTAAACCACGTCGCATAATTCACACACAGGCTGTCTACATCTTCCACAGCGCCAGGGTCCAGTTGTCGCGACCTCTCTCTCACTGAGGTGTCTTCAGCGGTCAACTCCCCTCCTTCGAGGTAGTTCGGAGCGTCTACTAAGAGGGTCTCACCCTCAGCTACTTCCCCCAGGCCGTACCACAGTTGAGTCTCGTTTAACTTCGGTACCGGTTCAAGGCTGCTACGCACGTCCTCAGAAGCAACTCGACACGCTGGGTGCCCAGACAATGCCCCCATGAACTCCAGGGTCACTAACCAGTCATCGTCTTCTGGATAATTACTGGCACTGGTACCCCAAATCTCCGGTGCCTTTGCGGTTGTCAAGGGTAACTGCTTCAGACACCGGTTGTAAAACGAACTGTACAACAACTTGACCTGCGCCTCAGGGTCAAGGATGGCTTTAGCATCGCTTCCCTCTATCTGTAACGACACCCTGGGGTGTGATCCCTCTAAGCCTTCAGGAATAGGGTTTTTTTCTTTCGGAAGTTGCTTGGTACATTGCTGGTAATGTGCTCCTCCAGAGAGCCCAAGCCATTCCCCCACTGGGCCTCCACTAAGTTTCCCGACCCCTCTCTGATCAGCTGAACAACTGAGGGAGGGGCTGATCCCCCTGGCACTGAAACCCTGATCCCCCTGAAACCCATATAGGTAAAGTTTAGCAATAACGCATTTGTTCACCACATTGAAATACCCATTATATCTGGTTCTGTGTGAAGTCCTCCTCTCTTTTGAACTTGGGTAGTTCCTTGCCTCATATTCTGGTCACTTTCAACGAAGTCTGGTTTGCTGTTGTCCATTGTATACAGTTGCAGAGAGCCCTTGATACTGTGAAATTACAGTAATTGGGCACTTGCTACACATATAACCAGCACTTAGTGATCTTACCTTAGTACCTACTTCACACTTCCTCAACAGTATTCTTGGATGATCATTTTCACAAGAGTATCCAAGTACAGTGGATTCCAGTTAATTTGGACACATTGGGACCAATACATCTTGGGCCAGTTAGCCAAAGTTTCATGGAAATAGTTAAGGTATCAAAAGACAAACTACTACTCTTTAAACTGAATAACAAATTAGAATGCTGTCAATACTACTGCAGAACTATAAAACTTTCTGTTTGTAATTGTTATTGATGAACAAATTCATCCAGTGTACATGGGATTGACTATAAATGAACACACACACTTATTGTAGATAATGCACTGCCTTCATATAATGCTATCGGCAATTGCATCCTCAATTTTGATTGTCACATTCAAGATGATTATTGATAGCTTCAAAATTCTCCATAGTAGGGAAATAATTTCATTTTCACTGTCAGCTGTTGCTGGTATCTCCGAGCCTGAATGCTTGAAACCGAAGTAAGCAAAATAGTTCTGAATTGTCTTGCTGCTTATTTCTTGCCAACTACCAGTGACAAAAATCACTGCTTTTTTTCCCACACAAACACACGCAACTGATGCTTTTAGAAAAACTGTTCACTCTAAACACTGTTGTTTAACAGCCACACAAGTACGGTTATCTGATGCTAGTTAGAAACCGTTCGGCAGCTGTCCCCTCCCCGATTAAGTGGCATTGTGTTCCAGATAAACAAAGGAATCCCGGGTATTTTCTCAATTAGTTTTTGTTGTTTAAAGGTTGTCCCAAATAAGTGGCTGCACCAATTAAGCCAGGGGTTCCCAACCTTTTTTGCACCGCGGAGTGGTTTAATATTGACAATATTCTTGCAGACTGGCCGACCCGGGGGGGGGGGGGGGGGGGAGTGGTGTTCAAGTAGGGTTAAACTCACCTCAACGTGTCTTTTACAGTTAGAGTTGCTAACTTTCTCACTCCCAAGTTCCCAAGTAAAGGACAAAAGTAGCAGTCAAGTACGGGACAGTGTTTACCCGGAGAAAGACTACCATGGCCATGAAGCCTTGCGTGGGCACCTGAGTGCGCATGCGTGATGTGCGCATTACCGTACGTGCCGATTTTTTTTCTTCTCCACAAATTGGTTTTGCCTTAATCTTCCCGACTACACTGTACATACATTATTTCTACTTTATATAGGCTGTGCATTTATCATATCATTCCTGCTTTTTTTTAGTGTTATTTTCGGTTTTATGTGTTATTTGGTATGATTTGTTTGGTTATTTTTTGGGTCTGGGAGCGCTGAAAAATTTTTCCATATAAGTTAATGGTAATTGCTTCTTCACTTTACACCATTTCAGCACGAATGGTTTCATAGGAACACTCTACCTTAGCGGGGGAAATACAGGACAAGAGCGGTCCCATATGGGACAAACCAATTTAGCCCAATATACGGGATGTCCCTGCAAATACGAGACAGTTGGCAGCCCTATGTTCAAGTTCAACAGTGCGTGACAGGGAATGAGGAAAGGTGCAGCTGACTCATATCGTTTCCTCGTGGCTGGTAGCACATGCTTTGCAGCCCGGTGGTTGGGGACCACTGAATTAAGCGATGACCAAATGAACCGAAATCACTGTACTTTGTTTTGTACTGTGAGAGTATGATGGGTTGCTTTCAGCCTTATTTTCTTTTCTGTTGACTCAACTTCCTTGCACAAATGACAGAATGCCCTCGGATTTGGTGAATGATTGGCCACATTATGCATTTGTACACATCACGTCTTAATCTCTCATTCACTCCAAACTATTGCAAGATTCAAGCTTTGCTTTTTCATCCTTGGGAAGATCATGTGATACTTGAAAAAAGCTTTGTCTGTGTTTTCTGTTTTAACACTGAAAGTGTTAATAAAGGACTAAGTTGGATAATTTGGATATTCAAATGAATATGCTTTCTTTTAATTATTTTTTTGAACTATACAAGGAGTGTTTATTTTATATGTATTTATAATAGTGCATAATATGTTTTTGTTACATTAATTAACTTTAATCAGCTTCTACAGGCACAGTCCGATGGAGTTGTCCCTGAATCTCACGTACTTCCACAGCAAAGCTTGTCTCCCTACAGAACGCACAGCTCCTCGAGTGTTTCCGCGACTCTCACACAAGGACATATCTATCGCTCTCCATCCCATGCAGTGGGGCAGAGTGGATCCCAACATCAGATAGATTCCAGCCTAACAACAGCTCCTCTCTCCACTCTCTACTCAAGCCCAGTTCATTCAGCGTCCGTTGATACCTCTGTGGTCCAGTACATTGGGAATTCTGGATACTACAGTGGTCAGCAGCATTCTGGGAGTGTCTTACACACAATGAGTAACACTCAACAAAAGACTAATTCTGGGTGTACTCCTATTGCTGCTAGCCCACTACAAAGCACCACAAAAAACATAACTGACTCAACGTTTACCCCAGCTCCAAGCACCATAAACTGTACTGTTTCACAGACTGCAAGGCCATCACAATCAGGATCATGGACCTTAAGCCCAACAGGGTCAGGGCAACCGCTTTACTCTGCAGCTAAGATTCCCACGGCACCAAGTTCTCAGCACTACCGAAATACTGGGATAGGCCAGTACCAACCTCCACAGGTCCAAAGTGGAAATGTAAGAACGCAATCAAGCACATATTAGACGATGGACGTAAACTTTGATCATCTGGGAGATGTTTGCTCTGGTCTATAGCTTGTGCCTCCATATATGCCACCAGCATATGGAGCAAGTGAGGCATAAGCATCTTTAAATTATGGACCTTGAGTTCTGTGGATTATTGGGCCTATGCTATCATTTACTAGAACTTCATACTGTACAAAATCCTGTACAAAAACAAAGTAAGAGTTAAGAATTGTGTACCTATTGGTAAGGTACGTTTTAAGCTTATAATTCAGATAAATATTGTTTAGGCTTTTTTCCTCCAGTTTATTTTAAATAAACTAGTCATGTGCAGTAAGACTTTTTTAAAATTCAAAATGAAAGCGTTTGTAGCGTCAAAATAAAGGCATGGAGGAAAGGGTGTTGATAGGGTGGGGAGAGTTTGTCTAGGCACACATTCCATGTGCCAGCTTCTCACATGTATACTGTAATATCCTGGAGTAGAAAATTTTATTTATCTAATTTTATATATAACCATTCTAGGCTAGCTATTATCTTACCCACACAGCGGAGTTTAATCCACGGTGCTGCAAAGAGTTTTTATTTTACACCTGATGCTGTGAGTTCCCTGATGTTGAGGCAAGAATGGAAGAAGTGTATTTCAGTGACTGTTACAATCTCAATTTTTTTTTTTAATTTGAATCTTAAATTCAGGTCTGTGTTCAACTGAAGGGAGAAAGTAATCTCCATTTTGAAGATGTAACGTGACAAATACATGTTTTAAAAAAAAAGTGATGCAGTCTTGCTGCATATTGTATAATGGGAGTTTAATACTGTTCTTTTATTCAGAACACTCTGTATATACCACAGCTACTTGTTATCCTCAGAGGATTTAGTTGCCTGACTTTGCATTATGTACATTGGTAATTTTTTGTGTATAATTTCTCTTGTGCACCTTTTTTTCCTGTATTTTCTTTTTTGACAACAGCTTTCAATCTCCCATTGGGCATCTCCATGTGCAGTCTTTTAATTTTCGATGTGCGATGTGCATGAGGCGAGTTTGTTCCTGAATGTAGCTGTTGACTGAGTTGCACATCATTTACAATCGAGATTTTAAAAAAATAAAAAATGAAACAGTAGCCTTGCTTTCTAAACATGTACAGTCAACCCCTCCTGTGGAGTGTACAAAAATAAAACAGTTCATTTCTGCAGTTCTTTCTCCATATTTTCACTTTTACATTTTAAAATTACAATTTAACGTCTGCTTGATCAGTGGTTTTTTTATCTTTTGTTGCAAACTCATCCTACTTGTTCTCTTAAACACAAGATTCTGCAGAACTGGAAATCCGGAGCAAAACGCACACAATGCTGGAGGAGTTCGGGTCAGGCAGCATTTATGAGAATGACTAAACAGTTGACATTTTGGGCCAAGACCCTCCATCAGGACCTGCCTTCAGTTTTGTTTCCTGTGTCAAATATACTGGCTCAGGAAGAAGGAAAAATAACCTGCTACGTAATGATTTTCTCTGAAATTTTCCCCCTATGCAATTATTTTCTATGGGAGCTCAGTTGAGATTAGAAACAAAAAACAATATTGATAAGAACAGTATTCCTCATGCTTCGGATTTTTTTTGTGCGTACTACAGTGACTGTTTTCTCCCATGGCTTCTTGCTAATAAATCTTAAACATTCTTTATACTTGTACCATATTCTAGAATACAATTTGTAACACAGCTGCTCCTACAGATGGACTGATTTTTTTTCTCTCTGTAGTTAACTTAAGATGGTGAGCTCTTATTTTAATAAATGAGACATATATATCCATTGATCAGATAAATTCTTAATTTTGTAGCTATTAATTTCAGGGGTACTCTGCGTTCCTTAGATTGAATGAAAATATCCTTCTTTAACAACAACTGCCAAACCTGAGATTTTGCTCTACTGTGACATGGTGACCCCTTCAATTGCCAGTCCCCCTGTAGATTGCGTTTTATCCTATGCCAAAATCCTGGAACGAGTTTGTCAAGTCGTGGTGAAAGTCACTTCCTTCCTTCATCCTGCATTGATATACCATCACCTACTACACAGAAAATAGACCTTACTAATAACGTCTACAGTCTAATACCTGTAATAAATTTAAAACCAAAAAGCTCTTTAATCTTAGGATCAATGTTTTCCAGCAGTATTTTAGTTGCCTTTTATATTGCAAGCTTGCTTGTGGGCTTGATTGTTAACACCTAAACTGAAATTAATGTGTTTGTCTTTGTCACATTTGTGTATGAAACTGATATATAATAATAATTAATAATAATCATATGATCGCTTCTAAACTGCCCATATGTTGTAAGTTCATTACTTGAGGCAAAGTTTAGACTTTGAAATGTTGGGGGTATGCAATTGAAGGGAAATCTGAAACTTTATTACATGTAATAGTGAAATTCCGTGAACAAGGCAAGAAAAAATGTTTTGTATATTGTAAATGTGGAATAATTGTGACTAAAGAAAGTTTCATATGAATTTGTTAAAATGTCAGATGGTAAAAATTTCCTTAATTGATATTTGCTTTTAGAAGTGAGAAATTGCTTATCAAGCCATGCTTTGTGAGTTACAATCAGTTCCACCATTGTAATACCCATTTTAAATATTAGTACACACATGCCAACCTGTAATAGGTACTGTTGAAATACTTCACTTCAATGATATTTCCTGTATCTCAGCATTGGCTCACTGTAGTCTCACTTGATTCAGTTTTAGTTGGCGTTCAATTGTCCAACTCCAATTATTGCAGCTCTCAAGTGTTAAATTTGAGGAAATCTTCTATACGTTTTGCAGAGACTAGTTTTTTTTAATTTTTATATATTTTTAATTTTTTAAAGAAGAAATATAAGGACTCAATACGATAATTAATACATATTGAAAAAAAAATTACTTCAAATACATTAAGTCCGAGAGAAAAAAAACACCTATCCCAACACCATCTCCCTGCATTTAGAAAAAAGGAGGGAGAGAAAAAAACTTAAAAGACAGAGGAAAGAAAGGAAAGAAGAAAAAAGAAAAGAGAAAAAAAGAAAAAGAACAGTAGGCATCCAGCTCTGAGTCAGTTTAAAATCAGAGACTAGTATCCATGACAAATTCCATAAACTGATTCCTAACTTTAAAAAAAAATGTGCAGTGTCCCTGCATTGGATTTGCAATGGCTTTTAGCAATCCCATTTTGTATTGCATTTATTATTGTCTTTCAGGGGAATATATCAACTGAGAAATGTCTCTTCCATCAGGGAGAACATGGACAAATTGAGAAAGCTTTTAGGCTTGAATGACTGAAAAACCTATTGCAGACACTATTATTGATACAATTTTAACATCAACAAAATGTGTTGGCAATAAAAAGATACATCTCATGGTCTCTTCAATAATTTTGGAAGAGTTGCCAATGTAACTTGAGGTTATATTTTCAAAAAGAATAATTTGAGCCTTTAGTTAATACACGTGATTCGGAATGAGGCAAATGCTGGAACTTCGCTTCCATAATGGGCTGAATTTCTTTTAATTCTGATTTTGTTACTTTCATGATGAGCTAACAACTAATATTTTTTTGCTGATCCACAGATAAGACAACCTATTTGAAGGTTTATTGATTTTTATTTATTCTTTCATGGAGGATGGATTGTTGACTGGGCTCTTATTATTCATTCTCAATTGCTCTTAAAATGAGTAGCTTCCTTGGTCTTTGCCAGAATGTAGTGAATAAACATCCATGTTGCTGTTTTAAGTAAAAGCTAAAACAGGTAAGAATGGCAGGTTTCCTTCTGTGATGGCACTTGTTGAGCCAGATGTGTCTTTAGAATATTTCAATAGTTTCATGGTCACTTGCTGATACTGTCCCTTCTGTTAAAACAATTTTAACAGAACAGAACCGCCTTCATAACAAGGGGAATTGAGTATAAGAGCAAAGAGGTCCTTCTGCAGCTGTACAGGGCCCTGGTGAGACCACTCCTGGAGTACTGTGTGCAGTTTTGTCTCCAGATTTGAGGAAGGACATTCTTGCTATTGAGGGAGTGCAGCGTAGGTTCACAAGGTTAATTCCTGGGATGGCGGGACTGTCATATGTGGAAAGATTGGAGCGACTGGGCTTGTATACTCTGGAATTTAGAAGGCTGAGAGGGGATCTTATTGAAACATAAGATTATTAAGGGATTGGACACACTGCAGGTAGGAAGCATGTTCCCGCTGATGGGTGAGTCCAGAACCGGAGGCCACAGTTTAAGAATTAGGGGTAGGCCATTTAGAACGGAGTTGAGGAAAAACTTTTTCACCCAGAGAGTGGTGGATATATGGAATGCTCTGCCCCAGAAGGCTGTGGAGGCCAAGTCTCTGGATGCTTTCAAAAAAGAGATGGATAGAGCTCTTAAAGATAGTGGAATCAAAGGTTGTGTGGATAAGGCAGGAACTGGATACTGATAGTGGATGATCAGCCATGATCACAGTGAATGGTGGTGCTGGCTTGAAGGGCCGAATGGCCTACTCCTGCACCTATTGTCTATTGTCTATAATTTTATTGTTAACCAGATTTAAATATCTTGGCCTTCATGGAATTTTAACTCCTGGCTTCTGATCAGTAATTCAGGCCTTGGGAATACTGGTTTGGTAATTTAATCAAGAAAGCCTTGAACACCATCTGGCCCTGGTAACCCACAACCTTCCTAATGAACAGTGTTATGGTTCCATGGATGGGCAGTTCAGGAACACAGAACATTATACATTTAGGACAAAGAAACATTTTTGGTAATGTTTATTAAAGTATTAGAAGCGTCATATGTAGATGGTGTAGGATTCCTCATCGCTCTGTGGAAGTAGGAGCAGGAATTGGTTAAACTCTGCTGACTAATGGAGTGGAGTAACTAGTTCTTGCAAGGCTTTACTGATTGCTTTCAACCATCAAAAAGAATCCTGAATCTTTACTAAAGCCAACAGCTTTCTTTTTGTCTCAGGTGGTAATGATTGGTAGAAGGCAACGAGTGGGAATAAAAGGATCCTTCTCTGTTTGGCTGACAGTGACTGGTGGTGTTCCGCAGGGGACGGTGTTGGGACCACTTCTTTTTATGTTGTATGTAGATTATGGAATAGATGGCTTTGTTGCCAAGCTTGCAGATGATACCAAAATTGGTGGAGGGGCAGGTCGTGTCGAGAGAACAGGTAGTCTGCAGAAGGGCTTAGACAGATTAAGAGAATGGGCAAGAGAGTAGCAAATTAAATACAATGTTGGAAAATGCATGATTTTGCACTTTAGTAGTAGAAATAACTGCAGACTATTTTCTGAACGGGGAGAAAATCCAAAAATCTGAGATGCAAAGGGAGGAGAGTCCATGTGCAGAACATCCTAAAGGTTAACTTGTAGGTAAACTTGGTGGTGAGGAAGGCAAATGCAATGTCAACATTCATTTCAAGAGGTCTAGAATACAAGAGCAGGGATGTGATGCTGAGGCTTTACAAGGCACTGGTGAGGCCTTGCTTTGAGTATTGCGAACAGTTTTGGGCTCCTCATCTAAGAAAAGATGTGCTGGCCTTGGAGAAGGTTCAGAGGAGGTTATATAAGGATGATCCTGAGAATTAGACTGTTATTATTTGAGAAACATTTGATAGCTCTGTGTCTGTACTCGCTGGGATTTAGAAGAACCGGGGGGGGGGGGGGGGGGGATTTCATCGAAACGTTTTCAATGTTAAAAGGTTAGAGTAGATGTGGAAAGGATGTTTCCCATGGTGGGGGAGTCTAGGACAAGAGGGCACAGCCTCAGGATAGTGGGATGTCAATTTAAAATGGATGCGGAGATATTTCTTTAGCCAGAAGGTGGTGAATTTGTCAAGGCCAGGTGGTTGGGTATATTTAAGGCAGAGTTTGAAACATTCTTGATTGGACATGGCATCAAAGGATACATGGAGTGGGGCTGAGGAGGGGGAAAAATTATCAGCCATGATTGAATGGTGGAGCAGACTTGATAGGCCAAATGGCCTAATTTTGCTCCTGTGTCTTATGGTCTAATGTGAAATTTTTATCAGATGGTAGGATGCGATTGTTATTTATAATAAATAGTACAAAAATTGGAAAGTGAAGTCCTAATTTCTGTGACAAAATAGTGCTATACTGGGTCAGTGGCAGAATTTGTTCAGCTAGTTTGGCTTCTTGCATTTTCTCCACTTTTCAGCTTCAGTTTATTTAAAAGAAGAGTTTACTAATTACCTTTTCAGATGCTACCTTCTTGAATTATGTTAGTATCATTTTTCTCATGTTAAAGTACACTGAACTACACAATCTAAATGTTGGCGGTTTAATAGATCTTTTGGTAGGATCAATAGTAAGCTGATGACCATTACATCATTTCCCCTTCTGTTTACTTAGAACAATTTTCCATAGCCACTTATCCATTTGAATAGAAACTTATTTCAAAACTTTTAAGATTCATAAATCAATATCGTTTAGCAAATAGTTAATATATTCTCCTTGACATAGTCAATAATCATTGTGATGTAAAAAGCCTGGAGCTGAAGTAGCAAGTGCAGGACTTCAGATGATCAAGTTATTGGAAAGATTTACAAAAACTTGCACATAACAACTTTGAATAGAAGTGATGTTAGAAATATAGTAATAAAAGATGTACAGATGTTTGAAAATTCTTCAGAATAATCAGTATGAAATTGTTTTCCTGGGGGGGAGGAAAATCTGGAGGTGCTAAGTTTTGCAGTGAACATTGTTAATTCTGAAGGGATGAATGGAAGCACTCCTTTCAAATTAAGTGGTGCCTGATGACATTTGTTACCCTAATTGTCTGTGTTTTTTAGCCTTCCAAAATACATTCTCAAATTGTACCTTTTGTCTTTATATAACATTGGACAACTGTTTGTAGTTAATTCCATATCTTCTAGATTAAATGTATGGTATGATAAGTGGCTAGGCGGTGCTAGTTCTTCAGATCATGCAATTGTTAAAACATAATACCATGGGGCGCCAGTGTAGTGGGTAGCACGATGCTATTATATCTTAGGGTGTCAGAGTTCAATCCCACTGTCCTCTGTAAGGAGTTTATACACCCTCCCTGTGGAATGTGTGGATTTTCGCCAAGTGCTCCAGTTTCCTCCCAAAGTCCAAAGTTGTACTCGTTGAAAGCTCTAAATAGTCCTGTTATTAGGCTAGGATTAAATCTGGGTGTGCTGGTGACGTGGCTTGAAAGGGCAGAAGGGTCTATTCAATGCTGTATCTGTAAATAAGTACACAATGAGCTGATTCCAGTTATTTCTTCTGATGGGATGACGGTTCAGGGAGAACTGGGAGTATAAAATTGAGAAAACAGCTAAGAGCACTCTTCCCCTTTATCTACCCATGCTATATGTTTGGCATTTACATATCCACTGAAGACCTTTTGGGCCTCTTTCGTAAGCTCCCTGCTCTTCCTGAGCCTTTCAAAGTCTCTTGTATGCTTGACTGTTAACCACCAAACCCAAAAGTAATGTCTTTTTCCACGTGCGTGCATGAAACAAATAATGTTAAATGATCAACCATATAGTCACTTCTAAACTGCCCATACATTTTAAGTTCATTATTGAGGCAAAGCTTAGACTTTGAAATGTTGGGGGTAGGCAATTAAAGGGAAATCTGAAGTCTTATTACATCTGGTAGTGAAATTGCTTGAACAAGCCATAAGCAGTGGTATATTTTAAATGTGGAATAATCATGACAAGGTTTCATATGAAATAGTAGAAATGTCAGATGGTAAAATATTTCCTTAATTGGTATTCACTTTTAGAAGTGAAATATTGCTATCAGGCTATGCTTTGGGTGTTAGATATTTTGTTGTGTTTAGTCCTGTGCTGACATATGCTATCATCTTGGCATCCATATACAGTGGTTAATTGGGACAGCTGCTTATTTGAGACAACCCTCAAAGAGCAAAACTAATCGAGGAAATTGCTGGGATCCCCTTTGTTTATTTGGGACACTATGCTGTTTAATTGGGGCAGGAGAATTTTGCCAAATATTTTCTAACTAGCATCAATCCACAAGACCATCGAACTTGGACATAGGAGCAGAATTAGGCCATTTGGTCCATTGAATCTACTTCACCAGTTGTGCACTTGTGTGGCTGTTAAATGTAAAACCATGCTTAGAGTGAACTGCTTTTAAATAGCCTCAGTTGTGAATGTTTGTGTTCAAAAAGCTGTGATTTTGGTCACTGATGCTTAGCAAGAAATAAGCAGTAAGACGATTCTGAACTATTTGTCTCACTGTGGTTTCAAGCATTCAGGCTTAAAGATGCCAGAAATGGCTGGGAGTGAAAATGAAATTATTTCACTACTTTAAGTCAGGAGTTTCAAAAAAAAATTGGAGGCATCAACAATTGTCTTGAATGTTACAATGAAATTGAAGATTTGGAGGATGCAGTCATCGAAAGCATTGTATGAAGGCTGGAAAATGATGCTGGTGACGTGGTAATGGGGGACAAAGAAATGGCAGATGAACTTAATGGGTACTTTGCATCTGTCTTCACTGTGGAAGATGTTAACAGTGTGCCAGAGGTCCATGAGTGTCAGGGAACAGGAGGGAGGGAGTGCCATTGCTATTACAAAGGAAAAAGTGCTATGTAAACTGGACGGTCTTAAGGTGGATAAGTCACCTGGGTCAGATGGACTACATCCCAGTGCACTGAGATAGGTTGCTATGAGATAATGGATGCATTGGTTGTGATCTTTCAAGAATCATTTGTTCTGGCATGGTCCTGGAAGATTGCAAATGTCACTCCATTCTTTAAGAAAGGAGGAAGGCAAAAAAAAGTAAATTATAGGCCAGTTAGCCTAATCTCAGTGGTTGGGAAAGTGTTGGAGTCTATTATTAATGATGATGTTTTGAAGTACTTGGAGATTAATGATAAATTAAGTCAGAGCCAGCATGGTTTGTATGAAGGGAAATCTTGCCTGACAAATCTATTGGAGTTCTTTATTGCAGACTATTAACTAAATGAGGAGAAGGTTCATACATCAGAGGCGCATAGGGTTAATTTTCAAGTTGAGTCTGTGGTAAAGAAGGCAAATACAATGTTGGAATCTATTTCAAAGATAATAGAATATAAAGGCAGGGAGATAATGCTGAGCCTTTATAAGACACTAGTCAAGCCACACTTGGAGTATTGTCAACCGTTTTGGGCCCAATCTCTCAGAAGGAGTGTGTTGTCATTGGAGAGAGTCCAGAGGAGGTCCATGTGGATGATTCTGGGAATGAAGGGGTTAACATAGGAACATTTGGCAGCTTTGGGCCTGTACTCACTAGAATTTAAAGAATGTGGGGGGGGGGGGGAGGGATCTCATTGGAACCTACCGGAAGTTGAAAGGACTAGATGGGTGGATGTAGAGAGGATGTTTACTATGGTGAGGGTTTTCAGAACTGGAGGCCACAGTCTCAAAATTGAGGGGCAAACTTTTAGAACACAGATAAAGAGGATTTTAATTTAGCCAGTGAGTATAAATGTTCTGCCACAGACTGTGGTGGAGACCAAGTCAGTGTGTATATTTAAAGCAGAAATTGATCATTTCCTGGTTGGTCAGGGCATCAAAAGATGTGGCAAGAAGGCAGGTGTATGGGGTTGAGTGGAATCTGGGATCAGCCATGATGGAATGGTGAAGCAGACTCGATAGGCTGAATGGCCTAATTCTGCTTTTTTTCTTTCTCTCTCTCTCTCTCTCTCTCTCTCTCATCTTTATATTGATTTAAAAGGAGCATAAATACAATCAAGAGGGCGATTATCTCAAATATATATCAGTAACAATACAAACCGAGATTAAGGTAGACATTGTCAAAATCATACATATTGTGAAGTTACTAAAATATATAATAAAAAAATGGAAATAGCAATTCTCCTCTTATCAGTTCATGAAGACGAAAGAAAAATCATTGAGTTTTTAATGGTGAGAAAAAAAACCACTATTTTAAAAAAAAAACAAAAAAAAGGGATTGGGCAGGCCATTTTGAGGATACGACCAAAAAAAAGAAAGAAAGACTTTCTAATCAAATCTAAAACTTTGAAAAAAAGGATTGAAAGAGTAATAAATCAAATTAAATGAAAATATTGGATAAAAGGTTGCCAGATTTGCTCAAATTTAAAGGATGTATCAAATGTCCGACTTATTTTCTCTAAACTTAAACAGGACATAATGGAGGAGAGCCAGTAAAAGACTGTAGATGGATTAGAATCCTCCCATTTCAATAAAATGACTCTCCTAGCCAGTAAGGTTGAAAAGGCTATCATACGTTGAGCGGAAACAGGAATATTTCCAGCTTCCAATGGGATAATCCCAAAAATTGTCGTAAGCAAATAAGGTTGTAGATCCACATCCAGGACTTCTAGTGATTTAAAGATTTTAGTGATTTTAAAGATAGTGTTTTAAAAACATCTCTCCAAAAGTTATCTAGCTTTATGCAAGACCAATACATATGAGTTAAAGTGGCCGGCTCAGTATTACATCTGTCACAAATAGGACTGATATTCGAGAAAATACGCGCTAGTTTATCCTTTGACATATGGGCCCGATGCACTATCTTGAACTGTATCAAGGAATGACGGGCACAATGAGTTGTTAACCAAATGAAAATTTTTACTTCATTTATTATCTGAAAATGACCCTAGAAATTCTGATTCCCAAGCGCGTTTAATTTTATCATTAGATTTGATTTGTGAGTTCAATAACTGTTTATAGATTATAGTTATCAACCCTTTTTGAAATGGTTTAAACTGAAGGAGAGTGTCTGTCATATTAGGTGGATGAACAGAAGGGTAATTTGGTAACAAACCACGTTAAAAAATTCCTAATTTGTAAATATCTTTTTAAAAAAAAGTGTACATTAGATAAATTGTATTTATCCACTAACTGAGAAAAAGACATTAAACAGTCCCCTAAAAACAAATCTGAAAAAGTTATTATTCCCTTGCTTTTCCAAATTAAAAAGGCCTTAACCAAAATTGATGGTTTAAAAAAATAATTGAGATGGATGTTACTAGAAAGAATTTAATCATTTAACTCAAAAAATCTACAAAACTAAAACCAAATTCTTAATGTATGTTTAATAATGGAATTAAAATCCTGTCTACTAATCTTAGAAAACAAAAAGGGAAGAGGAGCTCCCAGTAAAGAGGCCAAAGAGAATCCTTTCACCGAGTTTACCTCCAAATCCAACCATGAAGGACATTCATGTATATCTGAATAGTGAGTCCAAAAAGTAATATATCGACTATTAATTGGCCAATAGTACATTCTAAAGTTAGGCAAAGCCATATTGCCATCCTTTTTTAATTTCTGCAATAAGGGTTTACTCAGTCTAGGATTTTTATTGTTCCAAATATAATATAAGATTATAGAATCTATTCTGTCAAAGAACTTTTTAAGAACAAAAGAAACTGCCTGAAATATATATAAAAATTTTGGTAGAACTATCATTTTAATAGCATTAACTTGACCTATTAATGATAATGTCATAGGCGACCATTTAGAAAGCATTTGTTTGGTGTAGCCAATTAATGGAAAAAATTTTTAGTAATTTTAATACCAAGATAGGTAAAGTAATTTTTAGCAATACTAAAAGGTACTTGATGATTTGGATCCGAGTAATTATTAATAGGAAATAACTCACTTTTATGTAAATTTAATTTATACCCAGAAAAACTACTGAATTCAGAAAATATAGATAACTTAGAAGGAATTGATTTCCTATGATCTGAAATATAAACTAACAGGTTATCTGCATATAATGAAAACTTGTGTATTTTGTCCCCTCTCTTAATACCCTGAACAGTATTAGGTCCGGATCAAGCTTCAAATTCCTTGGTGTCCACATTTCCGAGGATCTCACCTGGTCCCTGAACTCCTCCATCCTGATCAAAAAGGCGCAATGGCGCCTTTATTTCCTGTGGAGCATCAAGAAAGCTCACCTCTGTCCCAGGATACTGACGGACTTTTACTGCTGTACCATTGAGAGCATACTCACCAACTGCATCTCAGTGTGGTATGGCAATTGCCCCGTATCGGACCGCAAAGCACTCCAGCGTGTGGTGAAAACTGCCCAGCAGATAATCGGCACCCAATTGCCCACCATTGAGAACATCTACCATAAACGCTGCCTGGACATGGCAAAAAGCATTATCAAGGATGCATCTTACTCTAATCATGGACTTTTTACTCTCCTCCCATCTGGTAAGCGCTACAGGAGCCTCCGCTCCCGCACCAGCAGGCACAGGAAGAGCTTCTTCCCTGAGGCTGTGATCCTGTTGAACCTCACATCACAGCGCTAAGCAGTATTGCACCCATATTGTACTGTTGCGGTACTTTTATATTTGTATGCTGTAGCACTTATTATTATTTGTAGTTATTTTGAAAATAACACTATTCTTTGCATTTCTGGTTAGATGCTAACTGCATTTCAATGGCTTTGTATCTGTACTCAGCACAATGACAATAAAGTTGAATTTAATCTAATAAAGAACCAGTGAAGCAGTCAGACTATCAGCAGTGGGATCATCCTGTGCCAGGAATACTTGTGTACTTTGTATGGAGGTGCTTTTATTCTTTCTTTCTTCAACCTTTAGTGCATCCAGACTGAGAACTGAAGTGATGGTCTGAACCTCAAGTTCGAGATTTTAATTTATTTCAGGAGGCGTAACTATTATTGCTCAATTCAAAGTTATGAGAGCAGGTAGGCTAAAGTACAGATTTGTTTTTGTCTGGTAGCTACTGAATTGTAATTTTTTAATTAAACATGGGAGAGCCATTGGAAAAAGAAAGCTGTTTTAAAAAGTCAGTATTCAAAGTTAATAGATTTTTACATGTCATGGAGGGAAAACTAATGATTCAGTTTCAGTGTATAATTATATAAAATAAAGGAGCTTGTTATTGAGCTATAATGGACGAAAGACTGTTAGTTGTAGCATTTTCAGAAGGAATTAAATTGCTGAAGCAACTTGGGAAAGAATGGCATCTTTCTCCAATTTAGAACAATCTAATGTAACTATTTAATAACACCAACTAAGTGTACTGTTCACAATTCTATTGACACACTGTTGTCATTCTGTAGATAGGTGGGTGGGAAAACAGGTTGTAAAGGGACCAAAAGGCTCTTTTAAAAGGAACGTTAATAAATTAAGCATGTGGACAAACATTTGGCAAATGGAATATAAAGTGGAAAAAATACGATGTTAATCAACTTTGTGATATAAAATATCATAAGACCATAAGACATGGGAGCAGAGTTAGTTCATTCAGCCTATCGAGTCTGCTCTGACAAATGGAAATATGATTTAAAATATTTTGGTACAGAAGGATCTGAATGTCCACACAGATGAAGCATCAAGTTACCATGCACAGACAAGCAGGAAAGCATGTGGAATGTTGCCCTTTGTTAACAATGTGGGTGGAGTATAAGAGTGGAGAAATCTTCTACAACTGTAAAGAAAATTGATGAGACAAGAACCAAGTACTACACAGTTTTGGTTCTTAGCTGAACAATTGCTCATGTTGGAAACATTTTAGTGAATTCTTGGCATGAAGAGGTCATCTTATGAGGAAAAGTTGAACAAATTTGAAATTGAACAAGTGGGTCACGGTTAGGAGGAGGAATAGGAAGAATCAGGTAATAGAGAGTACCCCTGTGGCTGTACCCCTTGACAATAAGTACTCCTGTTTGAGTACTGTTGGGGGGGACAGCTTACCTGGGGGAAGCAACAGTGGCCGTGCCTCCGGCACAGAGTCTGGCCCTGTAGCTCAGGAGGGTAGAGAAAGGAAGAGGAGGGCAGTAGTAATAGGGGACTCGATAGTTAGGGGGTCAGATAGAAGATTCTGTGGACGCAGTCCGGAGACTTGGATGGTAGTTTGCCTCCCTGGTGCCAGGGTCCGGGATGTTTCTGATCGCGTCCAAGAAATCCTGAAGTGGGAGGGTGAGGAGCCAGAGGTCGTTGTATATATAGGTACCAATGACATAGGTTGGAAAAGGGGAGAGGTCCTGAAAGAAGAATATAGGGAGTTAGGAAGGGAGTTGAGAGAAAGGACTGCAAAGGTAATAATCTTGGGATTACTGCATGTGCCATGCGACAGTGAGAGTAGGAATGCAATGAGGTGGAGGATAAATGCGTGGCTGAGGGATTGGAGCAGGGGGCAGTGATTCAAGTTTTTGCATCACTGGGACCTCTTTTGGCGTAGGCATGACCTGTACAAAAAGGACGGGTTACACTTAAATCCTAGGGGGACCAATATCCTGGCGGGGTGATTTGCGAGGGCTACTGAGGTGAATTTAAACTAGAATGGTTGGGGGCAGGGAATCAAATTAAAGAGACTAGGAGAGATGAGGTTAGGTCACAAATAGAGAAAACAGGTAGACAGTGTGTGAGGGAGGATAGGCAGGGGACAGAGATAGGGGACAAGGAAGAAAAAGATAAAGTTGTTTGCTCCATTAAGGATAAACAGAGAGTAAGAGGTGGAGAGTTTCTTAAATGCCTCTATTTTAATGCTGGGAGCATTGTAAGAAAAGTGGATTAGCTTAGAGCATAGATTGATAACTGGAAATGTGATGTAGCTATTAGTGAAACGTGGTTGCAGGAGGGGTGTGATTGGCAACTAAATATTCCTGGATTTAATTGCTTCAGGTGTGATAGAATAGGAGGGGCAAGAGGGGGAGGTGTTGCACTGCTTGTCAGAGAATATATAACAGCTGTGTTCTGGCAGGATAGACTAGTGGACTCGTCTAGGGAGGCTATTTGGGTGCAATTGAGGAATGGGAAAGGTGTAGTGACACTTACAGGGGTGTATTATAGACCACCTAATGGGGACTGAGAACTGGAGGAGCAAATTTGTAAGGAGGTAACAGATATTTGTAGTAAGCACAAGGTTGTGATTGTGGGAGATTTTAATTTTCCACATAGACTGGGAAGCCCATTCTGTAAAAGGGCTGGATGGTTTGGAGTTTGTCAAATGTGTGCAAGATAGTTTTTTGGAGCAATACATAGAGGTACCAACTAGAGAAGGAGCAGTGTTGGATCCCCTGTTAGGAAATGAGGTAGGGCAGGTGACAGATGTATGTGTTGGGGAGCACTTCAGGTCCAGTGATCACAATACCATTAGTTTCAATGTAATTATGGAGAAGGATAGGACTGGACCTAGGATTGAGATTTTTGATTGGAGAAAAACTAACTTTGAGGAGATGCAAAAGGATTTAGAAGGAGTGGATTGGGACAATTTGTTTTATGGGAAGGATGTAATAGAGAAATGAAGGTGAAATTTTGAGGGTGCAGGATCTTTATGTTCCTGTTAGGTTGAAAGGAAAGGTTAAAAGTTTGAGAGAGCCATGGTTTTCAAGGGATATTGGAAAGTTGGTTCGCAGAAAGAGAGGAATCTTCAATAAATATAGGCAGCTTGGAGTTAATGAGGTGCTCGACGAATATAAAGAATGTAAAAAGAGTCTTAGAGAAATTAGAAAAGCTAAAAGAAGATACGAGGCTGCTTTGGCAAGTAAGGTGAAAATAAATCCAAAGGGTTTCTACAGTTACGTTAATAGCAAAAAGATAGTGAAGGATAAAATTGGTCCCTTAGAGAATCATGTGGACGACTATGTACAGAGGCAAAGAGATGGGGGAGATTTTGAACAATTTCTTTTCTTCGGTATTCACTAAGGAGAAGGATATTGAATTGAGTAAGGTAAGGGAAACAAGAAGGGTAGTTATGGAAAGTATGATGATTAAAGAAGAGGAAGTACTGGCACTTTTAAGGAATATAAAAGTGGATAAGTCTCCAGGTCCGGACAAGATATTCCCTGGACCTTGAGGGAAGTTGGTGTGGAAATAAGGGCTCTGACAGAAATATTTCAAATGTCATTAGAAATGGAGATGGTGCCAGAGGATTGGCATATTGCTCATGTGGTTCCATTGTTTAAAAAGGGTTCTAAGAGTAAACCTAGCAATTATCGGCCTGTGAGTTTGACGTCAGTGGTGGGTAAATTGATGGAAAGTATTCTTAGAGATGGTATATATAATTATCTGGATAGACGGTCTGATTAGGAACAGTCAACATGGATTTGTGCGTGGAAGGTCATGTTTGACAAATCTTACTGAATTTTTTGATGAGGTTACTAAGAAAGTTGAGGGTAAAGCGGTGGATGTTGTCTATATGGACTTCAGTAGGGCCTTTGACAAGGTTCCACATGGAAGGTTAGTTAGGAAGGTTCAATGGTTAGGCATTAATATCGAAGTAGTAAAATGGATTCAGCAGTGGCTAGGTGGAAGACGCCAGAGAGTAGTGGTGGATAACTGTGTGTCAGATTGGAGGACGGTGTGTAGCGGTCTGCCTCAGGGATCTGTACTGGGTCTAATGTTGTTTGTCATATGTATTAATGATCTGGATGATGGGTTGGTAAATTGGATTAATAAGTATGCAGATGATACTAAGACAGGTGGCGTTGTGGATAATGAAGTAGGTTTTCAAAGCTTGCAGAGATTTAGGCCAGTTCGAAGAGTGGGCTGAAAGATGGCAGATGGAGGTTACTGCTGAAAAATGTGAGATGCTACATTTTGATAGGACTAATCAAAATAAGGCATACATGGTAAATGACAGGGCACTGAAGAATGCTGTAGAACAGAGGGATCTAGGAATAATGGTGCATAGTTCCCTGAAGGTGGAATCTCATGTGGATAGGGTGGTGAAGAAAGCTTTTGGTATGCTGGCCTTTATTAATCAGAGCATTGAGTATAGATGTAATGTTGAAATTGTATAAGGCATTGGTAAGGCCAAATTTGGAGTATTGTGTACAGTTCTGGTCACCGAATTATAGGAAAGATGTCAATAAAATTGAGAGAGTACAGATGAGGTTTATTAAAATGTTGCCTGGGTTTCATCTAAGTTACAGAGAAAGGTTGAACAACCGAGGCCTTTATTCTTTGGAGTGTAGAAGGTCGAGGGGGGACTTGATAGAGGTGTTTAAAATTATGAAGAGGATTGATAGAGTTGACGTGGATAGGCTTTTTCCATTGAGAATGGGGGAGATTCAAACAAGAGGACATGAGTTGAGAGTTAAAGGGCAAAAGTTTAGGGGTAACATGAGGGGAAACTTCTTTACTCAGAGAGTGGTAGCTGTGTGGAACGAGCTTCCAGCAGAAGTGGTTGAGGCAGGTTTGATATTGTCATTTAAAGTTAAATTGGACAGCTATATGGACAGGAAAGGAATGGAGGATTATGGGCTGAGTGCAGGTCGGTGGGACTAGGTGAGAGTAAGAGTTTGGCGCAGACTGGAAGGGCCGAGGTGGCCTGTTTCTGTGCTGTAATTGTTATATGGTTAAATTGAGCCATTCATGAGAGATTAGAGAAATGGCACACTTACTGAATTATACAAAACTACCAGGGGGATATTAATAAGGTAAATGCTGAGAATGATTACCCTTGTGGGCAAGTCTAGATCCAAATCTATCATTTCAGAATAAAGGATTGATTTTAAGATCAAGATAAGGAATTTATTCTCTCAGAGAATCACGAATCTATGGAATTCTTTAACCCAGAGAGCTGTATGCAAGTTTTGAAGAGAAGTTAGGGGTAGGGGGTGCATGTAGAAAGAGTAGCTGAAGTTAAGAAGAGGCCAGCTATAATCCTATTGAATGGTGGAACTGTCTCAGGAACCATTTAGCCCATTTCTGTTTGTTTGATGATTGATTGATAGATACAGCATGGTCCAGACCCTTCCGGCCCAACAAGCTGCACCACCCAAGCCTAATCACGGGACAATTTACAATTAACCTACTAACTGATACATCTTTGGACTGTGGGAGGGAACAGAAGCACCTGGAGGCACTCACATTCAAACTCTCTTTACAGAGGACTGCAGATTTGAACTCTGAAATCCAGTGCCTCGACCTGTAACAGTGTCACGCTGACCACTTCGCTACCATTCCTCCTCCTGGTATTCCTAAAGACCACAATATCTGACACATGGTAATGATAAAAATGGCTGGATTATAATTTTTATATAAAAAGGTCAACGTTAAATAATCCTCAATACATTTCAAGAAGCAATGCTGTAATAATTTTGTCAAATTTATTGTAAAACAGTAGTATTCGTTTTTCCATACAAAATGTTTTCGTAAATACAATTTACTCCTCATTCAGTGAGAAGTTGGTCACAGTACACAAACAATGCAATAGGATAAAATCATTTGCATAAATATAGGAATATGTAAAATAGGCCATAATATATACAGTAATTAGATTAATTACAATATAAAAGTCAAAGGTCTTGTACTGGAAAACACTGAGATCAAAGTAAACATGCTTGAGCTACAACTAGAATGAAAGTCTAATAACTTCTGAGCCTTTATCAGATTTCTTTGAAAATGTAATCAAATTGGCTCACCAAGCCACAAGACTACTGATTAGTCTGCTACAGGCTGACCACAACTTAAAGCAAGTACCCTATTGTGCCCCTCAATGTTCTAGGAAAATGTCATTTTAATTTTTAGAAACATCTGCCACAAGTATTACATTATACAGATGTTTCATTTGTATGTTTATATGCCTTTTGACCTGAATAAGTTTTTGCCTAATTACGACATTGATGCCAATGATAAATAGTTCAGAAATTTTCTTTGTGCCAATCACTGCAATGGTAGCTGCAGGAACAATATTTAGTTGGTTTAATTATCCTCAAAAGTAAGTAATGTATTTTGGCTTCATAAAACATTCAGTATTTTGTAAGTCAACTAAAATCTTAGAATTACAATTGTTTAGCCTGCAAATGAATTCTGAATTATTTGAAAAATGTA
Source organism: Mobula birostris (assembly GCF_030028105.1). Taxonomy (NCBI): domain Eukaryota; kingdom Metazoa; phylum Chordata; class Chondrichthyes; order Myliobatiformes; family Myliobatidae; genus Mobula; species Mobula birostris. The sequence continues at coordinate 75,210,195 of NC_092385.1, read as the reverse complement.
AAATGAAGCATCATTTTTGTATCATTTAATATTGCCTCATATACTTAAGACAAATCAGCATTATACATGGTACTTCACATGATAGTCTTCAATACTTTCTCAGTGATCTGCTTGTCTTTGTGTGTACTCAGATATTCTAGAGCATCTCACAAAATAGTTGAACCAGTTGACCTGATGTGTCTTCATCCCCCTCAATTCTCCAGTGTCTATCAGTTCAGTTTATGGAATCAAAGCTTTGTCATAGCTAACCATTTTCCCGAGTCTGACTGCAACTCAGTCATATGAACTAATCAAAACTATCTGCTTAGCTTACATGTGTTTGCAAAGACAGTATATTCATTTTAAAATCACATGCACAATGCATTCAGTTATTGTCCTTGTCAGATCTATTTTAAAAATATTTTGCTTCTAGATTCTATAATAGAATCTTATCACTTCTCTAATAGTGCACAGTGAAGGATAGGAACAGGAGAAGAATGTATGTCTGAAGCAATCGGATTCAACCAACCCAGCTATACGCACGGCAGTCTTTTTCTGGGTGGGAACGATACACAACCCGGTAGCTACAATCCATGAAGACAGGTTTGCACTCTTTAGGCCAGGAGGTTGGTCTCATTGGTCTGTGCATAGGGAAAAAAATGAGCACACAATCAATGCACATGGGTAAGATAAAATAGGTACAAGGCAGTTCATTAATTTGATGAGTTTCACTGAAAAATAATAACACCCATAAACAATATTTGCAAAAATGCTTATTGTTATTTAAGTTGTATTTTTAGTAACTCAAAACAGAGAGAGGAATGGACAATATAGTCCCTTGAGTCTGCTAAAGCAGAAAATAGCTAGTCACCTTCTCTTTCCTGCCTGATTCCTCTACCATTCAACTCCCTAGTGAATCGCCACCCTCTGGAGTGAAGATTTTGAGAGATTTATAGCCCACCTCCCCTGAGATATTCCTCATCATCTGTTTTAAAGAGGTCTAGAACTGGAACCTCGATATTTCTGGTTACAGTCTTTAAACGTGACGAGGGGGAATTTTTTTTTTAAAAAGCAAGATAGGATGGTGATATTAGTTAAGGAAGTAATTACACCCATGAGAAGAAATTATATGTTACAAGGGTAGTACATGAGATTATATAAGTTGGACTAAAGAACAAAAAAAATGCAATTGGAAGGGTACCAAAGAACTTATAGTCTGAGATCATCGGAAAAGCAAATATGTAGGCAAGTCTCCAGCAAGTTGAAAAACACGAGGACATTTGAAGGATTTCAAATACCTTATACATAGTGAACAACTTAAAGTACTCTAATATTAATCAATGTATAATTATATACAAGAGTACAGAATTCCTGTAATGCGTCCAGATTTTTTTCAGTCAATATGTTGCATATCTATAAAGGGGTGTGATTTATAGGCATGTTGATGATGTGGTAGGGTATAGTTTTGGATTTAGCTTTAGGGAATGAATCTGGACCAGTGGATGCACTATGGGGGAGCAGATCTTCATATAGGAGTGATCATGATCAAGATAAATATGGCATAGTTCAGAGAACAGCTCTAACAGACCAAGGTGACTTAGCATAAGTAGATTGATTTATGTTCAAATATCTGTATCCAATCTCAGAATACTGGGAGGCATTTTAAAAGGGGATTTAAGAGTTTCAGGTTAAAGATCCCAATAAAAAAACAGGTTGAACTGTTAAATACAGAACTCCTGGATGAGAAATTTGTATCAAGAGTAAGATATGGCAAAAAAATAAAATTTGTGTGAGACATCCAGACTTTAAAAATACAAGATGAGTTTAGAAAGTGTTGGAGTAAAATGAGGAGGAAAATTAGGAAAGGGACTATGGGATAAAGACAGATGTCAACAAAACCAAGAAAATCCAAAAGATATTGTATGTAAAGAAGAATAGCAAGAAGATAATTGAGGAAAGAGTGGGGCCCACTGTGCAATGAAAATACAACATTTGGTAGGGGTCACAGAAAGATGATAATGTTCTTAATGAGTATTTCATCACTGTTTACAAAAGGGATTGATGTGTATGTTGTACAGTAGCTAGGGCTGATGCATGTGAAATAGTTTACAATAAACTTAGAAAAGTTTAAAACTTAGGAAAGGTATTTTGGGATTTAGCATCTTTGAAAGTGAATGAACCACTCTGCTTTAATGAAAGATACTGCACATTGTTTAAAGAGAAACAACTGTTGCCGCCTCCCTTTTGCTTACCATTCCTCAATCTCTTCTGTCTTCACTTCCGTTCCCTCGCACTATCCCCACCCTAGCCTCAAATGTTCTGATGCTGCACCGACTTTGAATCAAACATATTTAAGTTCATTGTTCTTAGCTCAATCTTTAATATTATAAATGGTCACTCTGGATAATTGAGAGCATCTTGATTGGCTGCATCACTGCCTGGTATGGAAACTGTACCTCCCTTAATCGCAGGATTCTGCAGAAAGTGGTGCGGACAGCCCAGCGCATCTGTAGTTGTGAACTTCCCATGATTCAGGACATTTACAAGGACAGGTGTGAGAAAAGGGCCTGAAGGATCATTGGGGACCCGAGTCACCCCAAACACAAACTGTTCCAGCTGCTACCATCTGGGAAACAGTACTGCAGCATAAAAGCCGGGACCAACAGGCTCCGGGACAGCTTCTTCCACCCGGCCATCAGACTGATTAACTCACGCTGATCTGAGTGTATTTCTATGTTACATTGACTGTTCTATTTCTTATAAATTATTATAAACTACTATAATTGCACATTGCACATTTAGATGGAGACGTAACTTAAAGATTTTTACTCATGTATGTGAAGGTTGTAAGAAATAACGTCAATTCAATTCAATTCAATTCAACTATACTTTCCATAAATTACTGGACTCTATCCAGGCAAAGATCAAATTACAAAGCTTCCAGGGAATCTGGAAAACTAAAATAGGGAAGGGATAAATCTTTCCACCCTCTCCCCCAAAAAAGGTACCTTCCACTTCCTGATTCATAAGTGCTGGGCAGCTGAAGATGAACATTTAAAAAAATATTGGCGTCTAGTCAGTAACAATACAAAACTGAATTTACTCACGTGATACAGAAGAATCCCTCCTCTTCACAGTAACATTTGTTACAACCTATCTGAAACTTCTGACCTGGTTTGAAGAGCTTGTCCTTGTGTTTACATTTTCCTGAAAAATGAAAATGCAAATTTTAAAATTCTAATTTTGATCAATCTGTAGCCTTGGTCATGTTTGGAACACTGAAGATAAATGACATAGCATTTCCCTTATTGAGAAAGGGTTTACTAATTCCTTTTGGCCCAGTCATTTTGGTACAATTAACGTACCATTGCTCAGGAGATGTAAAATAAAGAACCAGAAAGGAATAAATTTAAAACAAAGAAAAAGATTTAGAGAAGCATTACTCATGCTATTGTCTTCACAGTTACTGCCCTGAGATGTGAGCCTAAACATGGTTTTTTTGTACTTTTCATGACAGCATGGAGAAAAATGAAGTGTGTTCCTAATGGAACATTCACTAGTTTCCATGAAGTTTAAAACAACCGCATTTCAAGACACATTACAAAAGCTTTCTTTTATGCTGATGACCCGAATAAACTTTATCTTTTTGAAAATGCGATTAACATTTTCCAGTAGTCTTAACATGATGAAACTAATTATTCTTCATTCTGGAGACAGCAAGCAGTGAATTCTTTTGTCTGTGTGCTTTGAAGCATCTCTCAGCCTTGACTTTCCACTTTACTCTACCACACGTGCAGTGATTATGTTTGGTGATAAGACACACGATTATGTTGCCTTGTCCAGCACATGGTGCTACCTTGACTGAGAATATGTGGAAAATCAGATGGAGTTATCCAGTAAGAAAATGTATCATACTCAATAAATGAATTCACATCAACTCTTCCCATTTCCTTATTTGTTCCAAATCCCTTTAACCCTGTCTTCCATTTGTTTTCAGTTCAACAATAAATTTTTCATCCTTATAACTGTATTCAAAAGCCTCCATTGTATGAGGGGTGATTGGTAAGTTCGTGGCCTAAGGTAGATGGTGTCAATTTTAGAAAACCTAATCTCTGAGGAAGCTTGGAACCAAATTTTTTAATTGGTCAACACTTCATCGTTATGTGCCTGTCACTCCCTCCTTCAATTTAAAGTGGTCCATAGGGCCCATATGACTAAGGATAAGTTGTCTCGTTTTTATTTAGATATATCTCCGTATTGTGATAAATGTAATAATGGAGAAGCTTCATATGTTTTGGACATGAACGAGTCTTGGAAAATATTGGAAAGAAGTATTTCAAACCTTTTTGATACTTTTTAAAGTAAATTTCAAGCCTAATCCTTTGACCGCTTTATTTGGTATTGTTGGAGGAAAGGATACTATTTTGGAGCCATCTGACTTGCACATTTTGGCTTTTATGTCTCTTATGGCCAGAAGGATGTTCTTGCTTAAATGGAAAGATCGGCCCCTCCGATTCACGTCCAATGGTTACGTGATGTGATGTCATGTTTAAATTTAGAGAAGATTCGATGTTCAATCTTTGAATCTAATCAAGACTTTCAAACATTGTGGGGACCTTTTCTGAATTATTTTCAAAACCTTTGATTTGCTGTTAAAGCACAGATGATGACTAACAATCTTTTTTCTTTTTTTTCTATTAATCAGCTTCAGTCTTGGTAGTGGGTTAGATTTTTTTTAAATAATAAAATAATTATTTTTCAATGTTATGAACTAATTGACTTGTACGAATATAGGGTAAGGAGTCTTTACATGCGATTTAGTTTTAAGTAATGACATTATTTTCCCGTACTCTGTATTCTTATATAAATCAATAAAAATATTGGAAAGAGAAAACCTAGCACTTTTATTTTTCAACATAGTCCCCTCCTACACTTACACACTTAGTCCAGCGGTCATGGAGTATACGGATCCCTTCTTTGTAGAAGTCGGCGTCTTGGACCTCCAGAAAGTGGTCCCCAGCAGGGGTGATTGATAAGTTTGTGTAAATGTAGGAGGGGGCTATATTGAAAAAGAAATGTGCTAGGTAGAAATGTGCTGCCTGGCCTGCTGCGTTCACCAGCAACTTTGATGTGTGTTGCTTGAATTTCCAGCATCTGCAGAATTCCTCGTGTTTAGGTTTTAAAAAAAATTGACTTCCTACCTTGGGCATGAACTTATCAATCACCCCTCGTACCTTACCATCTATGAAACATGAACCACCCTCAGAATGCAGCATCCCCTAGTTCCTTTTTTGACAGTCATAGTTCAGCTGGGATGATGCTAAGATGCAGAAGTTGAGATGGTCCTTTCTGCCATCTTCTATACTTTGATATGAAATCTTGTCTGAATGATCGTGCAGGCACAATGCCACATACTATTGTACTATGAGTGTAACTTGTTGACTAGAACATGAGCTGATATCATTATCATGCTAACTAGTACCAGTTTAGTGTGTGGAATTTAACCCTATTTAGTGACCAGTAGGTGCAGGTTCTGAAAGTTGCTATATTTGAACTGTCTGTAGCTGCTGCATCAAGACTTAAAGATTAGCCATTATCAATATGGTAGACATTGACCTATGAAGGACGGGCACAACTTTACATGGACTTTAAAGCTAGCCAATTCTCATTCGATGTTGCTTGCTAATTTTAATGAAATTAGTAACAGAAATAAGCATCGGAGACCCTGGCAGTAACATTTGCCTCAGGCTATTGACCATTCAGCACTGGCGGAGTCTTCTGTTACTCTGCAAGTTATTTGCCCCTAATGCATTGATTGGGAAGTTCTAACTCAAATCTTTCTTTAAAAAAAAATTCACCAGCTTCTGGCCCCGAACTCAGCACCGTCTGAGACCAAGTGCATTTACCCTCTAGACTACCTGAGGTAATCAGAATCACCCTTATCATATGAAAATTGGATGCAGAGCTTTCGAGTGATAACTGGTCAAGGGGAGACCATGTGTTTATGTAGAGATATTATGCTGCAGATGCTGGAACCTGCAGCAAAATGAAACAACTAACTGCTGAAGGAACTACGTGGATCAGGCAGCATCTGTGGAGGGAACTGGATAGTCGGCGTTTTGGCCTGAAGATGTGTTTACATTACAACCTCGCAGTGGGTTCATGCCTTTGTTGGCGTGACACACTCTATTCTCCATATTTTCAATAGGCCGCATCCTCATTCTCCACTTTGACAGAAATGCTACACCATGGAGGACCCACTTTTCATTTCTTACTCTTTATTAAGTTAATGTTGGGTGCTTCCCAACATCCATCTGATCAACAATGATCAATTTGAGTGAGAAAGTTGGAAATTCAGATAGCTCCACCATGGGCACGAGCCTTCCCCATCCATGACACCCTCAAAAGGCGATGCCTCAAAAAGGCAGCATCCATCATTAAGGACCCCCAGCACCCAAGGCATGCCCTCTATTCATTGATGTGGAGGTACAGGATGCTGAAAACACATACTCAACGGTTCATGAACAGCTTCTTCCCCTTCGCCATCAGATTTGGGAATGGACAATGAACCTATTAATGCTGCCTCAGTATTTCCCCTCTTTTTGCACTAGTCATTTATATAACTTATTGTAATTTATAGTTTTTATGGTTTAGTATATAGTATTTATAGTTTTATGTATTGTAATGTTCTGCTATCAAAACGACAAAATTCATGACATATGCAAACTTGATTCTGATTCATAAGTAAACAAGGAGAAACAGCTTATCCTGAGATTAGAGGCAAAGATATTAGATTAGATTGTACCGTGCTGATGGATTCCAACTACCTGCACCGTACAATCAAATCTAATATCTTCCGTAGCTACTGGATTTTTATTTTAAAAATCTATTTTGCATTCTCTGTCCCCCACTACCACTTCTCCCCCTCCCCCCCCATACAGCCTGAATGATATTGGAGAACAGAATAGCTAAAGCATTGCTCGACCTAGCCCACACAAATATTTCACTCCAACAGGGTTGAGAGGGGGAACAGATCAGAAGTAAAACCACTTAGAGTCTGGAAGAAGTTAAACTGACTGCTTAAAGCTTACACTCTTTAACTGAGGAGGCGAGTTAACACATTTTCTTTCTCATATTTAATTTGAGAAGACAAACGATTTGCAGTGGTAATCTTAAACACAAGAGATTCTGGAAATCCAGAGCAACGCACAAAAGCATTACAGTATTAATGCTTACGTTTCTCCCGCATTTTGAGCAATGCAGCGGTAGCTTCTTTTGCAATGCTCTTCAATAATTTGTTGATACTATTCCCAAAATTTTTAATGTCGGTTAACAGGATTAGTTCTACATTAACTGTGTGCAATGTTCTCCTAACACAGTGCGGGTGTACAGCAGAGGCAAAAGAGCTTGCCGATGCTGGAATCTGGAGCAAAACGAATCCGAACTCAGCAAATGAGCGCGCTATTGGCCGCCCCCGCCGCAAGCGACTGATGAGAGGTTTGCGGAAGGCGGGAGCGACAAAATACGAATTCACAACCCAGTTCCAGCTCCTCCAGTTCCTAACCTTCACCGACTGAGTATTGTGATATTTAAAATGCGTTACCAAGAAACAATACGTTACATCTTTACAAAAACAGCTGCCGTGAACCTCGGGGAAAACTGATAGCCCCGGAATCATGATTTGAACTATCATTTAAACTGCTCTTTGACGAGAGCGTCCATTTCCAGACACTGTTTGATCAATGTCGACGCTAGAACGATCAGATGAGTAAGGAGGAGTGACGGAATCCTCCTAATCCCCTCACACCGCTTTCGGATGCCTTCCTCACCCAGTGATTCTCAACCCCATCCACCGCTGTAGTTCGGCTCGGGAAAGTGTTTGCTTACCTGGACCGTAGAAGGTCGCTCCCTCAGAGGGACTCGACGCCCAGACCAGGATCAACGTAAGACAGAGCACGGCACAAACAGAGAGCCGAGTCCACGACCTGCCGGGATACATCGTGTTGTACAAGGCCGTAGCTTCACACCAGAGCTAGAGCCGCTGAAGGTGGCAGGCGTTCTGAATGGGACGCCAGTGTTCCTGCCTTTATACAGAAGCGGCGTCCAGCACCTGAAGCCCACAGGTACTCGCATAGTTTTAACTGTGAGGATCGCTGCCAGGAAAGTCATTTCCTCCCTGGTGTTTTTAGCTGGAATTCGCACTGGCTGCTTTGATGATGGCAAAACACGGCCAGCCTGTGGTTGTCTCTCCCGAAGGAGCGCCAGCTCACCCCCTCCCAGCCCGATAGAACACCGCCTCAAATATTGATTCACTTGGCGTGCCGGGAATCTCCGGCATTTCCTCCCCGCAACCGCCTGCCATGAGCGTCAACGCCGCCATGGCAACTGGCGCTGGGTTTGTGTTCCATGGCAACGGTGCAAGCCCCGCCCCCGAGTCTGCGGCGGGAAAATCTGCTAGCAATGCGGCCCCACCGTGCTTATGTTGCTTAGTAAATCAGACTAGTGCGCTAGTGGGCTATTTAACTTATGATAATTAAATAAATCTGTAATAAAATACTAATATTACTATAGGAACTTTCCAGATTATTGAATGGGGCGCCGCTGTATCACCGCAGCTCCAGACCCAGAGTTCAATCCTCATGTTTAATGTTGTCTGTGTGGAGTTTGCACCTTCTTCCCGAGCCACTGTGGGCTTCCTCCAGATACCCCGGTTTCCTCCAATAACAGAAAAGCCTATAAAAATGGTGGACACAGCCCGTGCATCACAGGCAAATCTCTCCCCACCATTGACCACATCTACAAGGCACGCTGCCCCGAGAAAGCAGCATCCATCATCGAGGTCATGTACCTTTCTCACTGCTGCCATCGCGGAGGAGGTACAGGAGCCTTAGGTCCAACATTACCGGGTTCACGAACGGTTATTACACTTCAACCATAAGATTTCTGAACCAGAGTGAATAACTTCACTCACCTCAACTTTGAACTGATTCCACAACCCATGGACTCAGTTTGGAGGACTCTACAATTCTCAGTTATATTTACTTACTTTTTTTTTGAACATTTTGTCTTTTGCCTATTGGTTGTTTGTCAGTCTTTTTAGTTTTAATGGGTTCTCTGTTCTTCTGTGAATGTCTCCGCTATACGCTCTTGGGTAATAAATTTACTTTGCACTTTGAAGTATGTTAATGAGCTACTGTACTATGAATTGCCCCTAATGAGTGCTGGAATTGGGGAATAGGTGATAGGAATGTGTGAAGAATAAAATGGGATTAGTGTACTCTGATCTGTAATTGATTGTTAGTGTGGACTTGATGGACCAAAGGGCTTGTTTCTGGACTATATCTCTCTGGTGCAGAAATGGTGTCATAATGGTGTTATGAACCATTTCTGGGTTCTTTAAATGTGGAATGGCTACAATTCTTACTCGCTCTGGGCCTTATGAGTCTCCAGATCCAGACTAATCCAGTTTTCTCCTAACAAAATGGCATGGCAAGCCTCCCAGTTCCAGGGTAGTTGAGGGTGTCAGTTAACAGCTGGTTTCACCTGTGACAGACACACACCTGCAGCCTCACTCATTTACCTGGTCTGTGCCCTCAGTTTAAGTTACCTGATCTAATCCCATATTGTTTCTCTTTTCTTGTAACATATGTATAATCCTTTTTATTCCAAAAGCATATGTTCAGTTTGCTTTTAAATAATGACAAGATCCCTTTGCGATTATCCCTCGTGGTAAAATATTATATGATTGAATAAGCCTAAAACAATTTATAAAAATGTTCTAAAATGACCTACTAATTTCTCTCATTATCCTTCCAGTAATAATATCCCCTAGTTATTCATGTCTAGACTAAATCTTTAGGTAGCATAAAAATACAAAAATAAAGGTGGTAGTAGTCTGAATTGAAAGCAAAAAATGCTGGAAACACTCAGCGGTTAGGCCACATCTGTGGAGAGGTAGGCAGATTTAATGTTTTGGGTCAATGATCGTTCATTGGAACTGGGAAAGAGAGAGAAACAAATTGTTTTTTAAATTGCCGAGAAGGTGGGAGAAGGGATGGATGGAGAAAAAGGAAGATCTGCAATAGGATGAGGCCTGGTCAGATGGGTTAAAGCGGAGAGTTAGAAGTGATTGCACGTCTTTTCCTGTGCTATGTGTTGCACTGTACAATCTGCAGTAGGTCAGACTTTGCTTTTAAAAAAAGAAAAATTGGTGGATGACGTACTACAACAGCACCACAGGAGCTTAGCAATTGGTCACATCCAGAGGATCATCATTACAAGCCTGGGCAGAAGGTATGGAGATCATGAGATGCCCAGTCGTCAAGATCCCCCTGTCGGCCTCACCGAAGGAAAGCTTCTGAATCACTATGTGTGGCACCAACTTGGCTGCAGAAGCTGCCAGAAGAATGGTCAATGACGTCCAGCCAACTTAGGGGCTCCACTCCAGAGTTGCTCTCTGGGTTTACTCCCATAACCTTCACCTCTCCCGAGGCTGTCCACTTACCCATAGTTGGGGAGCTTAGCAATTAACATGACACTATTACAGCCCGTGGCATTCCAGAGTTTAGAGTTTAATTCCTGCACCATTTCTTCATTCTTTTCGTAATCATGTGGGTTTCCTCTGGGTGTTCCGGTTTCTTCCAACAGTCCAAAGATGTACTGGTTAGTAGGTTAATTGGTCATTGTTAATTATCTTGTGATTAGGCTAGTGTTAAATCGGTGGGTTGCAGGCCAGTGTGGCTTGTTAGGCCAGAAGGGGCTGTTCTGGCACTATATCTCTAAGTAAATTTAAAATGTTCAAGTTTATTGTTATTCAACTATACACATGTTTACCGTCAAATGAAACAACATTCCTATGGACCAAGGTCCACAACGCAGTACAAACGGTATAACTCCCACACAACAGATAAGGTGTTATTGCTACAAATCAATTAGCAAATACTAAGGTGCATTGAGGACACAAGTTAAAAAGTAAACGGTATCATGTCATTGGTGCTTCATACATGATGAGACCTGGGTGGTGGCAGGTAGTTCAGTAGTCTCACAGCTTCGGGGAAAAAGCTGTTCCCCATCCTAACAGTTCTTGTCCTAATGGAACTGTACCTCCTGCCTGATGGTAGGGAGTCAAAGAGATTGTTGGACAGATTGGAGGGATCATTGACAATGTTAAGACCCCATAATCACAATGCTCCTGATAATCCTAATATAAACCAGAAGAAAATATGACTCAGAATCAGATTTAATATTGCTGACATATGACATGAAATTTGTTGTTTTGCAAGAGCAAGAGTACTTGTAAGAGTAATTTGCAAGAGTAATTTGTAATCTTCAAATTATGAAAAGTAGAATAGCAAGGCAGTATTCATGAATTTGTGGATCATTCAGTAACCTGATGGTGGAGTGCAGGAAGCTGTTCCTGAATCACTGAGTGTGGGTTTTCCTCCTCCCTGATGGTAGTCATGTGGAGAGGCCAGGTCCTGGGTGGTGAGGGTTTCACCTTCTTTAGGCACTGCTTCTTGAAGAGTCCTTGCTAGTGGGTAGGGTTGTGCTCATGGAGGAGCTTTCTGAGTCTATAACCCACTGTAGCCTCTTGCATTCTTGTGCATCAAAGGCTTCATATCAGGATGTGATGCAACCAGTCAGAATGCTCTTCACTGAACATCTGTAGGAATTTATAATTGTCTTTGGAGACATACCTAATCATCAAACTCCTACTGAAACAGAGCTGCAGGCTTTATTTCTTTGTGATTGTGTTGGACCCAGGATAAATCTTTTGAGATGTTGATGTCCATCAACTTGAAGCTGCTCATCCTTTCACTCAATATTGAGTGTGGAAGGCTGCAATGTGGCCAGATTAAATGAGGTATATCATGTTTCATGACAACAGTGCAGAAAGCCACAAGCAGGCAGGTCAGAGTGGCCATGGGAGGGATATTGGCAGGCAGCAAGAATTCCAGGTTCATCCCTGCAGAATGCATTAAGTGTCTGCTTTTGGTTTCTTTACTGTAAAAGTGACTATTTTTTGATCACTGAATGCGTTTCACTGGAAGGGAAGAAGTTCATGTGAATTATTATTTCACCTGGAAAGATTCCTTGGATAACTGATTGTGGAAAGGAAACAGGTGAATTGAAAGTTTTGCAAAGGAAAACACCTTCAAAAGGCGGTGGTTTGTGTGGACAGAAGAATGGACTAAGATACTCACTGAAAGAGAAAGGATAGAGAAAGCATATGACATGTTTGCCAAGCCCTGAGTATAAGAGTCAGGAAGTCATACAGCAGTTATATAAAGCTTTGGTTAGGCTGCACTTAGAGTATTGTGTGCCATTTTGGTTGCCCCATTACAGGAAGGATGTGGAGGCTTTGGAAAGGATACTGAAAATGTTTTGTCAGGATGCTTCAAGGATTGGAGGTTATGTTCTAAAAGGAGAGGCTGAACAAACCTGGGTTGTTTTCTCTGGAGCGTCAGAGTCTGAGAAGAGTCATCATTGAAATTGAGAAAGGCACAGATACAGTAGACAGTCAAAATATTCTTCTCAGGGTAGAAATATCAAATACAAAAGGCGATACATTTGAGGTGAGAAGGAGGGAGTTAAAGGAAATGGTAGTTGCCTGGAATGAGATGCCATGGGTAGTGGTAGAAGCAGATATGATAGTGGCAATTCATTAATATTTTTTAATTTATTAAGATACTTAACAGAATAGGCCCTTCAAGCCACCTGGCCCAGCAATATCCTTGCTTATCTCTAGTCTAATCATGGGCCAACTTACAATGACCAATTATCCTACCAACCAGTACGTCTTTGGACTGTGGGAGGAAACCAGAGCACCCGGAGGAAACCCACGCTGTCATGGGGAGAACGTAAAGTCTCTTACAGGTACTGGCGGGAATTGAACCCATGTCACCTGTACTGTAAAGCGTTGTACTAATCACCATGCTACCATGCTGCTCCAGAAGATACAAATTCATGCACTTGCTAGCTTTAAGAAGCTAGTAGATAGCTTGAATTTGCAAGGAATGAAAGGATATGGATCATGTGAAGGCAGAAGAGATTTAGTTTTGTATTTAGCATCATGTTCAGCATGGACAAAGCCACACATTGCGTACCCACATCAAAGTTGCTGCTGAGCGCAGCAGGCCAGGCAGCATCTCTAGGAAGAGGTACAGTCGACGCTGCAGGCCAAGACCCTTCGTCAGGACTGGAAAGGAGGGGGGATGAAGGCAGAATAAGAAGGTGGTAGGGGGAGTGAAAGGGGAAGTGATAGTTGGAAAATGTAAAGGGCTGAAGAAGAAGGAATCTGATAGGAAAGGAGAGTGGATCATGGGAAGGTGATAGAAAAGTGAGGAGAAGAGGTCAGGGAGGAGCCAGAGTGGGGAATAGACAAAGCAGGAAGGGGGAGAGGGAAATTACTGGAAATTAGAGAAATTGAAGTTACCCAGATAGAATATGAGGTGTTGCCTCTCCAACTTGAGAGTGGCCTTAGAGGAGCATCACAGCATTAGAGGAGGCCATGGACCAACAGGAGTAGGCAGGTTGTCTTATGAGTAATGGTTATCTTGTAAGGCTAGGCTTGTATCTGCAGGAGTTTGGAAGAATGAGAGGGGATATTTCCTCTGGTGGACAAACCCTGAACTTGGGGTCATTGTTTGAAAATAATGGGAGTTCGATGAGATTTGGCATGTCAACAATTACACTCAAAAACTTCTATAGCTGTACAGTGGAGAGCATTCTGACAGGCTGCATCACTGTCTGGTATGGAGGGGCTACTGCACAGGACCGAAAGAAGTTGCAGAGGGTTGTAAATCTAGTCAGCTCCATCTTGGGTACTAGCCTACAAAGTACCCAGGATATCTTTAGGGAGCGGCGTCTCAGAAAGGCAGTGTCCATTATTAAAGACGTCCAGCACCCAGGACATGCCCTTTTCTCACTGTTACCATCAGGTAGGAGATACAGAAGCCTGAAGGCTCACACTCAGCGATTCAGGAACAGCTTCTTCCCTCTGCCATCCAATTCCCAAATAGACGTTGAATCTTTGGACACTACCTCAATTTTTTTTAATATACAGTATTTCTGTTTTTGCAAGTGTTTTTTTAATCTATTCAATATACGTAATTGATTTACTTGTTCATTATTTTTTTTAATTTTATTTATTTTTATTATTTTTCTCTCTACTAGATTATGTATTGCATTAAACTGTGGCTGCTAAGTTAACAAATTTCACGTCACATGCCAGTGATAACAAACCTGATTCTGATTCTGATCCTGGTCACTTAAGGAAGGGATGAGGTGAAATATTTACTCATGAGGATCATGACTTTGGAACTTTCATCCTCTGAGGGTGGTGGAAGCAAGGTCTTTGAATGTCTTTAGGCACATAGACTTATGGAATGGTACATAGAATTTGAAAAGGAAAGTGTGAAATTTACTGCTGCTTCTTTTTCACCCCAGCTGGGGCATAGGCTGCCGACCGCAGCTCACCAGAGTCCTCTGTCCTTGGCCAGTGGAATGCTTCTGCTTTCACCACACAACTTCATACATTTTCTAGGTGAAGATCCTTCGTCTCCCAGGAATGAGGAACTTGGAGCTTCTGTTGGCAATGATGTAGCTTTGGGTTTTTACAGGATAGGGTTGCTAGTCCCATGCCTAACCTCCCTCCTTTCACAGCTGGTCTCGGGACCGTCCATGGCGGAGTTAAAGTTACTGCAGGCTGACTGAAATGCAACATTGAGCAGCCATCTAAGGGACTGCTCCTTTCCCTAATGCACATGGCATCAATTTGAAATCTGCATCAGCATTGTCCCTTAAACAGGTGATACTACAGTAGTTTTTCACAATTGGAAATTCCCACCCTTGACATAATACCTACTTTTTATATCCTCCCTGACTGCAGTGATCAGAATTCTATGCAATAACCAAGGCATGACTTAACCAAAAGCTTGAACAAATTCAACATTTTTTGAAGATGCATTTTTTCCTGGTTTTATTTTCAGCTCAGCAGTTCCTTACATTCCTGAGAGAACCCACCACTGTATTTAGGCTCTTTGCCACTACAGTTCTGAGAAACATTCAAACTGATCAGCCCATGTACTGTTTGTATAATCCTCCTCAACAGCTGGCATACTTTACAAACTATTTGCAATACTTTCTGTTAATTGCCATTGATTGAAACTTCTCAGGCTGCTCTGGGCTAGTCCAGGATCAGACTGGAGGTAATTTGGGAAGAATGGGGAAATAAGAATAGTCCTCACTTAAACTCAGCTCTCTGTGAGCCTTCTGTCAAGGAGAAACAGTTATATTGTGCACTTGATGAAATCTTTCCCAGGAGAGCCTGTGTAGATGCTGCACAGTAGCGTAGTGATTAATGCAGCTTGGAGCATCAGAGTTTGGATTTTACTTCCAGTGTCCTTTGTAAGGAGTTTATACATCCTCCCATGGAATGTGTGGGTTTTCTCCAGATTCTCTGGTTTCCTCCCACAATCTAAAGATGTACTGGTCAGTATGTAAATTAGTCATTGTAAATCGTTCCGTGATTAGGCTAGGATTAAACCAGAGACTGGTGGGCGTCGCAGCTTGAAAGGCTGGAAGGGCCTATTCCATGCTGCATTGGAAGGCTGGAAGGGACAATCCATGCTGTATTCCAGTAAATAAATAAATAAACAGATGCGTTAGGGGACACGTCAGTGGAGATTCTATCTGTGCTCCCTGCTGATAAAAACTGATATTCACTTGGTTAAACTCAAGATGTTCCCCTACTGTCATTTCACGATTCATCAATTCTTATGAATTTCTTAATAACGTCGAATGTAGGAGGATGCGATTAGAAGCAGGAGTAGGCTGTTTGGCTCCAGGACTGCAGTTTAGGGGGATATGGGCCAAATCCAGGCAAATGGGGCCTGCTTGGTTGGCCTGGGTGAGTTGGCCAAAGAGCCTATTTTTATGCTGTATTACTCTATGATTTTATGACTTCATGAGTTTGTTCTGCATTGAATAACGTCATGCTTGATCTGATCTTGGGTTCAGCATCACTTTTTTACCTGCCGCCAGAAAGTGTATCTCCCTTAGAGTAGAGAATCAGCATCCTGTCCTTAAATATATTCAATAACACAGCCTCTACAGCTTCAAATCTCCAAAGGTACACAATTTTGACAAAAGAAATATGTCATCTTCACTTTAGGTCCCTCAGTACCACATTACTCTGTAAGCTCCATTTAACAATAATTCTACTTTCCCATTCTCTCCATCAAAGTGGACAACCTCACATTACTGCTCTTCTGAAAAAATTCTACCCACTTTCTTAACCTATCTGTATCCCCACTAAACACTAGGTGTTCTCTTAAATTGCATGCCTTTGTATATTTCTATCTTCAACAAATTTGTCTACAATAGTCAGTCTCTTCATCTAAGCTGTTAATACAGCTGCCATATTACTAGGTACAGGAGTGGAACTCTGTGTGGTTTCTGCTGCTGTAGCCCATCCACTTCAATGTGTTGTGCATTCAGAGATGCTGTCCTGCACACCACTGTTGTAATGTGTGGTTATTTGTGTTACTGTCACCTTCCTGTTAATTTGAACCTCACTCATTAACAAGGTATTTTCTTCCACAAAATGCCAGTCACTAGATGTTTTTTGTTTTTCACACCATTCTCTGTGAACACTTCGGACACAAAAATCCCAGGAGATCAGCAGTTTCTGAGATACTCAAACCACCCCATCCAGCACCAACAATCATTCCACGGACAAAGTCACTTAGATCACATTTCTTTCCCTTCCTGATGTTTGGTCTGAACAGCAATTGAACCTCTTGACCACGTCTGCATGATTTTATGCACTGAGTTTCTTCTGCATGATTGGCTGATTAGATAGTTGCATTAGTGAGCAGGTGTACATAAGAAATTGTCCACTGAGAGTATATTTTAATTAATTGAAGCCCCTGCACTGTGGTGTCTTACTAGCTTCACCTTACCATCTGTTAGTGACTCTAATTTATTTTCTATTAGTTTGCCAGCTGCTTTAAGCACGCTGGTTTATTACCTCTAATACCAGGAGCTCTTAGGTTGTGGAGAAACTTTTCATATAATAGCTTCCTTTCTGATATCTAAATAAGCCTTGTCTGCTGGTTACTCATTACATTCTCAACCCTCACAACCCTCGTCAAACACAATTTCACTTTCTACACCACACTGATTTTATATAAACACAAGAGATTCTGCAGATGCAGGAAATCCAAATGAACACACACAAAATTCTGGAGGAACTCAGCAGGTCAGGCAGTATCTATGGAAATGAATAAACAGTCGATGTTTTGGGCTGAGATGTTTCATCGGGACTGGAAAGGAAGAGGGAAGATGCCATATTAAGAAGGTTGGGGGAGGGGGCAGAAGACAAGCTAGAAGGTGATAGGAGAAGCCTGGTGAGTGGAGGAGGGAAGGGCAATGAAGTAAGAAGCTGGGAGGTGAAGCTGCCTGTGTTGCTCCGATCCTATATAATTGTACATGATCTGAGAGTATAAGCACAAGAGACTTTGCAGATGCTGGAAATGCAAAGTAACAAATACAAAATGCTGGAGGAACTCAGCAAGTCAGGCAGCATCTGTGGAAAAGAGTAAACAGTCAATGTTTCGGGCTGAGACCCTTCCTCCTCTCCTGTCTGATTTCTTCTTTTCCAGCCCTTTACCATTTCCACCCGTCACCTTCCAGCTTCTTCTTTCATTTACCATCCCTCACTCATCTGACTCACCTATCATCGTTGAACTTGTACTTCCCCTCCCCTCACCTTCTTATTCTGGCTCCTTCCCCTTCTATTCCAGTCCTGGTGAAGAGTGTTGGCACAAAATTTTGACTGTTGATTAATTTCTATAGTTGCTGCCCAATCTGCCGAGTTCCTCCAGCATTTTGTACGGATCTGATACTATTTTCTTGTTAATGGACTCCACCATTTCCAAGAGGTGGTCGCCTTGCTAACTGACTTGTGACTTGGTTCTTTTTTTGCTCATTCCTTGCTTGGATAGGGATATTACAGCTGCAGTCCTCCATTCCACTACCTTTCTAGAACTTGGGAAGTCTGGAAGATCACAATCAATGCATCCATTGTTTCTGCAGCTGCTTTTTAAAAAAACATCCTTTGATGTGGGCAATCATTTCTTGGTACCCTGCTAGTCTTTAATCCTATAATTTTACCTAGTTTTCCATAGTGATCATGAGTATTTTAAGTTCCATCCAGATGTTCTGATAATGTTAGCATATTTAAAAAATGTCAACTTCACTGAAATCTGCTGCAAGATATTTGTTCAGATCATTGTCATTTATTTATTTCATGTTATTAAGTCCCCAGTTTCAACCTCTGCAGCAGCGGTTCCCAACCTTCTTCATGCCAAGGACCCCTACTGTTAATTGAGGGTCTGTGGACCGCAGGTTGGGAACTCCTTCTCTTTGGATCAATGTTTACCTTGGCCATTCAATCCCTTTTTCTGTACTTGTGTGTAGAAGTTCTTACTTTGCATTTTTTGCTAACTTCCTCTCATAATCAACTACACTGGACAACAAAGATTTTGCTTCCTGAATACTTTTGGGTGCATCTTATAGATTTTGGGCTACTGACCATGAAAGTTACCATGAAATTTCCCTATCACACACTTTTTTTTGAAATTGCCTATACTGTATTTATTATTTCAGTTCATAATTCAAGTCAATTAAAATGTTGTCCACAATATAAGCTGAGAAGTTTTCGATCTTGTCCAGGCAAGCGTGGGCATGCTTAGGCAGGGTGGATGCTGCATGGCGGGTCAGGTTTTAGAAAGACTATAAATTTCCATGAAGGATTTCAATATTTGAGACAGATGTTTCCCAGAACAACTGATGCCAAACTTAAGGAAAGCATTTTTGTTGGTCCACAAATCAAACAGGTCATCAATGATATACAATTTGAAGAACTCTTAGTGGGACCAGAGACAATCGCATGGAAGGCTTTCAAGGATGTTGCTGAACATTGTCTTGGCAACTACAGAGCACCAAGCTGCATGCAGCTGATTATCAACATACTTCAAGCATACATGAAGTGCAACATGTCACAAAAGATTCATTTTCTGCATTCCCATTTAGAATTCTTCTCTGCAAATCTTTGCAGTCACGGAGAAATGGTATCAGAGCAATTGGAATCCATCAATGCTGGCAGATTATTGTTGGACACCTAAGCAAGAAGCCTCAGATACTGAGTACAAACGAAAATCATCAACAAAACGTTTCTTGCTTAGTTGAACTATTGCAAAGCATTAACACCATTATGCAATTAAATGCACTATATTTAATAAAAGTTAACTTCTCATTTCTCCAAGTTCCTATGTGATGCAAATAGAAAATTATATTTGTGTCCAGCTTCAAGTGGTCTATCATGAACAGAAATAACTTCTGAGGAAGCAACATTTTTGAAAAATCTTGTTGTCCAGTGTCCCTTTTGTCAGTCATCCTTTGCTGGTTTTAAAAATGTCCATGGTTTTCCAGCCTGCCAGTAATATTTAAGGCACTCTATGGCATTTTTTACAATTTGTCAATACCCCGAAATTACTTTGCTATCTGCAGATAGATCAGCTTTCTTATGGATAATTTATTTTGCAATAGTTTAGTATACCTTCATAGAGATTTATGAAGTATCTCTAACACAGCTTTTCAACCAGCATAACTTTTAAATTACGTTAACACGAGGAATTCTGCAGATGCTGGAAATTCAAGCAACACACATCAAAGTTGCTGGTGAGCGCAGCAGGCCAGGCAGCATCTCTAGGAAGAGGTACAGTTGACGTTTCAGGCCGAGACCCTTCGTCAGGACTAACTTTTAAATTATTTGTCCTGTAGATATTGGCAACTCTAATATCCCACCAAGATAACTGTCTTATGTTAAATTGGAATTGGCTTATTATTGTTACATCTGCCAGGATACAGTGGAAAGCTTGTCTTACATACTGTTCATACAGATCAAATCAGTACGCAGTACATTGAGGTATTACAAAGGTTCAAAGGTTGAATTTAATGTCAGAGAAATGTATACAATATACATCCTGAAATGCCTTTTCTTTGCAAAGATCCATGAAAACAGAGAAGTGCCCCAAAGAATGACAACAGTTAAATGTGAGAACCCCAAAGTCCCCCCCACAGTTCCCCCCTCCCGTGCATAAGTGACAGCAAGCAACGATCAATCCCCGCTCCCCCCACCAGCAAAAAAAAGTGCATCAGTCCCGTCACTGAGCCCAAGCATGAGCTAAACAATAGCAAAGACCCAGACCAAAGTTACCCCAAAGGTTTCGCATTTCATCCGACACTCAACAACCCACAGGTTCTCTCTCTCCCTGGTAAGGGAGAGGGAGGTGTTCCCATTTTCACAGGGAGCAGGAGACGTAACAACAGCCCACTGGTTTAGGATGTTAAAAGTCCGTTTCGTCACTTTTTTCAAGCTCTGTGTCTAAAGATCGAAAACACCTCGGGTCTTCAGGCCCACAGCAAAACATTTTCCAGCCTCCCCGACGACACACAAGTCTCCTGCTGTGACACCGACCCTCGATCTTCCCATCTCCAGAGCCCCGAGATCTTAGGCTTCCGAACATGATCGAAATTCTCAGGCCAAGCCCTTGGCATGTCGAATAGCAGCCAGTTGTGGAACCCTGAGAAAGGGTCCCATTCCCGCAAAGAAACGAAGCCTGCGTGTAACTCCAGGTCAGGGTCTTCAAAAGATCCCCGAAAGGGAAAAATAGAGATATTAAAGGTAGAAATAGAGCTGTTTCCGAAGATGCAAGGAAAGGAGTCACCATTAGGCGTCATTATCCCTCCTAAGCTCTGTCTTCAAAAGTACGATGAGTGCAGAGGGAGTGCAGTGCAGGAAGACAATAAAGTGAAAACTCATAATGAGGTAGATTGTGAGGGGTAAAGTCCATTTCATCATACTAGGAAACCATTTAGTAGTCTTCCCTCATTTCCTCACATTCAAATTAATATGACTTTTTTGGTGCAACTGTATATTCTGTTGAAAGAGCTTCAAAATGAAACGATAACTGTTTCTTTGTGCACAGATGTTAGCTGATCTGCTGAATGGCTCTGGCATATTCTGTTTTTATCTCATATTTCTAGCATCTACAGCCTTTTGTTTGTTGATGTTGTGATCACTCGTCTACAGAAAAGCTTTTAGAGCGAGCTGATTAATTCAGTTTTAAATTATCTAACCCCTGTACTAAGAAACAGTCCTGAATATGTTATACGAAGTTTCTGCAAGGCTGTCTTTGTTAATTTTATTTGACCATTCTATATGACCCTTAAAGTTCACAATTATTGCAGTACTGTTCCTGCATGACCTCACCATTTCTTGAGGTTGTTCAGTGTAGCAACTGTTGGGAGCCTATGGATCATTCCCAGAAGTGACTCCTTCACCCCATTTTCCTTACCGTCTTTCCACATTAAATGATTATTACTCTGCTTCCAGCCAAAGGTGGTGAGTTCTTTCTTCTTGCCTGGAGGGTTTTCTTATTTTTTAAACCATAAAAGAGAGATAGGGTCTAGTGGAGAGGCCATCGTTGGAATAGGGGCTAGAGGCAGAGTGGGGCTTTGACTCAAGAGGCTCTGACGAGAGGGAACAGCTAAGATAGGCAAGTTTTTCCTTTTCTTATTGCGATTTGTTCTTGGTTGCCCATGGTACAGTGCAGGCAGGATGGCAGATACGGCAGTAGAATGCTCCTCCTGTGGGATGTGGGAATTCATGGAACCTGATAGTCTCCCTGATGTCCACACCTGCAGGAAGTGCAGCCAGCTCCAGCTCCTGGAAGACCGCATTACGGAGCTGGGGCTGGAGTTGGGTGAACTTAGGATCATCCGGGAGGCAGAGCAATTGATAGATAAGACAATTAAGCAGGTGGTTATATCCAGAGTGCAGAATTCAGGGAGTAGACCGGTGAACAATGTGAGAGGTGAAGGGAGAAAGAAGTCCGTGCAGTGTTCTCCTGGGACCATTCCCTTCAGCAACAGGTTACTGATGAGGGAGGTGACATATCTGGGCAAGGCAGCAGCAGCCAGACCAATAGCACTGTGGTCAGCTCTGAGCCTCAGAAGGGTCGGGTAAAGTCTGGCAGAGCAATAGTCATAGGGGACTTGATAGTTAGGGGACAGATAGGAGATTCTGCAGCAGCAAAAGAGACACCAGGATAATGTGCTGGCACCTGGGTACCTCTGAGTGATTGCAGAATACTCTTGAAGGGGAGGGTGAGAAGCCAAAGTTTGTTGTACATGTTGGTACCAATGACATGGGCAGGAGAGGGGTATAGGTCCTGCGAAGTAAGTTTAGGGAGTTAGGAAGGAGGCTGAAGAGCAGGACCTCCAAGGTACTTATCTCCAGATTATTCCCAGTGCAACAAGCTATGGAAGGTCAGAACAGGAAAACAATGCAGATGAATGAGTAGCTGAGGAGATGCTGCAGGGGGAAGGGTTTTAAGATCTTGGATCATTGGAACCTTTTCTGGGGAGGCGGTGACCTGTGCAAGTGGGACGGGTTGGACATGAACTGGAGGGGAACCAATATCCTGGGAGGGAGGTTTGCTAATGCTATTGGGGAGGGTTTAAACTAGATTTGCAGGGGGGTGGGAGCCAAAGTGAAGAGACAGAGGATGGGGCGGTTGGTGCACAAGTAGAGACAGCTTGCAGGGAGTTTATGAGGAAGGATAAGCAGCTAGAACATAGAACATAGAACATAGAAGAGTACAGCACAGTACAGGCCCTTCAGCCCACAATGTTGTGCCGACCCTCAAACCCTGCCTCCCATATAAGCCCCCACCTTAAATTCCCCCATATACCTGTCTAGTAGTCTCTTAAACTTCACTAGTGTATCTGCCTCCGCCACTGACTCAGGCAGTACATTCCACACACCAACCACTCTCTGAGTAAAAAACCTTCCTCTAATATCCCCCTTGAACTTCCCACCCCTTACCTTAAAGCCATGTCCTCTTGTATTGAGCAGTGGTGCCCTAGGGAAGAGGCGCTGGCTATCCACTCTATCTATTCCTCTTATTATCTTGTACACATCTATCATGTCTCCTCTCATCCTCCTTCTCTCCAAAGAGTAAAGCCCTAGCTCCCTTAATCTCTAATCATAATGCATACTTTCTAAACCAGGCAGCAACCTGGTAAATCTCCTCTGTACCCTTTCCAATGCTTCCACATCCTTCCTATAGTGAGGTGACCAGAACTGGACACAATACTCCAAGTGTGGCCTAACCAGAGTTTTATAGAGCTGCATGATTGCATTGCGACTCTTAAACTCTATCCCTCGACTTATGAAAGCTAACACCCCATAAGCTTTCTTAACTACCCTATCCACCTGTGAGGCAACTTTCGGGGATCTGTGGACATGTACCCCGAGATCCCTCTGCTCCTCCACACTACCAAGTATCCTGCCATTTACTTTGTACTCTGCCTTGGAGTTTGTCCTTCCAAAGTGTACCACCTCACACTTCTCTGGGTTGAATTCCATCTGCCACTTCTCAGCCCACTTCTGCATCCTATCAATGTCTCTCTGCAATCTTTGACAATCCTCTACACTATCTACAACTCCACCAATCTTTGTGTCGTCCGCAAACTTGCCAACCCACCCTTCTACCCCCACATCCAGGTTGTTAATAAAAATCACAAAAAGTAGAGGTCCTAGAACAGATCCTTGTGGGACACCACTAGTCACAATCCTCCAATCTGAATGTACTCCCTCCACCACCACCCTCTGCCTTCTGCAGGCAAGCCAAATATGCAAATTAAAGCAAATATGCACTCAGCCAGGTGGTTTGAGTTGTGTCTGTTTTAATGCAAGGAGTATCATAAACAAGGTAGATGAACTTATGTGGACTATGACGTTGTGGCCATTACAGAGACTTGGATGTCTCAGGAGCAGGAATGGCTGCTGAGTATGCTGGGCTTTAGATGTTTCAAAAGGGACAGGGAGGGAGGCAAAAGAGGTGGGTGTGTGTCATTGCTAATCAGGGATAGTATCATGGCTGCAGAAAAGGAGAAAGTCATGGAGGGATTGTCTACTAAGTCAGTGTGGATGGAAGTTAGATACAGGAAGGGAGCAATAGCTCTACTGGGTTTTTTATAGACCCTCCAATAGTAATAGGGTCATCAAGGAGCAAATAGAGGGGCAGATTCTTGAACAGTGCAATAATAATAGGATTGTTGTGATGGGTGATTTTAACTTTCCTAATATTGACTGGCATCTCTTCAGACCAAGGGGTTTAGATGGGGTGGGGTTTGATAGGTTTGCTTAATTACTGATGCAATATGTAGATAAGCCAACTAGAGGAAAGGTTATACTTGTTCTGGTATTGGGAAATGAACCTGGTCAGGTGTCAGATCTCTTGGTGGGAGAGCATTTTGGAGGTAGTGATCACAACTCTATCTCCTTCACCATAGCGCTGGAGAGGGATAGGAGCAGGCAATTTGGGAAAACATTTAATTGGGGTGGGGGAAATATGATGCTATTAGGCAGAAAATTGGGAGCAGATGTTCTCAGGGAAATGCACAGCAGAAATGCGGCAAACGTTCAGGGAACATTTACATGGCGTTCTGCATCCGTATGTTCCATTGAGGCAGGGAAAGGATGGTAGGGTAAAAGAACCATGGTGTACAACGGATGTAGAAAATCTAATTAAGAAGAAAAGAAAAGCTTACAAAAGCTTCAAGAAACGAGGTACTGTTAGAGCTCCAGAAAATTACAAGGTTGCCAGGAGGGAATTAAGAATGGAATTAGGAGAGCTAGAAGGAGCCATGGTGAACTGAATTAAGAAACGCCCAAGGCATCCTACAAGCATGTGAAGAGCAAGAGAATGAGTTGCGTGGGAATAGGACCAGTCAGGAGTGAGAGTGGAAACGTGTGCATGGAGCCGGAGGAGGTAGCGGAGGTACTTAATGAGCACTTTGCTTCAGTATTCACCAGGGAAAAGGACCTCGGCAATTGTGGGGAAGACTTACAGCGGACTGAAAAGCTTGAGCATATAGACATTAAGAGAGAAGATGTCCTGGAGCTTTTGAAAAGTATTAAGTCAGATAAGTCGCCGAGTCCAGACCAGATATACCCCAGGCTACGTGGGAAGCGAGGGAGGAGATTGCTGAGCCTCTGATGATGATCTTTGCATCAAAAGGGACCGGAGAAAAACCAGAAGATTGGAGGTTTGCAAACGTTGTTTCCTTGTTCAAGAAAGGGAGTAGAGATATCCCAGGAAATTATAGACCAGTGAGTCTGACTACAGTGGTGGGCAAATTGTTGGAGAAGATCCTGAGAGGCAGGATTTATGAGCACTTGGAGAGACATAATCTGATTAGCGATAGTCAGCATGGCTTTGTCAAGGGCAGGTAGTGCCTTATGAACCTGATTGAATTCTATGAGGATGTAACAAAACACATTAATGAAGGTAGAGCAGTGGATGTAATGTATATGGATTTCAATAAGGCATTTCATAAGGTTCCCCATGCAAGGCTCATTTAGAAAGTAAGGAGGCATGGGATCCAAGGAGACCTTGCTTTGTGGATCCAGAATTGGCTTGCCCACAGTACGCAAAGGGCGGTTGTAGATAGTTAGTATTCTGCATGGAGGATGGTGACACAAGGGAATTCCATTCTTAATTCCCTCCTGGGACCCCTCTTCTTTGTGATTTTTACAAATGATCTGGATGAGGAAGTAGAAGGGTGGGTTAGTAAGTTTGCTGGTGACACTAAAGTTGGGGCTGTTGTGGATAGTTTGGAGGGTTGTCAGAGGTTACAATGGGACATTGATAGGAAGCAGAATTGGGTTGAGAAGTAGCAGATGGAGTTCAACCCAGATAAGTGTGAAGTGGTTCATTTCGGTAGGACAAGTTTGAAGGCAGAATATAATATTAATGGTAAGATTCTTGGCAGTGTGGAGGATCAGAGAGATTTTGGGTTCCATGTCCATAAGACACACAAAGCTGCTTCACAGGTTGATAATATTGTTAAGAAGGTGTATGATATGTTGGCCTTCATCAACCATGGGATTGAGGTCAAGAGCCGTGAGGTAATATTACAGCTGTATAAGACCTTAGTTAGACCCCACTTGGAGTACTGTGTTCAGTTCTGGTCACCTCCCTACAAGGAGGATGTGGATACTATGGAGAGACTACAAAGAAGATTTACAAGGATGTTGCCTGGATTGGAGAGCATGCCTTATGAGAATAGGTTGAGTGAACTTGGCCTTTTCTCCTTGGAGTGGTGGAGGATGAGAGGTGACCTGATAGAGGTCTATAAGATGATGAGAGGCATTGATCATGTGGATAGTCAGAGGCTTTTTCCCAGGGCTAAAATGGCTAACACGAGGGGGCACAGTTTTAAGGTGTTTGGAAGTAGGTACAAGGGGGATGTCAGAGGTAAGTTTTTCATACAGAGAGTGGTGGGTTCATGGCATACACCGCCAGTGGCGGTGGCAGAGGTGGATACAATAGGGTCTTTTAAGAGACTCTTAAATAGATACATGGAGCTTAGAAAAATAGAGGGCCATGCGGTGGGGAAATTCTAGGCAGCTTCTAGAGTAGGTTACATGGCTGGCACAACATTGTGGGCCGAAGGGCCTGTAATGTGCCGTAGATTTCTATGTTCTATCTTTTCTGTGTTCTTAGTCACCTTGTAATATATTTTTGCAATGGTAATTCTATATCTTCAATTATTTTAACAATTGATCTCGTGAATGTTATGTACAAGTAGAATAACAAACCATCAACCATAAAAAGCATTCTGACTGGTTCATCACAGCCTGGTGTGGAGACTCCAATGCACAGGATCACAAGGGGCTGCAGAACGTTGTGGACTCAACTAGCTCTATCATGGCCACAACCCTCCCCACCATCGAGGACATCTTCAAAAGGCAGTGCCACAAGAAGGTGGCATCCATCATCACTAACCAAAGCATGCTGTCTTCTCGGTACTGCCAGCAGGGAGGAGGTAGCAGATCTTAAATTCCACACTCAGTGACTTGCAAACTGCTTCTTCTCCTCCATTATAGAATTCTTAATGGTCCATGAACCCATGAACATGCCCTCATTATTCCATTCCTTTTGTGATTTATTGATTTTATAATTTATAATTGATAGTAATTTTATGTCTTTGCAGTGTATCGCTACCACAGAACAAGACGTAAGACAATGATAATAAAACTCATTCTGATTCTGAACTTGCTTGTGAACTGCCCACAAAATGTCTCCATATATCACCACTGCCATCTTGGATACATCCAAACCCCTCCCCATGTCGAACACATCTACAGGGATTGCTGCCACAAAAAAGCAGCGTCCATCATTAAGGACTTCCATCATCCAGGCTATGCTTTCTTCTTGCTCTCACACGATTATGGGGATAATGTACAAACTCCTTACAGACAGTGGCAAGAATAGTGACTTATACTGCATGTACTTTGATACTAGATTTACTTTGAACTTTGATGTTTTAATCTTCACTAAACTTATCTCAGAATTATTCATTGCAAATGTACTATAGTGTGGTGGGAGTACAAATAGGTAAGCATTAGAAGTGGCCCACTTTTCTATACAGTGCAAACTGGCAAAAAACATGTGTTAATCCTTGATGGAAGCACTCAGACATCCTCTTACCGGCCACAGGATGAGAGAACAGGAACCGTCTGTGCTGTTTCACACACAGACAAAACAAACAGAAGTAGAGAAAATGTGATGCCACAAAAATGTCAGCTATTTCCCCATGCAGAGGTCATCTCACTTTCCAAGAAGCTGTTTTCCAAAAATATAAAATTAGAAACCTTTCCATTCAGCTGATTCACATTAGGCTATGTCTTCCTAATAAGAGATTATTTGTTACAAGGGATACTCCAGTTCTGACATAGTTGGACAGAATCACTTCTGAAACCTTTTATTCCAATTATGCAGTTGGAAACAGGGATGCATCAGAAAAGGGACAGTGAGGAAGATTGCAGGATGCTGTGAATCATGGTAATGAGGAAGATTTCCAAAACTCCTTTGTCATTTTGCCCAGTGGCTTGTGAACTCATGGAAAGATGTGCCAATGAGGATGTTCTCAAAGCTGAATTGATGGACAAATCAGGTGAGAAGCTTTACTCATTTCCATCAACAGCAGAATACAAAGATGGCATTCACCAAGCTATCTGAAAAAAAAAACTGAAGGAATCTTTCTCAGTATTTGTAAAGAGAGAATACTGGTAAAGGAAAAAAATTCTGCTCAAGCAACTGAACTCAGTGATTTAATCACAAAAAAGCTGTATTTGACTTGTGCACTTGCAAAATGTCCCAAGTCATATCCAGTCTATATACTTGACGGTACACCTTGCTTGCACTCCTGACCACCCCCTCACAATCCAGACTTAGCTAGACATTGAAGCAAGGAATTGTGAACACTGAGGTATCAAATTGATGCAGTTTTACTGTGAATTATTTGGGGGTTGAAATTTGCAATGCTTGAGTAGATATGATCAGTTGGTTGTGATGATGTTTACACAACATTAATTTGTGATATTTTATGGGGTAGAGGTTGCAGTTAGCTTGGTTCTCATATCCATTGGACAGGTTCTCATACCAGATATCACATTCGCAGCACACTGTAATATGCTTTAATCATTCCTGAGATGTGAGTGCTGCTGGAAAGGCCAGACTTTCTTTGTCCATCCCAAACTGTGCTTGGGAAGATAATGAGGGTTGCTGAGTAATCCCCAATAGCTTCTAATTCCCTGGCCCTGACTGCCTCATTTTCACTATGGATGCCCAGTCCCTATAAGCTTCCATACCCCTTCAAAAAGACCTTAAAGTTCTCTGGTTATTTCTCAACAACAGACCCAACCAGTTCCCTCCACCACCGCTCTCCTCCATCTGGCAGGACTGGTCCACACACTCAACAATATCTCTTCTGACTCCTTCCACTTTCTCTAAACTCAAGGTGTAGTCATGGACATCCGCATGGGCCCCAGTTAAGCCTGCCTTTTTGATGGCTATGTGGAACAGTCCATGTTCCAAACCTTCCCTGGTACTGCTCCCCAACTCTTTCTGCGCTACATTGATATCTGCATTGGTGCTGATTCATGTTTGTCAATTTCAACAATCTTGCTTACAACTTCTACCCTGCCTTTAAATTCATTTGGTCCAATTCAAACATCTCTCTCCAAATTCGTGATCTCTCTGTCTCCATCTTTACCTACTGATAGCTTTTATAAACCTAACCAGTCCCACAGATGTCTTCCTGCCCTGCTCCTGTAAAAATGTCATTCTCTTTCCTCAGTTCCTTCATCTCTGCCACATCTGGTCCCTGTATGAGGCTTTCCTTTGCAGGACATCAGAGATGCACTCCTTCTTTGAAGAATGGAGTTTCCCTTCCTCCACCAATGATGCTGCTCTCACTCGTATCTCCTCCATTTGCCGAACATCATTAATAGGGATTAATAGGGATAGAATCCCTCTTCTCCTCACCAATCAACCCACGAACCTCTGCATCCAACACATCATTCCCCACAACTTCTGCCATCGTCATTGGGACCCTACCACCAAATACATCTTTATTTTATTTTAGAGATACAGTGGGGAACAGGTCCTTCCAGCCCAGCAAGCCACACCACACAGTAGCCCACCTGTTTAACCCTCGCCTAATCCCAGGACAATTTACTATCACCAATTAGTCCACCAATCGATATGCTTTTGGAATGTGGGAGGAAACTGGGGCAACTGGACAAAATCCACTGGCTTCATGGGAAGGATATACAAACCTCTTACAGATGACATTGGAATTGAACTCAGAGATCCAACGACTGAGCTGTAGTACCGTTGCATTAATCGCCATGTTACTGTGGTATCCTAAACCTCCTTCTCACTCTCCACTTTCTGCAGGGATCACTCCCTCCATGATTCTCTTGTCAATTCATCGGTCCCCATTAATCTTACTCCTGGCACTTGCCTCTAAAAGTGGAAGAAGTGCTACACCTCCCCATTCACCTCCTCTTTCACCTCCATTCAGGGTCCCAATCTGTCCTTTCAGGTGAGGCAACACTTTACCTGTAAATCTTTTGGGGTTATCTACTATTTGGTGCTCCAGGTGTGAATTCCTCTACACTGGTGAGACTCAATTTAGATTGGAGGACTGCTTTGTTTCGCACCTTTGCTCCATTTGCTAAAAGCAGAATTTCCTAGTGGTCAACAATTTTAATTCCAATTCCCATTCCCATTCCAACATATCAGTCCATGGCTTCCTCTACTGCCACAAAGAGGCCACTTTCAGGATAGATGAGAAACACCTCATATTCTGTCTGGGTAGCCTCCAACCTGATGGCATGAACATCAATTTATCAAACTCCTGTTACTTTTTTCCCCTCCCAGTCCCCACTTTTTCAGTTCCCCACTCTGGTTCCCCATTTACCTCTTCTCTTCTCCTCACCTGTTTATCACCTCCCCCTGGTGCGTCTCCTCTTTCTCTTTCACCCCTAGTCCGCTCTCCTCTTCTCTAAGATAGCTTCTTCTGCAGCCGTTACCGTTTCCACCTATCACCTCCCAGCTTCTTGCTGCAACTCCCCCACCCACCACCCACCTTGGCTTCATCAATCACATTTAGAGAGAAGTGGTTGTCAACAACTTTTCTGTGGATCTACAGTGATGTGTAGAGCAGACTAAGGCTAAAATGGCAGGTCTCCTTCTTTAAAGGGATCTAATTTTTTATATGATGGGATGAGGAAACAGAAGTAAAAGAGGCCATTTATTGCTTCTTATTTACTATTATTTCTTTCTTTTTGTATTTGATGGTTTGTTGTCTTTTGCACACTGGGAGGATGTCCAGGTTGATTCAGCCTTTCATTGATTCTGTTATGAATTTATTGAGTATGTCCACAAGAAAACGTATCTCAGGGTAGTATATGTGACAGATATGTACATTGGTAATAAGTTTCCTTTGAATTTTGAACTTCAGTCCACATAATCTCATGAGCATCATCACTTTAAACACCTACAATTTCCCGCATTTATATAATTGTATAAATCTGCAAATATATAATTTAAATATAAATAATGAATAATAATACATAATTTAAATATAAATGGTGAGCAATAATAAATAATTTAAATATAAAATTTCCACATTTGTATAAATGTAATTGTAGGATCATGAGCTCTCTCTCGTTCTCTTGTTAGTGGGGGAGAGTTTGTTGACGATTCTCGGATCAGAGAACGCGGGGGAAAAAAGGTGAATGGCAGAATTTGCTATAATAAAATCAGCAAGTTGTTTTACTTATGCCTCCCATCTCGCTGTGTGACACCGCTCTGTCCCTTTATTAGGGAGAGAGAGAGAGAGACAGCCTGTGGCATGTCAGTTTGTCAGATGAATGATTAGTTTTTGTTGTATTACAGGTTATGGTTTTTTGGGGGGCTTTGCTATTGCTTGTGGGCAGTGCTGATGTTTTTTTGCTGAAAGAAGTGGGGATAGGGGAGGGTCATGGCTTTGCTGTTGCTTGTGCGTGGGGGGAGTAGTGGGTTCTAATATTTTTACTGTCATTCATTCTTTGGGGCACTCTTCAGTTTTCGTGGATGTCTGCAAAGAACAAGAATTTCAGGAAGTATATTGTGTACATTCTCCAATTTTAAATGGGCTATTGA
This sequence comes from Mobula birostris, assembly GCF_030028105.1. Lineage (NCBI taxonomy): Eukaryota > Metazoa > Chordata > Chondrichthyes > Myliobatiformes > Myliobatidae > Mobula > Mobula birostris. The sequence continues at coordinate 75,178,579 of NC_092385.1, read as the reverse complement.
ACTATTATAATTTAAGTTCACAAATTGCCTTGGAGAGATTTGAACGCCTGTATTTTTTGCGATTTGCCAAGTACCACAAATATTTGCGTATGTTCAGAAGGCAGCAGTAAATATTGAAAATATAGTTTACAGCATTAACAGTGCTATAAGGATTAATTACAGAGCCAAAAACAAAACTGCTTGAAAGTATGTTTTTCTCCATTCCAATACTTTCTGTAATGACTACAGCTGTTTCACACAAACACATATTCATTTCCTGTCATCTGACCAAAAATGTCCCACTGTTTGAAAAGCAGCTTTGTATTTACTGGCGACAAAATGGTAGAGGGTATTTATAATGTCCAGGCTGTTTTGACCGCAGAACATTCCAGACTCTTTAATGATGTCTCAGTAAAATGCAATTTTGCATTGCTGAATATTCTTGGAATGTACAGTTATTACAAGCCAGTCAGGTTGACTAACAAGAATCGTCACTGTCTGCAGTCTGGAATCCCTGTGCACAACAACTGACCTAATGCTGATGAGGATATCCTTTGGATAACATAGAACATAGAAAACTACAGCACATTACAGGCCCTTCAGCCCACAATGTTGTGCCAGCCATGTAACCTACTCTAGAAACTGCCTAAAATTCCCATAGCGCATAACCCTCTATTTTTCTAAGCTCTATGTATGTTTGTACCAATCTAAGAGTCACTTAAAAGTCCCTATTGTATCCGATTCTACCAATGTCACTGGCAGTATTTCATTCACCCACCACTCTTTGTGTGAAAAACTTAACTCTGACATCCCTCTCGTACCTGCTTCCAAGCACCTTAAAACTATGCCCTCTCATGTTAGCCATGTCAGCCCTGGGAAAAAGCCTCTGGCTATCCACATGATCAATGCCTCTCATCATCTTATACACCTCTATCAGGTCACCTCTCATCCTCCGTCGCTCTCAAGAGAAAAGGCCAAGTTCACTCAACCTATTCTCATAGGCATGCTCTTCAATCCAGGCAACATCCGTGTAAATCTCCTCTGCACTCTCTCTATAGTATCCACATCCTTCCTGTGTAGCGAGGAAACCAGAACTAAACACAGTACTCCACCTAAGGTCTTATTTAGCCGTAACATTACCTCACGGCTCTTGAACTCAGTCCCATGGTTGATGAAGGCCAAATCACCATACGCCTTTTTAACAATATTGTCAACCTGCACAGCAGCTTTAAGTGTCCTACGGACATGGACCCCATGATCTCTCTGATCCTCCACGCTGCCAAGACCCTTACAATTAATACTATATTGTGCTGTTTTCAAATTTGACCTGCCAAAATCAACCATAGAAACCATAGAAACTACAGCACAGAAATAGGCCTTTTGACCCTTCTTGGCTGTGCCGAACCATTTTCTCCCTAGTCCCACTGACCTGCACACGGACCATATCCCTCCATACACCTCCCATCCATGTATCTGTCCAATTTATTCTTAAATGTTAAAAAAGAACCCGCATTTACCACCTCGTCTGGCAGCTCATTCCATACTCCCACCACTCTCTGTGTGAAGAAGCCCCCCATAATGTTCCCTTTAAACTTTTCCCCCCTCACCCTTAACCCATGTCCTCTGTTTTTTTTCTCCCCTTGCCTCAGTGGAAAAAGCCTGCTTGCATTCACTCTATCTATACCCATCATAATTTTATATACCTCTATCAAATCTCCCCTTATTCTTCTACGCTCCAGGGAATAAAATCCTAACCTATTCAACCTTTCTCTGTAACTGAGTTTCTCAAGTCCCAGCAACATCCTTGTAAACCTTCTCTGCACTCTTTCAACCTTATTAATATCCTTCCTGTAATTTGGTGACCAAAACTGAACACAGTACTCCAGATTCGGCCTCACCAATGCCTTATACAACCTCATCATAACATTCCAGCTCTTATACTCAATACCTTGATTAATAAAGGCCAATGTACTAAAAGCTCTCTTTATGACCCTATCTACCTGTGATGCCACTTTAAGGGAATTTTGTATCTGTATTCCCAGATCTCTCTGTTCTACTGCACTCCTCAGTGCCTTACCATTTACCCTGTATGTTCTACCTTGGTTTGTCCTTCCAAAGTGCAATACCTCACACTTGTCTGTATTAAACTCCAGCTGCCATTTTTCAGACCATTTTTCCAGCTGGTCCAAATCCCTCTGCAGGCTTTGAAAACCCTCCTCACTGTCCACTACACCTCCAATCTTTGTATCGTCAGCAAATTTGCTGATCCAATTTATCACATTATCATCCAAATCATTGATATAGATGACAAATAACAATGGACCCAGCACTGATCCCTGTGGTACACCACTAGTCACAGGCCTCTATCTACTCTGAGAAGCAATTCTCTACTACCACTCTTTGGCTTCTTCCATTGATACATTGAACCATAGTACATAGAAACTATGCACAGAAACAGGCCTTCTTGGCTGTGCCGAACCATTTTCTGCCTAGTCCCACTGACTTGCACACGGACCATATTCCTCCATACACCTCCCATCCATGTATCTGTCCAATTTATTCTTAAATGTTAAAAAAGAACCCACATTTACCACCTCGTCTGGCAGCTCATTCCATACTCCCACCACTCTCTGTGTGAAGAAGCCCCCCCTAATGTTCCCTTTGAACTTTTTCCTCCTCACCCTTAACCCATGTCCTCTGGTTTTTTTCTCCCCTTGCCTCAGTGGAAGAAGCCAGATGAGCCAATGTCTAATCCAATTTACCACCTCTCCATGTATACCTAGCGACTGAATTTTCCTAACTAACCTCCCATGCGGGACCTTGTCAAAGGCCTTACTGAAGTCCATGTAGACAACATTCACTGCCTTCCCTTCATCCACTTTCCTGGTAACCTCCTCGAAAAACTCCAATAGATTGGTCAAACATGACCTACCATACACAAAGCCATAAGTCCCTGTCTATCCAAATGCTTATAGATTCTGTCTCTTAGTACTCCCTCCAATAACTTACCCACTACCGACGTCAAACTTACCGGCCTATAATTTCCCGGATTACTTTTCGATCCTTTTTTAAACAACGGAACAACATGAGCCATTCTCCAATCCTCCGGCACCTCACCCATAGACACCAACATTTTAAATATATCTGCCAGGGCCCCTGCATTTTCAACACTAGTCTCCTTCAAGGTCAGAGGGAATACCCTGTCAGGTCCTGGGGATTTATCTACTTTAATTTGCCTCAAGATAGCAAGCGCCTCCTCCTTTTCAATCTGTACAGTTTCCATGGTCTCACTACTTGTTTCCCTTAATTCCATAGACTTCATGCCAGTTTCCTTAGCAAATACAGATGCAAAAAACCCATTTACCCAAAACCACTTCACACTTATCTGGGTTGAACTCAATCTGCCACTTCTCAGCCTAGTTCTGCATCCCATTGATGTCCTGTGTCCTGGGTGTGACTCTAAACTGCAACTGGTGATGAGGCTCTAATTGGGGACTTTCAGAGCTTTGGGGAAAGTGGAGTTACCCCTTAGTCATCCATTGCTCCCAGGCCGCTCTGACCCGGAACGGTAGCACCTGCAAGGGTTCCTGCTCAGGACACGAGCGAAGGCCAACGGCAGATCCGGCAGGTTCAGTAACTGAACTTGTGACGGAGAAGGTGGATGAGCTAGAACCTCAAATGTCAACGGCTATAGTACAGGCGGATGAACATTTGGGAAGAGAAATGGTGATTGCTTCAATTTCCCAGCGGAAGGCAATAGCAAACCATCGTTACTAGATACTAGGTTTCCTAGAATCTATTTGCTAAGAAAACCATGGTCAAGCTCACAAAATGTATCACACAACAACAGCGTCAAGAGGATCTTCAAGACAATTCTGAAGATGCTTCGCTCGGTAGGGTTGATTCTGGTCAGCAGGGGATCCCCGGCCGTCATCAAGCTACTGTTCATAAAATTCACATAACACAAAACAAAATTATTGCCACTTGGAATGTAAGAACCCGATACCAAGCAGGAAGATTGGACAATATGATAAACGAAATGGAAAGACAAAAAATTAACCATGGGAATTAGTGAAGTTCATTGGACAGGTGATGGAACATGTCAGAATAGAAATAAAACATTAATTTATTCTTGTGGAACATCCTATACTAATGGAGTAGGAATTCTTATGGATGAAAACATGGCAAAAAGTGTTTTAGGATATTGGGCAATATCAGAAAGAGTTTTCCTTGTTAGATTCAGAGGACAACCATTTGATTTAGCAATTATACAGGTATATGCACCAACAACAGATGGAACAAATGAGGATATAGATAAATTCTATGAAAAGCATGAACAAGCAAAGAATGGATGCAAATCTCAAGATATTGTTATTGTCATGGGAGATCTAAATAGGGCAAAGTGCTGATGGAAATACCATAGGAAAATTTGGACGAGGGGAAAGAAATGAAAGAGGTGAGAAATGGGTAGAATGGTGCAAAATGAATAATCAGGTCATTATGAATACCGACTTTAAAAACCATTCGAGATGCTTGTGGACCTGGAACAGTCCAGGTGATAACACCAGAATCAAATTGACTTCATTTCTATAAACCAAAGATTTAGAAACTCAGTGACTCAATGCGAAACATATCTAGATGCAGACTGTAATAGTGACCATAACCCAGTAGTATGTTATGTAGAAGTAAAACTTAAAAAACTAAAGAAGCAAAAGCCTGAACAATCCTTGACTACTCACAATTAATTAAACAAGAAAACTAAAGACAAAAATTTATAATTGAAGTAAGGAATAGATTTCAAAGTCTAGAAATAGAATCTGTTGAAGATGATAGCAATCATGTAGAAATGAAGTTTAACTCTCTGAAGGATGCCTTGGTCGAATCAGCAAAGTCAGTGATTCCAGAAACAGAAAAAAGCACAAAGAATAAATGGATGACAAACGAAATCAAAAATCTGATGGAAGAAAGGAGACGGAAGAAAGCAAATCCTATAGAATAAGTCCTTAGATTAAAAAGTTAAAAGCTTATGTCAAAAAGCCAAAGAAGAATAGTTAAACCATGAATGTGAGCAACTAGAAGGAACCCCTATTACTGATCCAAAAAGGTTACATCAACAAATCAAGAATATCACTGGTAAAAAGCTTCTCTGTTCTTCAGGTGGATGTTTGAAAGCAAAGGACGGTACCATTATCATGGAAAAAGATGAGATTATAAACAGATGGACTGAGTATATTCAGGAACTGTTTGAAGACGATCGAGGTGAAAAACCAGAAATTAAGAAAAACATTGAAGGTCCAAGTATTTTAAAATCTGAAGTTTGTAATGCAATAAATAAGATGAAGAAAGGAAAGGCAGCAGGTCCTGAAGAATTAGTAACAGAACAAATTATTGCCCTTGAAGATAATGGAATTGAAAAACTTACTGATTTAGTCAATGACATTTATGAGACTGGAATAATACCAGAAGAGATGAAAAAAATCAATATTTATCACTCTTCTTAAGAAACCTGGAGCAATGAATATGAATTACATAGGAACATAAGTTTAAAGAGTCATATCACTAAGATACTTAGAAGAATTTTGATGACAAGAGCTAAAGTAAGATACAAGCTGAAATAGGTAAAGAACAATGTGGTTCCGTGAAAGCTAGAGGTACAAGAAATACAATATTGATGTTAAGGATACTATCAGAACAAGTTATTCAAGTGCAAAAAGATTTGTTTATTTTATCGACTACACAAAAGCATTTGATAAAGTGAAGCATAATAAGTTATTTGAAATATTACAGGAAACTCTAGATCTAGATTCAAAAGACCTCCGCCTAATCAGAAATCTGTACTGGGAACAAACTGCCACTGTAAGAATAGATGGAGAAGTGAGTCAGTTTACGAAAATCAAGAGAGGCGTTAAACAAGGGTGTGTTTTCTCCCCTGATTTATTTGATGTGTACAGTGAAACAATATTACAAAAAATAAGAGACATCTTGGGAATCAAAGTTGGCGGTGAAAACATCAATAATTTCAGATATGCAGATGACACTGTGTTAATTGCAAGTACAGAGGAAGAACTACAAAACTTAATTGATATAGTTGTTGAAGAAAGTGCAAAAATGGGTCTATCTATGAATTGCAAAAAGAGAGAATCTATGGTGATATCCAAAAAGAAGGAGAATCCTATCTGCAGGCTGAGAATAAACGGGGAAGACATAAAACAAGTACAGAACTTTTGCTACTTAGGAAGCTGGGTGACATCAGATGGCAGGTGCGACTTGGACATCAAAAGAAGAATAGGGATGGCAAAAGACACATTTACGAGAATGAAGAGTATACTGACCAACACTAAACTAGGCATGACAACCCGCCTCAGAGTACTGAAATGTTATGTTTATCCAGTTATGTTATATGGCTCAGAATGTTGGATAATATCTAGTAACATGAGGAAACGAATTGAAGCAGCAGAGATGTGGTTTTTGAGGAGGATGCAAAGAATATCATGGACGAAACGAATATCTAACGAGGATATCATGAACAGAGCAAAGACAAAAAGAGAAATAATGTATGAGATCATGAAAAAGCAATGTAACTTCATTAGACATGTGATTAGGAAAGAGAAGTTAGAATGCATGGTAATTATGGGAAAGATTGAAGGGAAGAAAGCAAGAGGAAGACAAAGACAAATGATGTTGGAGACAGCAGCCAGAGAACTGGAAATGAATACCAATGAATTGATCCACTTGACCCGAAACGGGAGTGTGTGGGCCATGGCAGTCAAAGCTCAAACTGGGCATGGCACCTGATGATGATGATAATGATGTCTCATTGTAACTTCTGACAGCCCTCCAGACCATCCACAACACCCCAACCTTTGTGTTATCATCAGACTTACTAACCCAACCTTCTACTTCTTCATCCAGGTCACTTATAAAAATCACAAAGAGGAGGACCCAGAACAGATCCCTGTGCAACACAACTGGGCCACCGACCTCCATGCAGAAAATGAACCATCAACAACCATCCTTTACCTTCTGTGGGCAAGCCAATTCTGGATCCACAAAACAAGGTCTCTTTGGATCCCATGCCTCCTTACTTTTTGAATGAGCCCTGCATGGGGAAATCTTATCAAATGCCTTACTGAAATCCATTTCAACCTAAATTCAATTTTACATATCAGCGGTATTAATAGGAATTAAAGATCAACAGTGTCTAGTTATTAATTTAAATTCCATCTTGGGCTCCCATGTTTTTGGTTCATATTCATATTTCATTATGGCAGAGGGGGCTATTTGGCACATTAGTATGTTCACTCTCTGTAAGGAATCTGTCTGCTTGGCTTCCCAGTTTCTTCCCAAAATCTAAAGACGTACTCATCGAAGCTGCTGGTGAACGCAGCAGGCCAGGCAGCATCTCTAGGAAGAGGTACGGTCGACGTTTTGGGCCGAGACCCTTCGTCAGGACTAACTGAGGGAAGAGCTAGTAAGAGATTTGAAAGTGGGAGGGGGAGGGGGAGATCTGGAATGATAGGAGAAGACAGGAGGGGGAGGGATGGAGCCAAGAGCTGGACAGGTGATTGGCAAAAGGGATATGAGAGGATCAGGGGACAGGAGGCCCAGGGAGAAGGAAAGGGGGGGGAACCCAGAGGGTGAGCAAGGGGTATAGTCAGAGGGACAGAGGGAGAAAAAGGAGAGAGGGAAAAAGAATGTGTGTATATAAATAAATAACGGATGGGGTACGAGGGGGAGGTGGGGTATTAGCGGAAGTTTGAGAAGTCGATGTTCATGCCATCAGGTTGGAGGCTACCCAGACGGAATATAAGGTGTTGTTCCTCCAACCTGAGTGTGGCTTCATCTTTACAGTAGAGGAGGCCGTGGATAGACATATCAGAGTGGGAATGGGATGTGGAATTAAAATGTGTAGCCATTGGGAGATCCTGCTTTCTCTGGCAGACAAAGCGTAGGTGTTCAGCAAAGCGGTCTCCCAGTCTGCGTCGGGTCTCGCCAATATATAGAAGGCCACATCGGGAGCACCGGACGCAGTATATCACCCCAGCCGACTCACAGGTGAAATGTCGCCTCACCTGGAAGGACTGTCTGGGGCCCTGAATGGTGGTGAGGGAGGAAGTGTAAGGGCATGTGTAGCACTTGTTCTGCTTACAAGGATAAGTGCCAGGAGGGAGATCAGTGGGGAGGGATGGGGGGGACGAATGGACAAGGGAGCAATCCCTGTGGAAAGTAGAGAGGGGAGGGAGGGGAAGATGTGCTTAGTGGTAGTAGTTAGCAGGTTAATTGGTCGTTGTAAATTGTCCTGTGATAAGGCTGGGGTTACGTCAGGGGTAGCTGAGTGGTGCGGCTCAGTGGGGCCAGAGGGCCAGATAGATCCGTGTTGAATCTCTGAATAAAATAAAAATGGCTAGCAGCAGTGTGAATAACTACTTTTTAGTGAAGAGAGGAATGGAGAGCCTCCTATACCCTTAAATCCATTCTTCCTGTCACTGTAACCATTGGCCAATCCGTGGTCTAATCCTACGAACTCGCAAGTTGCTGTTTAATCTGCAAATTCATATTGGCCTGAGCATTAAATGTCACTGATTTCATGTCTGTGCCTGGAGAATCAGTTATTTCCAGCTATTTCCAACTAGCGACCACTAGGGGTCACACGGAGACTATATATGAACCGATGTAGGATCTGAGCAATGCTGGAAGAACTCAGTAGGCCATATGGAACGGAATAAACAGTTGACGTTTAGGGTCGAGGCCCTTCATTCGGACTCAAAATTTCCAGCATCTCTTGTGCCTAGGATTTAAAATCTGACCTGGTCAGGTTGCAGCCTGGGGCACTGTTCGGTCACCACATGAAAGGAAGGGTATGATTGTACTGCAGGGGGTGCCGAGGAGTTTCAGCAGTGGATGTCTAGAAGGCAGTGTTCTTATTTCTGAGATGAGAGACTGTCCTTTTTCTCCTCCTTGGAATGGAGGGGCTGACAAAAATAGTTCATAAAATTTTGAGGAGCGTGGATAGAAATGCTTCTCCCGCAAGTCAGAGGCTGGGAGTATAAGGAATGCCTAAGAGGTTTAAAGAGGATCTGAAGAAGTTTTTTTCACACATGAGGTGGTTGAAATTGGAACATGCTGATTTAGGAGGTGCTGAAGCTAAATACCCTTACATATTTAAAAAGCATCTCGAAACCATAACTTTACAGACAAGTGCTTAAAAATGGTGTTAGTACGGACACGTACTTGATAGTTGGCCATATGGCCTGTATATGTTAACAGAACTGACTGGTGATACTCACAGCTATTGATCTATTATATGCTGAAGTTGTCAGCCCTGCACGGACAGGCACCTCCCAGCTTCCAACTCTTGTTGCCAACTCATCACCTGCAACTTATTTAAACCCAGCTCTCATCCACAATCCTTCTTCACTCACACAAGCCTGCTGGCCTCAACCAGAAGTTCCCAGCCTTCAGTGACCTAGTTGCCTAATCATGTTAAATATCTGTTCTCTTTAGCGTCGTGGCATCTTGCAGCTTGTTATTTTGCAGTGTGGTATTAAAGATTTTCCTCACTACTAAATCATCTCCACTGCTCTGCATTTGGGTCAAACCTCCTCTACATTTCATAAACATAGAGAACTTACAGCATTAATACAGGCCTACCCACCCTCCACACCTCCACCCACTACCCCTCCCTCCACCCACTACCCCTCCCTCCACACCTCCACCCACTACCCCTCCCCTCCTCCACCCACTAACCCACCCTCCACACCTCCACCCACTACCCCTTCCTCCACACCTCCGCCCACTACCCATCCCCTCCTCCACTCACTACCCCTCCCCTCCTCCACCCACCACCCCTCCCCTCCTCCACCCACTACCCCTCCCCTCCTCCACCCACTAACCCACCCTCCATACCTCACCCACTACCCACCCCTCTGCACCTCCACCCACTAACTCTCCCCTCCGCACCTCCACCCACTACCCCTCCCCTCCCCTCCTCCACCCACTACCCCTCCCCTCCTCCACCCACTACCCCTCCCCTCCACACCCTCACCCACTACCCCTCCCCTCCACACCTCCACCCACTACTCCTCCCCTCCACACCTCCACCCATTACCCCTCCCTCCACTAACACACCCTCCACACCTCCACCCACTACCCCTCCCCTCCACACCTCCACCCACTACCCGTCCCTCCCCTCCTCCACCCACTAACCCACCCTCCACACCTCCATCCACTAACCCCTCCCCTCCACACCTCCACCCACTAACCCACCCCTCTGCACCTCCACCCACTAACCCTCCCCTGCACGCCTCCACCCACTACCCCTCCCCTCCATGCCTCCACCCACTACCCCTCCCCTCCTCCACCCACTACCCCTCCCCTCCACACCCCCACCCACTACCCCTCCCCTCCACACCTCCACCCACTACTCCTCCCCTCCACACCTCCACCCACTACTCCTCCCCTCCACACCTCCACCTACTACCCCTCCCCTCCACACCTCCACCCACTAACCCTCCCCTCCTCCACCCACCACCCCTCCCCTCCACACCTGCACCCACTACTCCTCCCCTCCACACCTCCACCCACTACCCCTCCCCTCCACACCTCCCCTACTACCCCTCCCCTCCACACCTCCACCCACTTACCCACCCCTCCACACCTCCACCCACTACCCCTCCACATCTCCACCCACTAACCCACCCCTCCACACCTCCACCCACTAACCCACCCTCCACACCTCCACCCACTACCCTTCCCTCCACACCTCCACCCACTAACCCTCCCCTCCACACCTCCACACACTAACCCACCCTCCACACCTCCACCCACTACCCATCCCCTCCACACCCCCACCCACTACCCCTCCCCTCCACACCTCCACCCACTACTCCTCCCCTCCACACCTCCACCCACTACTCCTCCCCTCCACACCTCCACCTACTACCCCTCCCTTCCACACCTCCACCCACTAACCCTCCCCTCCTCCACCCACTACCCCTCCCCTCCCCTCCACACCTGCACCCACTACTCCTCCCCTCCACACCACCACCCACTACCCCTCCCCTCCACACCTCCCCTACTACCCCTCCCCTCCACACCTCCACCCACTTACCCACCCCTCCACACCTCCACCCACTACCCCTCCACATCTCCACCCACTAACCCACCCCTCCACACCTCCACCCACTAACCCACCCTCCACACCTCCACCCACTACCCCTCCCTCCACACCTCCACCCACTAACCCTCCCCTCCACACACTAACCCACCCTCCACACCTCCACCCACTACCCATCCCCTCCATACCTCCACCCACTAATCCACTCTCTACACCTCCACCCACTACCCCACCCCTCCACCTACTACCCATCACTCCACCCACTAACCCATCCTTCCACAATCTCAACCAGGAGTGTACAGACACTCCTGTGCCTAACATTACCTCATGGATATATGATCAATCTGTATAAAAACTATCTGTGGTATTTATATTCATTGTGTTTTTAAACTTATTGTTTTCTTTATCTTACGGTTTTTTATAGGCTGCATCAGATCTGTAGTAACAAATATTTTATTCTCCTTACAGTTCTATAAGTGACTTTAATTAATCTTGAATTTTAAATAAATAATGCAAAAGTTGAATAGGGAGGTAGTGTTCATGCTCTCTGAAGGCAGAGGGGAAGAAGCTGTTCCAAAAACTTTGATTGTGGCCCCTTCCGGCTAATGTACCTGGTGGTAGCTTTGAGAAAGGGGCACGTCGCTGCTGGTGAGGGTCCTTAACGATGGATGCTGCCTTTCTCGAGGTATCACCTTTTGAAGACATCCTTGGTGATGGGAGGCTGTAACCATGGTGGTGCTGGATACGTCTAAAATGCCCTGCAGCCTCTGACGATCCATTGCTTTGGCATCTTCATATCAGTCAGAATGTTATAAGGTGGCCGGTGTTTATGGCGGACCCAAATGCAAGACACAAACACTGAAGTACTAGGAACAGGATTAAGTGTGTTAAGAAAGCAAGGGACGTGAGGAAGAAACAACACTGGACAAGAATCAGGCCCTGGACAAGACTAGGATACAGGGCCTTGGATAGGACTAGACTAGGAAAGCGGGACCTGGACGAGCAACTAGGAACTTGGATCCTGGACAAGGACTCTGAGCCAGAGACTGGACAGGGACCCGGAACCTGGGTCTTGACTCGGGCCCAGGACTCCGGATCTAGGCGAGGACAAGACGTGGCTAAAGGACGTGGTGTGGCTACAGGACTGGTCGTGGCCACAGGACTGGACGTGGAACTCCTGCATAGGATGAGGCATCTGGACTGGACAAGAACCTGAAGCCTTGAGTTGGTCTTGGGAGAACAGGAACACAGGGACTTGGACTTGGCAGAACAGGAACACAGGGACTTGGTCTTGGCAGAACAGGAACACAGGGACTTGGTCTTGGCAGAACAGGAACACAGGGACTTGGTCTTGGCAGAACAGGAACATGGAACACAGAGCCGGGACCCCTCCTTGGGAACAGGACCTCGGGCCGGGGCTCTACACAGACTCAGGGTCCCTCCTAGGGAGCAGGACATAGGGCCAGGGCTCATACACAGAACACTGAGACACAGATCTCCACTCAAGGTAGCGACAAACGGCCCGACCTGCCCAGTAAAGGCATAGACACAGAGACAGTTCCCAACACTTGGTAGCGACAAACAGCTGGACCTACCTAGCAAATGTGTGGATACAGAGACAGTTTCAACTTAAGAAGCGGCAAATGGCTGGGCCTACCTAGCAAAGGCGAGGGCACAAAGAGATAGTTCCAAACAACGAAAGATAGTTCCTTATCTAGACACAGCAAGGCTCTGGTCTTGCTCCGATGGTAGAGCTTGATGGCGAGAATAGGCGAGGACGCAGGCGAGACTTCAGGCAAAAGGTAGCAGGCTAGGCTTCAGCCAAAGGCTACAGAAAGAAGGAGAAGGGAAGGGAACAGTCCAGCAAATGAAGCTGAACCCAGGAGCTATTTATGCAGCCAGCCCAAAATGAGAATCATGTGCCTCAATTAAGGCACACAACAGGACAAGGGAAAACTGGAAAACCTGGAATACGGATCGATGGACTGGACCGTGAACTGGAATGCAGACTTCACGGACCGGACTATGACACATAATTCTCTATCTGATACATCTGTAGAAATATGCTGACACACCAAATCACCCCAACCTTGTAATGAAGCAGAGCGGTTGGTAAGCCTTCATCAAGATACATAGTGAATATTTCTTATTGTACTTTATAATTTTTAATGTGATAATAAACGGATTCTGATTTTGATTGCATCAATGTGTGGGCCCAGGATAGATCCTCTTTAATGTTGATGCCCAGCCTCTTGAAACTGCTCATAACTTCCATTGTTGACCCTTCAATTGCTGGAAGTTCTCAGCAGGTTACCACTGTGAAAGGTAATTACCCTATCAGGGCACTTCCTTTTCACCCCATCCTCTCTTAAAACTTAAAACAATTGTTGGTTCTTTATCCTAGTTCTTCTTTTCTGCTTACAGGGATGTCTGCAAAGAAGCAGCATTTCAGGTTGTATATTGTACACACCCCATTTCCAGAAAAGTTGGGATATTTTCCAAAATGCAATAAAAACAAAAATCTGTGATATGTTAATTCACGTGAACCTTTATTTAACTGACAAAAGTACAAAGAAAAGATTTTCAGTAGTTTTACTGACCAACTTTATTGTATTTTGTAAACATACATAAATTTAGAATTTGATGGCTGCAATACACTCTACAAAAGTTGGGACCGAGGCATGTTTACCATTGTGTTACATCACCTTTCTTTTTAATAACACTTTTTAATCGTCTTGGAACTGAGGATACTCATTGTAGTAGATTTGCAATTGGAAATTTTGTCCATTCTTGCTTGATATAAGACTTCAGCTGCTCAACAGTCCGTGGTCTCCGTTGTCTGATTCTCCTCTTCATGATGCACCATACATTTTCAATAGGAGATAGATCTGGACTGGCAGCAGGCCAGTCAAGCACACGCACTCTGTGTCTACAAAGCCACGCTGTTGTAGCCCGTGCAGAATGTGGTCTGCTGAAATAAGCATGGATGTCCCGGGAAAAGACGTTGCCTTGATGGCAACATATGTCTCTCTAAAATCCTAATATACGCCTCAGAGTCAATGGTACCTTCACATACATGCAACTCACCCATGCCGTGGGCACTGATGCACCCCCATACCATCACAGATGCTGGCTTTTTCACCTTTCGCTGGTAACAATCTGGATGGTCGTTTTCATCTTTGGCACGGAGAACTTGACGCCTGTTTTTTTCCGAAAACTAGCTGAAATGTGGACTCATCTGACCACAACACATGGTTCCACAGTCTTTTGGTCCATCTGAGATGAGCACGGGCCCAGAGAACTTGCCGGCGTTTCTGCATAGAGTTGATGTATGGCTTCCTCCTTGCGTAATACAGTTTCAAGTTGCATTTCTGGATGCAGTGACGGACTGTGTTGAGTGACAATGGTTTTCCAAAGTACTCCCGAGCCCAGGTGGCTATAATTGTCGCAGTAGCATTACTGTTTCTTAGGCAGTGCCGCCTGAGGGCTCGAAGATCAGGCGCATTCAGCAGTGGTTTCCGACCTTGCCCTTTGCGCACTGAATTCTCTGAATCTTTTCACAATATTATATACTGTAGATGTTGGAAGACCTAAATTCTCTGCAATCTTGCATTGAGAAATGTTCTTTTTTGAATTGACTAACAATTCTCTCACGAATTTTGGCACAAAGGGGTGAGCCACGACCCATCCTTGCTTGCAAAGACTGAGCCTTTGATGGACGCTACTTTTATACCCAGTCATGATACCTCACCTGCTACCAATTAGCCTGCTTAATGTGGAGTCTTCCAAACCGGTGTTACTTGAATATTCTGTGAACTTTTCAATCTTATTTTAACTCGGTCCCAACTTTTGTTGAGTGTGTTGCAGCCATCAAATTCTAAATTTGTGTATGTTTACAAAATACAATTAAGTTGGTCAGTAAAACTATTGAAAGTCTTTTCTTTGTACTTTTGTCAGTTAAATAAAGGTTCACGTGATTTAACATATCACAGTTTTTGTTTTTATTGCATTTTGGAAAATATCCCAACACAATATTCTCTGATATTAAATGGCACTATTGAACTATTATGGAGGCTTCCTCCACTGCAAACATTAACTCTGTTTCTCTTTCCTCCGAAGCTGCTCAACCATCTTAGTGTTTCACCGTTCTCTGTCCTGTAGCTCAAGATTGGTATCTGGTCTACTGACCACCTTCAACATAACAATGATCTTCACTGAGAGGGTCAGACAGAGAAAACAGGAAGCACCTGTTGCTGCCAGCAGAGTGGGCAATATCTCAGAGACATAAACTCAGTGGCCACTTTATGAGGAACCTCCTGGAGCTAATAAAGTGGTCACTGAGTGTACATTTGTAGCCTATCTACTTCAAGGTTCGACATTTTGTGCATTCAGAGATGCTCTTCTGCACAACACTGTTGTAATGCATGTTTATTTGAGTTACTGTCACCTTCCTGTCAGCCATTCTCCCCTTAGCTCTCTCGTTAACAATGCAATTTCACCCACAGAACTGCTGCTCACTGAATGTTTTTTGCTTTTCACATCATCCTCTGTAAGCTCTAGAGGCTGCTGTGTGAAAATCCCAGGAGATCAGCAGTTTCTGTGATACTCAAACCACCCTGTCTGGCACCAACAATTATTTCAATAGGTTCAGTCAGTACATTTAATGTCAGAGAAATGATACAATATATATCCTGAAATTATTTTTCTTCACAAACATCCACAAAAACAGGAGTGCCCCAAAGAATTAATGACAGCTAAACATTGGAAACCCAAAGTGCCCCCCCCAGCTCCCCCTCCCATGCACAAGCAGCAGCAACACAATAACACCCCCCCCACCAGCAAAAAAAAGAGTATCGGCACTCTCCACCGAGCACTCAAGCGTGCAGAAAAGCATCAATAAAGACACAGACTTGCCATACCCCAAAGACTACTCATTCAGCTGGTAATTTGACATAGCACAGGCTCGCTCTCTCCCTAATAAGGGAAAAAGAGGTGTCCCCATTTCACAGTGAGAGGGGAGACATAACAAACAATTTGCTGATTTACAATGTTAAAAATCTGTTGCGTCGCTTTTATTGAGCTCTGCGCCCAGATAGTCGGCCCCAGGGCTCAGATCTCTGGACGCACAGGCCCTGGAGTAAACCCACTGCTTCTGATGTTATGTGTTCTCCCGCGATGCCTCAGTCGGGGCCCCAGCCTCAAATCAGCCCGTCTCCAGAGCCATGAGAATCTGGCACGCTGGTCTTCCAGGCCTCATCCTTGGGATATCACAGTCAATCACTTAGGTCATATTTTGTTCTCCATTCTGATGTCTGGTCTGGACAATAACTGAAGCTCTTGACCACACCTGCATGCTTTTATACATTGAGTTGCTGCCACAAGACTAGCCGATTAGATATTTGCATTAACAAGCAGCTGTAAAGTGTACCTAATAAAGTGGCTACTGAGTGTATAACGTATTTAAAGTGACTGGTGGAACATTTAGTGGAAACACATCTTCCCGCCCAAAGAATGGTTGGGCCTGGAACTTGCTATTTGGAAGGGTGATGGATGCAAAACTCCTCGGTACATTTCAAGTGGCAAGATGAACAGTTAATATTCAGTATTCCTCAGGATTATGGATAAAAGCTGGGAATTAAGACTTTTGCAGTCAGTACATATGTGATGGGCCAATGACATCATGAAGGATTCCACCCACCCTGCTCATGGACTCTCTGGCTCTTTGCCTCACTTGTATCAGGGAGGATGCTACGTAGCATCCACACCAGGATCACCAGATTCAAAAGCAGTTACTTTCCCCAAGAAGTGAGGCTGATCAACACCTCCACCCACTAACTCCACCACTACTTTATTATTTCGTGTCAGTAACCTTATATACAGACCAGTGTCATTTTATAGACATGCAATCAATCTATGTGTATAAGCTATCTTATGTATTTGTATTTATTTTGAGTGTGTATTTTAAAAATATTATTGTATTCTTTATTTTATTGTGTTTTTCTTGGTGCTACGCTGGATCCAGAGTGAGAATATTCCGTTTTCCTTACAATTGTGTACAGGAAATTCCATTAAACAATCTTGATTCTTGAATGCTGTGCCAAGCTGTCTAGTTCTATGAGTCGATGTGTTTCTGACAATAAACCCAAACAGGGTGAGATGAGCAGGTGATCTTCTGCAACATTACTCAGATGTGAAAGAATGATAAATGCTGAATGAAAACACTGCAGATAGCTGAGGAAAGTGCAATTCCTGTCCGCTCATATCATAGCAGAAATGTCATTGCTGTCCATTTACGTCGTCCCTCACCTCCATTCAGGGCCACAGACAATCTGTCAGGTGAGGCAACACTTCACCTGCGAACCTGTTGGGGTTGTCTACTGCATCTGGTGGTCCCAGTGCAGTCTCCTCTACATTGGTGAGACCCAGCATAGATTGGGGTATTGCTTTGTCAAGCGCCTCTGCTCTATATGCAAGAAGTGGGATTTCGCAGTGGCCAACCAGTTTAATTCCTAGTCCCATTCCCATTCTGACATGTTGGTCCATGGCCTCCTCTTCTATTCCCCACTCTGGCCTTTTACTTCTTCTCCTCACCTGCCTATCACCACACTCTGGTGCCCCACCTCCTTTCCTTTCTCCCATGGTCCACGCCTATCCCATCATATTCCTCCTTCTCCAGTCCTCTACCTTTTCCACCTATCACCTGCCAGCTTCTTACTTCATTCCCTCTCTCCCACCTACGTGGGTTTGAGCTATCACTTTCTAGATTGTCTTCTTTTCCCTCCCCTTACCTTCTTATTCTTCATCTTTCCCCCTTCCTTTGCTGTTCTTGTCATGGTCCGCTCTGCAAAGTCCGCATTCTGGTTCACGGTCCGGTCCGGGGACTCAGGACTCCGGGTCTTCCAGCTGTCCCTCGTTTGGGTGAGTTAATCATAGGCACCTGATTCCCATGGAATATAAGTAGCCTTGGGGTTGAGTGTGAGCTGCTGGTTTGTCTCATCAGTTCCCCTGGGAGTAACTTGCTGGTGGAATGCTAGAGCAGCCACTTATCATCTTTAAGCCGTGTTGGAGAATCATTGCTTCATGGAGCCTTGCTGTCGGTAGTTGGAGCTGTCTTTGCGGTATGGATTTGGCTGTTTCCTGGGCCAGCTGAGTGGCCATCAGCCACTCCGAGCTAGGTAGGGATCTGGCTGTTTCCGTAGCCAGCTGAGGTTGCTGGCCGAACTGAGACTTGGAGCTTCCCCGGAGCAGAGATGGATCTGTCTGTTGTTCTTTGGTGTTTGTCTCTTCTTATCCTCACCTCCGTGGGGTAAGCCAGGCTGTTTTGCCATTGCCCTGCGGGGGGAATCTGTCTTGTCTTGTCCTCGCCTCCATGGGGAAAGTCAGGCCCAACTGCCGTTGCCCTGTGGAGGGTCCTGTCTTGTCTTATCTTCTCCTCGTATCTGTTGGATAAGTCTGGCCGTTCTGCTGTTACCTGACAGAGGGACCTGTCCCACCTTGGTGTGGAGATGAAGTTGAGTCCCAGCTTGTCTTAGGGCAAGTCCCAGCTCCATGTCTATGTTCTGTCCTGTCTCATGTTAGTGTTGTGTTAAAGATGAGTCCCGGCTTGTCGAAGGATAAGTCCCGGCTCTATGTTGATGTTCAGTTCCCAGTCTGTCTCTGAGCTCCAAGAACCCAAGCCTCGAGGACCCCCAGCCAAGCTCCGAGTACCTAAGCCTCCGCATTTCAAGACCCAGGACCCCAAGCCTGCTGCCAAGCCTCAGGCCCCAGGACCCCAAGCCTGCCGCCAAGCCACAGGCCCCAAGACCAAGACCCTAGCCTCAAGCCCTGCAGTCATGTCATGTCCATGCCTGGTTCTGGCACCGGAGCCCGAGGCAAGACCCAGGTTCTGGGTCCTTGTCCAGTCTCTGGCTCAGGGTCCAAGCCCCAGTCTGCGTTCTTGTCCCTGCTCCTTTTCTGTATCCTGTCACATCCCTACTCTAGTCAGGTCCTGTTCCTTGTACTCCAGTGTCTGTGTCTTGCATTTGGGTCTGTTCCCAACACCCCACTGTGACAGTTCTGATCTCTGCCCTAAATATCGACTGTTTAACCCCCTCCATCGATGCTGTCTGATCTGCTGAGTTCTTCCGGCATTTTGTGTGCAATTTCTAGCATTTGCAGAATTTCTGTTGCTTAAAATTCTTAGCTACCTGTCAGAAGAAGTTAGAAATCTGAAAAATGAACATTTTTGTGTGTAAAGTGGTAACTTTGACAGACTCAAACATACATATGCGTTACACAGAGAAAGATAAAGAAACAGATTGAGTAAAATCTAAGACTTCCTTCTAGTCAAATTTATTATTCATACATTTTGCAAATAATTAGTGTAAGAAATTGATTTTCTTTGCCATTATTTTAAAACAATATTTTAGAAAAGATAGACTTTTTTTGGTAACTTCGTGTGTTTTTTTTACAAGGGCGTTGTTTTATCTCGCAGATACGAACAGACAACCTGTACAAATCAACAAGAGAGCATCTAATTGCTCGATTTGACGTTATGAATAATGCCTTATCAATGAGACATTGGAGAAGATCGCCCTCTTGTGGGCAACCGGTTCCTTTACCTTTTCAGGGAAGGCACTCTTATGCAAAACTTTGCAAAATATTAAAGCATGGTTAAATTTACAAATATTCCTTAAGCTATAAGTCTGTCTCCAATATTTTCACCAAACTAAAGGCGGCTAGATCACAGTATATAGGTTTAATTCCTGAGTCTTTTAAAAAAAAACGTGTTAGGAGAGGATTTTCTATCATACACAACCAAACCAGACAGTGTGCCTCTGTGGTCAAGGTCCAAAAAAAAACAGAACTAACAGTCACATACAGCTCACAGCACATATAATTAGTGGCAGAAAAACATACAGTCACAAAGACAATCTAGCCCAAATCCCTGAAGATTAGTGGTGCATGGATGGTGTGCTGGAAGCATATTTCTGCAAGAACAGCCCACATCAGTTCCACATCTCACCATAGATGAACACAATTCAGCCTTGTGTCAAAAGAGTGCATGCATTTTCATGGATTTGCCTGTTAAAATAGGTATTAGAATTAAGTAAGATGAACAGTTTTCATATGAAATGATTTTACACAGACATTTAAGGTGAGACCGGAAGTGAATATCATTTGGGAGAGCTTTATACTTGGAGTTTTCCAAAATAAATCACACATTCGTGTCAAGACTTGAGGAAATAGAAGTCACTTCAGATAATTTTGTGAATGTACTGTCAATTCTGAAGTCTTGCAGAGGAATGGAAATGAGGATCAATGTAAAGCTGAGGCATCTCAGGTATCTGAGGCCCGGGGGGGGGGGGGGGAGACACGACGGGGACGGGCGTAACGGCGCCAGGTGGGGAGAGATTGGGACCCAACGGCGCCGGTTGGGGGAGGATACGGGGACGTAACGGCGCCGGGGGGAACATGACGGGGACGGACGTAACGGCGCCGCGTGGGAAGGGGGACGGGACGACGACGGGGACGGACGTAACGGGGCCGAGGGGGACACGACGGGGGGAAACGACAGGGACGGACGTAATGGCGCCGGGGGGGACAGGGGACACGATGGGGACGGGGACGTAACCGCGCCGGGGGGGAACGTAACCGCGCCGGGGGGGGGATGGTCGGGGGACGGGGACGTAACCGCGCCGGGGTGGGGGGGCTGGGGACGGGGACGTAACCGCGCCGGGGTGGGGGGGCTGGGGACGGGGACGTAACCGTGTCGGGGTGGGGGGGGCTGGGGACGGGGACATAACCGCGCCGGAGTCGGGGGGGGGCTGGGGACGGGGACGTAACCGCGCCGGGGTGGGGGGGCTGGGGACGGGGACGTAACCGCGCCGGGGGGGGGGGATGGTCGGGGGACGGGGACGTAACCGCGCCGGAGTGGGGGGGGGCTGGGGACGGGGACGTAACCGCGCCGGGGGGGGGATGGTCGGGGGATGGGGACGTAACCGCGCCGGGGGGGGGGGATGGTCGGGGGACGGGGACGTAACCGCGCCGGGGGGGGGATGGTCGGGGGACGGGGACGTAACCGCGCCGGGGTGGGGGGGCTGGGGACGGGGACGTAACCGCGCCGGGGTGGGGGGGCTGGGGACGGGGACGTAACCGTGTCGGGGTGGGGGGGGCTGGGGACGGGGACATAACCGCGCCGGAGTCGGGGGGGGCTGGGGACGGGGACGTAACCGCGCCGGGGGGGGGGATGGTCGGGGGACGGGGACGTAACCGCGCCGGAGTGGGGGGGGGCTGGGGACGGGGACGTAACCGCGCCGGGGGGGGGATGGTCGGGGGACGGGGACGTAACCGCGCCGGGGGGGGGATGGTCGGGGGACGGGGACGTAACCGCGCCGGGGGGGGGGATGGTCGGGGGACGGGGACGTAACCGCGCCGGGGGGGGGATGGTCGGGGGACGGGGACATAACCGCGCCGGAGTGGGGGGGGGGGGGGGGGCTGGGGACGGGGACGTAACCGCGCCGGGGGGGGGGATGGTCGGGGGACGGGGACGTAACCGCGCCGGAGTGGGGGGGGGGGGCTGGGGACGGGGACGTAACCGCGCCGGGGTGGGGGGGGGCTGGGGACGGGGACGTAACCGCGCCGGGGGGGGGGCTGGGGACGGGGACGTAACCTCGCCGGGGGGGGGTCGGGGGACGGGGACGTAACCGCGTCGGGGGGGGCGGGGGTGTAATTATGCTGGTGGGGACAATTGGGATGTGATTGTGCTGTCACAATGGGGTGCTGGGAACGGACCCAAATGCAAGACACAGTCTCTGAAGTACAAGGAACAGGACTTGACTAGAGTAGGGACATGACAGGATTCAGACCAGGAGCAGGGACAAGAACACAGACTTGGGCTAGGGAAAGTGGGACCAGGACTCGGGAAAGCAGGACCAGGACTTGGAACAATGGACAATGAGACAAGGCTTGGACTCTGAGCCTGAGACTGGACAAGGACCCAGAACCTGGGGGTTGCCTCGGGCTTGGACCCTGGAACCAGGCAAGGACATGACATGGCTTCAGGACAGGACGTGGGGGGTCTACAGGCCTGAGCTTGGAGACAAGACATGGCTTGGACTCCGAGCCCAGGACTGGACAAGGACCCAGCACCTGGTCTTGCCTCGGGCTCGGACCCCAGAACCAGGCAAGGACATGACATGGCTTGAGGCTGAGGTCTTGGGTCTTGAGCTTGGCTTAGAATCCTCGAGGCTTGGGGTCTTGGGTCTTGAGCTTGGCTGCAGGCTGGGGTCTTGGGTCTTGAGCTTGGCTTGGGATCCTCGAGGCTTGGGTTCTTGGAGCCTGACTGCGGGTTCTTTGTCTTGAGATGCGGAGGCTGATAACTCAGAGACTGGAGCTGAGAGACAGACTGGGAACTGAACATCAACATAGATTTGGGACTTATCCTTCGACAAGCCAGGACTCATCTTTAACCCGACACTAACATGAGATAGGACATAGAGCCGGGACTTATCCCAAGACAAGCCGGGACTTGACTTCACCACACCAGGGAAGGACGGGTCCATCTGTTGGGTAACAGCAGGATGGCCAGACTTACCCAACAGAGGCAAAGACAAGACAACACATGTCCCCCCACAGGGCAACAGCAAGATGGTCTGACTTACCCCACGGAGGCGAGGACAAGACAAGTGAAGATACAGCCCCCCCCCCCGCAGGGCAACGGCAAAACGGCCTGACTTACCCCACGGAGGTGGGTACAAGACATGAGCCCCCGCAGGGCAACGGCAAGACGACCTGACTTACCCCACGGAAGGAAGGACAAGAAGAGACAAACACCAAAGAACAACAGACAGTTCCATTTCTCCTCCAGGGAAGCTCCAAGTCTCCATTCAGCCAGCAACCTCAGCTGGCTACGGAAACAGCTGGATCCCTACCTAGCTCGGAGTGGCTGGCAGCCACTCAGCTGGTCCGGGAAACTGCCGAATCCATACCGCAAAGACCGCTCCAACAAGTGGCAACAAGGCTCCATGAAGCAGTGGTCCTCCAACCAGGCCTAGAGATCACAAACAGTTTTATCAGCAGATTGCTCCAAGGGGGACTGACAAGACAAACCAGCCACCCATACTGTCTGTCTGTCTGTATCTTGTTTTACGGCGGTTGGCATCCAGCTTAATGGTGCATTACCGCCACCCTCTGCTCCAGAATGTGCACTAGACATACATTCTAAATCCCTTCACCCAATCGCGAGCGTGCGCACACACACACACGCGCACAACCTACACTTCACCCTCCCATCTTTGACCATCCTAGTATCCTATTCCTGTTTATTTGTCATATTCTATAAAAAAAAACCCTGTTCCCCTTAAAAACGCTAAAAATACCCGGACTTGTGCTCTGTCACCCATGCCCAGCAACCCTTTTAATGTGAATTCCTGCATCCCCAACTCCCTTAATTTATTTCTCATCATCTCTCTCTGTATCCCATACTTTCTGCAACACAAAACTACATATTCTACTGACTCTTCTTCCTGACATTCCTCACACAATCCTGTCTGGTGTTTCCCTATCATTTTCAATGTTTTGTTTAATGCACAATGCCCCAGCCTTAACCTAGTCCACACAATTTCCTCTCTTCTGTTTCCATTACCTACCCTAGTAACTTTTGTATTTGATATAAATGCCTTCCTTTCCCCTCCCTGTCCCATCTTTCTTGCCACATTCGGTTGACTTTTTCCTAGATTACACACTTAACCTCTGGTTTACTGATACTAATGTGCATTTCCACATTTTCTTTCTTTAACGCCCTCGTTGCCAACTCATCCACCCTCTCATTCCCCTTCACCCCTACATGTGCTGGAACCCATAGAAATTTTACCTGACCTCCCTGATTTGCAATTCTTGTAACTAACTGAAGGACTTCATAAAGTACATCTTGCCGAGTGTTTGTGTGAAAAGACCTTAAACTTGCTAGAACTGAGGATGAATCTGAACATATCAATGCTTTGGCTTGTCTGGCTTTCTGCACCCATTGCAACACAACCAACACTGCCAGCATCTCCACTGTAAACACCCCTAACTTACTAGATGTTCTTCTGCTGATTCCAATTTCTTTTGCTGGTATTACCACCCCAAACCCTGTCACTCCTGTTTCAGGTTCCTTCGCACCATCCGTATAAATGTGAGTATAATCACTATACTTTTCCATCACATGACAGTTAAGTGCATTTACCAAATCTGTTTTGTATCTTTCTTTCCTTTTTACCTCTAACAAATGCCAGTCTATGTCAGGCCATACAAGCTTCCATGGAGCGGGCCCCAAGATGGGAATCAGCTGCCAGTGATTAACTCAAACAAGAGACAGCTGGAAGACCCGGAGTCCTGAATCCATGGACCGGACCGTGAACCGGAATACGGATATCACAGACCGGATCATGACATGTGCTAGAGGGGAGGATTGGGATTTAATTGTGCTGGTTGAGTCATGACCCTCTGCAGCTTCTTCTGATTCTGCGTATTGGATGTTCCCTACCAGGCTTCGGTGCAACCACTCAGAAGGCTGTCCACGGATTGAATTGACTTTATTTCTTACAGTCTTCACGTACGTGAGGAGTAAAAATCTTTATGTTACGTGTCCGTCTAAATGTGAAATGTGCAATTTATAGTAATTTGTAATAAATAGTATGTACAGTAGGACAGTTAATATAGCATAGAAATACTATATCAGCGTGAATTAATCAATCTGATGGCCTGTGGAAGGTGCTGTCCCAGAGCCTGTTGGTCCTTGCTTTAATCCTGTGGTACTGTTTCCCGGATGGTAACAGCTGGAACGGTTTGTGATTGGGGTGACTCAGTTCTCCAATGATCCTTTGTGCCCCTTCTATTTACCTGTCTCTGTAAATGTCCTGAATCATGGGAAGTCCACAACTACAGGTGCGCTGGGCTGTCCGCACCACTCTCTGCAGAGTCCTGTGATTGAGGGAAGTACAGTTCCCATACCAGGCAGTGATGCAGCCAGTCAGGATGCTCTCAATTGTGTCCCTGTAGAAAGTCCTTAGGATTAGGGGGTCCATACCAAACTTCTTCAATCGACTGAGGTGAAAGAGGCACTGTTGTGCTTTTTTCACCACATAGCTGGTGTGTACAGACCACATGAGGTCCTCAGTGATGTGGGTGCTGAGGAACTTAAGGCTGTTTACCCTCTCAACCCCAGATCCATTGATGTCAATAGGGGTTAGCCTGTCTCCATTCCTCCTGTAATCCACAACCAGCTCCTTTGTTTTTGCGACATTGAGGGCGAGGTTGTTTTCTTGACACCACTTTGTTAGGGTGATGACTTCTTCCCTGTAGGCTGCCTCATTATTATTTGAGATAAGGCCAATCAATGTTCAAAAGGTTCAAAGGTTTCAAAGGTACAATTTAATGTCAGAGAAATATATGCAATATACATTCTGAAATGCTTTTTCTTCACAACCATCCGCGAAAACAGAGGAGTGCCCTAAAGAATGAATGACAGTATAATGTTAGAACCCCAAAGTCCCTCCCAGCTTCCCTCCGTCCCGCGTGTAAGTGGTAATGAACAATGATCCCTCCTCCCTCCACCGGCAAAAAATAAGCATCAGCACCCACCACCGAGCACTGTAGTGTGCAGCAAAAGCAACAGCAAAGACACAGACCTGCAGTATCCTAAAGACTACTCATTCACCCGGTATTCGACATACCACAGGCTCTCTCTCTCCCTAATGAGGGAGAAAGAGATGTCTCCATTTCACAGTGAGAGGGGAGACATAACAAGCAACTCACTGATTTATGATGGTAAAAGTCCATTGCGTCGCTTTTTCTGAGCTCTGTGCCCAAAGATCTCAGGTCCCTGGGCACACAGCCAGAGATCTTCGGACTCCCATGACCCGCCGATCTGTTGGGACACCGACCTTCAATCCACCCATCTCCAGAGCCCCAAGATCCTAGGCCTCCAAAGGCGAGACAAACTCCTAGGCTGTGCCCTTGGCATGTCAGACAATGGCCAATCCCGAAAATGGGTCCCATTCCTTCAAAGAACCAAAGTCAGCGTGCTACTCCAGGTCAGGGTCTTCAAAAGAACCCTGAAAGGGAAAAATAGAGATATTAAAGATTGAAATAGAACTGTTTCCAAAGAGGCAAGCAAAGGAGTTGCCATTTAGTGCATCTGACTAAGCTCCATATCCTTAGTAAATTTAATTAGCAGATTAGAGCTGAGGGTGGCCACGTAGTCATGGGCATACAAGGAGCAAAGGAGGGGGTTTAGGACACAGCCCTGAGGGGTACCTGTTTTGAGGGTCAGAGGGGCAGAGGTGAGGGAACCCACTCTTACTACCTACTGGTGGTCTGTCAAGAAGTCCAGGATCCAGCTACACAAGGCAGGGTGAAGGCCAAGGTCTCTGAGCTTCTTGTTGAGCCTGGAAGGAATTATGGTGTTGAATGCCGAACTGTAGTCCAAGAACAGCCTCCGTCTTCTCCAGATGTGTAAAGAAGGTGAGCAGAGCTGTGGCTATTGCATCATCTGTCGGTCGGTTGTGTCAGTAGGTGAATTGTAGGGGTCCAGTTTGGGCGGTAGCATGCTGCAGATGTAGCCCTTGACCAGCCTCTCAAAGCATTTGCTTACTATTGAGGTGAGTGTGATAGGATGCAATTGTTCAGACATGTTACCATGGTCTTTTTTGGTACAGGAACAATGATCGGTGTTTTGAAGCAGGAGGGCACTCTACACTGGGAGAGGGAGAGATTAAAAACGTCAGTAAACACGCCTGCCAGTTGTGCCGGGCACACTCTGAGTACCCATCCTGGGATGGCATCCGGTCCCGCAGCCTTGCGACTGTCCACTCGTTGGAAACACCTGTGTACTTCAACCTCAGAGATGACCAACGTGCAGGTCGCATCAGCGGCTCTCCTCAGTGTTGGCGACATTGAACCGAGTGTAAAAAAGATTTAGCTCATCTGGAGTGAGGGAGCGATGTTGGCAGCGCCACTGTGTTTAGCTTTGAAGTCTGTAATGGTTTGCAGACCTTGCCATAAGCTGCATGTGTTGTTGGTGGAGAGTTTTGTCTGGATCTTGTCCACTATTTATCAGCAGAAATTTTCTGGAGTCTCTAGTGACATGCCAAATCTCCACAAACTCCTAATGAAGTATAGCTGTAGGCATGCATTCTTCATGATTGCAGCAATTGTTGGGCCCACGGTTGATCCTCCAAGATGCTGACACCCAGGAATTGAGGACTGAGCTCCCTAATATGAGAGAAGCTTTGATTTGAAAGGACTTGTGTCAATTGAGCCAAAGTTCTATCAATATGGAAATACCAACACCAACATGCTTGTATGTCATATTCATTAAAACTGTATAATATCTTCATAATTTTCTTCATATACCAGGCAGGGTGAAGCTGCTCAGAATTTAACAGAGATACATGCAGGGTGATTTTGGGCAGAATCACAAGCAGTGGCTCCAGGACTGAATCATTGCTACTATGAAAGGTGTATCTCCATGATGTGAAGCATTTCAGCATGGACGGAGCAATGACAGTGCAGAATGGAAAACCAGTAGCTTGTATATGAAGGGCACTAAATGAAGCAGGGACAAGTTCAGACCAGGTTCAAGGACAGCTTCCGTTCTGCTGTTATCAGACTCACGGTTGGACCACTTGTACAATAAGATGGACTCTTGATGTCACAATCTACCTCATTATGATCTTTCACTTTATTGTTTATCTGCTCTGCACTTTCTCTGTAGATGTTACTCTTTATTCTGCATTCTGTTATTGTATTACATTGCTCTATGTCAATGCACTGTGTAATGATTTGATCTGTATGAACAGCACACAAGACATACTTTTCTCTGTATCCTGGTACATATGACAACAAAACTAAACAAATACGATATGAGCAAGTTAAGAAGGAGTTCTTGGCAATTGTGTTTGTGACAAGTTGGAGATGGTGAATGAGGGAGCAGAGACAATTGCTTTCAAGTGCTAAATAGCATACCAGAGAGTTCAGAGAATAACACTGAGAGCACAGAATAAAAGTATCAGACTAAGGAACACACACAAAAGCTGGAGAAACTCAGCAGGTCAGGCAGCAACTATGCAAATGAATGGACAGTCAATGATTCAGGCCAAGATCCTTCCTCAGGACTGAGAAGGAAGGGGAAAGATGCTAGAATAAAAGGGTGGGTGGAGGGGAAAGAGGCTAGACGGAAGATGGTAGATGAAGCCAGGTGGGTGGGAAAGGTCAAGGGCTGGAGAAGAAGGAATCTGATAGGAGAGGACCCGGGGGAAGTAATAGGCAGGTAAGAAGAAGTGAAAGGTCAGAGTGGGGAATGGGGGAGGGGGAGGAGGGGGATTTGTTTGCCGGAAGGAGAAATCAATATTCATGTCATCATGTTGGAGGCTACCCAGATGGAATATAAGGTAATGCTCTTCCACCCTGAGAGTGGCCTCATCTTAGCACAAGAGGAGGCCATGGATCGACATGTTGGAATGGTTATGGGAATCGGAATTAAAATGCTTGGCCGCCGGGAAGCCCCTCTTGTGGCGGATGCTGTGGAAATGCTTGACGAAGTGGTCCCCCAATTTGGACAGGTCTCACCAAGGTAAAGGAGGCTGCATCGGGAGCACTGAACACAGTAGAAGACCACAGTAGATTCACAGGTGACATGTTGCCTCAACTGGAAGGACTGTTTGCGGCCTTGCATGGAGGTGAGGGAGGAGGTGTATGGGCAGGTGTAGCACTTTGGTGGCTTGCAGAGATAAGTGCTGGGGGGGGGGGAAGATTAGTGGGGAGGGGTGAATGGTCAAGCGAACCGTGGAGGGAGTGAACAATCATAGAACCATAGAAACTACAGCACAGAAACAGGCCCTTTGGCCCTTCTTGGCTGTGCCGAACCATTTTCTGCCTAGTCCCACTGACCTGCACACGGACCATATCCCTCCATACACCTGCCATCCATGTATCTGTCCAATTTATTCTTAAATGTTAAAAAAGAACCCACAGTTACCAGCTCGTCTGGCAGCTCATTCCATACTCCCACCACCCTCTGTGTGAAGAAGCCCCCCCCATAATGTTCCCTTTAAACTTTTTCCCCCTCACCCTTAACCCATGTCCTCTGTTTTTTTTCTCCCCTTGCCTCAGTGGAAAAAGCCTGCTTGCATTCACTCTATCTATACCCATCATAATTTTATATACCTCTATCAAATCTCCCCTCATTCTTCTACGCTCCAGGGAATAAAGTCCTAACCTATTCAACCTTTCTCTGTAACTGAGTTTCTCAAGTCCCGGCAACATCCTTGTAAACCTTCTCTGCACTCTTTCAACCTTATTTATATCCTTCCTGTAATTTGGTGACCAAAACTGAACACAATACTCCAGATTCGGCCTCACCAATGCCTTATACAACCTCATCTTAACATTCCAGCTCTTATACTCAATACTTCGATTAATAAAGGCCAATGTACCAAAAGCTCTCTTTACAACCCTATCTACCTGTGATGACACTTTTAGGGAATTTTGTACCTGTATTTCCAGATCCCTCTGTTCCACTGTTCATGTAAAGATGAGGCAGTCAGTGCCAGGGAATTGAAAGTTCGTGAGGAGATTGAGGGCATAAAAGCAGGGGTTTGGTGAGGTAAGTAAAGATATGTTTAGTTGTAAGATCCCTTTGGAGATGGTGGAAATTGTGCAAGATGATTTGTTGGATGTGGAGGTTAATGGGGTGGTAGGCAAGGACAAGAGGAACTCTATCACTATCAACGCAGTGGTGAGCTGGAGTGAGCACTGATGTTTGGGAAATGAAGGAGATGCGGGTGAGGGCAGTGCAGGGAAGGAAATATTGTTCTTTAAAGAAGGAAAACATCTCTGATGTACTGGAATGGAAAGCTGCATCCTAGGAGCAGATGCAGAGGAGGCAAGAAAACAGTAAAGAAACTGCATTTTATACGAGCTAAGGTGGGAAAGGATATAGTTAAAATAACTGCAGGAATCAATGGGTTTATAAAAGATGTTGATTGACAGTTTGCCTCCAGAGATGGAGACAGAGTGATGGAGGAAGAAGAGGGAGGTGTCAGATCACAAACAAGGGATGTCAGCAATGGACCAAGTGAACTTAAGGGCAGGTTGGAAGTTAGAGGGAAAATTGACAAAATTGATGAGCTCTGCATGGGTGCATGAAGCAGTGTCAAGGAGTTGTCAGTGTAGCAGAGGAAGAGTTGAGTTTAAATGGGGAAGGTTTTGAACGTGGACTGTTCTATGTAGCCAACGAAGAGGCAGGCACAGCTGGGCCCAAGTGAGTGCCCATGGCTACCCTTCGAGTTTGGAGAAAGTGGGAGGAATCAAAGGCAAAATTGTTGAGGGTGAGGACCAGTTCTGCCAGACGGAGGTAGTGGAGGGCAATTGGTTGGTTCTTTTGTTAAGAAAGAAGCGGAGAGCTTTGAGGC
This sequence comes from Mobula birostris, assembly GCF_030028105.1. Lineage (NCBI taxonomy): Eukaryota > Metazoa > Chordata > Chondrichthyes > Myliobatiformes > Myliobatidae > Mobula > Mobula birostris. Next base: position 75,148,048 of record NC_092385.1, on the reverse strand, counting down.
TTTCTTGATGGGGAATAGATGTGTATAGGGACTGGACATTCATGGTGAAAATAAGGCGGTCAGGGCCAGGAATCTGAAAGTTACTGAGGAGATCCAGGGCATGAGAAGTGCCATGGATTTAGGTGGGAAGGGACTGAACCATGGGCAGGATAGAATGGAACCAAGATATGCGGGCACACGTTCAGTGGGGCAGGAGCAGGCAGAGGCAATAAGCCTATAGAGACAGTTTGGTTTGTGGATCTTGAGTAGGAAGTAGAAGCAGGCAGTGCAGGGTGAGGGAACGATGAGTTTGGTGGCAGTGGATGGGGGTTCTCCAGAGTGGGTGCGGTCAGTGATGGTGTTGGAGACAGTTTTCTGATGGTCTGGAGTGGGGTCCTCTTCAAGGGGTAGGAATGAAGAGGTGTCTGAGAATTGCCGCTTGGCTTCAGTAGGTAGAGGTCAGTGCGTGGCACTACAACAGCACCTATTTTGCCTGTGGGTTTGGTGGTGTGTTGGGATTGGTGCAGATGGAGTGGTAGGCAGTGCATTCAGGTTGGAGAAGGGGTGCTGAAGTTGATATCTTGTCAGCATACTAATGTTGGCAAATGCATTGAACAAATTATACCTACTAGAGGTCGTTACCCACAATTGAACAGGTGCGATAAAGTTGACCAGTATGAAATACTTCCAGATGGAGATGCACATTATAGATGACGCAATTCAGAGTCATCCACGAGACATTATTCAGCAAGTATGACCTAAGGTCAAGCAGAAATAGTGAAGTGTCTTCATCCACACTTTGACCCTTGGCTGAACGAAGCCAGAAACTTTCTATTGACCTGGGATGTTATCTGAACTGAAACAATGCATTAACGCAGTTGGACTCTTGACGTTTGCCAAGAATGTCTGCATCCACACGTCATGTAGCTGGGGTGTGGGCAAACGTTGGTGTTGATTATTACAGTAACATGACCATACTCTTCTTGTGTGTGATTATTACAGTAACTTTATTGATGTGGTTTGACTTTCTTCATGTACTATTAGTAGTGTTTTGAAAGAATATTAAATAAGACTCACTAGAGTTGAAATATCAGATATGCTAATAACTGATAGTGGGCCACAGAGTTAACAGCATTTGTCAAGATGTAGGTTGTATGACCCATAACATCATTGTCTTTTCAGTGCTTAGTCACTTCTGGAAATAGGACATAGAACATAGAAAAGTACAGCACAGTACATCACAGGCCTTTTGGCCCACAGTGTTGTGCTGACCTTTCAACCTACCCCAAGATCAATCTATACCTTCCTTCTCCAGAACCCTCCATTTTTCTTGTAGTCATGTGACTGCCCAAGAGTCTCTTAAATGTCCCTAATGTATCTGCCTCCACCACCACCCCGGCAGTATGTTAACACCATGCACCCACAAGTCAATGTGTTAAAACAACCTATCTCTGACATCCCCCCTATACTTTTGTCCAATCTGCTCAAAATTATGCCCTCCGGTATTAGCCATTTTCAGCCTGGGTAAAGGGTGTTTGCAGTCCACTCAGTCTATGCCTCTTATCATCTTGTACACCTCTATCAAGTTAGCTCTCCTTTGCTCCAGAAAGAAAAATCCTGGTTCACCCAACCTTGACTCATAAGACATGCTCTGTAATTCAGGCAGCATCATGGTAAATCACTACACCATCTCCAAAGCTTTCACATCCTTCCTATAATGAAGCAGTCAGAAGTGAGCACAAATTGGCACTAGTGGAAGACTGGACAAAATCTGCCTATTTATTTGATATGGCACAAAGTAGGCCTATCGAGTTACACCTCCCAACATCCCATTAATTTAGCAGCAGCCTAATCACGGGACAATTTGCAATGATCTATTACCCGGTATTCTTTGGACTATGGGAGGAAACAGGAGCACCCGAGGAAACCCATGCAGTCATATGTACAGATTTGCTCGCAGATGACACAGGAATTGAACCCCGAACCCTGACGCTGTATTAGCATTGTGTTAACTGCTGTGCTATCATTGTTAGTTGCTAGCAACTGACAATCAGAATATTGGATAACCTCGTTGCCCTTTCCATTACTAGTAACCACACTTCTTGCTTCTATCATCTCTTGCTTTAACGTTTTCTTCATCTTTTAAAAACCTGTATAGCTTTCTTTACAGGTACTTTCTTCTGTTGCAGAGACTGGTCTTTTAATCCCCATCTTCTTCAATTGTGTGGATAGGAGAAGACTTGGAGTGTCATGTGATAGTAGTGTGATCACTCGAGTTGAGTATGATGTTCCCCTAATGGGTTGTCTATTGACTGTAGGAGCCATTCCGGGATCCACATACCCTGATGCAGTGTGGGCAAGAGTTAAGCGGAGGCTGTGGTTAGTGGTTGTTCGTTCTCTCCTTTTGCAACTGCTGCTTGTTCTCTGGGGCACAGCAAAGGTTGCTGTCATGCAGTGCAGCTCCATCTTCAGCAGATTTTCTTCAGGTGTATGTACTGAGTGCAAGGTCCTCCCAGTTTTCAGATGTAATGTTGAATTTCTTCAGGCTGATTTTGATGTTATCTTTGAAACATTTTCTTTGCCCGCTGGGTACTCACTAGCCTTCCTTCAACAAGTAAAGGATCTGTTTGGAGAGGCGTGAGTCAGGCATCCTGATGACATGACTCATCCATCAGAGTTGGTGTTGCCTTACCGTACTGTGGTGGAGATGCTGTTCCTGTTGGCCTCCTCCAGTACTCTGCCGTTTTGTGTCTGGACTTCCAGCTGATTCTCAAAATCTTTTGAGGGATCTTTAGTCATGTTGTTCCAGGGCTTTCAGGTGTCTGCCGCAGCTGTCACACACAAAATGCTGGAGGAGCTCAGCAGACCAGGGGACATCTATGGAAAAGATTAAACACTTGACATTTCAGGCTGAAAACATTTATCTAGACTGGAAAAAGGATGGAAAGTTAGAACAAGGTGGGGGAGGGGAGGAAGAAGTACGAGGTGGTAGGTGATAAGTGAAACCAGGAGAGGGGGCAGGGTGAAGTAAAAAGCTGGGAAGTTGATATGTGCAAGAGATCGGTTAAAATTAAAAGAGAGAGGTAAAAGAGAGGAGTGGAGATCTGTGATCTCTACTGTAGGTGGTCCAAGATTCAGCTCCATACAATAATGTAGAAAGCATGACTGCTCTGTAGACCAAAAGTTTTGTTTGGACCTGCAGGTCGTGGTCTTCAAAGACTCTTTTCCTAAATTTTGCACAGGCTTCTCTGCTCAGAGGGTGCCCTGTATTCACAACGAGGAAAGCCATGACTTGCCATGAGAACTGAAGGGATCATTTATGCCTCCTTCACAATTTGAATGCAGGTATAGTAACATGCAAACATCTGAGCTAATGGGATTAATCCACTGTAGCTGGCAATTGCAGTGCATGAAATGATGTGCAAAAATTATGTTTAAAATTACAATGCCATTTAAGTTACTGAAGCTTGAAATCAGCTAAACTTGAGTTAAATGTTGCACATCTCAATAAAATTGCAGCCAATAAGTTACTTGCCGAATTCATTTTGTGCTTAATTGGTCCTCACCACAGTCTATCCACTCCAGTTTTATTTATATGTTAAGGCTTTGAGATTTTATGTTTATTTGGTTCCTTAATTGATCTTTGTCCTCTGTTGCTTGATTCTTTAAACACATCGTTACCTTTCCACCAGAGAAGCTCCCGCTGTGATTCACTTGTCCATTCATTCCTCCCCACTAATTTCCCTCCTGGCACATCTCCCTGTCTGTGGAAGAAACCCGTCCTCTCACCTCCTCCCTCACCACCATTAAGGGCCCAAATAGTCTTTGCAGATTAGGTAACACTTCACCAGCAAATTTGTTGGGACTGTCTACTGAATCCCATGCATTCTCCTCTACGTGAGCGGAACCCGATGTAATTTGGAGGACTGCTTTGTTGAGCACTTCCACTCCATCCACCAAAAGCAGAATGTTCTGGTGGGCAACGATTTTAATTCCTATCCCCATTCCCATTCTGACATGTCTGTCCATGGCCTCCTCTTCTGCCATTCTCAGTGTGGAGAAGCAACAACTCATATTCTGTCTAGGCAGCCTCGAACCCCAAGGCATGAACATCGATTTCTCATTCTGGTATTTTTTTCTCTTTTTTTCACCCCTCACCCTTCCCTCTTCTTCCATTCCCTGTTCTGGCTTCTACCTCTTCTCCTCACTTGCCTATCACCTCCACCTATTGCCCCTCCTCCTTCCCTTTCTCCCATGATCCACTCTCCTCTCCTATCAAATTCCTTCTTCTCCAACTCTTTACAACTTCTTACTTCGTCCTCTCTTCCCCCACCCACCTGATGTCACCTATCTCCTTGTAGCTTGTACTCTTCCCCCTCCACCAGCCTTCTTATTCTGGCTTCTTCCCCCTTCCTTTCCAGTCTCAGAGCAAAATGTTGACTCTTTATTCCTCTCCATAGATGCTACCTGACCTGCTGAGTTCCTCCAGCATTTTGTGTGTGTCGCTCAATCATGATTATTCCAGGATACAGTGACATGGTTCGTTAGACTAATAACATCCAGAAAAATATTTATTTTTTTCTCTGTAAATGCCCACAAGAAAATGAATCTCATTTGTATATGGTAACATATATTTTCTTTGATAATTAGTTTCCTTTGAACTAGATAGTTTTCCTTTCAATCCTTCACCTTCCTTTGGCCCAATCAATACCATTTCTCTGGGACAACACTTAGGTGTCCACTACCTGCACTGCAGAACCTTATCATGTCTAACTCTGGCCAGGCAGCATCTCTAGGAAGAGGTACAGTCGACGTTTCAGGCCGAGACCCTTCTGACTGAAGGAAGAGTTAGTAAGAGATTTGAAAGTGGGAGGGGGAGGGGGAGATCCAAAATAATAGGAGAAGACAGGAGGGGGAGGGATGGAGCCAAGAGCTGGACAGGTGATTGGCAAAAGGGATATGAGAAGATCATGGGACAGGAGGCCCAGGGAGAAGGAAAAGGGGGAGGGGCGGAAACCCAGAGGGTGGGCGAGGGGTATAGTCAGAGGGACAGAGGGAGAAAAAGGAGAGTGAGAGAAAGAATATGTGTATATAAATTACGGATGGGGTACGAGGGGGAGGTGGGGCCTTAGCGGAAGTTAGAGAAGTCGATGTTCATGCCATCAGGTCGGAGGCTATCCAGACGGAATATAAGGTGTTGTTCCTCCAACCTGAGTGTGGCTTCATCTTTACAGTAGAGGAGGCCATGGATAGTCATGTCAGAATGGGAATGGGATATGGAATTAAAATGTGTGGCCACTGGGAGATCTTGCTTTCTCTGGCGGACAGAGCGTAGGTGTTCAGCAAAGCGGTCTCCCAGTCTGCGTCGGGTCTCGCCAATATATAGAAGGCCACATTGGGAGCACCGGACGCAGTATATCACCCCAGCCGACTCACAGGTGAAGTGTCGCCTCACCTGGAAGGACTGTCTGAGGCCCTGAATGGTGATGAGGGAGGAAGTGTAAGGGCATGTGTAGCACTTGTTCCGCTTACAAGGATAAGTGCCAGGAGGGAGATCAGTGGGGAGGGATGGGGGGGACGAATGGACAAGGGAGTCGCATAGGGAGCGATCCCTGTGGAAAGCGGGGGGGGGGGGGGGAGGGAAAGATGTGCTTAGTGGTGGGATCCCATTGGAGGTGACGGAAGTTACGGAGAATAATATGTTGGACCCGGAGGCTGGTGGGGTGGTAGGTGAGGGCCAAGGGAACCCTATTCCTAGTGGGGTGGCCGAAGGATGGAGTGAGAGCAGATGTGCGTGAAATGGGGGAGATGCGTTTGAGAGCAGAGTTTGAGAACTCCGCCCCCCCCACCCCCCACCCTTCATTCCTCTGCCTCTATCACGTCTGAAACATCAGAACCCTGGAACATTAAGTTGCCAGTCCTGCCCCTCCTGTAGTCAAGTTTCACTAATGGCTATAATGTGGTAATTCCACGTGTCAATCCACGCCCTCAGCTTGCCAGCCTTCCCCACAATACACCTTGCATTGAAATAGACACACTTCAGAAGATTATTACCACCGCACACAACCCTTCTGTTTGTGACTTTTCATGAACTTCTAACATCATTTATTTTCACCCCTGCTCCACTATCTGCTCTGGCACTCTGGTTCCCGTCCCCCTGCAAATCTAGTTTAAACCCTCCCCAACAGCACTAACAAACCTCCCTGCAAGGCTATTGGTCTCCTTGTAGTTCAAGTGTAACCCGTCTCTCTTGTACAAGTCCCACCTGCCCCAGAAGAGGGCACCATTCCATCTCCACGCCCTCTCTCTCCACAAAATCTCTAACAAGTTATCAAATGCAATTTCATTTTCAAAAACCCATGTTAACTCAGCCTAATTGTTTTACGATAATCACTGTGCTACAGTGTGACTCATAGATTCACAATGAGGTATGACAAATTGGCCATAGTCCCCCTTCCATCCCCACTTTCTTGAACCCCAGTGTTCATATAAACTACATTCCGATCAGGACATTTAAAAGCCCAGGAGGCAGGCATCACTTCCGTTAGATTTTTCAACCTTTAAACACATTCATTTCTCCAATGTCTGCTTTACTCATTAAAGCGACATGGGCTTCACAGGATGAGCCGGCATTAATTGCTCTTGAGAAGCTGCTGTCTTGAACCAGCTTCAACGAGCTGCAGTTCTTGATGTTTAAGCCTACCCACAATGCTTTTAAGGAAGGAGTTCCAGGACTTTGATACATTGGCAGTAAGGAAACTGCGATATATTTCCATGTTGGGATGATTTGTGCCTTGGAAGGCAACTTTCAGAGAGTTGTGTCTCCATGCTTCCTGTAAATGGCACAAACTGCTGTTTTGTATTGGTGGTGGAGTGAATGGCTGTGGATAAGGTGCCTATCGAGCAGGTTACTCTCTTCTGCTGCATTGGGAAGGAGGTACAGGAGCCTTAGGTCCCACACCACCAGGTTCAGGAACAGTTATTACCCCTCAACCATCAGGCTCCTGAACCAGTGGGGATAACATCCCACCACAGAACTAATTCTACAACCTATGGACTCAATTTCAAGGACTCTAGATCTCATGCTCTCAGCATTATTTTTTACTTATTTATTATGAGGGTGATTATTATTATTATTTGTTTATTTCTGTATTTTCATAGTTCATCTTCTTTTGCACATTGGTTCTTTGTTCAGACTTTGTGTAGAGTTTTTCATTGATTCCATTGTATTTCTTTGTATTTACTGTGAATGCCTGTGAGAAAACGAGTCTCAAGGTGGTATATAGTTATATGTTCTTTGTACTTTAATAATAAATTTACTTTGAACTCGGTGTTGAGTTTCTTGATGTTGTTGAAACTGCACTCATCCAGGCAAATGGAGAATGTCCCATTACACTTGTGACTTGATCCCTGTGGACTGTGGATGGTGGACAGGCTTTGAGCATTTAGGTGGTGAGATGTTCACAACAGAATTCCTAACTTCCTACCTGCTCTTGTAGCCACATTATATACATGGCTACTCCATTTTGGTTTCTGGTCAGCGATAACCAGCAGAATATTGATTGTTGGGTTTCAGTGGGTTGGGGGAAGAGTGAGAACTGGATTTTTCTCCTGTAGGAATCACATCCGACATTTGTGTAGTGTGAATGTTGCTTGCCACTGCGACTATTAGAGGCTGGAGCGGGAGGCCTGTTTTGGAGTTAAAGGACAGTGTATGTGTGTGGGAGGGACGGGGCTTGTTTTTTTGCTTGCCGTGTTCTGTGTTGTTCTGCCGAGCATCGTGAGCCTCTGTTGGTGCCAGAGTGTGTGGCAGCATTTGTGGACCGCCCCCAGCACACACTAGCGTGTGCTAGTTGTTAACACAACTGATACATTTCACTGTATGTTTCAATGTACACTTGATAAATAAACTTGGATCTTGAAATCTTGTCCAGTTCCTGATGCATTTGGATGTGGACTGCGTCATTATCTGACGAGTCACTGAACAATCATTAGTGAACACCTCTGGTTGCCTCCGTTGGTTGGGGTTGACCATGAACGTTACATCCCAGCTGTCTACGTGATACACAAGCCAGGCAATACAATATGGAGAACAAGCTGTTGCCATGCAGCAGACTCCTCCTCTCTACACAGCTGATGAATCCAAGGGAAGAGCAGAGACCGATACAGTTTGGCACCAGCAGCATTGCAGGAGTTGCCAGTCAGCGTTGAATTCAACGCAGGACTGCCTTACGGACTCCAGCTATGGATCTTGACTCAGGCTTTACTCCTGAAACTTTCCCCGTGAGCAGGTACAGCCACAAGGCAGCGGAGGTTTGAGATTAGCGTTCTCCAGCCATGGCTGACCTTACAACAGAAGGAGGTGATTGCTGAAAGCAGCTGGACTGGGGACTCCGAGGAACTCCTGCAGAGATGTGGTGATGCTGAGTTGATGGACCATTTGCCAATGCTAATTTCTTTAAGTTTATCATTCTCACTTTAACAGATCATTCTCAGACAACCTTGACTTGAAAATCTGAAAAAAGCTAATTTTTTAAAATTAAAATTTAATGCTTCAAGAATGTGATCATTTTCCAAGCTGGGGAAATTTAAACAGCCATCTGTGTTAAATAAATTAAATTAACCTTTAGAATCTAATTAGTTTCCATGTGTGATAAGGAGCTTTATTGAGAGTGCATCAGGTTGTAAAGAGAACAGTTCTGACTGACTGGGAGCTGGTGGAAACAAGAAAGACTGTTCTGAGGTTTGGTCTTCATTAAGTTGGAACTACAACTAAAGGTATTTTTTTACCTGCTCGGCATTTGTATAATCTTGGGTCTTCCAATGATCAAAATTTGTGACAAGTCAGCATCTAGGAGGAGGCTGAATGGTGCTGCAACAACTTCACTCTCGATGTCAGCGAGGTTATTGACTTCAGGAGGAGGAAACCAGAAATCCATGAGCCAATTCTCTTCTGGGTGGAGAGGGTCAGCAACTTTAAATTCTTGAATGTTGTCATTTCAGAAAATCTGTCCTGGGGCTAGCAAGTAAGTGCAATTCAAAGAAAGCACAGCAATGCCTCTACATTTTAAAAGTTAACAAAGATTTGGCATGTCATCTAAAACTTTGATAGACTTCTATAGATGTGTGGTAGAGAGTATTGACTGGCTGCATCACAGCCTGATAGGGAAGCAGCAATGCCCTTGAATAGAAAAGCCTACAAAGAGTAATGGATACGGCCCAGCCCATCACAGGTAAATCTCTCCTCTCCATTAAGCCCATCTACACGGAGCACTGTAACTGGAAAGCAGCATTCATTACCAAGGATTGCCTACCATCCAGACCATGCTGTCTTATTGCTGCTGCCTTCAAGAAGAAGGTACTGGAACCTCAGGACCCACACCACCAGGTTCAGGAACATTTTTTACCCCTCGTCCATCAGGCTTGTGAACCAGAGGGGACAACTTCACTCACATTATCACTGAACTGTTTCTACAATCTATAGACTCACTTTCGTCTCATGTTCTCAATCCTTACTGCTTATTTATTTGTTTGTTTGTTTGTTTATTTATTTATTATTATTTTATTCTTTTTGCATTTACACAGTTTGATATCCTTTGCACATTGGTTGTTTGTTTGTCCTGTTTGGTTCGGTCTTTCCTTGATTCTTTGTGTTCCCTGTATTTTATTGTGAATACCTACAAGAAAATCAGATTCAGGGTTGTATATGTGACATATATATATTTTAATAATAAATTTCCTTTGAAGTTTGAACTTTATAATTGGAAGAAAAATCGAGACAGAGATAATTTCCTTGTACGTTGCATGTTTGAAGTGACTTGCACGGGGCCCAAGATGTCGCCACGCAGACTACGTAGTACATAAGCATCCCTTCATCCCTATACTTCATTAAAGTACTGGTTCAGGAATAGTTCTGCCCATGGCTATGAAAGTGACCAAGGCTTTGACATTCTCTGCAACTTTATCTGGCCAAGGGAGTGCCAGTGACATTTACCACATTCATCAAACATTGACCCATTGATGTATCTGACACGTTAGGAAAGCTTGGCTTGTCTGAAGCAACAAGTTTATCATCCCTGGTGTATAGGACATGAGATGCTGAGACAGAGAAACTTGCCCTCAGGTAGTAAGGTGGAGACACAAGAGACTGCAAATGCTGGAATCTGCGGGGATCTCAGTGGGTCGAGCAGCATCTGTGGAAGGAAATAAATTATCAATGTTTTGCAATGAAATCTGCATCAGGACTGAGAGGGGAGAGGGGAGATAGTCAGCATTTTAAAAGGTATTTAGACAGGTACAAGTTGAGTGAAGTTATTCTCTCTGGTTCAAGAGCCCGATGGTTGATGGGTAATAACTATTCCTGAACCTGGTGATGTGGATGTGGGTCCTGGGGCTCCTGTGATAGAGAGCATGTACTGGATGCCGGGTAATAACTATTCCTGAACCTGGTGATGCGGGTGTGGGTCCTGGGGCTCCTGTGATAGAGAGCATGTAGTGGATGTGGGTGGTTCCTTGTGATGGATGCTGGTTTCCTGCAACAGCACACCGTGCAGATGTGCTCAGTGATGGCGAGGGATTTACCTGGGTTGGACTAAAGCCCTCCCTACCCTTGAGCACAGTTACACGGACTGCTGTCACAGGACGGAAGCATCCTTCGTTAAGGACCCTCACCATATAGGCCATGTTCTCTTTGATTTATTTAGTGGAAAGGAAAGTTGCAGTGGAGTGTTGTTTGGAGTCACTAACACGTTATATATTTAGCATCACTGACGTATAACATAATTTCACGATTACAGCTCTCATCAGATGTCACACTTATCGGCCTCAAGCACGCAACAGGTGATGCTCTAAGGCTCTGCGCACAACCCCACAGTACAAATAAAGAGGAGACGTTTTCATTCTATCTCTTCAAAGTGGGATGGAGCTATAGAAACCCAGCACCAGAGATGACCATCCAGTAAGTACGTATAGTAGAATGTCTTCATGCAGTATCCACTGCTGGCATATTTATGCAATTAGTTAACTTCCATTGCAACAGGAAAGTTGGAGTAGAATTCCAGCTTTCAGGTTGGATTGGGAATGGGCCAGTGGATGTGTTGGAGTAGAATTCCAGCTTTCAGGTCAGATTGGGAATGGACCAGTGGATCTGTTGGAGTAGAATTCCAGCTTTCAGGTCGGATTGGGAATGGACCAGTGGATGTGTTGGAGTAGAATTCCAGCTTTCAGGTCAGATTGGGAATGGACCAGTGGATATGTTGGAGTAGAATTCCAGCTTTCAGGTCGGATTGGGAATGGACCAGTGGATGTGTTGGAGTAGAATTCCAGCTTTCAGGTCGGATTGGAAATGGACCAGTGGATGTGTTGGAGTAGAATTCCAGCTTTCAGGTCAGATTGGGAATGGACCAGTGGATGTGTTGGAGTAGAATTCCAGCTTTCAGGTCGGATTGGGAATGGACCAGTGGATGTGTTGGAGTAGAATTCCAGCTTTCAGGTCAGATTGGGAATGGACCAGTGGATGTGTTGGAGTAGGAATCCAGCTTTCAGGTCAGATTGGGAATGGAGCAGTGGTTGTGTTGGAGTAGAATTCCAGCTTTCAGGTCGGATTGGGAATGGACCAGTGGATGTGTTGGAGTAGAATTCCAGCTTTCAGGTCGGATTGGGAATGGACCAGTGGATGTGTTGGAGTAGAATTCCAGCTTTCAGGTCAATTGGGAATGGACCAGTGGATGTGTTGGAGTAGAATTCCAGCTTTCAGGTCGGATTGGGAATGGACCAGTGGATGTGTTGGAGTAGGAATCCAGCTTTCAGGTCAGATTGGGAATGGAGCAGTGGTTGTGTTGGAGTAGAATTCCAGCTTTCAGGTCGGATTGGGAATGGACCAGTGGATGTGTTGGAGTAGAATTCCAGCTTTCAGGTCAATTGGGAATGGACCAGTGGATGTGTTGGAGTAGAATTCCAGCTTTCAGGTCGGATTGGGAATGGACCAGTGGATGTGTTGGAGTAGGAATCCAGCTTTCAGGTCAGATGGGAATGGAGCAGTGGTTGTGTTGGAGTAGAATTCCAGCTTTCAGGTCGGATTGGGAATGGACCAGTGGATGTGTTGGAGTAGAATTCCAGCTTTCAGGTCGGATTGGGAATGGACCAGTGGATGTGTTGGAGTAGAATTCCAGCTTTCAGGTCGGATTGGGAATGGACCAGTGGATGTGTTGGAGTAGAATTCCAGCTTTCAGGTCAATTGGGAATGGACCAGTGGATGTGTTGGAGTAGAATTCCAGCTTTCAGGTCGGATTGGGAATGGACCAGTGGATGTGTTGGAGTAGAATTCCAGCTTTCAGGTCAGATTGGGAATGGACCAGTGGATATGTTGGAGTAGAATTCCAGCTTTCAGGTCAGATTGGGAATAGACCAGTGGATGTGTTGTAGTAGGAATCCAGCTTTCAGGTCGGATTGGGAATGGAGCAGTGGTTGTGTTGGAGTAGAATTCCAGCTTTCAGGTCGGATTGGGAATGGACCAGTGGATGTGTTGGAGTAGAATTCCAGCTTTCAGGTCGGATTGGGAATGGACCAGTGGATGTGTTGGAGTAGAATTCCAGCTTTCAGGTCAGATTGGGAATGGAGCAGTGGTTGTGTTGGAGTAGAATTCCAGCTTTCAGGTCGGATTGGGAATGGACCAGTGGATGTGTTGGAGTAGAATTCCAGCTTTCAGGTCGGATTGGGAATGGACCAGTGGATGTGTTGGAGTAGAATTCCAGCTTTCAGGTCAATTGGGAATGGACCAGTGGATGTGTTGGAGTAGAATTCCAGCTTTCAGGTCGGATTGGGAATGGACCAGTGGATGTGTTGGAGTAGGAATCCAGCTTTCAGGTCAGATTGGGAATGGAGCAGTGGTTGTGTTGGAGTAGAATTCCAGCTTTCAGGTCGGATTGGGAATGGACCAGTGGATGTGTTGGAGTAGAATTCCAGCTTTCAGGTCGGATTGGGAATGGACCAGTGGATGTGTTGGAGTAGAATTCCAGCTTTCAGGTCGGATTGGGAATGGACCAGTGGATGTGTTGGAGTAGAATTCCAGCTTTCAGGTCGGATTGGGAATGGACCAGTGGATGTGTTGGAGTAGAATTCCAGCTTTCAGGTCAATTGGGAATGGACCAGTGGATGTGTTGGAGTAGAATTCCAGCTTTCAGGTCGGATTGGGAATGGACCAGTGGATGTGTTGGAGTAGAATTCCAGCTTTCAGGTCAGATTGGGAATGAACCAGTGGATATGTTGGAGTAGAATTCCAGCTTTCAGGTCAGATTGGGAATAGACCAGTGGATGTGTTGTAGTAGGAATCCAGCTTTCAGGTCGGATTGGGAATGGAGCAGTGGTTGTGTTGGAGTAGAATTCCAGCTTTCAGGTCGGATTGGGAATGGACCAGTGGATGTGTTGGAGTAGAATTCCAGCTTTCAGGTCGGATTGGGAATGGACCAGTGGATGTGTTGGAGTAGAATTCCAGCTTTCAGGTCAGATTGGGAATGGACCAGTGGATGTGTTGGAGTAGAATTCCAGTTTTCAGATCAGATTGGGAATGGACCAGTGGATGTGTTGGAGTAGAATTCCAGCTTTCAGGTCGGATTGGGAATGGACCAGTGGATGTGTTGGAGTAGGAATCCAGCTTTCAGGTCAGATTGGGAATGGAGCAGTGGTTGTGTTGGAGTAGAATTCCAGCTTTCAGGTCGGATTGGGAATCGAGCAGTGGATATGTTGGAGTAGAATTCCAGCTTTCAGGTCGGATTGGGAATGGACCAGTGGATGTGTTGGAGTAGGAATCCAGCTTTCAAGTCGGATTGGGAATGGAGCAGTGGATGTGTTGGAGTAGAATTCCAGCTTTCAGGTTGGATTGGGAATGGACCAGTGGATGTGTTGGAGTAGGAATCCAGCTTTCAGGTCGGATTGAGAATGGAGCAGTGGTTGTGTTGGAGTAGAAATCCAGCTTTCAGGTCGGATTGGGAATGGAGCAGTGGATGTGTTGGAGTAGAATTCCAGCTTTCAGGTCGGATTGGGAATGGACCAGTGGATGTGTTGGAGTAGGAATCCAGCTTTCAGGTCGGATTGAGAATGGAGCAGTGGTTGTGTTGGAGTAGAAATCCAGCTTTCAGGTTGGATTGGGAATGGACCAGTGGATGTGTTGGAGTAGGAATCCAGCTTTCAGGTCGGATTGAGAATGGAGCAGTGGTTGTGTTGGAGTAGGAATCCAGCTTTCAGGTCGGATTGGGAATGGAGCAGTGGATGTGTTGGTTTATCAATGAAACAGGCTACAGAGGGCGGTGGAAACAACCCACTGCGGCACAGGCAAAGTCCCCCCACTATTCAATACATCCACAAGGATTGATGCAGATTCATCACCAAGGACCCCATCATCCAGACAATGCCCTCCTCTTGCTACTACCATCTGGCAGGAGGTACAGAAGCCTTGGGTCCCACACCACCAGTTATTATCCCACAACCATCAGGATCATGAACCGCTGTGGAAACTTCACTCACCACTACTCTGAACTGACTCTACAACCTACAAATTCACTTCCAAGGGCTCGTTACAACTCATGTTATCTGTATTATTTTTATTTATGCAGATTATCTTCTTTTACACCTGACACGTTTGTCAGTTTTTGTAGTTTTCCATAATCTGAAGATAGTGAATAGTGTTTTATTATTTTTTTATTTTAACGATACAGTGCAGAGTAGGCCCTGACAACCCCACACCCCGATTAACCCTAACCTTGTCGCGGGACAACTTGCAATGGCCATTTATCCTACCCAGAACATCTTTAGACTGTGGCAGGAAACCGGAGCACCCGGAGAAAGCCCTCGCATTCCACGGGGAGGACATACAGAGACTCTTTACAGAACAGCGCTGGTATTGACCTCTGAACTCTGGAACGCCCCAAGCTGAAGTAACATCACGCTAACCAGCACACTACCATGGCGTCCTTAGTGATGTACGTACAGTACATACTTCGGTAATAAATGTAATTTGAACTTTGAATCTGGATAATCATCAACAACCAAGCTACTGAGATTAAAAGATACAGTAGCATTCGTACAGTTCCATTCAGACTTCTTCAGGATGTCCCAAGGTGCATTGCAAACAATTCAATGTATTTTTGGAAGTGTAATCACTGTTGTAAGAGTAGATAAATATATCACAGGATCTCACAGTCAGTCCTGGTTGCAGTGTTAAAAAAAACAAGTTGCAGTGAGGGGTTATTCTTGGTGCTCCTTATCAAAGATTTTACATTCTTCAAGCTCAGAATTCCTCATACACAGCAGTGACAAAGATCACTGTAACAGGCCTTGCTGATACACAGTGTGAATGTGATATTATTGAAAGGAATTCAAGGAGTCTCTGGACTGTGAGAGGCATAAATAGGGGAGACAGTCAGAACCCCAAGTTCAAGTTTAATTAGCACTGAACCATACTTGAATAAAGCCAAACGAAGCAGCATTCCTCCAGAGCCAAGGTGTAAAACACTTCACCAACAGCATATAGCACAAAGAGTACATATGGCTATGATTTCAGAAAAACATACCGTCAAAAAAGGAAAAATAATACAGCCCAGTCGCTAAGTGGCATGACTGCAGTTTATCCTGGTCCAGCTTGTTCTTCCACTAAGTGAACACTGGAGGGCAGCACCGAGCAAACACCAGAGGGCCTGTTTCCCATAGTAGGGGTATCAAAGAGGGTATACTAGAGGGTTGTAAATTTAGGGGAAAGAAAGGAATTTCAAAGAGGGTCTGAGAAGAACATTTTTGCATCTGGAACTCACTATCAAAGGAATCAGACATGATTCCTACACTGAAGAAGCATTTAGCCAAGGACAAGGCTTAAATGGTCATGGTTCTAATACAGGCACAAAGGTCAGCCGAGACATAATGGGCTGTTTCTATGCTGTATGACTCAGTGAATCTCTTCCTGGTGGAGAACATGCTTGTATTGGTGGGTGTCTGGATTCTGAAGACACAGTGTGGCAGTGTCAGTGGCCTCCATTTTAATTTTAGATGGGTGGGTAGCAGGCACGTTCAAATTAGGGCACTTTGAATTTACAGGAGAGAAATGACTTCCAGCTAAATTTCTAGGTAATTGTCGTTGATCAATTGAAAGCCACAGATCTGCTGTAAACAATAAGGAATTTGGGAGCTGTTAGTGAGGAAATTCAAGATCTGCTGTGTGCAGCACTGCAATATATGCATGCCAGACTCTGATCTGATAGGTCTGGGCCAGGGCCATTGCTAATAAACACTTATACATTCAATGTGTCAACCATCTGGCAAATGACAAAAAATCAACATGCAGATTTAAAAACCTGAGAGAAATAGCCAGTGAGAATCGCAGACGGTGTCAATAGAAACTTGGCAAGCCTGTTTCTTGCTGAAATCTGATTAATTTTTCCATCTTATTTTGCATCATTGGGTTTTATTGTTTATCGAAGTTCTTTGTTAATTCATTTTATTTAGCAGTTCATGTAGCTCAATGAATCTCTATTAGAATTGCCAAACAATTAAGAAAATAATCAAGATCAATGTGTTGATTAAAATATTTGATCTCAGTTAATTTTTGTTTAATTACATGGTCAATGATTATAAACCCGCAGCCTTCCATTCAAACTTATTAATAATGAGATTAGTACTAGAGGACATAGGAGGGAGACTGAAAATCAGGCTGACTGGTGCCACAACAACCTGTCAGCAAAAGCAAGGGGCTGATTATTGAGCAAACAACAGGAATTCTTCAGATGATGGAAATTCAAGCAACACACATCAAAGTTGCTGGTGAATGCAGCAGGCCAGGAAGCATCTCTAGGAAGAGGTACAGTCGACGTTTCGGATGAAGGGTCTCGGCCTGAAACGTCGACTGTACCTCTTCCTAGAGATGCTGCCTGGCCTGCTGCGTTCACCAGCAACTTTGATGTGTGTTGGCTGATTATTGACTTCAGGAGAAGGAAATTGGAGATCCATGAGCCAGTCCCCATCAGGGGATCCGAAGAGGAGAGAATCACACACTTCAAATTCTTCAGCAGTATCATTTCAGAGGATCTTCCTTGGAACAGCACATAAGTGCCATTACGAAAAAAACATGCAAGTCCCTTGACTTTCCTGGAAGTTTGCGAAGACTCAGCATGTCAAGTAAAACTTTGACTAAGTTCTATAGATGTACAACCTAGTATGGAAACACCAAAACCCTTGAATGAAAAAGCCCACAAGAAATAGTGGATACAGCCCAGTCATTCACAGGTAAAATGCTCTGCACCAATGTTCAGTGTGCAAGGGTGGAGACAGTGTCACAGATACTGTTCAGTGTGTGATGGTGGAAACACTGTCACAGATATTGTTCAGTGTGTGATGGTGGAAAAACTGTTACAGATATTGTTCAGTGTGTGATGGTGGAGACACTGTCACAGATATTGTTCAGTGTGTGATGGTGGAAACACTATTATAGATATTGTTCAGTGTGTGATGGTGGAGACACAGTTATAGATATTGTTCAGTGTGTGATGGTGGAGACACAGTTATAGATATTTTTCAGTGTGTGATGGTGGAGACACTGTCACAGATATTGTTCAGTGTGTGATGGCGGAGACACTGTTACAGATATTGCTGAGTGTGTGTTGGTGGAGACACCGATGTTAAGTGTGATGGTGGAGACACTGTTAGAGATATTGTTCAGTGTGTGATGGTGGAGACACTGTCACAGATATTGTTCAGCGTGTGATGGTGGACAGACAGTTGCAGATATTATTCAGTCTGTGAAGATGGAGACACTGATGCATATATTATACAGTGTGTGATGGTGGAGACACTGTCACAGATACTGTTCAGTGTGTGATGGTGGAGACACCGTCACAGATATTTTTTTCTGTGTGATGGTGGAAACACTGATACAGATATTGTTCATTGTGTGATGGTGGAGACACTGTCACAGATACTGTTCAGTGTGTGATGGTGCAGACACTGTTACAAATATTGTTCAGTGTGTGATGGTGGAGACACTGTTACAGATATTGCTGAGTGTGTGTTGGTGGAGACACTGATGTTAAGTGTGATGGTGGAGACACTGTTACTGATATTGTTCAGTGTGTAATGGTGGAGACACAGTTACAGATATTGTTCAGTGTGTGATGGTGGAGACACTGTTAGAGATATTGTTCAGTGTGTGATGGTGGACAGACAGTTGCAGATATTATTCAGTCTGTGAAGGTGGAGACACTGATGCATATATTATACAGTGTGTGATGGTGGAGACACTGTCACAGATACTGTTCAGTGTGTGATGGTGGAGACACCGTCACAGATATTTTTTTGTGTGTGATGGTGGAAACACTGATACAGATATTGTTCATTGTGTGATGGTGGAGACACTGTCACAGATACTGTTCAGTGTGTGATGGTGCAGACACTGTTACAAATATTGTTCAGTGTGTGATGGTGAAGACACTGTTACAGATATTGCTGAGTGTGTGTTGGTGGAGACACTGATGTTAAGTGTGATGGTGGAGACACTGTTACTGATATTGTTCAGTGTGTAATGGTGGAGACACTGTTAGAGATATTGTTCAGTGTGTGATGGTGGAGACACTGTTACAGATATTGTACAGTGTGTGATTTGAGAAACACTGTTACAGATTTTGTTTAGTGTGTGATGGTGCAGACACCGTCACAAATGTTGTTCAATGTGTGTTGGTGGAGACACCGATCTTCAGTGTGATGGTGGAGACACTGTTACAGATATTGCTAAGTGTGTGGTGGTGGAGACACTGTTATAGATATTGTTCAGTGTGTGATGGTGGAGACATCGTTACAGATACTGTTCAGTGTGTAATGGTGGAGACACTGTCACAGATATTGTTAAGTGTGTGATGGTGGAGACACTGTCACAGATATTGTTCAGTGTGTGATTTGGGAAACACTGTTACAGATTTTATTCAGTGTGTGATGGTGCAGACACCGTCACAAATGTTGTTCAATGTGTGTTGGTGGAGACACCGATCTTCAGTGTGATGGTGGGGACACTGTTACAGATATTGCTAAGTGTGTGGTGGTGGAGACACTGTTACAGATATTGTTCAGTGTGTGATGGTGGAGACACTGTTGCAGATATTGTTCAGTGTGTGATGGTGGAGACACTGTAACAGATATTGTTACGAGTGTGATGGTGGAGACATCGTTACAGATAATTTTCAGTGTGATGGTGGAGACATCGTTACAGATATTGTTCAGTGTGTAATGGTGCAGACACTGTTACAGATATTGTGCAGTGTGTGATGCTGGAAACACTGTTATAGATATTGTTCAGAGTGTGATGGTGGAGACACTGTTACAGATATTGTTAAGTGTGTAATGGTGGAAACTCTATACAGATATTGTTCAGTGTGTGATGGTGGAAACACCTTCAGAGATAATGTTCAGTTTGTGATGGTGGAATCACCGTTACAGATATTGCTGAGTGTGTGATGGTGAAGACACCGTCACAGATGTTTTCTCGTGTGTGACGGTGGAGACACAGTTACAGTTATTGTTCAGTGTGTGATGGTGGAGACACAGTTACAGATATTGTTCAGTGTGATGGTGGAGACACAGTTACAGATATTGTTCAGTGTGTGATTGTGGAGACTCTGTTACAGATATTGTTCAGTGTGTGATGGTGGAGACACTGTTACAGATATTGTTCAGTGTGTGATTGTGGAGACACTGTTACAGATATTGTACTGTGTGTGATGGTGGAGACACAGTCACAGATATTGTTCAGTGTGTGATGGTGGAGACAGTGTCACAGATATTGTTCAGTGTGTGATGGTGGAAACACAGTTACAGATATTGTTTCGTGTGTGATGGTGGAAACACAGTTACAGATATTATATCATGTGTGTGGGTGGAGACACTGTTACAGTTATTTTTAAGAGTTTTGATGGTGGAGACACTGTTATAGATATTGTTCAGTGTGTGATGGTGGAGACACTGTCACAGATATTGTTCAGTGTGTGATGGTGGAGACACTGTTATAGATATTGTTCAGTGTGATGGTGGAGACGCTGTTACAGATATTGTTCAGTGTGTGATTGTGGAGACACTGTTACAGATATTGTACTGTGTGTGATGGTGGAGATACTAAACAGATATTGTTCAGTGTGTGATGGTGGAGACACTGTCACAGATATTGTTCAGTGTGTGATGGTGGAGACACTGTTATAGATATTGTTCAGTGTGTGATGGTGGAGACACTGTTATAGATATTGTTCAGTGTGATGGTGGAGACACTGTTACAGATATTGTTCAGTGTGTGATGGTGGAGACACTGTTACAGATATTGTTCAGTGTGTGATGGTGGAGACACTGTCACAGATATTGTTCAGTGTGTGATGGTGGAGACACTGTCACAGATATTGTTCAGGGTGTGATGGTGGAAACACCGTTACAGATATTGCTGAGTGTGTGATGGTGAAGACACCGTCACAGATGTTTTCTCGTGTGTGATGGTGGAAACACCGTCACAGATATTGTTTCGTGTGTGATGGTGGAAACACTGTTACAGATATTGTTCAGTGTGTGATGGTGAGACACTGTCACAGATATTGTTCAGTGTGTGATGGTGAGACACTGTTAGAGATATTGTTCAGTGTGTGATGGGGAAACACTGTCACAGATATTGTTCAGTGTGTGATGGTGGAGACACTGTTACAGATATTGTTCAGTGTGTGATGGTGGAGACACTGTTACAGATATTGTTCAGTGTGTGATGGGGAAACACTGTTACAGATATTGTTCAGTGTGTGATGGGGAAACACTGTTACAGATATTGTTCAGTGTGTGATTGTGGAAACACTGTTATAGATATTGTTCAGTGTGTGATTGTGGAGACTCTGTTACAGATATTGTTCAGTGTGTGATGGTGGAGACGCTGTTACAGATATTGTTCAGTGTATGATGTTGGAGACAATATTGAAGATATTTTTCGGTGTGTGATGGGGAAAAACTGTTACAGATATTGTACAGTATGTGATTTGGGAAACACTTACAGATTTTGTTTAGTGTGTGATGGTACAGACACCGTCACAAATGTTGTACAATGTGTGTTGGTGGAGACACCAATGTTCAGTGTGATGGTGGAGATACTGTTACAGATATTGTTCAGTGTGTGATGGTGGAGACACTGTTACAGATATTGTTTCGTGTGTCATGGTGGAAACACCGTTACGGATATTGTTCAGTGTGTGATGGTGGAGACGCTGTTACAGATATTGTTCAGTGTGTGATGGTGGAGACACTATTACAGATATTTTTCGGAGTGTGATGGGGGAAACACTGTTACAGATGTTGTTCAGAGTGTGATGGTGGAAACACTGTTATAGATATTGTTCAGTGAGTGATGGTGGAGACCGTGTTACAGATATTGTTCAGTGTGTGACGGTGCAGACACTGTTACAGATATTGTTCCCTGTGTGATGGAGCAGACTTTGTTACAGATATTATTTCGTGTGTGATGGTGGAGACACTGTCACAGATATTGTTCAGCGTGTGATGATAGAGATCCTGTTGCCGATACTGTTCACTGTGTGATTGTGGAGACACTGTTACAGATATTGTTCAGCGTGTGATGATAGAGATCCTGTTGCCGATACTGTTCACTGTGTGATGGTGGAAACACTGTTACAGACGTTGTTCAGAGTGTGATGGTGGAGACACTGTTACAGATATTGTTCAGTGTGTGATTGTGGATACACTGTTACAGATATTGTACTGTGTGTGATGGTGGAGACACAGTCACAGATATTGTTCAGTGTGTGATGGTGGAGACAGTGTCACAGATATTGTTCAGTGTGTGATGGTGGAAACACAGTTACAGATATTGTTTCATGTGTGAT
Organism: Mobula birostris; assembly: GCF_030028105.1. NCBI lineage: Eukaryota > Metazoa > Chordata > Chondrichthyes > Myliobatiformes > Myliobatidae > Mobula > Mobula birostris. The sequence goes on along the minus strand of NC_092385.1, from coordinate 75,126,176 downwards.
GGTGGAAACACAGTTACAGATATTATATCATGTGTGTGGGTGGAGACACTGTTACAGTTATTTTTAAGAGTTTTGATGGTGGAGACACTGTTATAGATATTGTTCAGTGTGTGATGGTGGAGACACTGTCACAGATATTGTTCAGTGTGTGATGGTGGAGACACTGTTATAGATATTGTTCAGTGTGATGGTGGAGACGCTGTTACAGATATTGTTCAGTGTGTGATTGTGGAGACACTGTTACAGATATTGTACTGTGTGTGATGGTGGAGACACTGTTATAGATATTGTTCAGTGTGTGATGGTGGAGACACTGTTATAGATATTGTTCAGTGTGTGATGGTGGAGACACTGTTATAGATATTGTTCAGTGTGATGGTGGAGACACTGTTACAGATATTCTTCAGTGTGTGATGGTGGAGACACTGTTACAGATATTGTTCAGTGTGTGATGGTGGAGACACTGTCACAGATATTGTTCAGTGTGTGATGGTGGAGACACTGTCACAGATATTGTTCAGGGTGTGATGGTGGAAACACCGTTACAGATATTGCTGAGTGTGTGATGGTGAAGACACCGTCACAGATGTTTTCTCGTGTGTGATGGTGGAAACACCGTCACAGATATTGTTTCGTGTGTGATGGTGGAAACACTGTTACAGATATTGTTCAGTGTGTGATGGTGGAGACACTGTTACAGATATTGTTCAGTGTGTGATGGTGGAGACACTGTTACAGATATTGTTCAGTGTGTGATGGGGAAACACTGTTACAGATATTGTACAGTATGTGATTTGGGAAACACTGTTACAGATTTTGTTTAGTGTGTGATGGTACAGACACCGTCACAAATGTTGTACAATGTGTGTTGGTGGAGACACCAATGTTCAGTGTGATGGTGGAGATACTGTTACAGATATTGTTCAGTGTGTGATGGTGGAGACACTGTTACAGATATTGTTTCGTGTGTCATGGTGGAAACACCGTTACGGATATTGTTCAGTGTGTGATGGTGGAGACGCTGTTACAGATATTGTTCAGTGTGTGATGGTGGAGACACTATTACAGATATTTTTCGGAGTGTGATGGGGGAAACACTGTTACAGATGTTGTTCAGAGTGTGATGGTGGAAACACTGTTATAGATATTGTTCAGTGAGTGATGGTGGAGACACTGTCACGGATATTGTTCCACGAGTAAAGGTGGAGACACTATCACAGATATTGTTCAGTGTGCGATGGTGAAGACACTGTCACAGATATTGATCTGTGTGTGATGATAGAGACCGTGTTACAGATATTGTTCAGTGTGTGACGGTGCAGACACTGTTACAGATATTGTTCCCTGTGTGATGGAGCAGACTTTGTTACAGATATTATTTCGTGTGTGATGGTGGAGACACTGTCACAGATATTGTTCAGCGTGTGATGATAGAGATCCTGTTGCCGATACTGTTCACTGTGTGATTGTGGAGACACTGTTACAGATATTGTTCAGCGTGTGATGATAGAGATCCTGTTGCCGATACTGTTCACTGTGTGATGGTGGAAACACTGTTACAGACGTTGTTCAGAGTGTGATGGTGGAGACACTGTTACAGATATTGTTCAGTGTGTGATGGTGGAGACACTATTACAGATATTTTTCGGAGTGTGATGGGGGAAACACTGTTACAGATGTTGTTCAGAGTGTGATGGTGGAAACACCGTTACGGATATTGTTCAGTGTGTGATGGTGGAAACACTGTTATAGATATTGACCAGTGTGAGATGGTGGAGACACAGTTACATATATTCTTCAGTGTGTGATGGTGGAGACACTGTCACAGATATTGTTCAGTGTGTGATAGTGGAAACACTGTTACAGATATTGTTCAGAGCGTGATGGTGGACACACTGTTACAGATATTGTTCAGTGTGTGATGGTGGAGACACTGTTACAGATATTGTTCAGAGTGTGATGGTGGAGACACTGTTACAGATATCGTTCAGTGTGTGATGGTGGAGACACTGTCACAGATATTGTTCAGTGTCTGATGGTGGAGACACTATTACAGATATTTTTTGGTGTGTGATGGGGGAAACATTGTTACAGATGTTGTTCTGAGTGTGATGGTGGAGACACTGTTACAGAAATTGTTCAGTGTGTGATGGTGGAGACAATATTGCAGATATTTTTCGGTGTGTGTGATGGGGAAACACTGTTACAGATATTGTACAGTGAGTGATTTGGGAAACACTGTTACAGATATTGTTCAGTGTGTGATGGTGGAGACAATATTGAAGATATTTTTCGGTGTGTGATGGGGAAACACTGTTACAGATATTGTTCAGTGTGTGATGGTGGAAAACTGTCACAGATAATGTTCAGTGCGTTATGGTGCAGACACCGTCACAGATATTGTTTCGTGTGTCGTGGTGGAAACACAGTTATGGATATTGTTCAGTGTGTGATAGTGGAAACACTATTATAGATATTGATCAGTGTGTAATGGTGGAGACACAGTTACATATATTGCTCAGTGTGTGATGGTGGAGTCACTGTTACGGATATTGTTCAGTGTGTGATGGTGGAAACACTGTTACAGATATTGTTCAGTGTGTGATGGTGGAGACACTGTTACAGATATTGTTCAGTGTGTCATGGTGGAGACACTGTTATAGATATTGTTCAGTGTGTGATGGTGGAGACACCTTCACAGATGTTTTCTCGTGTGTGATGGTGGAAACACCGTCACAGATATTGTTTCGTGTGTGATGGTGGAAATACTGTTACAGATATTGTTTCGTGTGTGATGGTGGAGACACCTTCACAGATGTTTTCTCGTGTGTGATGGTGGAAACACAGTTACAGATATTATTTCATGTGTGTGGGTGGAGACACTGTTACAGTTATTTTTAACAGTTTTGATGGTGGAGACACTGTTACAGATATTGTTCAGTTTGATGGTGGAGACACTGTTACAGATATTGTTCAGTGTGTGATAGTGGAGACACTGTTATAGATATTGTTCAGTGTGTGATGGTGGAGACACTGTCACAGATATTGTTCCACGAGTAAAGATGGAGACACTATCACAGATATTGTTCAGTGTGTGATGGTGGTGACTCTGTCACAAATATTGTTCAGTGTGTGATGCTGAAGACACTGTCACAGATATTGATCTGTGTGTGATGATAGAGACCCTGTTACAGATATTGTTCAGTGTGTGACGGTGCAGACACTGTTACAGATATTGTTCATTGTGTGATGGTGGATACAGTGTTACAAATATTGTTCAGTGTGTGATGGTGAAGACACTGTCACAGATATTGATCTGTGTGTGATGATAGAGACCCTGTTACAGATATTGTTCAGTGTGTGACGGTGCAGACACTGTTACAGATATTGTTCATTGTGTGATGGTGGATACAGTGTTACAAATATTGTTCAGTGTGTGATGGTGAAGACACTGTTACAGATATTGATCTGTGTGTGATGATAGAGATCCTGTTGCCGATACTGTTCACTGTGTGATTGTGGAGACACTATTACAGATATTTTTCGGTTTGTGATGGGGGAAACACTCTTACAGATATTGTACAGTGTGTGATTTGGGAAACACTGTTACAGATTTTGTTCTGTGGTGATGGTGGAAAACTGTCACAGATAATGTTCAGTGCGTGATGGTGCAGACACCATCACAGATATTGTTTCGTGTGTCATGGTGGAAACACTGTTACGGATATTGTTCGGTGTGTGATGGTGGAAACACTGTTATAGGTATTGACCAGTGTGAGATGGTGGAGACACAGTTACATATATTCTTCAGTGTGTGATGGTGGAGGCACTGTCACAGATATTGTACAGTATGTGATTTGGGAAACACTGTTACAGATTTTGTTTAGTGTGTGATGGTGCAGACACAGTCACAAATGTTGTTCAATGTGTGTTGGTGGAGACACTGTTACAGATATTGTTCAGTGTGTGATGGTGGAGACACTGTCACAGATATTGTTCAGTGTGTGATGGTGGAGACACAGTTAGAGATATTGTTCAGTGTGTGATGCTGGAGAAACTGTCACAGATATTGTTCAGTGTGTGATGGTGGAGACACTGTTACAGATATTGTTCAGTGTTTGATGGTGGAGACACTGTCACAGATATTGTTCAGTGTGTGATGGTGGAGACACTGTCACAGATATTGTTCAGTGTGTGATGGTGGAGACACAGTCACAGATATTGTTCAGTGTGTGATGGTGGAGACACAGTTACAGATATTGTTCAGTGTGTGATGCTGGAGACACTGTCACAGATATTGTTCAGTGTGAGATGGTGGAGACACTGTTACAGATAGTGTTCAGTGTGTGATGGTGGAGACACTGTCACGGATATTGCTGAGTGTGTGATGGTGGAGACACCGTCACAGATGTTTTTTCATGTGTGGTGGTGGAAACACCGTCACAGATATTGTTCAGTGTGATGGTGGAGACACTGTCACAGATATTGTTCAGTGTGTGATAGTGGAAACACTGTTACAGATATTGTTCAGAGCGTGATGGTGGACACACTGTTACAGATATTGTTCAGTGTGTGATGGTGGAGACACTGTCACAGATATTTTTCAGTGTGTGATGGTGAGACACTGTCACAGATATTGTTCAGTGTGTGATGGTGGAAACACTGTTAGAGATATTGTTCAGTGTGTGATGGTGGAGACACAATTATAGATATTTTTCAGTGTGTGATGGTGGAGACACTGTCACATATATTGTTCAGTGTGTGATGGTGGAGACACTGTCACAGATATTGTTCAGTGTGTGATAGTGGAAACACTGTTACAGATATTGTTCAGTGTGTGATGGTGGAGACAATATTGAAGATATTTTTCGGTGTGTGATGGGGAAACACTGTTACAGATATTGTTCAGTGTGTGATGGTGGAGACACCTTCACAGATGTTTTCTCGTGTGTGATGGTGGAAACACCGTCACAGATATTGTTTCGTGTGTGATGGTGGAAATACTGTTACAGATATTGTTTCGTGTGTGATGGTGGAGACACCTTCACAGATGTTTTCTCGTGTGTGATGGTGGAAACACAGTTACAGATATTATTTCATGTGTGTGGGTGGAGACACTGTTACAGTTATTTTTAACAGTTTTGATGGTGGAGACACTGTTACAGATATTGTTCAGTTTGATGGTGGAGACACTGTTACAGATATTGTTCAGTGTGTGATAGTGGAGACACTGTTATAGATATTGTTCAGTGTGTGATGGTGGAGACACTGTCACAGATATTGTTCCACGAGTAAAGATGGAGACACTATCACAGATATTGTTCAGTGTGTGATGGTGGTGACTCTGTCACAAATATTGTTCAGTGTGTGATGCTGAAGACACTGTCACAGATATTGATCTGTGTGTGATGATAGAGACCCTGTTACAGATATTGTTCAGTGTGTGACGGTGCAGACACTGTTACAGATATTGTTCATTGTGTGATGGTGGATACAGTGTTACAAATATTGTTCAGTGTGTGATGGTGAAGACACTGTCACAGATATTGATCTGTGTGTGATGATAGAGACCCTGTTACAGATATTGTTCAGTGTGTGACGGTGCAGACACTGTTACAGATATTGTTCATTGTGTGATGGTGGATACAGTGTTACAAATATTGTTCAGTGTGTGATGGTGAAGACACTGTTACAGATATTGATCTGTGTGTGATGATAGAGATCCTGTTGCCGATACTGTTCACTGTGTGATTGTGGAGACACTATTACAGATATTTTTCGGTTTGTGATGGGGGAAACACTCTTACAGATATTGTACAGTGTGTGATTTGGGAAACACTGTTACAGATTTTGTTCTGTGGTGATGGTGGAAAACTGTCACAGATAATGTTCAGTGCGTGATGGTGCAGACACCATCACAGATATTGTTTCGTGTGTCATGGTGGAAACACTGTTACGGATATTGTTCGGTGTGTGATGGTGGAAACACTGTTATAGGTATTGACCAGTGTGAGATGGTGGAGACACAGTTACATATATTCTTCAGTGTGTGATGGTGGAGGCACTGTCACAGATATTGTACAGTATGTGATTTGGGAAACACTGTTACAGATTTTGTTTAGTGTGTGATGGTGCAGACACAGTCACAAATGTTGTTCAATGTGTGTTGGTGGAGACACTGTTACAGATATTGTTCAGTGTGTGATGGTGGAGACACTGTCACAGATATTGTTCAGTGTGTGATGGTGGAGACACAGTTAGAGATATTGTTCAGTGTGTGATGCTGGAGAAACTGTCACAGATATTGTTCAGTGTGTGATGGTGGAGACACTGTTACAGATATTGTTCAGTGTGTGATGGTGGAGACACTGTCACAGATATTGTTCAGTGTGTGATGGTGGAGACACTGTCACAGATATTGTTCAGTGTGTGATGGTGGAGACACAGTCACAGATATTGTTCAGTGTGTGATGGTGGAGACACAGTTACAGATATTGTTCAGTGTGTGATGCTGGAGACACTGTCACAGATATTGTTCAGTGTGAGATGGTGGAGACACTGTTACAGATAGTGTTCAGTGTGTGATGGTGGAGACACTGTCACGGATATTGCTGAGTGTGTGATGGTGGAGACACCGTCACAGATGTTTTTTCATGTGTGGTGGTGGAAACACCGTCACAGATATTGTTCAGTGTGATGGTGGAGACACTGTCACAGATATTGTTCAGTGTGTGATAGTGGAAACACTGTTACAGATATTGTTCAGAGCGTGATGGTGGACACACTGTTACAGATATTGTTCAGTGTGTGATGGTGGAGACACTGTCACAGATATTTTTCAGTGTGTGATGGTGAGACACTGTCACAGATATTGTTCAGTGTGTGATGGTGGAAACACTGTTAGAGATATTGTTCAGTGTGTGATGGTGGAGACACAATTATAGATATTTTTCAGTGTGTGATGGTGGAGACACTGTCACAGATATTGTTCAGTGTGTGATGGTGGAGACACTGTCACAGATATTGTTCAGTGTGTGATAGTGGAAACACTGTTACAGATATTGTTCAGAGCGTGATGGTGGACACACTGTTACAGATATTGTTCAGTGTGTGATGGTGGAGACACTGTCACAGATATTTTTCAGTGTGTGATGGTGAGACACTGTCACAGATATTGTTCAGTGTGTGATGGTGGAAACACTGTTAGAGATATTGTTCAGTGTGTGATGGTGGAGACACAATTATAGATATTTTTCAGTGTGTGATGGTGGAGACACTGTCACATATATTGTTCAGTGTGTGATGGTGGAGACACTGTCACAGATATTGCTGAGTGTGTGATGGTGGAGACACCGTCACAGATGTTTTTTCATGTGTGGTGGTGGAAACACCGTCACAGATATTGTTCAGTGTGATGGTGGAGACACTGTCACAGATATTGTTCAGTGTGTGATAGTGGAAACACTGTTACAGATATTGTTCAGAGTGTGATGGTGGAAACACCGTTACGGATATTGTTCAGTGTGTGATGGTGGAAACACTGTTATAGATATTGACCAGTGTGAGATGGTGGAGACACAGTTACATATATTCTTCAGTGTGTGATGGTGGAGACACTGTCACAGATATTGTTCAGTGTGTGATAGTGGAAACACTGTTACAGATATTGTTCAGAGCGTGATGGTGGACACACTGTTACAGATATTGTTCAGTGTGTGATGGTGGAGACACTGTTACAGATATTGTTCAGAGTGTGATGGTGGAGACACTGTTACAGATATTGTTCAGTGTGTGATGGTGGAGACACTGTCACAGATATTGTTCAGTGTCTGATGGTGGAGACACTATTACAGATATTTTTTGGTGTGTGATGGGGGAAACATTGTTACAGATGTTGTTCTGAGTGTGATGGTGGAGACACTGTTACAGAAATTGTTCAGTGTGTGATGGTGGAGACAATATTGCAGATATTTTTCGGTGTGTGTGATGGGGAAACACTGTTACAGATATTGTACAGTGAGTGATTTGGGAAACACTGTTACAGATATTGTTCAGTGTGTGATGGTGGAGACAATATTGAAGATATTTTTCGGTGTGTGATGGGGAAACACTGTTACAGATATTGTTCAGTGTGTGATGGTGGAAAACTGTCACAGATAATGTTCAGTGTGTTATGGTGCAGACACCGTCACAGATATTGTTTCGTGTGTCGTGGTGGAAACACAGTTATGGATATTGTTCAGTGTGTGATAGTGGAAACACTATTATAGATATTGATCAGTGTGTAATGGTGGAGACACAGTTACATATATTGCTCAGTGTGTGATGGTGGAGACACTGTCACGGATATTGCTGAGTGTGTGATGGTGGAGACACCGTCACAGATGTTTTTTCATGTGTGGTGGTGGAAACACCGTCACAGATATTGTTCAGTGTGATGGTGGAGACACTGTCACAGATATTGTTCAGTGTGTGATAGTGGAAACACTGTTACAGATATTGTTCAGAGCGTGATGGTGGACACACTGTTACAGATATTGTTCAGTGTGTGATGGTGGAGACACTGTCACAGATATTTTTCAGTGTGTGATGGTGAGACACTGTCACAGATATTGTTCAGTGTGTGATGGTGGAAACACTGTTAGAGATATTGTTCAGTGTGTGATGGTGGAGACACAATTATAGATATTTTTCAGTGTGTGATGGTGGAGACACTGTCACATATATTGTTCAGTGTGTGATGGTGGAGACACTGTCACAGATATTGCTGAGTGTGTGATGGTGGAGACACCGTCACAGATGTTTTTTCATGTGTGGTGGTGGAAACACCGTCACAGATATTGTTCAGTGTGATGGTGGAGACACTGTCACAGATATTGTTCAGTGTGTGATAGTGGAAACACTGTTACAGATATTGTTCAGAGTGTGATGGTGGAAACACCGTTACGGATATTGTTCAGTGTGTGATGGTGGAAACACTGTTATAGATATTGACCAGTGTGAGATGGTGGAGACACAGTTACATATATTCTTCAGTGTGTGATGGTGGAGACACTGTCACAGATATTGTTCAGTGTGTGATAGTGGAAACACTGTTACAGATATTGTTCAGAGCGTGATGGTGGACACACTGTTACAGATATTGTTCAGTGTGTGATGGTGGAGACACTGTTACAGATATTGTTCAGAGTGTGATGGTGGAGACACTGTTACAGATATTGTTCAGTGTGTGATGGTGGAGACACTGTCACAGATATTGTTCAGTGTCTGATGGTGGAGACACTATTACAGATATTTTTTGGTGTGTGATGGGGGAAACATTGTTACAGATGTTGTTCTGAGTGTGATGGTGGAGACACTGTTACAGAAATTGTTCAGTGTGTGATGGTGGAGACAATATTGCAGATATTTTTCGGTGTGTGTGATGGGGAAACACTGTTACAGATATTGTACAGTGAGTGATTTGGGAAACACTGTTACAGATATTGTTCAGTGTGTGATGGTGGAGACAATATTGAAGATATTTTTCGGTGTGTGATGGGGAAACACTGTTACAGATATTGTTCAGTGTGTGATGGTGGAAAACTGTCACAGATAATGTTCAGTGCGTTATGGTGCAGACACCATCACAGATATTGTTTCGTGTGTCGTGGTGGAAACACAGTTATGGATATTGTTCAGTGTGTGATAGTGGAAACACTATTATAGATATTGATCAGTGTGTAATGGTGGAGACACAGTTACATATATTGCTCAGTGTGTGATGGTGGAGACACTGTCACGGATATTGCTGAGTGTGTGATGGTGGAGACACCGTCACAGATGTTTTTTCATGTGTGGTGGTGGAAACACCGTCACAGATATTGTTCAGTGTGATGGTGGAGACACAGTTAGAGATATTGTTCAGTGTGTGATGCTGGAGAAACTGTCACAGATATTGTTCAGTGTGTGATGGTGGAGACACTGTTACAGATATTGTTCAGTGTGTGATGGTGGAGACACTGTCACAGATATTTTTCAGTGTGTGATGGTGAGACACTGTCACAGATATTGTTCAGTGTGTGATGGTGGAAACACTGTTAGAGATATTGTTCAGTGTGTGATGGTGGAGACACAATTATAGATATTTTTCAGTGTGTGATGGTGGAGACACAGTTACATATATTCTTCAGTGTGTGATGGTGGAGACACTGTCACAGATATTGTTCAGTGTGTGATAGTGGAAACACTGTTACAGATATTGTTCAGAGCGTGATGGTGGACACACTGTTACAGATATTGTTCAGTGTGTGATGGTGGAGACACTGTTACAGATATTGTTCAGAGTGTGATGGTGGAGACACTGTTACAGATATTGTTCAGTGTGTGATGGTGGAGACACTGTCACAGATATTGTTCAGTGTCTGATGGTGGAGACACTATTACAGATATTTTTTGGTGTGTGATGGGGGAAACATTGTTACAGATGTTGTTCTGAGTGTGATGGTGGAGACACTGTTACAGAAATTGTTCAGTGTGTGATGGTGGAGACAATATTGCAGATATTTTTCGGTGTGTGTGATGGGGAAACACTGTTACAGATATTGTACAGTGAGTGATTTGGGAAACACTGTTACAGATATTGTTCAGTGTGTGATGGTGGAGACAATATTGAAGATATTTTTCGGTGTGTGATGGGGAAACACTGTTACAGATATTGTTCAGTGTGTGATGGTGGAAAACTGTCACAGATAATGTTCAGTGCGTTATGGTGCAGACACCGTCACAGATATTGTTTCGTGTGTCGTGGTGGAAACACAGTTATGGATATTGTTCAGTGTGTGATAGTGGAAACACTATTATAGATATTGATCAGTGTGTAATGGTGGAGACACAGTTACATATATTGCTCAGTGTGTGATGGTGGAGTCACTGTTACGGATATTGTTCAGTGTGTGATGGTGGAAACACTGTTACAGATATTGTTCAGTGTGTGATGGTGGAGACACTGTTACAGATATTGTTCAGTGTGTCATGGTGGAGACACTGTTATAGATATTGTTCAGTGTGTGATGGTGGAGACACCTTCACAGATGTTTTCTCGTGTGTGATGGTGGAAACACCGTCACAGATATTGTTTCGTGTGTGATGGTGGAAATACTGTTACAGATATTGTTTCGTGTGTGATGGTGGAGACACCTTCACAGATGTTTTCTCGTGTGTGATGGTGGAAACACAGTTACAGATATTATTTCATGTGTGTGGGTGGAGACACTGTTACAGTTATTTTTAACAGTTTTGATGGTGGAGACACTGTTACAGATATTGTTCAGTTTGATGGTGGAGACACTGTTACAGATATTGTTCAGTGTGTGATAGTGGAGACACTGTTATAGATATTGTTCAGTGTGTGATGGTGGAGACACTGTCACAGATATTGTTCCACGAGTAAAGATGGAGACACTATCACAGATATTGTTCAGTGTGTGATGGTGGTGACTCTGTCACAAATATTGTTCAGTGTGTGATGCTGAAGACACTGTCACAGATATTGATCTGTGTGTGATGATAGAGACCCTGTTACAGATATTGTTCAGTGTGTGACGGTGCAGACACTGTTACAGATATTGTTCATTGTGTGATGGTGGATACAGTGTTACAAATATTGTTCAGTGTGTGATGGTGAAGACACTGTCACAGATATTGATCTGTGTGTGATGATAGAGACCCTGTTACAGATATTGTTCAGTGTGTGACGGTGCAGACACTGTTACAGATATTGTTCATTGTGTGATGGTGGATACAGTGTTACAAATATTGTTCAGTGTGTGATGGTGAAGACACTGTTACAGATATTGATCTGTGTGTGATGATAGAGATCCTGTTGCCGATACTGTTCACTGTGTGATTGTGGAGACACTATTACAGATATTTTTCGGTTTGTGATGGGGGAAACACTCTTACAGATATTGTACAGTGTGTGATTTGGGAAACACTGTTACAGATTTTGTTCTGTGGTGATGGTGGAAAACTGTCACAGATAATGTTCAGTGCGTGATGGTGCAGACACCATCACAGATATTGTTTCGTGTGTCATGGTGGAAACACTGTTACGGATATTGTTCGGTGTGTGATGGTGGAAACACTGTTATAGGTATTGACCAGTGTGAGATGGTGGAGACACAGTTACATATATTCTTCAGTGTGTGATGGTGGAGGCACTGTCACAGATATTGTACAGTATGTGATTTGGGAAACACTGTTACAGATTTTGTTTAGTGTGTGATGGTGCAGACACAGTCACAAATGTTGTTCAATGTGTGTTGGTGGAGACACTGTTACAGATATTGTTCAGTGTGTGATGGTGGAGACACTGTCACAGATATTGTTCAGTGTGTGATGGTGGAGACACAGTTAGAGATATTGTTCAGTGTGTGATGCTGGAGAAACTGTCACAGATATTGTTCAGTGTGTGATGGTGGAGACACTGTTACAGATATTGTTCAGTGTGTGATGGTGGAGACACTGTCACAGATATTGTTCAGTGTGTGATGGTGGAGACACTGTCACAGATATTGTTCAGTGTGTGATGGTGGAGACACAGTTACAGATATTGTTCAGTGTGTGATGCTGGAGACACTGTCACAGATATTGTTCAGTGTGAGATGGTGGAGACACTGTTACAGATAGTGTTCAGTGTGTGATGGTGGAGACACTGTCACGGATATTGCTGAGTGTGTGATGGTGGAGACACCGTCACAGATGTTTTTTCATGTGTGGTGGTGGAAACACCGTCACAGATATTGTTCAGTGTGATGGTGGAGACACTGTCACAGATATTGTTCAGTGTGTGATAGTGGAAACACTGTTACAGATATTGTTCAGAGCGTGATGGTGGACACACTGTTACAGATATTGTTCAGTGTGTGATGGTGGAGACACTGTCACAGATATTTTTCAGTGTGTGATGGTGAGACACTGTCACAGATATTGTTCAGTGTGTGATGGTGGAAACACTGTTAGAGATATTGTTCAGTGTGTGATGGTGGAGACACAATTATAGATATTTTTCAGTGTGTGATGGTGGAGACACTGTCACATATATTGTTCAGTGTGTGATGGTGGAGACACTGTCACAGATATTGCTGAGTGTGTGATGGTGGAGACACCGTCACAGATGTTTTTTCATGTGTGGTGGTGGAAACACCGTCACAGATATTGTTCAGTGTGATGGTGGAGACACTGTCACAGATATTGTTCAGTGTGTGATAGTGGAAACACTGTTACAGATATTGTTCAGAGTGTGATGGTGGAAACACCGTTACGGATATTGTTCAGTGTGTGATGGTGGAAACACTGTTATAGATATTGACCAGTGTGAGATGGTGGAGACACAGTTACATATATTCTTCAGTGTGTGATGGTGGAGACACTGTCACAGATATTGTTCAGTGTGTGATAGTGGAAACACTGTTACAGATATTGTTCAGAGCGTGATGGTGGACACACTGTTACAGATATTGTTCAGTGTGTGATGGTGGAGACACTGTTACAGATATTGTTCAGAGTGTGATGGTGGAGACACTGTTACAGATATTGTTCAGTGTGTGATGGTGGAGACACTGTCACAGATATTGTTCAGTGTCTGATGGTGGAGACACTATTACAGATATTTTTTGGTGTGTGATGGGGGAAACATTGTTACAGATGTTGTTCTGAGTGTGATGGTGGAGACACTGTTACAGAAATTGTTCAGTGTGTGATGGTGGAGACAATATTGCAGATATTTTTCGGTGTGTGTGATGGGGAAACACTGTTACAGATATTGTACAGTGAGTGATTTGGGAAACACTGTTACAGATATTGTTCAGTGTGTGATGGTGGAGACAATATTGAAGATATTTTTCGGTGTGTGATGGGGAAACACTGTTACAGATATTGTTCAGTGTGTGATGGTGGAGACACCTTCACAGATGTTTTCTCGTGTGTGATGGTGGAAACACCGTCACAGATATTGTTTCGTGTGTGATGGTGGAAATACTGTTACAGATATTGTTTCGTGTGTGATGGTGGAGACACCTTCACAGATGTTTTCTCGTGTGTGATGGTGGAAACACAGTTACAGATATTATTTCATGTGTGTGGGTGGAGACACTGTTACAGTTATTTTTAACAGTTTTGATGGTGGAGACACTGTTACAGATATTGTTCAGTGTGATGGTGGAGACACTGTTACAGATATTGTTCAGTGTGTGATAGTGGAGACACTGTTATAGATATTGTTCAGTGTGTGATGGTGGAGACACTGTCACAGATATTGTTCCACGAGTAAAGATGGAGACACTATCACAGATATTGTTCAGTGTGTGATGGTGGTGACTCTGTCACAAATATTGTTCAGTGTGTGATGCTGAAGACACTGTCACAGATATTGATCTGTGTGTGATGATAGAGACCCTGTTACAGATATTGTTCAGTGTGTGACGGTGCAGACACTGTTACAGATATTGTTCATTGTGTGATGGTGGATACAGTGTTACAAATATTGTTCAGTGTGTGATGGTGAAGACACTGTCACAGATATTGATCTGTGTGTGATGATAGAGACCCTGTTACAGATATTGTTCAGTGTGTGATGGTGCAGACACTGTTACAGATATTGTTCATTGTGTGATGGTGGATACAGTGTTACAAATATTGTTCAGTGTGTGATGGTGAAGACACTGTTACAGATATTGATCTGTGTGTGATGATAGAGATCCTGTTGCCGATACTGTTCACTGTGTGATTGTGGAGACACTATTACAGATATTTTTCGGTTTGTGATGGGGGAAACACTCTTACAGATATTGTACAGTGTGTGATTTGGGAAACACTGTTACAGATTTTGTTCTGTGGTGATGGTGGAAAACTGTCACAGATAATGTTCAGTGCGTGATGGTGCAGACACCATCACAGATATTGTTTCGTGTGTCATGGTGGAAACACTGTTACGGATATTGTTCGGTGTGTGATGGTGGAAACACTGTTATAGGTATTGACCAGTGTGAGATGGTGGAGACACAGTTACATATATTCTTCAGTGTGTGATGGTGGAGGCACTGTCACAGATATTGTACAGTATGTGATTTGGGAAACACTGTTACAGATTTTGTTTAGTGTGTGATGGTGCAGACACAGTCACAAATGTTGTTCAATGTGTGTTGGTGGAGACACTGTTACAGATATTGTTCAGTGTGTGATGGTGGAGACACTGTCACAGATATTGTTCAGTGTGTGATGGTGGAGACACAGTTAGAGATATTGTTCAGTGTGTGATGCTGGAGAAACTGTCACAGATATTGTTCAGTGTGTGATGGTGGAGACACTGTTACAGATATTGTTCAGTGTGTGATGGTGGAGACACTGTCACAGATATTGTTCAGTGTGTGATGGTGGAGACACTGTCACAGATATTGTTCAGTGTGTGATGGTGGAGACACAGTCACAGATATTGTTCAGTGTGTGATGGTGGAGACACAGTTACAGATATTGTTCAGTGTGTGATGCTGGAGACACTGTCACAGATATTGTTCAGTGTGAGATGGTGGAGACACTGTTACAGATAGTGTTCAGTGTGTGATGGTGGAGACACTGTCACGGATATTGCTGAGTGTGTGATGGTGGAGACACCGTCACAGATGTTTTTTCATGTGTGGTGGTGGAAACACCGTCACAGATATTGTTCAGTGTGATGGTGGAGACACTGTCACAGATATTGTTCAGTGTGTGATAGTGGAAACACTGTTACAGATATTGTTCAGAGCGTGATGGTGGACACACTGTTACAGATATTGTTCAGTGTGTGATGGTGGAGACACTGTCACAGATATTTTTCAGTGTGTGATGGTGAGACACTGTCACAGATATTGTTCAGTGTGTGATGGTGGAAACACTGTTAGAGATATTGTTCAGTGTGTGATGGTGGAGACACAATTATAGATATTTTTCAGTGTGTGATGGTGGAGACACTGTCACATATATTGTTCAGTGTGTGATGGTGGAGACACTGTCACAGATATTGCTGAGTGTGTGATGGTGGAGACACCGTCACAGATGTTTTTTCATGTGTGGTGGTGGAAACACCGTCACAGATATTGTTCAGTGTGATGGTGGAGACACTGTCACAGATATTGTTCAGTGTGTGATAGTGGAAACACTGTTACAGATATTGTTCAGAGTGTGATGGTGGAAACACCGTTACGGATATTGTTCAGTGTGTGATGGTGGAAACACTGTTATAGATATTGACCAGTGTGAGATGGTGGAGACACAGTTACATATATTCTTCAGTGTGTGATGGTGGAGACACTGTCACAGATATTGTTCAGTGTGTGATAGTGGAAACACTGTTACAGATATTGTTCAGAGCGTGATGGTGGACACACTGTTACAGATATTGTTCAGTGTGTGATGGTGGAGACACTGTTACAGATATTGTTCAGAGTGTGATGGTGGAGACACTGTTACAGATATTGTTCAGTGTGTGATGGTGGAGACACTGTCACAGATATTGTTCAGTGTCTGATGGTGGAGACACTATTACAGATATTTTTTGGTGTGTGATGGGGGAAACATTGTTACAGATGTTGTTCTGAGTGTGATGGTGGAGACACTGTTACAGAAATTGTTCAGTGTGTGATGGTGGAGACAATATTGCAGATATTTTTCGGTGTGTGTGATGGGGAAACACTGTTACAGATATTGTACAGTGAGTGATTTGGGAAACACTGTTACAGATATTGTTCAGTGTGTGATGGTGGAGACAATATTGAAGATATTTTTCGGTGTGTGATGGGGAAACACTGTTACAGATATTGTTCAGTGTGTGATGGTGGAAAACTGTCACAGATAATGTTCAGTGCGTTATGGTGCAGACACCGTCACAGATATTGTTTCGTGTGTCGTGGTGGAAACACAGTTATGGATATTGTTCAGTGTGTGATAGTGGAAACACTATTATAGATATTGATCAGTGTGTAATGGTGGAGACACAGTTACATATATTGCTCAGTGTGTGATGGTGGAGACACTGTCACGGATATTGCTGAGTGTGTGATGGTGGAGACACCGTCACAGATGTTTTTTCATGTGTGGTGGTGGAAACACCGTCACAGATATTGTTCAGTGTGATGGTGGAGACACTGTCACAGATATTGTTCAGTGTGTGATAGTGGAAACACTGTTACAGATATTGTTCAGAGCGTGATGGTGGACACACTGTTACAGATATTGTTCAGTGTGTGATGGTGGAGACACTGTCACAGATATTTTTCAGTGTGTGATGGTGAGACACTGTCACAGATATTGTTCAGTGTGTGATGGTGGAAACACTGTTAGAGATATTGTTCAGTGTGTGATGGTGGAGACACAATTATAGATATTTTTCAGTGTGTGATGGTGGAGACACTGTCACATATATTGTTCAGTGTGTGATGGTGGAGACACTGTCACAGATATTGCTGAGTGTGTGATGGTGGAGACACCGTCACAGATGTTTTTTCATGTGTGGTGGTGGAAACACCGTCACAGATATTGTTCAGTGTGATGGTGGAGACACTGTCACAGATATTGTTCAGTGTGTGATAGTGGAAACACTGTTACAGATATTGTTCAGAGTGTGATGGTGGAAACACCGTTACGGATATTGTTCAGTGTGTGATGGTGGAAACACTGTTATAGATATTGACCAGTGTGAGATGGTGGAGACACAGTTACATATATTCTTCAGTGTGTGATGGTGGAGACACTGTCACAGATATTGTTCAGTGTGTGATAGTGGAAACACTGTTACAGATATTGTTCAGAGCGTGATGGTGGACACACTGTTACAGATATTGTTCAGTGTGTGATGGTGGAGACACTGTTACAGATATTGTTCAGAGTGTGATGGTGGAGACACTGTTACAGATATTGTTCAGTGTGTGATGGTGGAGACACTGTCACAGATATTGTTCAGTGTCTGATGGTGGAGACACTATTACAGATATTTTTTGGTGTGTGATGGGGGAAACATTGTTACAGATGTTGTTCTGAGTGTGATGGTGGAGACACTGTTACAGAAATTGTTCAGTGTGTGATGGTGGAGACAATATTGCAGATATTTTTCGGTGTGTGTGATGGGGAAACACTGTTACAGATATTGTACAGTGAGTGATTTGGGAAACACTGTTACAGATATTGTTCAGTGTGTGATGGTGGAGACAATATTGAAGATATTTTTCGGTGTGTGATGGGGAAACACTGTTACAGATATTGTTCAGTGTGTGATGGTGGAAAACTGTCACAGATAATGTTCAGTGCGTTATGGTGCAGACACCATCACAGATATTGTTTCGTGTGTCGTGGTGGAAACACAGTTATGGATATTGTTCAGTGTGTGATAGTGGAAACACTATTATAGATATTGATCAGTGTGTAATGGTGGAGACACAGTTACATATATTGCTCAGTGTGTGATGGTGGAGACACTGTCACGGATATTGCTGAGTGTGTGATGGTGGAGACACCGTCACAGATGTTTTTTCATGTGTGGTGGTGGAAACACCGTCACAGATATTGTTCAGTGTGATGGTGGAGACACAGTTAGAGATATTGTTCAGTGTGTGATGCTGGAGAAACTGTCACAGATATTGTTCAGTGTGTGATGCTGGAGAAACTGTCACAGATATTGTTCAGTGTGTGATGGTGGAGACACTGTTACAGATATTGTTCAGTGTGTGATGGTGGAGACACTGTCACAGATATTTTTCAGTGTGTGATGGTGAGACACTGTCACAGATATTGTTCAGTGTGTGATGGTGGAAACACTGTTAGAGATATTGTTCAGTGTGTGATGGTGGAGACACAATTATAGATATTTTTCAGTGTGTGATGGTGGAGACACAGTTACATATATTCTTCAGTGTGTGATGGTGGAGACACTGTCACAGATATTGTTCAGTGTGTGATAGTGGAAACACTGTTACAGATATTGTTCAGAGCGTGATGGTGGACACACTGTTACAGATATTGTTCAGTGTGTGATGGTGGAGACACTGTTACAGATATTGTTCAGAGTGTGATGGTGGAGACACTGTTACAGATATTGTTCAGTGTGTGATGGTGGAGACACTGTCACAGATATTGTTCAGTGTCTGATGGTGGAGACACTATTACAGATATTTTTTGGTGTGTGATGGGGGAAACATTGTTACAGATGTTGTTCTGAGTGTGATGGTGGAGACACTGTTACAGAAATTGTTCAGTGTGTGATGGTGGAGACAATATTGCAGATATTTTTCGGTGTGTGTGATGGGGAAACACTGTTACAGATATTGTACAGTGAGTGATTTGGGAAACACTGTTACAGATATTGTTCAGTGTGTGATGGTGGAGACAATATTGAAGATATTTTTCGGTGTGTGATGGGGAAACACTGTTACAGATATTGTTCAGTGTGTGATGGTGGAAAACTGTCACAGATAATGTTCAGTGCGTTATGGTGCAGACACCGTCACAGATATTGTTTCGTGTGTCGTGGTGGAAACACAGTTATGGATATTGTTCAGTGTGTGATAGTGGAAACACTATTATAGATATTGATCAGTGTGTAATGGTGGAGACACAGTTACATATATTGCTCAGTGTGTGATGGTGGAGTCACTGTTACGGATATTGTTCAGTGTGTGATGGTGGAAACACTGTTACAGATATTGTTCAGTGTGTGATGGTGGAGACACTGTTACAGATATTGTTCAGTGTGTCATGGTGGAGACACTGTTATAGATATTGTTCAGTGTGTGATGGTGGAGACACCTTCACAGATGTTTTCTCGTGTGTGATGGTGGAAACACCGTCACAGATATTGTTTCGTGTGTGATGGTGGAAATACTGTTACAGATATTGTTTCGTGTGTGATGGTGGAGACACCTTCACAGATGTTTTCTCGTGTGTGATGGTGGAAACACAGTTACAGATATTATTTCATGTGTGTGGGTGGAGACACTGTTACAGTTATTTTTAACAGTTTTGATGGTGGAGACACTGTTACAGATATTGTTCAGTTTGATGGTGGAGACACTGTTACAGATATTGTTCAGTGTGTGATAGTGGAGACACTGTTATAGATATTGTTCAGTGTGTGATGGTGGAGACACTGTCACAGATATTGTTCCACGAGTAAAGATGGAGACACTATCACAGATATTGTTCAGTGTGTGATGGTGGTGACTCTGTCACAAATATTGTTCAGTGTGTGATGCTGAAGACACTGTCACAGATATTGATCTGTGTGTGATGATAGAGACCCTGTTACAGATATTGTTCAGTGTGTGACGGTGCAGACACTGTTACAGATATTGTTCATTGTGTGATGGTGGATACAGTGTTACAAATATTGTTCAGTGTGTGATGGTGAAGACACTGTCACAGATATTGATCTGTGTGTGATGATAGAGACCCTGTTACAGATATTGTTCAGTGTGTGACGGTGCAGACACTGTTACAGATATTGTTCATTGTGTGATGGTGGATACAGTGTTACAAATATTGTTCAGTGTGTGATGGTGAAGACACTGTTACAGATATTGATCTGTGTGTGATGATAGAGATCCTGTTGCCGATACTGTTCACTGTGTGATTGTGGAGACACTATTACAGATATTTTTCGGTTTGTGATGGGGGAAACACTCTTACAGATATTGTACAGTGTGTGATTTGGGAAACACTGTTACAGATTTTGTTCTGTGGTGATGGTGGAAAACTGTCACAGATAATGTTCAGTGCGTGATGGTGCAGACACCATCACAGATATTGTTTCGTGTGTCATGGTGGAAACACTGTTACGGATATTGTTCGGTGTGTGATGGTGGAAACACTGTTATAGGTATTGACCAGTGTGAGATGGTGGAGACACAGTTACATATATTCTTCAGTGTGTGATGGTGGAGGCACTGTCACAGATATTGTACAGTATGTGATTTGGGAAACACTGTTACAGATTTTGTTTAGTGTGTGATGGTGCAGACACAGTCACAAATGTTGTTCAATGTGTGTTGGTGGAGACACTGTTACAGATATTGTTCAGTGTGTGATGGTGGAGACACTGTCACAGATATTGTTCAGTGTGTGATGGTGGAGACACAGTTAGAGATATTGTTCAGTGTGTGATGCTGGAGAAACTGTCACAGATATTGTTCAGTGTGTGATGGTGGAGACACTGTTACAGATATTGTTCAGTGTGTGATGGTGGAGACACTGTCACAGATATTGTTCAGTGTGTGATGGTGGAGACACTGTCACAGATATTGTTCAGTGTGTGATGGTGGAGACACAGTCACAGATATTGTTCAGTGTGTGATGGTGGAGACACAGTTACAGATATTGTTCAGTGTGTGATGCTGGAGACACTGTCACAGATATTGTTCAGTGTGAGATGGTGGAGACACTGTTACAGATAGTGTTCAGTGTGTGATGGTGGAGACACTGTCACGGATATTGCTGAGTGTGTGATGGTGGAGACACCGTCACAGATGTTTTTTCATGTGTGGTGGTGGAAACACCGTCACAGATATTGTTCAGTGTGATGGTGGAGACACTGTCACAGATATTGTTCAGTGTGTGATAGTGGAAACACTGTTACAGATATTGTTCAGAGCGTGATGGTGGACACACTGTTACAGATATTGTTCAGTGTGTGATGGTGGAGACACTGTCACAGATATTTTTCAGTGTGTGATGGTGAGACACTGTCACAGATATTGTTCAGTGTGTGATGGTGGAAACACTGTTAGAGATATTGTTCAGTGTGTGATGGTGGAGACACAATTATAGATATTTTTCAGTGTGTGATGGTGGAGACACTGTCACATATATTGTTCAGTGTGTGATGGTGGAGACACTGTCACAGATATTGCTGAGTGTGTGATGGTGGAGACACCGTCACAGATGTTTTTTCATGTGTGGTGGTGGAAACACCGTCACAGATATTGTTCAGTGTGATGGTGGAGACACTGTCACAGATATTGTTCAGTGTGTGATAGTGGAAACACTGTTACAGATATTGTTCAGAGTGTGATGGTGGAAACACCGTTACGGATATTGTTCAGTGTGTGATGGTGGAAACACTGTTATAGATATTGACCAGTGTGAGATGGTGGAGACACAGTTACATATATTCTTCAGTGTGTGATGGTGGAGACACTGTCACAGATATTGTTCAGTGTGTGATAGTGGAAACACTGTTACAGATATTGTTCAGAGCGTGATGGTGGACACACTGTTACAGATATTGTTCAGTGTGTGATGGTGGAGACACTGTTACAGATATTGTTCAGAGTGTGATGGTGGAGACACTGTTACAGATATTGTTCAGTGTGTGATGGTGGAGACACTGTCACAGATATTGTTCAGTGTCTGATGGTGGAGACACTATTACAGATATTTTTTGGTGTGTGATGGGGGAAACATTGTTACAGATGTTGTTCTGAGTGTGATGGTGGAGACACTGTTACAGAAATTGTTCAGTGTGTGATGGTGGAGACAATATTGCAGATATTTTTCGGTGTGTGTGATGGGGAAACACTGTTACAGATATTGTACAGTGAGTGATTTGGGAAACACTGTTACAGATATTGTTCAGTGTGTGATGGTGGAGACAATATTGAAGATATTTTTCGGTGTGTGATGGGGAAACACTGTTACAGATATTGTTCAGTGTGTGATGGTGGAAAACTGTCACAGATAATGTTCAGTGCGTTATGGTGCAGACACCGTCACAGATATTGTTTCGTGTGTCGTGGTGGAAACACAGTTATGGATATTGTTCAGTGTGTGATAGTGGAAACACTATTATAGATATTGATCAGTGTGTAATGGTGGAGACACAGTTACATATATTGCTCAGTGTGTGATGGTGGAGACACTGTCACGGATATTGCTGAGTGTGTGATGGTGGAGACACCGTCACAGATGTTTTTTCATGTGTGGTGGTGGAAACACCGTCACAGATATTGTTCAGTGTGATGGTGGAGACACTGTCACAGATATTGTTCAGTGTGTGATAGTGGAAACACTGTTACAGATATTGTTCAGAGCGTGATGGTGGACACACTGTTACAGATATTGTTCAGTGTGTGATGGTGGAGACACTGTCACAGATATTTTTCAGTGTGTGATGGTGAGACACTGTCACAGATATTGTTCAGTGTGTGATGGTGGAAACACTGTTAGAGATATTGTTCAGTGTGTGATGGTGGAGACACAATTATAGATATTTGTCAGTGTGTGATGGTGGAGACACTGTCACATATATTGTTCAGTGTGTGATGGTGGAGACACTGTCACAGATATTGCTGAGTGTGTGATGGTGGAGACACCGTCACAGATGTTTTTTCATGTGTGGTGGTGGAAACACCGTCACAGATATTGTTCAGTGTGATGGTGGAGACACTGTCACAGATATTGTTCAGTGTGTGATAGTGGAAACACTGTTACAGATATTGTTCAGAGTGTGATGGTGGAAACACCGTTACGGATATTGTTCAGTGTGTGATGGTGGAAACACTGTTATAGATATTGACCAGTGTGAGATGGTGGAGACACAGTTACATATATTCTTCAGTGTGTGATGGTGGAGACACTGTCACAGATATTGTTCAGTGTGTGATAGTGGAAACACTGTTACAGATATTGTTCAGAGCGTGATGGTGGACACACTGTTACAGATATTGTTCAGTGTGTGATGGTGGAGACACTGTTACAGATATTGTTCAGAGTGTGATGGTGGAGACACTGTTACAGATATTGTTCAGTGTGTGATGGTGGAGACACTGTCACAGATATTGTTCAGTGTCTGATGGTGGAGACACTATTACAGATATTTTTTGGTGTGTGATGGGGGAAACATTGTTACAGATGTTGTTCTGAGTGTGATGGTGGAGACACTGTTACAGAAATTGTTCAGTGTGTGATGGTGGAGACAATATTGCAGATATTTTTCGGTGTGTGTGATGGGGAAACACTGTTACAGATATTGTACAGTGAGTGATTTGGGAAACACTGTTACAGATATTGTTCAGTGTGTGATGGTGGAGACAATATTGAAGATATTTTTCGGTGTGTGATGGGGAAACACTGTTACAGATATTGTTCAGTGTGTGATGGTGGAAAACTGTCACAGATAATGTTCAGTGCGTTATGGTGCAGACACCATCACAGATATTGTTTCGTGTGTCGTGGTGGAAACACAGTTATGGATATTGTTCAGTGTGTGATAGTGGAAACACTATTATAGATATTGATCAGTGTGTAATGGTGGAGACACAGTTACATATATTGCTCAGTGTGTGATGGTGGAGACACTGTCACGGATATTGCTGAGTGTGTGATGGTGGAGACACCGTCACAGATGTTTTTTCATGTGTGGTGGTGGAAACACCGTCACAGATATTGTTCAGTGTGATGGTGGAGACACAGTTAGAGATATTGTTCAGTGTGTGATGCTGGAGAAACTGTCACAGATATTGTTCAGTGTGTGATGGTGGAGACACTGTTACAGATATTGTTCAGTGTGTGATGGTGGAGACACTGTCACAGATATTTTTCAGTGTGTGATGGTGAGACACTGTCACAGATATTGTTCAGTGTGTGATGGTGGAAACACTGTTAGAGATATTGTTCAGTGTGTGATGGTGGAGACACAATTATAGATATTTTTCAGTGTGTGATGGTGGAGACACTGTCACATATATTGTTCAGTGTGTGATGGTGGAGACACTGTCACAGATATTGCTGAGTGTGTGATGGTGGAGACACCGTCACAGATGTTTTTTCATGTGTGGTGGTGGAAACACCGTCACAGATATTGTTCAGTGTGATGGTGGAGACACTGTCACAGATATTGTTCAGTGTGTGATAGTGGAAACACTGTTACAGATATTGTTCAGAGCGTGATGGTGGACACACTGTTACAGATATTGTTCAGTGTGTGATGGTGGAAACACTGTTATAGATATTGACCAGTGTGAGATGGTGGAGACACAGTTACATATATTCTTCAGTGTGTGATGGTGGAGACACTGTCACAGATATTGTTCAGTGTGTGATAGTGGAAACACTGTTACAGATATTGTTCAGAGCGTGATGGTGGACACACTGTTACAGATATTGTTCAGTGTGTGATGGTGGAGACACTGTTACAGATATTGTTCAGAGTGTGATGGTGGAGACACTGTTACAGATATTGTTCAGTGTGTGATGGTGGAGACACTGTCACAGATATTGTTCAGTGTCTGATGGTGGAGACACTATTACAGATATTTTTTGGTGTGTGATGGGGGAAACATTGTTACAGATGTTGTTCTGAGTGTGATGGTGGAGACACTGTTACAGAAATTGTTCAGTGTGTGATGGTGGAGACAATATTGCAGATATTTTTCGGTGTGTGTGATGGGGAAACACTGTTACAGATATTGTACAGTGAGTGATTTGGGAAACACTGTTACAGATATTGTTCAGTGTGTGATGGTGGAGACAATATTGAAGATATTTTTCGGTGTGTGATGGGGAAACACTGTTACAGATATTGTTCAGTGTGTGATGGTGGAAAACTGTCACAGATAATGTTCAGTGCGTTATGGTGCAGACACCATCACAGATATTGTTTCGTGTGTCGTGGTGGAAACACAGTTATGGATATTGTTCAGTGTGTGATAGTGGAAACACTATTATAGATATTGATCAGTGTGTAATGGTGGAGACACAGTTACATATATTGCTCAGTGTGTGATGGTGGAGACACTGTCACGGATATTGCTGAGTGTGTGATGGTGGAGACACCGTCACAGATGTTTTTTCATGTGTGGTGGTGGAAACACCGTCACAGATATTGTTCAGTGTGATGGTGGAGACACAGTTAGAGATATTGTTCAGTGTGTGATGCTGGAGAAACTGTCACAGATATTGTTCAGTGTGTGATGGTGGAGACACTGTTACAGATATTGTTCAGTGTGTGATGGTGGAGACACTGTCACAGATATTTTTCAGTGTGTGATGGTGAGACACTGTCACAGATATTGTTCAGTGTGTGATGGTGGAAACACTGTTAGAGATATTGTTCAGTGTGTGATGGTGGAGACACAATTATAGATATTTTTCAGTGTGTGATGGTGGAGACACTGTCACATATATTGTTCAGTGTGTGATGGTGGAGACACTGTCACAGATATTGCTGAGTGTGTGATGGTGGAGACACCGTCACAGATGTTTTTTCATGTGTGGTGGTGGAAACACCGTCACAGATATTGTTCAGTGTGATGGTGGAGACACTGTCACAGATATTGTTCAGTGTGTGATAGTGGAAACACTGTTACAGATATTGTTCAGAGCGTGATGGTGGACACACTGTTACAGATATTGTTCAGTGTGTGATGGTGGAGACACTGTCACAGATATTGTTCAGTGTGTGATGGTGGAAACACTGTTAGAGATATTGTTCAGTGTGTGACGGTGGAGACACAGTTATAGATATTTTTCAGTGTGTGATGGCGGAGACACTGTCACAGATATTGTTCAGTGTGTGATGTTGGAGACACTGTTACAGATATTGTTCAGTGTGTGATGCTGGAGACACTGTCACAGATATTGTTCAGTGTGTGATGGTGGAGACACTGTCACAGATATTGCTGAGTGTGTGATGGTGGAGACACCGTCACAGATGTTTTTTCATGTGTGGTGGTGGAAACACCGTCACAGATATTGTTCAGTGTGTAATGGTGGAGACACTGTCACAGATATTGTTCAGTGTGATGGTGGAGACACTGTCACAGATATTGTTCAGTGTGTGATAGTGGAAACACTGTTACAGATATTGTTCAGAGCGTGATGGTGGACACACTGTTACAGATATTGTTCAGTGTGTGATGGTGGAGACACTGTCACAGATATTTTTCAGTGTGTGATGGTGAGACACTGTCACAGATATTGTTCAGTGTGTGATGGTGGAAACACTGTTAGAGATATTGTTCAGTGTGTGACGGTGGAGACACAGTTATAGATATTTTTCAGTGTGTGATGGCGGAGACACTGTCACAGATATTGTTCAGTGTGTGATGGTGGAGACACTGTTACAGATATTGTTCAGTGTGTGATGGTGGAGACACTGTCACAGATATTGTTCAGTGTGTGATGCTGGAGACACTGTTACAGATATTGTTCAGTGTGCGATGCTGGAGACACTGTCACAGATATTGTTCAGTGTGTGATGGTGGAGACACTGTCACAGATATTGTTCAGTGTGTGATGGTGGAGACACTGTCACAGATATTTTTCAGTGTGTGATGGTGGAGACACTGTTATAGATATTGTTCAGAGTGTGATGGTGGAGACACTGTTACAGATATTGTTCAGAGTGTGATGGTGGAGACAATGTTATAGATATTGTTCAGTGTGTGATGGTGGAGACACTGTCACAGATATTGTTCAGTGTCTGATGGTGGAGACACTATTACAGATTTTTTTGGTGTGTGATGGGGGAAACATTGTTACAGATGTTGTTCTGAGTGTGATGGTGGAGACACTGTTACAGAAATTGTTCAGTGTGTGATGGTGGAGACAATATTGCAGATATTTTTCGGTGTGTGTGATGGGGAAACACTGTTACAGATATTGTACAGTGTGTGATTTGGGAAACACTGTTACAGATAATGTTCAGTGCGTGATGGTGCAGACACCGTCACAGATATTGTTTCGTGTGTCGTGGTGGAAACACGGTTATGGATATTGTTCAGTGTGTGATAGTGGAAACACTATTATAGAAATTGATCAGTGTGTAATGGTGGAGACACAGTTACATATATTGTTCAGTGTGTGATGGTGGAGACAATGTTATAGATATTGTTCAGTGTGTGATGGTGGAGACACTGTCACAGATATTGTTCAGTGTCTGATGGTGGAGACACTATTACAGATATTTTTTGGTGTGTGATGGGGGTAACATTGTTGCAGATGTTGTTCTGAGTGTGATGGTGGAGACACTGTTACAGAAATTGTTCAGTGTGTGATGGTGTAGACAATATTGCAGATATTTTTCGGTGTGTGTGATGGGGAAACACTGTTACAGATATTGTACAGTGTGTGATTTGGGAAACACTGTTACAGATAATGTTCAGTGCGTGATGGTGCAGACACCGTCACAGATATTGTTTCGTGTGTCGTGGTGGAAACACGGTTATGGATATTGTTCAGTGTGTGATAGTGGAAACACTATTATAGAAATTGATCAGTGTGTAATGGTGGAGACACAGTTACGTATATTGTTCAGTGTGTGATGGTGGAGACACTGTTACAGATATTGTTCCCTGTGTGATGGTGGAGACACTGTTACAGATATTGTTCCATGTGTGGTGGTGGAGTCACCATTACGGATATTGTTCAGTGTGTGATGGTTGAGACACTGTCAGAGATATTGTTCAGTGTGTGATGGTGGAGACACTGTCACAGATATTGTTCAGTGTGTGATGGTGGAGACAATGTCACAGATATTGTTCAGTTTGTGATGGTGGAGAAACTGTCACAGATAATCTTCAGGGTGTGATGGTGCAGACACTGTTACAGATATTGTTTCCTGTGTGATGGAGGAGACGCTGTTACAGATATTATTTCGTGTGTGTGGGTGGAGACACTGTTACAGATACTGTTCAGTGTGTGATCGAGGAGACACCGTTAGAGATATTGTTCAGTGTGTGATGGTGGAGACACTGTTACAGATATTGTTCAGAGTGTGATGGTGGAAACACTGTTACAGATATTGTTCAGTGTGTGATGGTGGAGACACTATTACAGATATTTTTCAGTTTGTGTTGGGGGAAACACTGTAACAGATATTGTACAGTGTGTGATTTGGGAAACACTGTTACAGATTTTGTTCAGTGGTGATGGTGGAAAACTGTCACAGATAATGTTCAGTGCGTGATGGTGGAGACACTGTCACAGAAATTGTTCCGTGTGTGATGGTGGAGGCCCTGTTACAGATACTGTTCAGTGTGTGATTGTGGAGACACTGTTACAGATATTGTACAATGTGTGATGATGGAAACACCATTATAGATATTGTTTCGTGTATGATGGTGGAAACACCGTTACAGATACTGTTCCGTGTGTGATGGTGAAGACACAGTTACAGATATTGTTCAGTGTGTGATGGTGTAGACACTCTCACAGATAATGTTCAGTGTGTGCTGGCATGAAAACCATCACCGATGTCCCTTCATGACAGAGATGTGGAGGAATTTCTTTGGCCGGATTTTAGCAGAATTTATTCCCACTGATGGCTGTGGAGGCCTTGTTCTTGGGTGGAGTTTTATAGGTTCGTGTTATGTCAGGGTGTTGAATGTTACCTTGTGATGGCAGGATGGTGAGTTTAGGAGGGATAATACATCACAACTGACGTATTGACGAAGCAGACTCGAAGGTTCGAATTAATTGAATCGAATTGGCTTTAAATCTTACCTCCTTCATATAAATGGGGAGTAAAAATCTTTATGTTATGTCTCTGTCTATATGTGTAACGTGCAATTTATAGTAATTTATAATAAATAGTAAGTACAACAGGATAGTTAATATAACATAGAAATACAATTGCATTCGTGTGATGGCCTGGTGGAAGAAGCTGTCCCGGAGCCTGTTGGTCCTGGCTTTTATGCTGCAGTACTGTTTCCCAGATGGTAGCAGCTGGAATAGTTTGTGGTTGTGGTGCCTCAGGTCCCCAATGGTCCTTCTGGCCTTTTTTACACAGCTGTCTTTGTGAATGTCCTGAATAGTGGGAAATTTACATCTACAGATGTGCTGGGCTGTCCACACCACTCTCTGCAGAGTCCTGCGATTGAGGGAAGTACAGTTCCCATACCAGGCAGTGATACAGCCAGTCAGGATGCTCTCAATTGTGCCCCTGTAGAAAGTCCTTTGGATTTTGGGGCCCATACCAAACTTCTTTAATCATCCGAGTTGAAAGAAGTGCTGTTGTGTCTTTTTCACCACACAGCCCGTACGTACAGAGAATGTGAGATCCTCAGTGACGTGTATGCCAAGGAAGTTAAAACTGTTTACCCTCTCAACCCCAGATCTGTTGATGTCTATAGGGGTTAGCCTGTCTCCATTCCTTCCGTAGTCCACAACCAGCTCCTTTGTTTTTGCGACAATGAGGGAGAGGTTGTTCTCTTGATACCACTGTGTCAGGGTGATGACTTCTTCTCTGCAATATGTCTCATTATTATCTGAGATTAGGCCAATCAGTGTAGTGTCATCGGCAAATTGAATTTGCATATTGGAGCTGTGGGTGGCGACACAGTCATGGGTATACAGAGAGTAAAGAAGCGGGCTTAGTACACAGCCCTGAGGGGCACCAGTGATGAGGGTCAGTGGGGCAGAGGTGAGGGAGCCCATTCTTACTACCTGCCAGCAATCTGACAGGAAGTCCAGGTAGGGTAAAGGCTGAAGTCTCTGAGCTTCCTGTTGAGCCTGGGGGGAATTATGGTGTTGAATGCTGAAATATAGTCCAAGATCAGCACCCTAATTCTGCTCATGTCTTATGGTTATATGTTCTTATGGAATAACTGACAGAGGAATGCTGGAAGCAAAATGCTGCAGTCACTGGAAATCTGAAATAAAACAGAATGCTTGTTATACTCTCTCCATAGGGTTGAATCTTAAAATGATCTCTGAATATCTGAGCAAACCATTCAGTTGTCACCATCTTGTTAAGAGCAGTATGGAAAGAGTGATAAGCACGGACTTTAAAATAAATCATAAAAACCTATAGGGTCACCAGCATCTGTGCAGAGAGAAGTAGTTAACGTGTGAAGCTGATGCTCTTTCATCTGTTCTGAGTATTTTCTGCATCTTCTGTTAAATAAAGGTAGGCTGCTGAAGGCTGTGATGAATTGCAATGATCACGTACCAGTGTAAACCGGTGCGGTGATAGCGTAGTGGTTAGTGTGATTACAGCTTGGGGTGTCAGAGTTCAAAGTTCAATCTCAATGCCATCTATAAGGAGTTTGTACATCCTACCCATGGAATGCCTGGGTTTTGTCCTGGTCCTCCGGTTTCTTCTCACAGTGCAAAGACATACCAGCTAGGTTCATTGGTCATGGCAAATCATCCTGCCAACAGGTTTGGGTTAATTCAGGGTTGTTGGGAGTTGCTGGGCAGTGTAGTTTGAAGGGCAAGCTGGACCTATTTCACACCCTACCTCTACATAAATATAACTACTGTGGCAACACAGGCAGTGATCTTTGGAAGGAGATTGCAATCAGCTCAAAAGCTTCATCCAGCATTTAAAATTACTCTGATTATCTGGTGCACTGTGTTTTGATTGCTTTGATGTGCATGAATGTGTGTGAGAGAGAAATCCAAGCACGGACAACTAACTGACAAAATATTGGTAGAAAGGGGAAGACAAAACACAAAATAAAATAGCATGATCACTGGAAAAGCAAAGAATAAATCAATGTTTATTAGTGTAACTAAAACCATAAGACCATAAACACATGGGAGCAGAATTAGGCCATTTGGCCCATTGAGTCATGAGAATAGATTGAGTGAACTCGGCCTTTTCTCCTTGGAGCGACGAAGGATGAGAGGTGACCTGATAGCGGTGTACAAGATAATGAGAAGCACTGATCATGTGGATAGTCGGAGGCTTTTTCCCAGGGTTCAAATGGCTAGCACGAGAGGGCACAGTTTTAAGGTGTTGGAAGTAGGTACAGAGGAGATGTCAGGAGTAAGTTTTTTACGCAGAGAGTACTGAGTGTGTGGAATGGGCTGCCGGCAACGGTGGTGGAGGTGGATACGACAGGATCTTTTAAGAGACTCCTGGATAGGTACATGGAGCTTAGAAAACTAAAGGGCTATGGGTAACATTATGTAATTTCTAAGGTAGGGTCATGTTCGGCACAGCATTGTGGGCCGAAGGGCCTGTATTGTGCTGTAGGTTTTCTATGTTTCTATGAGTCTGCTCTGGCATTTAATCATGGCTGATCCTTTTTTTTTGCTCTTCTCAACTCCATTTCCCGGTCTTCTCCCCGTAACCTTTGATGCCATGTCCGATCAAGAACCTATCAATCTCTGCCTTAAATACACCCAATGACCTGGCCTCCACAGCTGCACGTGGCAACAAACTCCACAAATTCATCACCCTCTGGCTGAAGAAATTTCTTCGCATCTCTGTTTTGAGTGGATGCCCCCTATCCTATATAAGGAATCAATCACTTACACTGTATGGTACCATGCACAAACCTGTTTTGATGGATACAGACATGAGAAGCATGGAGGAACATCTGGAGAAACTTCTGAAATGCCTGCTTCCCTGCCGTTGCTACCGTGTGATCGAGAATCTCCGGAGGTCAAGGCTCCAAATCCTCAGCTTTGCCTATTGCCTGTTGCAGCGGCCGGGGTCAAAGCACTCGGCAGAGATGGTGCTCGGTGCTCGGTGTCGGAGGGCTGGCCGGAGACTCGGAGCTTTCTGACGGACTCAAGAGTCGGCTGTGTTCAGGTGCTTCCAGGGTGCTGCACTGGCAAGTTTGCAGCGCTGGAGGTTCATGGCAGGGAGAGAGTTTCTCTTCCTTCTACCATCTGCGTGAGATGATGGGACTTTCGAGAGACTTTGAGACTTTTTTTTTTACCATGCCCATGGTCTGTTCTTTATCAAATTACGGTATTGCTTTGCACTGTTGTAACTATATGTTATAATTATGTGGTTTTTGTCAGTTTTTTCAGTCTTGGTTTGTCTTGTGTTTCTGTGATATCATTCTGGAGGAACATTGTATCATTTCTTAATGCATGCATTACTCAATGACAATAAAAGAGGACTGTGTGTCCTCATAATCTAATCTATGAAGATGTCATTCTGAAAGGAGATGACCAGGAGTGGTCAGCATGGGCTAAGACATTTTACATCATCTGTGAGCTCCTGCACTGGATCCCAGGCCACAGAAAGGAAGGATATCATTTTAAAATACTTCTCAAACTGGACTAACAATCAAAGACTCTATCAATTCAATCACATAATGGCAAGTTGTCAGAACAAATTCAATTAGCTTGGTAAATTGTGAGTTAGCACTTGGCATGAAACAACCGGCCTCTAGGGAATGAGATGTGTCCTCCTTTGTGTAGTGGTTGCCTTATGTCCTTGGGAGCAGGCAGTCATGAGTAAGAGCTCGTGCATTACCCAGCACCAGAATAACAAATCATTTGCATTTTACGTGATGTTTAAAAAGTGGAAGCAGTTTGTGATGGTATTAGAATATAGTAATTTGACCTTTTATTCCAATTTGGAGAAGTAAGTAGCATAAGAAATAGGTCCAGGCATTTCCCCATTCTAAGCTAACATGCACCCTGACATCCTAACACGCTGCCTCACTGCATTGTACAGAAACTGCACTGCAACAGGCAGAAGGGCTCGACAATGCGTAGTCAAAACTGCCAAATGTGTCACCAGCACCAGGACATACGTACAGAAAGGTGCCGGAAACGGCCAGTAACATCATGACGAATCCCACCCACCCAGCCCATGGACTGTTTGTCCCAGTCCCATCAGAGAGGAGGCAACATAGCATCCACACCAGGATACCCTGAATCAGAAACAGTTACTTCCCCAAAGATGCCTGGCTGATCAACACACTATCACTACATACTCATCATCTAGTCTCACTTTATATAACAGTGACATCATGTTTCATAGGATTACTTTTATATTTATATGTATTTTTAAAATTGTGTTCTTTACCTTCTATGTTTGTTTGTGCTGCTTCTGATCAAGAGCAATAGCCATTTTATTTTCCTTTGCACTCGTGTACGAAAGAATAACAATAAACAATCTAGAATCTCGAACCTTGGAATCACTGACTTCTTTTAAAATCCTGATACTTGCTGGGAAGACATAACCATCTTTAGGAAGGGAAGAATACACATGAAGCATTATATGGAAATATTAACATGGATTTTTTGAGAGATTGTACAACTCTGAGATTCTGCTCCTCTGTAAGAAAATAAGTCAGAAAGGCAGAGACAAGGCGGGGCTAATTGGAAATGAAAAGTCAAGAATAATAATAATCATTCACTCTTGGTATGAAGTAATATCTTTATTTTAACATCATTCCAACTACACAGAAGCTAAAAATTGCATCGCTTACAGTATATTTAACATGATTTAGTTTAACTAATATACCTAAAAGATGAAAATTTGCTTGAATTAATGACACAATATCTCTCCTGAAATGATCAAAAACAGTTGCACATTTAGATTTGTTTTTAAACTACATACTTATTTCCAGATACAGCACAGTAACTGTGATTTAAAAAAAAATAAAAGATTTACAGTTTTACCCAATAACAAGAGGAAATTGTAATAAACATTTAGTCAAATGACCATTTAGAGGGCCAATGGTTCCTGATGCTGGAGTTAGAGATTGTTTGATATTATAAATGTGTGAATGTTTTCACATGAACAGAATTGATTGATTTTGATCAGTTACTGATCTGAATATTTACAGTCAACTCTATGCTACAAAAAGGGGCTGACCCAATCAGAAAACCTCATTCTGCCTGGTTAGTGGGGATCTAAACAGGAGTGAGTTTTGTGAAACATCTGGTACTTAAAAAAAAACTCCTGGATCGTATGCTGCCACTCCTTATCACTTGAGAAGCAATATTTCACTTGGACAGAGTTGCTTGGCCTATTCACCTCTTTCTTCCCACTCCTTTGAACCTTGCAGTTGCGCCTTACAATGTGGGATTGACACCAGAGGCTACACTGTTCTTTCATTCAGGGTGAGTAACATAGGTTCAGATATTGTGACTAACTATGACTCCTTGCATTACCAAAGTTTGAGTAGCTTCAGCTATGGGGCCACTAATCACACTTGTTCCTACTTGAGATTAGAGGACCAAGATGACTTGATTAAAATTCTTGATTCTGCTTCTACTTTGGCTGAAAGATCTAGGGATTTTACCTTCTTGCTACCCTAAAAGTACTCTTCACCTGCCTCCTTGCCATCTCTTTCATCTTCTTATTCTTGCTTCTGCCCCCTTCCTTTCTAGTCCTGACGAAGGGTCTTGACTGTTTAGTCGTTTCCATCGATGCTGCCTAACCTGTTGAGTTCCTGCAGCATTTTGTGTGTGTTACCCTAAAAGTGACCCGGCTGGTGGCGGAGTGGCATCAGTGCCGGACTTCAGGACGAAAGGTCCCGAGTTCGAATCCAGCCGGCTCCCCTGCACGCTTTCCATCCATGCTGGGTTAGGACCTGGTGATCTCTTTGGAAGCTCACCCGGCAGAAGGCAATGGCAAACCACTGCTGTAACTTGTCTCGTACGCGATTCCCCACTACTTCAGAGAGGCGTGGAGGGAAATCGTCCGCTAACCGGAGAAACTCCGGATGCGACGTACCTTTCCTTTCCTTTTACCCTAAAAGTACCTCTACTCTGAATGCATCGAACAGTGATATTTCTTGTAGTGTAATGGTGGCAAGAATCTTCTTTGTGTTTAGTTGTAGAATAGGAGAAAAAGCTCACAGTCTTATTGACAGTCAGTTTAAGTGTAGTAGTAATGGTTCACTCATAACTTGTCCTGAGGTCTCCAACTGATACCTCTGACTTCCGTAATGTGAGAGCAATGGAAATACTCAATAAGGGAATGTAAGTTAAAATATGTACCGTATGAAACTGCAATTTTGAATCTTTGTTTGACCCTAAGGCTTAAGACTTACTGTAGGAGCAGAATTCGGCCCATCGAGTCTGCTCTGCCATTCCATCTTGGTTTATTTATTATCCTATTTTCCTGCCTTCACCCGTAACCTTTGACACCCTTGCTACTTACGAACCTATCAATCTCCACTTTAAATATACGCAAGGACTTGACCTCCTTAGCCATCTGCAGCAACAAATTCCACAGATTCACCACCCTCTGGTGAAAGAAATTCCTCCTCATCTCTGTTCTAAGTGGGTGTCCTTCTATTTTGAGACTGTCCTAGGTTCCCCCACTATAGAAAACATTCTCTCCACATCCATTGTATCTTGGTCTTTCAATACTTCCTAGTTTTCAATGAGATCCCCCCCCCCCACCATTCTTCTAAACTCCAGCGAGTATAGGCCCAGCGCCGTCAAATACTCCTCATAGGTTAACCCTTTCATTGATTGAATTACGAATACATTTTCTAGGCATGTTAGTAAAAATTGTTACAGTCTCCAGTTCTGGTGCAAAATAACAATACAAAGAACCCAAAAGACAAAGGGATAACATATAGCCTACAATTGTTATTACTCTTGAAGCAGAATTGCTGTCAAGTCTTGATTCATTGTATAGTACTGCTTAAACAGTAACTTTGCGTACTGGGCTATTGTACTCACCCAGATTATAATACTTCCTGGAGTGGAATATGCTACTTAGTTGAAGCATGAAGTTTAAAATAATAGATTAATAGTTTTGCATTAGCTGATGACAAGCTTATCTTAAGCATTTCTTAATACAATGGATTCTGGTTAATTGGGCCATCGGTTAATTGGGGCAGCCACTTATTTGGGACAACTCTTAAAGAACGAAAACTAATCAAGAAAATTGCCAGGATTCTCTTCATTTATTTAGGACACTGTGCTGCTTAATTGGGACATGAGACTGATGCTGCATAGGATCTAACTAGCGTTAATGCATTTGTGTGGCTATTACACACAACAGTGTGCTTAGTGTAAACAGTTTTTAATTAGCTTTAGTTTTGTGTGTCCATGTTCAAAAAGCAGTGATTTTGGTCACTGATAGTTGGCAAGAAATAAGCAGTAGACAATTCAAAACTATTTTGCTCACTGCAACTTTCAAGCATTCAGGCTTAGCGATGTTAGAAAAGGCCAGGAGTGAAAATGAAATGATTGCACTACTTCAGCAAGTTAGGAACTACGAAGAATTTAAAGGTATCAACAATCATCTTGAATGTTACAATTAAAATGAAGATTTGGAGGATGCAATAATTGACAGCATTGTATGAAGACAGTCAATTATCAGCCTGTGATGATTTTGTTCCTTGCGACCACTGAATGAATTCTTCCGTCAATAACTGTTGGGAATTAATGCACAGTTTTATAGCACTGAGGTACTATAAGTAGTGTTCTAATTTGTTCTGTATTTCATTTAAATGCATGTTACTCAATTTGTCTTTTTTATACCTTTTTAACTATTTCCATGAAACTTTGGCTAATTAGGGCAGCTACTTAATTGGGCCAAAATGACAAGAATCCACTGTATTTCCTCTTCTTTGCTCATTGCATCTTTATTCAAAGCTATTGCTCACATGTACAATTGACACAGGAGAATGAAGTGAGAAGCTGGAAGATGATAGGTGGAAGATACCTATCATCTGCCAGCTTATACTTCTTCCACCTTCTTATTCTGGCTTCTTCCCTGTTTCTTTTCAGTCCTGATGAAGGGTCTTGGCTGAAATGTTGACTTTTGTTCTCTTCCTGACTTGCTGGATTCCTCCAGCGTGTTGTGCACCTGAATTAGCTTGTGGCAGTGCCAGGAAGTAGCTGGGCTGGAAGGGAATGATCTTGTTGAGAGAGTGCCCTTCACTCCTGAATGAAATTCGAAGAGTAAAGTTATTAAGTAACCTGAACACACTTCCACCACTGGCATATATGTTGGGCATCCAAAGCTCAGAGGTGAGTATGTTTATTTTACAGGCTAGGCTTCAACTACTTATTTAGAGGTATAGCAAGGCACAGGCTTTTCTGGCTCAATGAGCTGCACTACCCAGTAACCAAACTATTTAACATGAGCCTAATTGCAGGACAATTTACAATAGCCAATTAACCTACTTATCAGTACCTTTTGGTACATGGCAGGAAACTGGAGCACCTGGAGGGAACCCATAATTTCACAGAGAAGATGCACCGTACGCCTTCTTAACTGTGGTTAAGAAACTGTATGATATATTGGCCTTCATCAATTGTGGAATTGAATTTAGGAGCCGAGAGGTAATGTTGCAGCTATATTGGAACCTGGTCAGAACCCAATTGGAGTACTGTGCTCAGTTCTGGTCGCCTCACTACAGGAAGAATGTGGAAGCCATAGAAAGGGTGCAGAGGAGATTAACAAAGATGTTGCCTAGATTGGGGAGCATACCTTATGAGAATAGGTTGAGTGAACTCGGCCTTTTCTCCTTGGAGCAACGGAGGATGAGAGGTGACCTGATCGAGGTGTATAAGATGATGAGAGGCATAGATCGTGTGGATAGTCAGAGGCTTTTTCCCAGGGCTGAAATGGTTGCCACAAGAGGACACAGTTTTAAGGTGCTGGGGAGTAGGTACAGAGGAGATGTCAGGGGTAAGTTTTTTACTCAGAGAATGGTGAGTATGTGGAATGGGCTGCCGGCAATGGTGGTGGAGGCGGATACAGTAGGGTCTTTTAAGAGACTTTTAGATAGGTACATGGAGCCTAGTAAAACAGAGGACTATGGGTAAGCCTAGTAATTCCTAAGGTAGGGACATGTTACCATGTCCCTACCTTAGGGACGAAGGGCCTGTATTGCGCTGTAGGTTTTCTATGTTTCTAAACACTTTACAGATGGCAATGGAAATTAACCCCTATCTGTAATAGTGTTGCCCTAACTGCTATGTTACCATGGTGCCTGCTAACTGAATTCTACTTCAGAAGAACCTTTTACCTATCAACTGATTTGCACTTCAAATTTGTCACGTATACTGTTACCTGCACAACATGAGTAACTGCTTATTGTCATATTTAACTATGATCCTAGTTAAGGGACATTTAAGGTCTGTAATCTGACCTCTACATCGCTTTCAATGTCATCTTATTTAGGTAAATGTAGTTAAGTGTTTGCGCAGAACCTTTTCCCAACTGTTAGACGTTTATGTTGTACCTTTATACATAATTTACAAAGAAGTGCTGATTTCTTTAGAACACTGAAACAGATAAACATATAGTTGTCTTTTATGGGAAAGTTATTGTTGAGATCAAATTCCACTTAAAATTAGGATGTTCTCTTCTGAAAAACCAGATTCATCATATGAGGTTTCCATGGAACCATTGTGGCATTGCTATTAGAGTGCAAACCCTTTATTGGGAATCTTTATTCCAATTCATTAGTTTGTACTCTAATGCCAATACAAACCTTCATCTGAAGAGCCTGTCCATATTCATGCTGCCTTTTGGAATTCATGTCTATGTTTGAGTTGGGACCTGATGTTGTCATTATTACTATTTCATCAGATGGTGTCTCTCACTCTTAATGTTGATAATTGTCAAGGGCACAAAATTACCATGACAGTACAGTGTAATGGTCCAAGCAACTTGAAACTCTGGTCTCAGAAGCCTCAAAATACTGAGGTCTCATGTGCAGTAGAGTTTTTCATTGCAACACACATACAAAATGCTGGAGAAGCTCAGCAGGTCAGGCAGCATCTGTGGAAATTAATAAGCGCTGATGTTTCCGGCCGACACCCTTCATCAGGACTGGAAAGGAAGGCGGAAGAGTTTTCCATTCCTGTGTTTAGTAACGGATACACAGACAACCAGGTTCAGTCTAAAGCCGAGGACTCAATCCCAGTTTAAGCCACTTTGGAACAGAGTACATGACGGAAATAATCTCACATGGGCTTTGTAAACAAGTGATGTCTACCCACTCTCACTGCTGGTGAGTTGTACAGTGTAGGTGTGGTAGGGTTACCAGCTAATGGAAGAGAATGACCATCACTAGTCTGACCTTATGTAACTTTTAAAAATACTGTATAATTACCAAATGCAAGTTCTTTCTGAACAAGGATAATAATAGTTAAATAAAAGGCCTTCACACACAGTGATGTCACTCATCTGCAACAAGGGATTATTAAGATTCATCAGTGGCTGAAAACTAACATTTTAGATGAACTGAAGCATTCAGGATCCATCAGTCTATTTAAAAACTTTATACTAACTTTACAAGTGTCTTTAGCTCATTTTTAAATACTGGCCAGCAAAGTTAGTGAAAATGATTGGTGATGTCTGTCTTGCAGTTATGAAAGTATAAATTTGTTTTCACTGACATTTTTCTCGGGTAAGGATGTGTAAAATAGGAGCAACACACACAGATGGCTGGAGGAAATCGGCATCCAGCAGCATCTATGGAAAATGAATAAACAGTCGAAGTTTCAGGCTGAGACGCTTCAGCAGGACTGGAAAGTGGAGAAGGGGGTGATGGGTGAAGCCAGGTGGGTGGGAAAGCTAAAGGGCTGGAGAAGAAGACTTCTGAGAAGGTGAGGCCAATGGACCATGGGAGAACGGGTAGAAGGAAGGGCTCCAGGGGGAGGTAATAGGCAGGTGAGAAGAAGAGGTAAGATGCCAAAGTGGGGGTGCTGCCTGAACTACTGATTTCTTCCTGTATTTTGTGTGTTGTTTGGGATTTCCAGCATCTGCAGAATCTCTTGTGTTTGTATAAAATAGGGTTGGTTGCTAACTTTTGTAAATAATGCATGCATATTATTCAGAGGGGCTTGCTATGTAGGCTGAGGTTATTACAACTTTGCTAGTGCAACGATTTAAGATTATGTGTGCTTTCACTGCAAAATTATGCACTCTTCCAAAAATGTGATCGTCAAACAGTGGCAAGACCTGGTTGCTGAGTCTCAAACCTGGAGAGTTTAATCATGGGCTTACAAACCATTCTGAAGATAGCATTTCTACTCCACTCTCACAAGATCAGTATATGAATATCTTCGAAAAAGACCTGCGACCTAATTATAAACCTATTCCAGGGCAGAATACGAAAATCATTAAAGATCCAGTTGAAGACCATTAGATTATCATCATTTCTAGGACAGTTCTAAGATCCAGTTGAAGACCATTAGGTTATCATCATTTCTAGGACAGTTCTAAGGAAGTTGTTTAAAGTAGGCCATGGATTAAATTAATTCTGCCTTCCCAACTTGCTCCCTTTTATGATTTATAGTTAATCAATCAGTTCTGTGTCAGATATCTTCCTCAAAATGGATGTAACTTGTGGTGGCAATTAACCAGAGTGGGATTGAGACTTCCTGTTTAAGTACAGAGATATATCTTCCTAATTTGTGATACAAACTGTCTGAATATTAAATTAAATGAATGCTCAGTTTCTGTCTATGGAAATGTAAAGTAGCACAAGTTAGTTTGGCTTGCCCAGCCTGTCTCAACCAATCTCCATCCGCCTTGGGTATTTTTATATTGGAAAGGAGGTCCATCTTAAAGAAAAAGACACCTTGTTAAAGCTCCTGTAAAATAATAGCTATTTCCAGTTTAGTATTCAACATTTTGACTGTATACAGAAACACGGGGTGGGCAATGGGATTTTGTCTCTAGTTGCTTTGATTAAATGCACGAGCAAGAGGTGGCTGATATCTGTGCTTACCATCCATGCCTTTGTACCAGATGAGTGCAAGTGACTGAGTACAACTCTCAGCAGATACCCTTAACTTGATTAACTTAACCACATTTGTATTCAATAAACATGAAAAAAACAATCATATGTGAAGCCTCAGATTCCTAAAGCTTCCAAACTACATTACAAATGCCTGTTCATTAAAAAAAAACTGACCTCTTAGCTATATTTACGATTATATCAGAACTGGAACTCAATCAGTTTCCATCATCACTGTGATTATCCCTCCCAGTTATGTTTGTTCTGGGTTTTAGAAGCAAGTTCTCAATCTTAACTGAGTAAATAAGACCCTCAGCTGCTGTCCCCAACAACCTTTCCATATTTGGATGGGTGAGCCATTAGCATAAACATCAAGAACTTAAGTAGAAGTTACTAGGCATACAATATCACTAATTGTCTTCTCCTTGTTTATGCAACAGCCAAAGTATTGTTTCATGCTTCTTATTAGACACCTTGACAATCTGCTGCCAAGCAAGATATTTGGAAATGTGGCCGTCCACAAGCTCTGGCTGGGCCCACCTATCTTCCCTGCTCAGTCAGACCCCATGAGAGGATTCTCCACTGCACCCAACTTGGACCTCCTCTCTGCTCCTTTGCTTTCGAGTTCTTGGAAATCACCAATGGCCCAATGATTGGGGGCACGTTGGGCTGGGGGTCAATTGTAACCTGAAGATACTTAATAAGTTCAAGTTCATTTGCTTTCAGTTCCTCAGGGACTTGACATTCGGCGTGAAGAGAATGAATGAGAGATTCAGTCCACATCAAACAGCAACGTTGAGTGAAGGAAGCAGAACTTGCCATCCATCTGTGCAGAATGCACTCTTTTGCCTTAATAAAATTTACTTTACTTTGAACAGATCGATTACAAACACAATTTAAATCAACAAATACCAGCGCACTCCCACTGCTCTCTCATGACCTTCAGAATCCCATCCTTTAGGTTGAAAAATTTTATAACTCCAAACACCGAGGCCCAAACGTGTGTCTATTACCCTTTCTCCATCACAGCAAGTGTCTGACCCATGCGTCGAGGAGCAACATTTCCTCAATATTATTACAGTGGCTGCCATCAGCATCAGCTGTAGGCCTTGGGCTCGATGACAATGAATTACATTCTTTCAGCATTTCGACCGTAATTAAATTTCAGATCAACTAAAATTAGGCCTCGGATTGAAAATCTTGAGTTAGGGTCTTTAAAGGATGGGGATTAAGTACGAAAGAATGGAAGAGGTGCAATGAAAACAGAAAGCATCTTCTTCTGTTAGTCACATGCACACAACTTGGTGACCACATCACGCCATCATCCCTTATGCTTAGTACAAAATAAAGTACGATATTTGGAGTTCCAGCACTACAGAACCTAATCCAGACCAAATCAGTTCTTTTGAGTGATAGAATGAACAGTATTAATCCTGCTTTCAACAGCAATTTGGACCAGGAGCAGAGGGAATTTATAAAGCAGTGTTCTTCTATAAACTGAAATGTTTGCTCTGTCGTCCCCAATATGTAACAGGTGATCGATGGGGAAGCTTTCTGGCAGGTAGCAACGTCTTATGAAAATTCTTTATACATGTGTCGCTATGTTCTATCTTTACCCTGTATTTAGTAGAATTTACATTATATATTTCATCATTTTTTAAACTTTGTACAGAAAAATATCAAATCAGCTTTACAGTCTTGTAGTGAAAGTACAGAACGAAGTAAAGAATTAATTACCAACACTGTGCTGTACACGAAGGTTGTATGCACCTGATGCCTGCAAAGTCAATCCTGGTTGGTGAATACATACTGTTTGATCCAGGCTCCTCGCAGTGAAGTACGTCACTTGTTGTGCAGAGAATACTGGTGGAAGTATTTCTCCAGAGCAGCAATTTCCTTCTCTGTTCCGTGGAGCAGGGGACATGGCAGCCTTTGCAGATGTATTTTCCTGTTGTTGTTTTTCCCTTGTGGCATTATTTTTTTCAGTTAAAAAGGTCAGTATTGTTGTGTTGGTGTGGTGGTTAAAGGCGTTTTTAATCTCAGTGATGTTGGCAAGTTATGAGGTGTCTGCAGCACTGGGCTTCAATCTAAGGGTGAGAGAGAAAAAGATTAATTATGAAATTTCATACACCCCGCCACCCTCCAAACTCCAGCGTTAAATTTCATGTTTGGTTATACATGAACATAAAAAAAAACAAATGCAAAATACTAGAGGAACTCAACTGGTCAGGCAGTGTCTATGGAGAAGAATAAAGAGTCGGTGTTTCAGACCAAGATCCTTCATCAGGACTGGAAAGGAAGGGAGAAGAAACCACAATAAGAAGGTTGGGGGAAGAGGAAGGAGTGGCAGGTGAAATCAGCTGAGGTGGGGGGTAGGTAGGTGGGAGGTGGATGTGGTAAGAAGCCATGAGGTGATAGGTGGAAAAGGTAAAGGAATGGAAAAGAAGGAAAGGAGACAGGATTATGGTAGAAATGGTAAAGGGATGGAAAAGAAGGGATCTGATAGGAAAAGAGACAGGATTATGGTAGAAAAGGAAGGACCAGGGTGGCAAGTGAAGAGAAGAGGGGGGAACAAGAGGGGAACCAGAATGGGGAATAGGAAGCATAAAGCCCATCAAGACCACATTATCTATGATGCATCACTACTGTTCCTACAAACCATTTGGTTACAGAAAGCTATCTGGTTCATTCTTCAAATCTGTTAGAAATGTTGTGCTCCCACTTATGACAGTATTATATTTCCAAGAATCATTTAAGATCCCAAGATGTTTCTCCACCAGCTCTTATTTGAATTTGTTGTCTCAAATTTGGGGTGGACAAGTCTTTGTTTTGTAGAATAGGACATTGAGTCCCTTGTCCCACTTCTATTTTCACAGCTCCCCATGCCACCTCACAGATATTTGGTTTTCTGGAGTCAATGGAACCAAATAATGAGAGGACAGTAAAACAAATGTTTGTTCAATAACACTGAACAAAGATGTGAAACTACCTTGCTCTATCTAAATCCTACAGTGACCAAAGACATAC
This sequence comes from Mobula birostris, assembly GCF_030028105.1. Lineage (NCBI taxonomy): Eukaryota > Metazoa > Chordata > Chondrichthyes > Myliobatiformes > Myliobatidae > Mobula > Mobula birostris. Next base: position 75,081,726 of record NC_092385.1, on the reverse strand, counting down.
ATCCACCCCATCATGTCTAAACTCTGCACTGACCAAAGATGTGGACCTCCCTCACTCTGTCTGAACTCTGCAGTGACCAAAGACGTGCACCTATCTCACTGTGTCTGAACTCTGCACTGACCAAAGACGTACATCTACCTCATCGTGTCTAAAACCTGCACTGACCGAAGACCTGCATCTTTCTCACCGTGTCTAATTTCTGCAGTGACCAAGATGTGCATCTACCTCATCACGTCTAAAACCAGCACTGACCAAAGACCAGCATCTACGTCACTGTGCCTAAAACCTGCACTAGCAAGACACGCATGTACCTCATCGTTCTCAACCCTGCACTGATCAAAGACCTGCATCTTTCTCACCGTGTCTAATATCTGCAGTGACCAAGATGTGCATCTACCTCATCACGTCTAAAGCCTGCACTGACCAAGAACACGCATGTACCTCATCGTTCTAAACTCTGCACTGACCAAAGACCTGCATCTACCTCAGCGCGTCTAAACCCCGCACATGAAACAAAAGCTGGAATTCAATTTATCCAAGCTCATCACTGTCTTAAGTAAATAACACCTTAAGTTTCACCTTTGAATGCAGGAAAGACTCAAGGCATTTAATGTTTCATTATGTATCACTTCTTAAAATTTTGCGTTCAGCAATGAGCCAATAAGACCATAAGAGAAAGTAACAGAATTGGGTCATTTGGCCCATCAAGTCTGTGCCTCCCTTCCATCATGGAATTATTATGCCCCTCAACCCCATTCTCCTGTTTACTCCCCATAATCTTTGACACCGTAATCAGTCGCAAAACTATCAACCTCTGCTTTAAATATTCCTAATTGCTTGTCCTCTATAGCCATCTGTGACAATGAATTTCAGATTCACCACCCTCTGGTTACAAAAATATCCTCCATTCTAAAGGGATATCATTCTATTCAGAGGCTCTTCCTGTGTTCCTAGACTCTCCCAGGGCAGTTAATTCTTTGTGCGTATCATTTCCTATAGTTCAGTGATAAGTAATGAACCCTTTTGTACTCCCTACAACAACTGAGCATCTTTTATGGAATGTCTTTTCAATTGTACAGGCAAGTTAACTCTAGCTAGTTTACATCTCACAAACAGAATCACTGTTACTCTTGTGAAATAAGAGCAAGAATAGAAGTGGTGTGTTTGTAAGATATACACTAGCTGGGGTTAAGATAGCTTATATAGGGATTGATTGTATGTCCATAAACTGACGCTAGTCACAGGTGACTGACAGGAGATAATAAAGTAGTCTTGGCTGGGGGTGTGGTGAGGTGGCTGACTGGGTGAAGGTGTTGATCAGCTTTATTGTTTGGGGAAAGTAACAATTTTTGAGTCTGATGGTTCTGCTGTGGATGCTACATAGCCTCCTTCCTTATGGGAGTGGGACAAACAGTCCATTAACAGGGTGGGTGGGGTCCTTCATCATAATGCTGGCACTTTTCCGGCAATTTTCTGTATATATTAGTATACAGTATATATCCTCGATGGAAAGTGGTGGAATACTACAGATTATGGCTGTTATTATCAGATTGCTGCAGCAATGCTGAGATTTGAATCACTTCTATAATATCAGCATTGGAATTACTTGTACAGATATTGAAGGATAATTCACTTACAATGCATTCAAACTTACCTCACATCAGATCCTCTGAACAGCAGGAAAGAGAGTAGAAGAAAGATTTAATCAGGAAACAGAAATACGTGATGCATTGCTGTATTCATATTCAAGTCGTCAAGTTAAGTATATTGTCATTTAGATCATACAGTACACAGTAAAAACAAAACAAGGTTCCTCCAGGACCATGGTGCTACAGGAAACAACACAAAACTACACTAGACTATGTGAGACAGCACAAGGCTACACTAGACTACGTAAAACAACGTAAAAACTGCACTAGACTACAGATCTGCACAGGACTACATAAAGTGCACCAAACAGTGCAGGGCAGTACAATAATTAATAAACAAGGCAATAGGCACAGTAGAGGACAAATTACGATATAATAATAAATGATGTAGATGTCAGTCTAGTCTCTGGGTTTTGAGGAGTCTGATGGCTTGGGGAAAGAAACTGTTGCACAGTCTGGTCATGAGAGCCCGAATGCTTCGGTACCTTTTGCTGGATGGCAGGAGGGAGAAGAGTTTGTATGAGGGGTGCATGGGGTTCTTCATAATACTGTTAGCTTTGCGGGTGCATTGATTTATGAATAAATCAATGAATTTCAGGATTACAGAGGGCGTCTGTAATTCAACATAAACTGTGAAGGCATATTCATATTTTAATGCCTGCAGCAGATCATTTCAATGTATACAACAATAAGATATAAATTTAAATGTATCCAACAATAAGATATAAATAAGATATAAATGTAAATGTACACAATAAGATATAAATAAAATATAAATTTAAATGTATACAGTACAACAAAAAGACATCAGAGCAGAATTAGGCCATTTGGCCCATCGTCTCTTCTGCTATTCAATTATGGCTGATCCTTTCTTCCCCTCTTCAGCCCCACTCGCCAGCTTTCTCCCCGTAACCTTTGATGCCATGTCCAATCAAGAACCTATCTATCTCTGCCTTAAATACACCTAATGACCTGCCTCCAGCTCATATTTTTGAATGTTATCACGGTTTAGAAAATAGTCTGCGCATTTATTTCTTCTACTGAAGTGCATGACCATGCATTTTCCAACATTGTATTTAATTTGCCAAGTTCTTGCCCATCCTCCTAATCTGTCGAAGTCCTCCTGTAGCCTACTTGTTTCCTCAATACTACCTGGCTCTTCACCAATCTTCATATCATCTGCAGATCTGGCAACAAAGCCATCCATTCCATCATCTAAATCATTGATATACGACATAAAAAGAAGTGGTCCCAACACCGACCCCTGCAGTCACCACTAGTCACTGGCAGCCAAACAGGAAAGGATCCTTTTATTCCCACCCGGTGCCTCCTACCAATCAGCCAATGCTCTAACCATGCCAGTAACTTTCCTGTAATACCATGGGCTCTTAACTTGGTAAGCAGCCTCATGTGTGGCACCTTGTCAAAGGCCTTCTGAAAGTCCAAATATACATCCACTGCATACCCTTTATCTATCCTACTTGTAATCTCCTCAAATAATTCCAACAGATTCATCAGGTAAGAAACCATGCTGATTTTGTCCTATTTTGTCCTGTGCCACCAAGTACTCCATAACCTCATCCTTAACAATTGATTCCAACATCTTCCCAACCACAGGGTTCAGGCTAACTGGTCTATAATTTCCTTCCTGTTGCTTTCCTCCTTTCTTAAAGAGTGGAGTGATATTTACAATTTTCCAGTCCTCTGGCACCATGCCAGAGTCCAATGGTTTTTGAAAGATCATTTCTAATGCCACTACAATCTCTACCGTTACCTCTTTCAGAATCCTAGGTTCAGTTCACCTGGTCCGGGTGACATAGATCTTTCAGCTTTTTGAGCATCTTCTCTCTTGTAACAGTAACTGCACTTCTCTTCTCTCGCACCCTTCAACATCTGGCACACTGCTAGTGTCTTCTGCAGTGAAGACTAATGCAAAATACTAATCTAGTTTATCTGCCATGTCCTTGTCCCTTGTTACTATTTCTCCGGACTCATTTTCTAACGCTCTTATATTCACTCTCATCTCTCTTATTTTTTACATACTTGAAAAACTTTTATTATCCACTTTGATATTGTTTGCTAGCTTGCTCTCATATTTCATCTTTTCCCTCCTAATGATTTTTTGAGTTGCTCTCTGCAGGTTTTCAAAAGCTTCCCAATCCTCTATCTTCCCACTAATATTTGCTTTGTTGTATGCCCTCTCTTGTTTTCACATTTGGTTTGACTTCCCTTGTCAGCCATGGTTGTACTATTTTGCCATTAGAGTATTTCTTTGTTTTTGGAATAAGTCTACCCTGCGCTTTCCTCATTTTCCCTAGAAATTCATGCCATTGATGCTTTTCTGTCATCCCTGCCAGCAGCTCCTTCCAATTTACTTTAGCCAACTCATCTCTCATACCTGTGTAAATTCTTTTACTCCACTAAAATACTGCTATATCAGACTTTACTTTCTCCCTATCAGATTTCATATTGAACTCAATCATATTGTGATCATTCTCTCCTAAGGGTTCCTTAACCTTAAGCTTGTCTCTGGTTCATTACATAACACAAAAACCAATATAACTGATCCCCTTGTAGGCTCAATGACAAGCTGCTCTAAAACCCATCTTACAGGCATACAATAAACTCACTCTCTTGAGATCCATTACCAGCTTGATTTTCCCAATCGACCTGTTTGTTGAAATATCCCATGACTACCAGAACATAGCCCTTTTGACATGTCTTTTCTATTTCCCATTTTAATCTGTGGTCCACATCTCAGCTACTGTTGGGAGGCCTGTATATAACTGCCATCAGGGTCCTTGTACCTTTGCAGTTTCTTAACTCAACCCACAAGGATTCAACATCTTCTGACCCTATGTCATATCTTTCTACTGATTTGATGCCATTCTTTACCAACAAAGCCACACCACCCTCTTCCTCCAAAACAATGTGTAACCTTAGTCTTTCAGCTACCAACTACAACCATCCTTCAGCCATGATTCAGTGATGGCCACAACATCATACCTGTCAATCTGTAACAGTGCAACAAAATCATCCACCTTATTGCTTATACTCTGTGCATTGAGATATGACACTTTGAGTGCTATATTTGCTACCCTTTTTGATTCTGCATCCCTAATGCAGTGATACTCACCCCGCTGGCTGCAATTTTGTCCTATCATCTGCCTGTTCTTCCTGACAGTCTGACTGCATGCCATCTTTGCTTTTATACTGTCTGCTCTATCCTGAGGCCCTTCACACCAGTTCCCACCCCCCTGCCAAATTAGTTTAAACCCTCCCTGAAAGCTCTAACAAACCTGCCCACCTGGTCCCCCTTGGGTTTAGGTGCAACCCATCACTCTTGAACAGGTCATACCTCCCCCAGAAGAGACCCCAATGATCCATGAACCTGAAGCCCTGCCCCTTGCACCAGCTTCTCAGTCATGCAATTAGCTGCCAGGTCATCCTGTTTCTACCCTCACTGGCACATGGCACTGGTAGCAATTCAGAAATTACTACCCTGGAGGTCCTGCTTCTCAGCCTTCTGCCCAGCTCTCCAAATTCTCTCTCAGGACCCCTTTGCTTTTCCTTCCTATCTCATTGGTACCAATATGTACCAAGACATCTGGCTGCTTCTCCCTCACCCCTCCAAAATGCTGTGGACGTGATCCGAGACATCCCTGACCCTGGCACCTGGGAGGCAGCATATCATTAGGGTGTCCTGTTCACATCCACAGAATATATTTTATTTCTTATGTTAGTGAAGTCAGTTCTGTTCAGATTCTCTGACAGATAAGTTAGGAGATGTTCAAATCTATGCAATTATCCTTCCATGTATTGTTTTATTTCTGCTCCTACCATCAATGAAATGAGTATGCCTTCCCTTCTGCCTAGAAAGCTCTGTTTGGACTCTAGACAATTGAAGCAACTACTTTTTAATGGCGCTTCTTTCTTCTCCCTGTACACACCAGAAGACCATAAGATATGGGAAAAGAATGAGGCCATTCAACCCATCAAGTCTGCTCCAAAATTCCATCATGGTTGATTTATTATCCCTCTCAACTCTATTCTTCTGTCTTCTGTCTGTAACCTTTGATGCCTTTACGAATCAAGAATCTATCAACCTCCATTTTAAACATACTCAATAACCTGGCCTCCACAGTTGTCTGCGGCAATGAATTGCAGATTCACCACCCTCTGACTGAAGAAATTCCTGTGCATCTCTGTTCTAAAGGGAAATTCTGAGGCTCTGATTTCTGGTCCTATACTTGCCCAATGTGTGAAACAGCATCTCCACATCCACTCTATCCAGGCCTTTCAATATTCAAGAAGTTTTAGTCAGGTTCCCTCATTATTCTAAACTCCAGCAAGTACAGGACCGGAGCCATCAAATGTGCCTTATATGTTAACCCTATCATTCCCAGAATCATTCTCGTGAACCTTCTCTGGACTATCTCCAAAGCCAGCACATCTTTTCATGGATAAGGGGCTCAAACCTGCTCATAATACTTCAGGTTTGGTCTGACCAATGCTTGGTTACCAAAGCTGGTTAAAATTACAAAGCTTTTCTGAGACACAGGAATTTGTAATGAATTTTACCCCACAACATCAAGGTATGTAATGTACTTTACGAGCTCCAACCAGACCTACCTTCTTTAATAAAATAGTTCTCCAGTTGTCTTTCACCCATCTGACCCTACAAGTGTTTCCTGCTAAAGCCTGTGCTGAATTCCTGCTTCTCCAACTACAACTCCCGGGAAGAAAAGCAAGATGTCATGATGCAAAATCCACGTTGAGCGACAATTCACATAGATGATGTTTATACTGGAGTCCCCGGAAACACAGTTCGCAGAGTAGATAGAAACTAGTGAAATAAGCGGACTGAATATAAATGCATTTTCAAATAATTCCATGGAATTTGGTCTTTGTGATTTTAATAACAGTGCCATCAAATGCTGAGAGTAAAATCTCTGCACCCTCTCTCCAGGAATGTTATTACACTTGGAAAAGAAGCATTGCGATTTCATGGAATTGCTGAAGTTTATTTGCCCCATTGTAGCATCCCTGTCAGCTGCTGACACTAAGGCCCAACTCAATGAACTGCATTTAAAAGATCATCAGCCACAAATTAAGAACAGTATTTTTCATCCAACAAGAGTCATCCTGAAGCAATCAACCTCTATTCTGTGGTATGGATTGATGGAAACGTTCCATGGATCATCAATTCTCAGACCATGCATCTCAGGGATAATATTATTTTTGTGACTGTATGTTCTGTGGAAACTATAGGTGCTGAATGTGATGTGTGTCTGTATGTTCTGTGGTAACCATACATTTTGTGTGCAGTGTGTGTCTGTATGTTCTGTGGTAACCATACATGCTGTATGCGGTGTGTGACTGTATGATCTATGGTAACCATAAATGCTGTGTGCGGTGTGTGTCTCTATATTCTATGGTAACTATATGTGCTGTTTGGTGTGTGACTGTATGTTTTATGGTAACTATACGTGTTGTGCATGGTGTGTGACTCTATGTTCTATGGTAACTATCTGTGCTGTGTGTGGTTTGTGTCTGTACGTGCTAAGATAACTAAACATTCTGTGTTGTGTGGTTGACTGTATGTTGTATTGTAAATATACATGTTGTGTGAAGTGTGTGAATGTATGTTGTATGGAAAATATATGTGCTGTGTGCAGTGTATGTCTCTATGTTCCATGGTAACACTACATCCTGTGTGCAGTATGTGACTATAAACTAGAATGGTTGGGGGGTGGGAATCAAATTAAAGAGGCTAGGCGTGAGGAGGTTAGTTCACTACAGGGGGATGGGAACCAGTGCAGAGAGACAGAGGGGTGTAAAGTGAGGGTAGAAACAAAAAGTACTATGGAGAAAAGTAAAAGTGGCAGGCCGACAAATCCAGGGCAAGCATTAAAAAGGGCCACTTTTCAGCATAATTGTATAAGGGCTAAGAGAGTTGTAAAAGAGCGCCTGAAGGCTTTGTGTGTCAATGCAAGGAGCATTCGTAATAAGGTGGATGAATTGAAAGTGCAGATTGTTATTAATGATTATGATATAGTTGGGATCACAGAGACATGGCTCCAGGGTGACCAGGGATGGGAGCTCAACGTTCAGGGATATTCAACATTCAGGAGGGATAGACATGAAGGAAGGGGAGGTGGGGTGGCGTTGCTGGTTAAAGAAGAGATTAACACAATAGAAAGGAAGGGCATAAGCCGGGAAGATGTGGAATCGATATGGGTAGAGCTGCGTAACACTAAGGGGCAGAAGACGCTGGTGGGAGTTGTGTACAGGCCACCTAACAGTAGTAGTGAGGTCGGAGATGGTATTAAACAGGAAATTAGAAATGTGTGCAATAAAGGAACAGCAGTTATAATGGGTGACTTCAATCTACATGTAGATTGGGTGAACCAAATTGGTAAAGGTGCTGAGGAAGAGGATTTCTTGGAATGTATGCGGGATGGTTTTTTGAACCAACATGTCGAGGAACCAACTAGAGAGCAGGCTATTCTGGACTGGGTTTTGAGCAATGAGGAAGGGTTAATTAGCGATCTTGTCGTGAGAGGCCCCTTGGGTAAGAGTGACCATAATATGGTGGAATTCTTCATTAAGATGGAGAGTGACATAGTTAATTCAGAAACAAAGGTTCTGAACTTAAAAAGGGGTAACTTTGAAGGTATGAGACGTGAATTAGCTAAGATAGACTGGCAAATGACACTTAAAGGATTGACGGTGGATATGCAATGGCAAGCATTTAAAGGTTGCATGGATGAACTGCAACAAATGTTCATCCCAGTTTGGCAAAAGAATAAATCAAGGAAGGTAGTGCACCCGTGGCTGACAAGAGAAATTAGGGATAGTATCAATTCCAAAGAAGAAGCATACAAATTAGCCAGAGAAAGTGGCTCACCTGAGGACTGGGAGAAATTCAGAGTTCAGCAGAGGAGGACAAAGGGCTTAATTAGGAAGGGGAAAAAAGATTATGAGAGAAAACTGGCAGGCAACATAAAAACGGACTGTAAAAGCTTTTATAGATATGTAAAAAGGAAAAGACTGGTAAAAACAAATGTAGGTCCCCTGCAGACAGAAACAGGTGAATTGATTATGGGGAGCAAGGACATGGCAGACCAATTGAATAATTACTTTGGTTCTGTCTTCACTAAGGAGGACATAAATAATCTTCCAGAAATAGTAGGGGACAGAGGGTCCAGTGAGATGGAGGAACTGAGCGAAATACACGTTAGTAGGGAAGTGGTGTTGGGTAAATTGAAGGGATTGAAGGCAGATAAATCCCCAGGGCCAGATGGTCTGCATCCCAGGGTGCTTAAGGAAGTAGCCCAAGAAATAGTGGATGCATTAGTGATAATTTTTCAAAACTCGTTAGATTCTGGACTAGTTCCTGAGGATTGGAGGGTGGCTAATGTAACTCCACTTTTTAAAAAAGGAGGGAGAGAGAAACCGGGGAATTATAGACCGGTTAGCCTAACGTTGGTGGTGGGGAAACTGCTGGAGTCAGTTATCAAGGATGTGATAACAGCACATTTGGGAAGCGGTGAAATGATCGGGCAAAGTCAGCATGGATTTGTGAAAGGAAAATCATGTCTGACGAATCTCATAGAATTTTTTGAGGATGTAACTAGTAGAGTGGACAGGGGAGAACCAGTGGATGTGGTATATTTGGATTTTCAGAAGGCTTTTGACAAGGTCCCACACAGGAGATAAGTGTGCAAACTTAAAGCACACGGTATTGGGGGTAAGGTATTGGTGTGGGTGGAGAGTTGGTTAGCAGACAGGAAGCAAAGAGTGGGAATAAACGGGACCTTTTCAGAATGGCAGGCGGTGACTAGTGGGGTACCGCAAGGCTCAGTGCTGGGACCCCAGTTGTTTACAATATATATTAATGACTTGGATGAGGGAATTAAATGCAGCATCTCCAAGTTTGCGGATGACACGAAGCTGGGTGGCAGTGTTAGCTGTGAGGAGGATGCTAAGAGGATGCAGGGTGACTTGGATAGGTTGGGTGAGTGGGCAAATTCATGGCAGATGCAATTTAATGTGGATAAATGTGAAGTTATCCACTTTGGTGGCAAAAATAGGAAATCAGATTATTATCTGAATGGTGGCCGATTAGGAAAAGGGGAGGTGCAACGAGACCTGGGTGTCATTATACACTAGTCATTGAAAGTGGGCATGCAGGTACAGCAGGCGGTGAAAAAGGCGAATGGTATGCTGGCATTTATAGCGAGAGGATTTGAGTACAAGAGCAGGGAGGTACTACTGCAGTTGTACAAGGCCTTGGTGAGACCACACCTGGAGTATTGTGTGCAGTTTTGGTCCCCTAATCTGAGGAAAGACATCCTTGCCATAGAGGGAGTACAGAGAAGGTTCACCAGATTGATTCCTGGGATGGCAGGACTTTCATATGAAGAAAGACTGGATGAACTGGGCTTGTACTCGTTGGAACTTAGAAGATTGAGGGGGGATCTGATTGAAACGTATAAGATCCTAAAGGGATTGGACAGGCTAGATGCAGGAAGATTGTTCCCGATGTTGGGGAAGTCCAGAACGAGGGGTCACAGTTTGAGGATAAAGGGGAAGCCTTTTAGGACCGAGATTAGGAAAAACTTCTTCACACAGAGAGTGGTGAATCTGTGGAATTCTCTGCCACAGGAAACAGTTGAGGCCAGTTCATTGGCTATATTTAAGAGGGAGTTAGATATGGCCCTTGTGGCTACGGGGATCAGGGGGTATGGAGGGAAGGCTGGGGCGGGGTTCTGAGTTGGATGATCAGCCATGATCATAATAAATGGCGGTGCAGGCTCGAAGGGCCGAATGGCCTACTCCTGCACCTATTTTCTATGTTTCTATGTTTCTATATGTTCTCTGGTAACTATACGCGCTGAGTGGTTGGTGTGACTGCATGTTCTATGCGAACTATACGTGTTGTGTATGGTGTCTGACTGTATGTTCTACATTAACTATATATGGTGTGTGTGGTGTGTGACTGTGTGTTCTATGGCACACTAATCTGTATGCTGCTGATGAAAAATCTGATAACTCTGAGAGTGTAACCGGACTGCGTAACCTTGAGATTTACAATATCAAAACTAACAACAGATAAGCAATATGGCTTACACCAGAAGTGAATGGCAAATTAATTAAAATGGAATTGGACATGGGCTCAGCTATCAAGTCATTTCACAAAATGAGTTTGAACAATACTGAACTGAAGCCTACAGATATGCAACTAAGAACTTATAATGGAGAAAAGATAACTCCGGTGAGAATGACATTTGGACATGTTTGGCTGAGACAACTACAACTTGATGGGGATCCATCCACCATTTCACCATTTTCATGCCCTATCCCTTGCAAGAAAGTCATTGAAAGCAAATTGTGAAAGGTACTGGATGATACCACAGCAGGAGGAAACTCGAGCACCCAGAGAAAACCCATGGATTCCATGGGGAGAATGTATAAGCTATTTGCAGATGACGTCAGAATTGAACACTGAACTCTGATTCCTCGAGCTGTAATATGGTTGCGCTAATCACTACGCTATAGTGGTGCCCATGTGCTGAAGGGCCTGTTGATATGATGTATTGTTCTATGCTGTATTCAGAGAGCTGAGCTCTTCATTGGGAGAATATTGGCCCACTTCCACTCCTGAGCCAGGTAAGCCTTATCTATGGGTTGCGGGGGCGGGGGGGGGGGCGGAGGTGGGAGATGTTAGTTTCCTAGGAAACTAGCAAAAGTAAACTAGCAAAGGTCTTCTGTACTTTTGACCCTCCTGTGAAAACCTTCAAAGTATTCCAAAGCCTTTCAGTGTTATTTCTTTAAGAACCACTGGATGGACTACTTGGAAAAACAAGAACTGTTACACACTGCAGGTGCCTTGCTAATTTTTACATAAAGATGGGATAGAACATCCCTCTGTATATCTAAATTACTTCCAATCTAGTTTAGATGTATGTTTGAAGTTTAGAAAGTTATGAAGGAATCTTATTGAAACATAGAAGAACCTACAGAGCTACAGCAAGGTAAATTTCTGAGGCATTTCCACTCACTTGAGATTCTCCTGGGTGAAGAAATAGTTACAAAATACAGGGCAGTCATATTGTAATACAATATCTGTAAGAATTTCGTCTTGCAGAGGGCAGTGAATCTCTGGAATTCTCTACCCCAGAGGATTAAAGTGGGTGGGTATTTGGAGGAAGTAAGTACATGTTTCATAGATCAGGAATTTGAGAATGGGTACAGAAGGGGAGTAGAGGCAAGTGTGGACAACACATAATGATTATAATGAATGGTGGGGCATGTGAGATGGGCTGAATGGCCTCATCATGCTCCTGTTCTCTTGCTTTCTTGAATTCTTTCCCATTCATTGTTGAATGCCCATTGAAAGGGTTGCAATGAAAGATAGCTTAGTCCATCACTAGCGTGGCCTTCCCCATCATTGAGTACATCTACAAGGAGCCCTGCCACAATGAAATCAGTATCCATTAGGATCCCCACCATCCAGGTTATGTTCTCTTCTTGCTGCTGCCATCAGAAGGGAAGTACAGAAATCTTGGGTCCCACACCACTAGGTTCAGGAACATTTATTACCCTTCAATCATCAGGCTGCTGAATCAACATGGATAACTCCACTGACCTCAAACACAAGGTTATTTATTGTCATTCCACAATCTCTTCAAAGTTCAAAGTAAATTAATGATTAAAGTACATATATGTCACCATACATAACTCTGAGATTTGTATTCCTGTGGGCAAACACAGTAAATCCAAGAAACATAATAGAGTCAGTGAAAGTCCTCACACAACAGGATGGACAAACAACCAATGTCTAAACGACAATGAACTGTGCTAATGGAAAAGAAAAAAGAAATAATAATAATAAAGAAATATTGAGAACATGAGGTAAAGAGTCCTTGACACTGACTTGTATGGCTGTGGGAATAGTTAGAGTTGGGACGAGTGAAGTTATTCCCTCTGTATATACTGTACACACTCATATATTTTGATAATAAATTTACTTTGAACTTTGAAGAGCAACTTATCTGGACAAATAGGAGTCTTACATTCTCATTTTCAAAGCAAGAAATAGGCAGTCTGTATTCTAAAATCTCTTTCAAATGTATATTCTAATTAATAAACTTCATTGCCCTTTGATATCCATGATCGTCAAAGCTAAATTAGATACAAATGGCCTGGATTATCCGAACAGCTGGTGTCCTGTGATTTTAACAAACAATGTTGCAATGTCTTTCCTATTGCTCTTATCATCTGTGTTTCCTGATATTGAAACCAACCACAAATTAAAATGCTTTCACTTGGTTGCTATAAATGATGATATTGAAGATATCACCTGCTAATCTAATGGTTCAGTTAATACCGGGAAATATTAATCTATTAATTTTGAGCAATTTGTAAAGCACAAGTGGTATGGAATTTTCTTCATTGCCGAGTAGATGCAGCTCCAACAATACTTAAGAGGCACAAGGCATTATGATCAATGAGTTATTTGACTGATATCTCACCAGCTATCTTCAGCATTTACCCCATACACCAGTGGCGCGTGGTATTCTCTGCAACTACTGTCTACAAAGTCAATAACAACTTGCCACAGCATCTGAAGATAGTTTATTGGCATTCTTCAAACAAGAGTGTAAGGGAGAACAGAATGATTGTTATTCTGAATCCAATGCAGCGTAAAAATACATCAAACATAAACACAATAATTAAAAAAACACCATATTAGATTAGATTAGATTAGATTCAACTTTATTGTCATTGTGCTGAGTACAGATACAAAGCCAATGAAATGCAGTTAGCATCTGACCAGAAATGCAGAGTAGTGTTATTTACAAAATAACTGTGAATAAAAAGTAAGTGCTACAGCACACAAATATGAAAGTACTGAGACAGTACAATATGGGTGCAATACTGCTTAGCACTGTGATGTGAGGTTCAGCAGGTTCACAGCCTCAGGGAAGAAGCTCTTCCTGTGTCTGCTGGTGCGGGAGCGGAGGCGCCTGTAGCGCCTACCGGATGGGAGGAGAGTAAAAAGTCCATGGTTATGCTGAGATGCATCCCTGATAATGCTTCTCGCCCTGCCCAGGCAGCGTTTATGGTAGATGTTTTCAATGGTGGGCAATTGGGTGCTGATAATCCACTGGGCAGTTTTCACCACACGCTGGAGTGCTTTGCGGTCCGATATGGGACAATTGCCATACCACACTGAGATGCAGTTGGTGCGTATGCTCTCAGCGGTAAAAATCTGTCAGTATCCTGAGACAGAGGTGAGCTTTCTTGATGCTCCGCAGGAAATAAAGGCACTGTTGCGCCTTTTTGATCAGGATGGATGAGTTCAGGGCCAGGTGAGATCCTCAGAGATGTGGACACCCAAGGAATTTGAAGCTTGATACACGCTCCACTACAGCTCTGTTGATGTAGATGGGGACGTGAGTGTGGCTCCTAGCATGCCAGAAGACCACAATGATCTCCTTGGTCTACTGGGTGTTGAGGGCCAGGTTGTTGTCGGCACACCATATGGCCAGGTGCTGGACCTCGTCCCTGTAGGCCATCTTGTCATTCCATCTGATCAGGCCAACCACCGTGGTGTCGTCTGCGACCTTGATTATGGAGTTAGAACCATGTACAGGAACGCAGTCATAGGTGAAAAGGGAGTACAGAAGAGGGCTCAGCACACAGCCTTGAAGCACGGCGGTGTTTAGGGTGAGAGTGGAGGAGGAGAGGTTGTCTAACTTAACTGATTGAGGTCTGTTAGTCAGAAAGTCCAAGGTCCAATTGCAGAGGGATGAGCTGATACCAAGCTGGCAAAGTTTGGCGATCAGCTTGGAGGGGATCACAGTATTGAATGCCAAACTAAAGTCAATGAACAGCATTCTGACGTAAGAGTTGGGGCTGTCCAGGGGGTCAGGGCAGAGTGAAGTGCTGTGGAGATGGTGTCCTCTGTTGACCTGTTGGTGCGATAGGCAAATTGATGAATGTCCATGGTAGTGGGCAGACAGGATTTCAAATGAGATAGAACCAGTCTCTCAAAGCACTTTGCAATGATAGGGGTGAGTGCAACTTGGACGGAAGTCATCAGGCCTGTGGCAGTGGAATGCTTCGGCACTGGCACGATGGTGGCCATCTTGAAGCTTGTACATAGATATAAGAGCAATGCTATAAAACACAATGTACAAGTAACTGTTTGAGTTTGGCTGTATATATGTAGATCTGCTGATATACAGATACTGATTGTATGCACATGAAATTACACTGGAGGCAGGAGTATCTGATCATAAGGTGACTCTGACAGGAATATTCAGCTACAGCTCTGACACTCGAAGGCTAAGGACTGAGGGAAGATGGGAACAGTATCACATTCAACTCCATCCTGACTTGGAAGCATATCCCACTATTGTTATTGTTATTATCATTAATGTTAGGTCAATATCCTTGAATTTTCTACTTAGCAGGGCCGGCACCCAGGGACTGCAAAGAATGAGCAAGATGAATTACTACAGCCTTCTCAAAAACAATAAAGCAGAGGTTAAGTACCAACATTGCATCCACATGGATTTAAACTCTGAATTCAGAAGAATGAGAGGGGATCTTATAAAAACATATGAAATTATGAAAGTGACAGGAAAGTTATTTCCTCTGGAAAGTGACACTAGAACTATGGGATATTGACTCAGAATTTGGGGAAATAGATTTAGGATGGAGATTTGGAGAAAATCCAGAGAGTAGTGAAACTGTGGAATTCTCTGCCCAGAGTAGCAGTAGAGGCTACCTCATTAAATATATTTAAGGCACAGTTAGATAGATTTGTACATAGCAGGTAAATTAAGGGTTATAAGGAAAAGGCAGGTAGATGGAGCTAAGCCCATGGACAGACCAGCCAATGATCTTATTGAAATGCAGAGTAGGCTGAATGGGCCAGGTGGCTGACACCTTCTCCTAGTTCTTATTTTTTTATGTTTAAGGTATTATATTTTCTTTTTGCACAATATCAGTTAACTTTTTCGATAATCCTGAAACCCTGACAATTCAAATATTGTACCTCTCATGAAAGATGAAGACAATTCAATAAATTTACATGCACAGGAGAAGGACTTGCAGAAAGGTGTAAACCTGTCCAATATGGATTAACAAAGCAAAGCCTGATACAAGGCAGGAGACTTTTGTAACCATAACTTATATAACCGGACATACAGTTCACAGTATCTCTGTCATACATCAGACATCAGACATACCAAGAAGCAATGTTGTTTAGAGTCATAGAAGCCTATAGCACAGAAGCATTAGCTTAGCCACACACTTGATGCTGAGAACCCATTGTGGGTCACAGGTTTTACAAGATGGACTGCTACCTATAAATGTTCAAATGAACGAATGCTCAAAACCTGTAGGTGTTAGAACTATGGAATCATTGAGCACTACAGAGGACACCTCATTAAAACTTACTGAATGGTGAAAGACCTCGATAGAGTGGATGTGGAGAGGATGTTCCCTATAGTGGGGAAGTCTAGGACTAGAGGATACAGCCTCAGAATTTTATAATGGAGATGAGGAGGAATTTCTTTAGCCAGAGATGGGTGAATCTGTGGAATTTGTTACCACAGGCAGCTGTGGAGTCTGAGTCATTGAGTGTATTTAAGGCAGAGGCTGGTAGATCCTTGATTGGTCAGGGCAAGAAGGAATACAGGGAGAAGGCAGGAGATTGGGCTAAGAGGGAAAATGGATCAGCCATGATGAAATGGTGGAGCAGACTTGATGGGCAAATGGCCTAATTTTGTTCCTATATCTTATTGTCTTATGGTCTACAGCACAGAAATAGGCCTTTCAGCCCATTGAATCTGTGATGGCCTGGTCTTCTGCCTAGTTCTATCTACCTACCTCCACGCACACCCTCCATATCCCTTTTTTCCATGTACCCATCAAACTTCTCTTAAATGTTACAATTGAACCTACATTCCACAATCCTGCAGGCAGCTCATCCCACACTCAAACCACCCTCTGAGGGAAGAGGTTTCCCCTCACACTCCCCTTACACTCCCCTTAAATATTTCACCTATCATCCTCAAACTTTTGACCTTGAGTTCTATTCTCACCCAGCCTGAGGGGGAAAATCCCACTTGTTGGGTTTTTATGGTGCAAATTGTATGATAGAATAGAGTAGTAATCTTTTTCAGAGTGCATGACTGCATTAGAAAATGACTGCATGCGTAAAGATGATCTCACTTTACATCTGTGTGCCTTGGGCTGGGAATGGCGTTTGCACATCTGTGGATAAATGTCATGTGCACTGATGCGAGTATTACTTCTCTCCACCTTGATCCAAGATTAAGAATGTCAATGAAGTGAAGTTAAGCCATATGTATCCCTATGTAAATCCCTGATGGGATTTAGCACATTGCAAGGATGTAATAGCACAAATATGCCTATTTGTAGAATCAGGAACCAGATGGTCCTGAAATAGTCCTGAGACAGAGGGCCTTGCTGCACAAATGTTCATTAAACTAGGCTTGACTTCCAGTAAATTATCCTGCAGGAGAAGTTTTCATGTATTTTTATTTATGAAATGTTGTAAAAATCTATTTCTGCCTCTAGTGGATATAGAGAAAATATTTACAGTGTTCTTACATACTGAGGGATCAAAACAATTATTTTACTACAAGGACCAGCAGTGCAGAAAATGGGGACGTTGCAATGGTGTCACAGGGGAGGCCATCTTAGGGCCACAAGGAGCTTTTGGCACCTTGAAGTTCAACTGTTGAAGCCCTAACTGGCCTGACCAAAAGGTACATTTATTCATCTTTTGCTGGTTTGCCCTGTTTGAATTTTGTGGCCTTTTAGAATGGACATGTTTTTTCTTTTAGTATTATGGCTTCCTACTCAAATAAATCGTAGGTCTGTCAAAGCCCACAACTCAAGGGATAGGCAACTTAGCAAAGCACAGGTTTCTGTGTCCAGGCACTCACCCCCGCTCGAACCCAACACCAACATAAGGTGGTGTACTTGAATGACTCGCATGAAGTACTTGGACATTCCACATTTGAAGATGCTCTTTTGACACTGGGATTAAAACATATTCACGGAAATATTGATAGAGGGAACATGAATGGCATTGACACATTTTAAATGAATATTCAATTGATGCAATGATGAATGTAGGAAAGATGTACCAATTGTCTATACTATACTGTAAATTGGCTATGTATTTGAAATAAAGAGCATATTGATGGGATGGTGAAAGACAGCTTTTCTGAAACGTGTAATACTCTCAAACTCAGGGACAGAAATGTATAGTAGTGAGATTCATCAGTGCTGACATCCATTATCTTGATCACTTTAGATGTCTTGTCCTTAAAGTCATAGAGTCATAGAGCACTACAACACAGAAACAGATCTTTTGGTCCATCAGGTCTGTGCTGAACTGTTATTCTTCCTAGTCCTATTGCCTCATACCTGGACCATAGACCCCCATACCCCTCCCATCCAGGTACTTATCTAAACTTCTCTTAACTGTTTCAATTGAACCTACATTCACCACTTCCACTGGCAGCTCGTTCCACACTCTCACCACTCTCTGAGTGAAGAAGTTCCTCCTCAGATTCTTCTTAAATGTTGCACCATTCACCTTAAACCTATGACCTGTAGTTCTAGTCTCACCAAACATCAGTGTAAAAGACCTGCTTACATTTACTCCATGAAGAGGAAGTTTCCTATAGTGGAGAAGTTCTGGACCAAAGGGCACAGCCTCAGAATAGGGCATCCCTTTAGAACAGAGATGAGGAGGAATTTCTTTTGCAAAATGGTGGTGAATATGTGGAATTCATTACCACAGATTGTTGTGGAGGCCAAGTCATTGGGTATATTTAAACTGGAGGTTGATAGGTTCTTGATTAGTAAGGGCATCAAAGATTACAGGGAGATGGCAGGAGAATAGAGTTGAGGGGGATCAGCCATGTTTGAATAACAGAGCACACTTGATGGGCCAAATGTCCTAATTCTGCATATGGTCTTATGGTTTACTTATAGACCTAAAGGTACATAAGTCACCCAGATCAGAGGAACTGCACCCTAGGGTTCTGAAAGAGGTAGCGTTAGAGAATGTGGTGGCATTAGAAATGATCTTTCAAAAATCATTGGACTTTGGCATGGTACCAGAGGACTGGAAAATTGCAAATGTTACTTCACTCTTTAAGAAAGGAGTAAGGCAACAGAAAGGAATTTATAAAACAGTTAGCCTGACCTCAGTGGTTGGGAAGATATTAGAGTCAATTGCTAAAGCTGAGTTTATGGAGTACTTGGTGACACAGGTCAAGATAGCACAAAGTCAGTATGATTTCCTTAAGGGAAAGTCTTGCCTCACAAACCTGTTGGAATTCTTTGAGGAGATCACACGTAGGCTAGATAAAGAGGATGCAGTGAATGTTGTATATTTGGACTTTCAGAAGGCTTTTGACAAGGTGCCAAACATGAGGCTGCTTACCAAGTTAAGAGCCCATGGTATTACAAGAGGTTACTAACATGAGCATTGTATGATTGGTAGGGGGCAGTGAGTGGGACCACTTCTTTTTATGCTGTATATAAATGATTTAGAAGATGGAATACATGGCTTTGTTGCCAAGTTTGCAGATGATACGAAGATTGGCGGAGGGGTAGGTAGTGTTGAGGAAACAGGTAGAATGCAGAAGGACTTAGACAGATTAGGAGAATGGGCAAGAAAGTGGCAAATGAAATACAATGTTGGAAAATGCATGGTCATGCACTTTAGTAGCAGAAATAAATGTGTGGACTATTTTCTAAATGCGGAGAAAATCCGGGAATCTGAGATGCAGAGGGACTTGGGAGTTCTTGTGCAGAACACCCTGAAGATTAACTTGCAGGTTGAGTCAGTGGTGAGGAAGGCAAATAGCATTTATTTCAAGAGGTCTAGAATGCAAGAGCAGGGATGTGATGCTGAGGCTTTATAAGGCACTGGTGAGGCCTCACCTTGAGTATTGTGAACAGTCTTGGGCCATTCATCTTAGAAAAGATGTGCTGGCTTTGGAGAGGGTCCAGAGGAGGTTCACAAGGATGATTCTAGGAATTAATGGGTTATCATACAAGAAATGTTTGATGGCTCTGGTCTATATTTGCTGGAATTCAGAAGGATGAGGGGGGCTCTCGTTGAAACCTTTCGAATGTTGAAAGGCCTAAACAGAGTAGATGTGGAAAGGAGGTTTCCCATGGTGGGAGAGTCTAGGTCAAGAGGGCACAGCCTCAGGATAGAGGAGTGACCTTTCAAAACAGAGATGCACAGAAATTTCTTTAGCCAAAGGGTGATGAATTTGTGGAATGTGTTGCCACATACAGCTGTGGAAGCCATGCTGTTGGGTGTATTTAAGGCAGAGATTGATAGGTTCTTGATTGGACATGGCATCAAAGGTTACAGGGAGAAGGCTGGGAAATGCAGTTGAGGAGGAGACAGAAAAAAAGGATCAGCCATGATTGAATGGCGGAGCAAACTCGATGGGCCAGATGGCCTCATTCTGCTCCTATGTCTTATGGTGTTATGGTCTTATAGATCTCATAATTCTGTCAAATCTCCCCTCATTTTCCTATGCTGCAGGGAATAAAATCTTTATCTATTTAATTTTCCCCTATAACTCAGGTCCTCAAGTCCCAGCAAAATCATTGTAAGTCTTCTTTGCAATTTTTCCTTCCTGTCAACCAGCTAATGCGTACAGGAGCCTAAGGACATACACTCAGTATTTTGGAAACAGCTTTTTCCACTTTGCCATCGGATTTCTGAACAGTTCATGAACCCTGAACATTACTTCACTATCTCTCTTTTGTTCAATCGATGTATTCCTTATAATTATACTTCTTTTATGCTTTGCACTGTACTGCTGTCACAAACAACACATGTGACACATTTGTATATCAGTGATAATAAATCTGATTCTGAATTTACTTTTTAACTTCTAGGTTCCCAGACTATTCTAGGATTTGAAAACATGTCCCCAGAGTAGTATCCCAGGTCGACTGGATTGATACTTCCAATAATTTAACCACTGCACTTCAACTTGCTGTAAGCGTGGTCAGATCATGGGATTGCCATGCTCTGACTTTGAAAGTTTTCAAAGCTAAAAAACCGACTACTTACTCAGCAAGAGAAATTAAGGATTGAGTAGAAACAGGGCAGCAAAAGGCAGGGAGAGAGAACTTGAAATTCAACTCAGATGAAGAAAGAAATAAAAAGAAAAGAAAGACAGGATTAAGAGAATGAGGAAAGAAGTGAAACAAAGGAACATTGAGGGAGAAAATACAAATCCAAGTTAAGTGGGTTTCCTCTCACAGTCCAAAGGCATACTGGGTTAGAAGGCTAATTGGTGATTGTAAATAGCCCTGTGATAAGGCTAGGCTTCAATAGGTGGGTTGCTGGGTGGTGTGGCTCGTTGGGCTGGAGGGGCCTGTCCTGCCTGTATCGCTCAATATATAAAAATAAAATCTCTGCCATTTTTGATCACGTCCAGCAAAGATATTCAGCAGGTTAAACAACTCCCTTTCTGGGTCAGCAAGAATGACCGGCACTGAGACTATCATGAGAGGACATAACCTCAAGATTGGGGGAAATAGATTTACAATGGAGATGAGGAGAAACTGCTTTTCCTGGAGAGTAGTGAGTCAGAGGAATTCTCTGCCTGGGGAAGCAGTAGAGGCTACCCCATTAAAGATGTTTAAAACACAGTTAGATAGATTTCTGCATAGCAGGGGAATTAAGGGTTATGGGGAAATGGCGGGGGGGGGGGTAGGTGGAGCTAAGTACTAGGACAGATCAGCCATGATCTTATCGAGTAGTGAAGCAGGCCCAAAGGGCCAGATGGCCGATTTCTGCTCTTAGTTCTTATGCTTTTTATGCGTTAAATGTGAGCTAACAGGCATTACTATTATGAACAGTAACTTTCTGCATTGTTTGATAGGAAGTTAATGTGGAAACCCACAAAGTAATAACAGAATGTTTCAGCGCTTACGAGAGATGAAGAGCTGGTTGCATAAACTGACACACAGTTCCAAGAAACCTACTCCTTCTCTGAACCGGCTGGCTGACTGAAGGAAGATATGGCCCAACATTTACAACTGGTTTGTAACAGCAAAGCACCAATGGGCTGGTTATTTGTTATTTCTGATCAAGAATAGCTGCCAACCAAAGGCAGCATGTTTTGTGACATAAAGCAGGCAGAGAAGATGTGAGAGGGCAGCCAGAATGGGGAATGGAAAAAGATAGAAGGAGGGCGAAGGGAGACATCACAGAAATTTAGAGAAATTAATACTCATGCCATCAGATTAGTGGCTACCCAGACAGAATATGAAGTAATATGAAGTAGACAAAATGCTGGCAGAACTCAGCAGGTTAAGTAACATCTATGGAGGGGAATAAACAGTTAATGTTTCGAGCCAAGACTCTTCTTCGGGACGTAAAAGGAAGGGAACAGAAGCCAGAATAAGAAGGAGTGAGGAGGGAAAGGAATACAAGCTGGCAGGTGAGGGTGGAAGGTAGGAGGGTGAATAAGCGAGGGATGGGGGAATGAAGGAAGAAGCTAGGAGGGGAGAGCTGGAAGAGATATAAGGCAGAAGAGGAAATCTAATAAGAGATGACAGCGGACCTTGGAAGAAAGGGGAAGAGGAAGGGAAGCAGAGGGATCAAAGGGAGAATGCACGCTCAGCCCTCAATATAGCAACTAACAATCTGCTGGAAGAACTCAGTAGGTGGAGCATCATCTGTGGAAGGAACTGAACAGTCAATGTTTAGCAACACCCTGCATCAGAAGCTGCACCCACAGGTTAAGGGATGGATTTTTTCACATTGAATAAATGAGAATACATTAAAACATGCACACATACTGTATAAGAATGAATCTGTGTTGGAGTATTTCATGAATGCCTTTGCTACACAGACCTGGATGCAATTTCCAAATTGTACTATAACAAAGTCCTAAATGCATTTTAAAAAATCTAGGTGTGCTTACAGTTTTGTTAAAGGTTCCTTCACAGTGGAGATATTGCTAAACTTCAGCAGAATGGGCAGTGGGAATTACCACTAAGACTTTGCAGTCTTGATATTAACATATTGGTAGATCAACAATAAAGGCCCAGAGAGCAATCTCTTATCATCGACAATCTGGGAGCCTGGCGATGATATACAATGATCTGCTCAACATCGCTTAGTTTAAGGTTGCTTAATGTCATTTCCAGTACACAAGTGTAATGAGAGAAAAATAATTGTTGCTCTGGATCTACTGCAGCATAAAGGAGCAAGAAAAATAACGAGTATGATAATAATAATAAAAACAAACAGTGCATACGACAGCTTATCTACATAGATAGATTGTATGTCTATAAAGTGACACTAGGCTGCGAATAAGGTAACTCATGGGAAATAATAAAGTAGTAGTGGATTAAGTGAGTGGAGGTGTTGATCAGCCTTACTGCTTGGGGAAAGTAACTGTTTTTGAGGCTGGTGGTCCAGGTGTGGATGCTCCATGGGCAGGGTGGCAGAATCCTTTGTGATGTTACAGGTCCTTTTCTGGCACCTTTCTGTATACAGTGTATGTCCTTGATGGCTAGCCTAGTGATGCACTGGGCATTGTAGGGTCTTCCTACAAAAGGTGATGCAGTTTGTTAAGATGCTCTCAATTTCACATCTGTAGAATGATGTGAGTATGGATGTGCAAAGTCTAGCTCTCTTCAGCATTCTCAGAAAGTTGAGGCATTGGTGAGCTTTCAAGTTCAAGTTTGATTATCATTCAACCATCGATGAATGTCCATGAATACAAGCAAACAAAACAGCATTTCTCCGTGGCCAACATGCAAAACACATTACCAACAGTCACACACAGCGCAAGGCACATATAACGCATATAAGATAGCAAGCACACATAAGACATCAGTAAAATGCAATCACACACACACTATATATATATAGTGTGTGTGTGACTGTATAGGATATGTTCTGGGACCATGAGAGGTTGTGTGTGATGTGCACTATCAGAAGTTTGAAACTGTTAGCTATGCTGCCAATGTAAAGGGAGGTACGACTGGTGCCTAGGTAGGCGTAAATGCTAAAGGCTTGAAATAAAGAAGGAATCCTGTTCAAGTCATCTTACACAAAAGTAGCTATTGCACGAATCAAAACAATGTGTCAGAAAACCAAGTGTTTATGCTGGCCTCCATTTATTTGAGTGGAAATGGTTTTGATTTAATTGGCTACTTTGATTTGCTGCTTAGACCTACTGAGCCTGGGTGCAGAGGTTCAAACATGCCACCCTGCACCACGGACACATCCAGAGAGATATGGTAGCATCTCATTGGTGAATTGGCTGAAAGTGGCACAACGTTCAGGTTTTGACCCTGGAACACTTTTATAACGAGAAGGCTTGCCTCCTGCCAAACCTTAGAACTAGATGTACTTTCTTATAAGACTTTTCAGATATTTTTATATTCGGATATGTTTTAAAAGCTAATAAAACTATATTAGACATTATGACACTATGACTATAAGATCATAAGACATAGTAAATTAGGCCATTTGGCTCATTGAGTCTGCTCTGCTATTTCATCATGGCTGACTTGTTTTCCCTCTGAACCCCAATCTCCTGCCTTCTCCCATAACCTTTGATACCCTTACTAATCAAGGGCCTATCAACTTCCACTTTAAATATACCCAATAACTTGGCCTCCACAGCTGTCTGTGGCAATGAATTCTACATACTTACTGCCTGCTAGCTGAAGATATTCCTCCACATCTCTGTTTTAAATGGACATTCCTCTATTCTGAGGCTGTCCTCTCTTGTCCCAGACTCTCCCACTAAAGGAAACATCCTCTCCAAGTCCACTCTATCTAGGCCTTTCAATATTCAATAGGTTTTAGTGAGATCCTCCTCATTCTTCTAAACTCCAGCCTTGTTCAAATATTTAGAAATATCAAAGAATTGAAAATACTTAAAACATACTGATTTGAATATAGGCAACACACACAAAATGCAGGAGATACTCAGCAGGCCAGGCAGCATCTATGGAAAAAAGTACAGTTGTCATTTCAGGCTGAGACCCTTTGGCAGGACTGAAGAACAAAAAAGATGAGGAGTAGATGTAAAAGGTGGGGGGGAGGAGAGGGAGAAACACAAGGTGAAAGGTGAAACTTTGAGGGGGACAGATGAAGTAAGGAGCTGGGAAGTTGATTGGTGAAAGAGATACAGGGCTGGAGAAGAGGGAATCTAATCGAGAACAGAAGGCCATGGAAGAAAGAAAAGAGGGGAGGAGCACCAGAGGGAGAAATGGACAGGCAAGGAAATAGGTGAGAGAGGGAAAAGTGGATGAGGGTTGGTGAAGGGGTGGGGGAGGCCATTACTGGTAATTCAAGAAATCAATGTTCATGCTATCATGTAGAGGCTACCTGAACAGAATATAAGGTGTTGTTCCTCCAACCTGAGTGTGGCCTCATCGCAACAGTAGAGAAGGCCATGGATTGACATATCGGAATGGGAATGGGAAATGAAATTAAAATGGGTGGCTACTGGGAGACACAAAATAATCTGCAGATGCTGTAAAAGATCAAAGCAACACTTTCAGTACGCTGGATGAACTCAGCAGGTTGGGCAGCATCAGTCAGAAATGATGAGTCAACGTTTCAGGCCGGAACCCTTTGTCAGGACTGAAGAATGAAAGATGGGGAAGGACTTGAAGAAAGCTTGTAGCGTCAGTTGATAGACCAGTAATTTGAAAGACTTCAACTCTGCTTTACATTCCCATTTGGATATGTCCATACATGGCTTCCTCTACTGCCATGATGAGGCTAAACTCAGGTTGGAGGAGCAACACCTCATATACCGTCTAGGTAGTCTCCAGCCCCTTGGTATGAACATAGAATTCTCCAACTTCCGGTAATTCCCTCCCCCTCCCTTCCTCTATCCCTATTTCGCTCTACCCCCTCCCCCAGCTCCCTCATGGTTCCACCTCCATCTTCTACTACCCATTGTTTTCAGGGCTATGACGTCAATGCTTCCCCTCCCCCACCCCTTTGTCTTTCAAATTACTGGTCTTTCAACTGAAGCTACAAGCATTCTTCAAATCCTCCCCCATCTTTCATTCTTTAGTCCTGACGAAGGGTTCCGGCCCGATACGTTGACTTATCGTTTTTGACTGATGCTGCCTGACCTGCTGAGTTCATCCAGCATACTGAAAGTGTTGCTCTGGCTACTGGGAGATCCTGCTTCTTCTGGTGGATGGAGTGAGCTGAGCTGCTTAGCGAAACAGTCTCAAAGTCTACATCGGGTCTCACTGATATACAGGAGGCCACACCGAGCGCACCAAACACAGTATATGACCCCAACAGATTCATAGGTGAAATGTCACCTCACCTAGAGGACTGTTTGGGGCCCTGAATGGTAGTGAGGGAGGAGGTGCAGGGGTAGATGTAGCACTTGTCCCAGTTGCAATGATAAGTGCCAGGAGGGAGATCTGTGAGGAAGGACAAATAGACAAGGGAGACATGTATGGAGTGATCCCTGTGAAAAGCAGGAAGTGGTGGTGGGGGTGGGGGAAGATGTGTTTGATGGTGGAACCTGTTGGAGAATTATCTGCTGGACGCAGAGGCTCGGGGGGAGGGTGGTAGGTGAGGACAAGAGGAACCCTATCCCTGGTAGGGTGGTGGGAGGATGGGGTAAGAGCAGACATGCATGAAATGGAAGAGATGCAGTTGAGGGATGTGTTGATAGTGAGGAAGGGAAGCTCCTTTCTTTAAAAAAAGGTGGACATCTCCTCCGATCTCAAATGAAAAGTCTCATCCTGAGAGCAGATGCTACCTGGACTATACCTCTTCCCACTCTGTTACTTGTAAAAACACCATCCCCTTCTCTCAGTTCATCTGCCTACACTGCACATGTGGATGGAATATGAACCATTGCTCCTCCTACCTGAGAGTGGCAGTAGAGGAGGCCATGGATAAACACTTTGGAATGAGAATAGGAAATTGGAATTAAAATGTTTGGCTACTTGGAAAATGCAGAATATTCTCCCCTCAGAAATGCAATGCTGAACCTTGCTGTGAGTTCCACACTTTGACACTTACTGTGCTAGTAGCTCCATCTATTTGTCTTTTACATTTGTTTAGGCAACCAAAGCTTTATGTTCACAAAACTAATAGATTCTCAGCAAAAACACTATAAATGGAAGTCTGAAATTAATATGGAAATTACAAAACAATGGACTGCATTTTGCTTAATCTGGTTTTGAGTGCACTCTCATCCCATTGCGCTGGATGCCATAGTAGTGTAGTGAGTAGCACAATGGTATTACAGCTCGGGCCATCAGAGTTTGGAGTTGAATTCCGACATCGTCTGCAAGGAGTTTGTATGTTCCTCCCTGTGAACGCATGCGTTTTCTTCAGATTCTCTGGTTTCCACCCACAGTCCAAAGACATACTTGTTAGCAAGTTAATTGATCATTGTAAATTGTTCTATAATTTGGCTATAGCTGCTCAAAACAGTTACTTTCCTCAAGCAGAAAGGCTGCTGAACACCTCTGCCCACTAACTCCTTCACTACTTTATCATTTTCCATCAGTCACCTTATATATAGCCAAGTGTTACTTTATGGACGTACAATCAATCTATGTATATAAGCTGTCTTACGTATTTATATTTATTGTGTTTTTAAATTATTATTATCATGTTTTTTTTTATCTTGTTTGATTTTCTTTGTGCTGCAGAGTAACATTTATCTTGTTCTTCTTTATACTTACTGTATGTACAGGAAATGACATTAAACAATCTTGAATCATGAATCTTGGAAGTTGAATCATATCATACCAGACACTCACACTTGTGGTTAAGACAGGCAGAAGCAGACTAAACTGGCACATACTTGGGTCGTAAGCACAATTAGATGTTGTAGACGCCCACCAAAATGACACCTGTGGACTTCCAGTGTGGATTGACGCCAGAGTATGGGAGTGTTAGTGTGCATGCAGTCAACACATTGTATACATACAGAGCCAGTGATTTACAATGTAAACAGTTAGCAACATTGACTTGATGCAATCACTTACAGTTTGGACGTCAGCACTCTGGCTAAGACCCTCTCCTACATTTGTGCAGCTGAAAAGACAGAGCAGTAGTAATAACAACCCCATACCCCCATTGTTCATCAGTATTGCTTCATTGGATCACTAGCCAAGTACAAGTTCATTGCTGATTGGTTACTCCTGCTATTTGCCATGATTCTAAAGAGATTTGCTTTATTTGCCACAAGTACAGTGAAATGTACATGGGTGGCGTCAACAGCCAGTCGAGTTCAGGGATGTACTGCAAGTGTCGCTATGCTTCATGTTCACATCTTACTAACCCTAACTAATACGCCCTTAGAACGCAGGAGGAAATGAAGCACCCAGTGGAAATTCATGTGGTGGTGGGAAGAACATACAAGCTCCTTACAGACAGCGCTGGGAACTGAACCCAAATCAAACTTACAGCTGGCACAGGAAACCTTTGTGCGAACTGTTACCTGTTCTACAGGTGATTGCTACTTTTTATAGTTGTTTTGATGAGGTAAGAGATGTTGAAGGAGCCCAGTATAAACCAATTGCTCCCAGTTGCCAGACCAGATTAATTTTGCAATACCTGACTGGGGGAATATGCAGAAAGAATGCACATCATCACTTAACATGCACGGCAGTGGAAACTGTGAGCAGTTTCAATCTCCTGGGAGTGCACATCACAGACAAACTCTCATGGTTCCAGAACACATCATCCACAATCAAGAAAGTTCACAAATGCCTCTACTTTCTGAGGAGGCTGAAAAGAGCTGGGCTTAGCACAGACATATTTGTTATTCTACAAATGAGCAGTAGAGAGCATGCTAACAAGCTGCATCACTGCTTTGTATGGAAACTGCACTGCGACGGACAGGAAAGCTCTACAAAGGGTAGTCAAAATTGCCTATCCCAACCAGCCTACTTGCCATTAAGAACATATATACAGAAAGGTGCCAGAAAAGAGCCAGTAACATCATGAGTGATCCCACCTCATGGGTTGTTTGTCCAACCCCCATCAGGGTGGAGGCTATGTAACATCCATAGCAGGACCACCAGACTCAAAAACAGTTACTTTCCCTCAGCAGTAAGAGTGATCAACATCTCCAGCCATTAACTCCACCACTACTTTACTATTTCCCATCAGTCACCTTATATACAGCCTAACATCACCTTATGAAAATGACATTAAACAATATTGAATCTTGAACCTTGAGAATCTTGAACACATTGCCAGAAGAAAAAGAGCAAGAAGATTCCCTTACTTCTCCGGCACGCATATTTCCTTCCTGTACTTTCCAAAAGACTATTATGTGAGACGCCTATGCATTAATAAGGATGCTTACATCGAAATCTGCCCTCACAGTGCAGGGTAAAGGCTGCATTGCCAGTGACTATCAAGGTGACAATGGCAATAAATTTTAATACAACACTCTCATTCCTGTTTACTGCCAGATCTACATGTAACAAACCTACTGAGTAAGGGAAGTCTCCATTGAAAGATGGCTGACTACTTCTCATCAATTTTGACAGCATTGGTAAAAATTAGTCTTGGTAAAGATATGAGTTCAAATCCCATAATGGAAATATGTGATTTAACAATCACATTTAAATTCACTTAATTAATTAAAAAATAAAACATCCTCAGAAATATTAATCATAAAGCTGCTGGATTATCATAAAAACCCCATCTGGCTGACTAATGCCTTGGGAGCTGAAATCTGTCATTGTTACCTCATCTAGACTACAAGTGACTCCAGTACAACACCAAATCTGACTGTTAACTGACCTATGAAATATTCTAATAAAGCAATCAGTAGCATCAAAGTTCAAAATAAATATACTACCAATGTAACTTAACAGACATCTTTAACATCTCTGCAACTGTCCACTGCCCCTGAAGGCTTCAAGGAAGCCACCATCATTACCATAGTGACGGTAACTGGCCTAAACAATCATGAATTGCTTGGAACGGCTGGTACTGAATTGTATAAAATCCCACATTCCAGCTACATTGGACCTTTTCCAATTCACCTACTGCTGAAACCCACCTACTGATGATGCCATTGCCTCAGCCTTGGATTCTGTCCTGTCCCACCTCCAAAACAATTCCTTATACACCAAGATGTTGTTCATTGACTTTAGCTCAGCTTTTAACATGGCCATCCCTCAGAGGTTGGAAGGTAAACTGTTCTCGTTGGGATTCTACAGTCCTCTCTGTAACTGGATCTTGGAATTCTTGATGGAAAGACTCCAGTCAGTCTGAGTTAGCAGTAACATCTCAAGCTCCATCATACTGAGCACACAGGTTATGTGCTCAGTACGCTGCTGACTCACAGCTGCCCTACCAGATTCAGCTCAAACCACATTATCAAGTTTGCTGATGATACCGCAGTGGTTAGTCTTAACAGCAACAATGACAAGTCAGCATACAGAAAGGAGGTAGAGAGGCTTGTCAAATGGTGCACATACAACAACCTGGCTCTCAACATGAACAAGACAACACCACCGCATTAGTCAAGAAAGCACAGCAGTGTCTACACTTTCTGATAAGATTGAGGCATGGAAGGCTCCCTGCCTTCACTCAAACAACTTTCTACATGAGCACCATCGAGAGGGTCCTGCCTGGCTGTATAATTTGTGAGGTATGGAAACTGCAAGGCATCAGACCACAAGATCCTACAGAGGATAGTAAAAAACCACTGAGAGGATCACAAGACTCTCCTTCCCGACTCTCATTTGTGACATTTACCTGGAAGCATTGTTGAGAATCCCTACCACCCAACCCACAATCCCTTTGACCCACTACTGTCAGAAAAGAGATACAGGAGCATCAGGACTAGGACTGCCAGACTGGGATAGGGATAGGGATCTGCCTATCCTAACATGTGAAGTCATTTCTGGCGGACTGGGCTGATGAGATCTACCAATGGCCCGGAAGTGGTACTGCAGTGCTTTGTGGAGAGCAGCATACGGAAGATGTCATGGTCAAAAACTGCAACCAAGGAAGACCCCTGTTTGTGACACTTGTCCGTACCACTGGTCCTGGACTTCTGAGCTGGGGGAGAGAGTGAAACTGTCCCAGTGGAATGGCTTTTCCATTTTTAAAAACTCTCTCACACAAGTTCCCTGTCATCGTCAGAAATGATGGACATCCACCACAATTGCAATGTACTGCTGACGCAAAATCGTGAATTTCACGGGGTATGCCAGTGACATTAAACCTGATTTTGATTCTGACAGAACATGAGTACAAAGCCATCATGTTAAAGAACAAACAAAACCGTGCCCTTTACACTCAATCTGGGCACATAGTTTCCTCCTCAATGAGGTGCCGGTAAAGGAGTTTGACAAAATGATAACAGGCCCTCTGGCCCACTGATTCTGTTTGTTTGGGACACTATGCCACTTTATTGGGTAGGAGTCTGTTGCTAAACAGGTTCTAACTAGCATCAGTCACATGCATTTTTATGGCCATTAGACACGATATCATGCTTAGAGCGAGCAGTTTGTAAGAAGCATCATTTGTGTGTGTTTGTGTTCAAAAAACAGTGATTTTTGTCACTGATAGTTGGTGTGAAATAAACAGTAAGACTACTTTCTTAACTGCAATTTTAAACATTCACGGTTGGAGATGCCAGCAATGGCCAGGAGTGAAAATGAAATGATTTCACTACTTCACCAAGTAAGGCACTATGAAAATTTGAAGGTATTGGCAATCATCTCGAATGTCACAATAAAATGACAGAGGTGAGAATAGATACCGGACCACTGGAAAATGATGCTGGAGAGGTAGTAATGGGGGACAAGGAAATAGCAGACAAACTGAATAAGTATTTTGCATCAGTCTTCATTGAGGAAGACATTAGCTGTATGTTGGAAGTTCGAGAGTGTCAGGGGGGCAGTTGTTAATAATTGGGCCAAAATGTATTGGTCCCAACGTGTTTCAATTAACCAGAATCCACAGTACATGGGAAAACACTGCGAATGCACCCCAGCTAAGGTTCAAATTTCAAAGTATGTATATGTCACCATATATTACCCTGAGATTCATTTTCTTATGGACATTCACATTAGAACAAAGAAGTACAATAGAATCAATGAAAAGCTACAGTAGGTCAAAGACTAGTGGTGTGCCACAGGGATCAGTGCTGGGTCCATTGTTATTTGTCATCTATATCAATGATCTGGATGATAATGTGGTAAATTGGATCAGCAAGTTTGCTGATGATACAAAGATTGGAGGTGTAGTAGACAGTGAGGAAGGTTTTCAGAGCCTGCAGAGGGACTTGGACCAGCTGGAAAAATGGGCTAAAAAATGGCAGATGGAGTTTAATACTGACAAGTGTGAGGTATTGCACGTTGGAAGGACAAACCAACGTAGGACATACAGGGTTAATGGTAAGGCACTGAGGAGTGCAGTGGAACAGAGGGATCTGGGAATACAGATACAAAATTCCCTAAAAGTGGCGTCGCAGGTAGATAGGGTCGTAAGGAGAGCTATTGGTATATTGGCCTTTATTAATCAAAGTATTGAGTATAAGAGCTGGAATGTTATGATGAGGTTGTATAAGGCATTGGTGAGGCCGAACCTGGAGTATTGTGTTTAGTTTTGGTCACCAAATTACAGGAAGGATATAAATAAGGTTGAAAGAGTACAGAGAAGGTTTACAAGGATGTTGCCGGGACTTGAGAAACTCAGTTACAGAGAAAGGTTGAATAGGTTGGGACTTTATTCCCTGGAGCGTAGAAGAATGAGGGGAGATTTGATAGAAGTATATAAAATTATGATGGGTAGAGATAGAGTGAATGCAAGCAGGCTTTTTCCACTGAGGCAAGGGGAGAAAAAAACCAGAGGACATGGGCTAAGGGTGAGGGGGGGAAAGTTTAAAGGGAACATTAGGGGGGGCTTCTTCACACAGAGAGTGGTGGGAGTATGGAATGAGCTGCCAGACGAGGTGGTAAATGCGGGTTCTTTTTTAACATTTAAAAATAAATTGGACAGATACATGGATGGGAGGTGTATGGAGGGATATGGTCCGTGTGCAGGTCAGTGGGACTAGGCAGAAAGTGGTTCGGCACAGCCAAGAAGGGCCAAAAGGCCTGTTTCTGTGCTGCAGTTTCTATGGTTTCTATCAGCTCAGATGCATTACCAGTGCTCATCATGAAAGATGGTAACTGGTAAAGAGAGCTGGCAGCAGGTTTTACTTGAGTAATAACAAAGGATAAACTTGACCTCATCCTCAGCAGTTCTCGCTGCAACTGTCTAAGGCAGCAGTGGTAAGAGTGCCCACACTGGGGACAACTTTGTCAGGCCTGCACAGGCAGGCACCTCCCGGTTTCCACCCAGTTACCTGCAACCTGTTTCCAACTCATCACGTGCAGCCTATTTAAACCCAGCTCTCATCCACAGTTCTTGCTCACCTGTACGAAGCAGCCAGCCTCAACCAGTTGCTCCTAGCCTTCAGTTACCTTGTTGTGTTAAGTAACTGTTCCATCTTGTTTCGTGGGCCCCCGTGGCTTGTTATTTCGCAGTTTGCTATTAGCGTTATTGCTCACTGCTGAATTGTCTCTGCTGCTCTGTGTTTGAGTCAAACCCCTTCTACATTCCCTGATAAGTGTCCACTTTCCATGATGGAAAAGCTGGGCTTCAAGGATTTGTGCAAAATCCTGTACTACATTAGTGCTGGCCTCTGATGGTAAACAAAAGCTTCCTGTCATTTTGCCAAATACATCAAAAATTTGATTATATATACCAGTCTTCTGTAGCCTGGCCCATTAAAATTCTCCTTTGATCCTTCCACAGAAATGATAGCCCTTTGACAAAATGGTATCAGTGCTATCTTTTTCTCCGGGCACTTCTGCCTGCCATCTTTACCTTCTGCCTCATCGCAGTAGGTCGGTCCGTCCCTTGACATTATGGACCCTTTGAGCAGATGGCTGTGTGCAGTCCACTAGTGGAGTGCCTTCAAAGATTCAAAGTCCATTTATTATCAAAGTGTGTATTCAGTATACAACCCTGAGATTCATCTTCTCACAGACAGCCACAAAACAAACACACACCATGGAATCCATCCAGAGAAAACATCAAGCACCCAACGCAAAAAAAAAGAACAAATCGCACAAATGGACAAAAAGAGAGCGAATAACACACAGCATATTAAACGTCAAACTGTAGAGTCCTTGAAACAGTCTTGGAGTGTTCAATTTAGTTCAGTTCAGCTCACTTTAGCACTGTATCATTTATTGACTGCAGGCCATAGAGCCAGTGTGTGCCAAAGCACCATCCTGATCAAAGGCAGAGAGAAAACAGTAACCAGAAACACATGTAACATGAACTG
Source organism: Mobula birostris (assembly GCF_030028105.1). Lineage (NCBI taxonomy): Eukaryota > Metazoa > Chordata > Chondrichthyes > Myliobatiformes > Myliobatidae > Mobula > Mobula birostris. The sequence goes on along the minus strand of NC_092385.1, from coordinate 75,047,645 downwards.
CTGACTCCCCCAAAAACGATTCCACAGCCATGAGCCATGCCTTTCAAACCTTGCAGCATGAGGAAGACTCATTCACCTTCCTCCTGAGCCAGCAAGTGAATCTTGAGAAGAAGTTCCTGTTAAACACAGGCAGACAGCGCTAAACACACACTTGACTTCCATTCTAGTCCTTGCCATGGCTGTTTAGCACTGTGCAGGGTGCAAACTTACATCATCCTTAGCTGATAAATCTAAAGGAATTCCAGCTGAGTAGGTGTAATGTGCGAAGAGGAAGAGGAAGAATCGGGCAGAGGACTTTCTCACTGTTGGTAGACTCAGGCCTCTTGCTACTGACTACACCCTCACTAATAGGCATCCCAAGGATGTCCAGCGTTGTCTCTTCCATAATGATCTGAGCATGCATCTCCTTCCTATAGTCATAGTCATAGTCATATTTTATTCATCCCGGGGGAAATTGGTTTTCGTTACAGTTGCACCATAAATAATAAATAGTAGTAGAACCATAAATAGTTAAATAGTAGTATGTAATTATGTCAGTAAATTATGAAATAAGTCCAGGACCAGCCTATTGGCTCAGGGTGTCTGACCCTCCAAGGGAGGAGTTGTAAAGTTTGATAGCCACAGGCAGGAATGACTTCCTATGACGCTCAGTGCTGCATCTCGGTGGAATGAGTCTCTGGCTGAATGTACTCCTGTGCCCACCCAGTACATTATGTAGTGGATGGGAGACATTGACCAAGATGGCATGCAACTTGGACAGCATCCTCTTTTCAGACACCACCGTGAGAGAGTCCAGTTCCATCCCCACAACTTCACTGGCCTTACGGATGAGTTTGTTGATTCTGTTGGTGTCTGCTACCCTCAGCCTGCTGACCCAGCACACAACAGCAAACATGATAGCACTGGCCACCACAGACTCGTAGAACGTCCTCAGCATCGTCCGGCAGATGTTAAAGGACCTCAGTCTCCTCAGGAAATAGAGACGGCTCTGACCCTTCTTGTAGACAGCCTCAGTGTTCTTTGACCAGTCCAGTTTATTGCCAATTCGTATCCCCAGGTATTTGTAATCCTCCACCATGTCCACACTGACCCCCTGGATGGAAACAGGGGTCACCGGTACCTTAGCTCTCCTCAGGTCTACCACCAGCTCCTTAGTCTTTTTCACATTAAGCTGCAGATAATTCTGCTCACACTATGTGACAAAGTTTCCTACCGTAGCCCTGTACTCAGCCTCATCTCCCTTGCTGATGCATCCAACATCAGTCTTGTCCTACCATCAGTCTTGTACTAAGAAGGTTTGAAGTGTACCAGTGCAGGGTGGCGAGTTCTCAATCATGCTCATTGTGGTTGAAACATCTGGTAAACATGTGCACGTGAGGTTTAGTCTCCTTGTGAATTGTGATTGAGTGGTGTTATGTACCCCTAGGGTTCATATTTTCTGTGGACTGTGCCTTTAAAAAGAAAGAGAGGGAGGGGGGAGAGAGACAGAGAGAGAGAGAGTTATTTGTTGGACAATCGATGTCATGGTTTCTTTGCAGCTTGTTTTGAATACACAAAGACACACAGACACACACAGTTAGAGTCAAGATGGATTCGGTCAATGGAAGACACCAGTGAGTGAGGTCTTGGTTTAAACTTTCAGTAGCCCAAAAGGGGTGAGTTGAGATCGATTCTGAGTATTGATAAATGACTCTCACAAGTTTTCTGCAACTAGAACAAGTTTGCAGGAAGAGAAGAGAGGAGAGATAGGTTTGAAACAGAATAAACCTAGTGACAAAGAGATCACTGTTTGGACTCTCTCTCTAAGTAGCCCATGAGGGTGAGTTTGTTTCCATTCGACTACAAAAGTGTGATTGTCACTTAGTTAATCCACAGGAGTGGGTTCTCTGGTAAGGGGAAAACCTTTGTGAATACCATGTGTGTATTTACCCTTGTCTGGGTGTGGTAGTTCACTGAAGAAAGGCACCCCTGTGGCAAATCACTGTTGGAGTTATTTCGTCTGTCATGGAACTGGATAAGTGGCTATCACATTGTGTGTTTGGAGGTAACCTTGTGGAATCTACTGGTGTGTCTACCCTTGCCTGGGTGGTGGTTCCCTTGAAGAGGGTCCCCTTTGTGATAAGTTACTGTTGGTGATAATACATACGTGGATTCTGTTTGAGTATCCTGTGGCCACCACTTTGAGATGTCCCGTAGCTGAATTCGGGTGTGGTACCACTTGTGTTTAAAGGATATTTGTTGAAGATCACTGTCGGTGATATTTCGTATGTGGAGTGGAACAACTTCGGAGATAAAACCTACTACTATTGTTGTCTTGTATTGCTGTCGTGGAATCTGTGGAATATCGATGTAATTGCCTGCTCAGAACATTCATCATTGGATTACAAACATCTCGCATTAACCAACCTGTGCATCTGAACTGAACTTTTCTTACATACCATCTTAAGACTGCATCAATTACCACTAAGTTTGAAGAAGTTTGGGTTCTGTATTTACGCATTTATATATGCATAAATTCCGCTAACCTGCTCGACTTATCTAGTTTTATATTACTGTATTGTGTAGTTACTAATAAAATAGTTTTAGTTAACAGCAAAACAGACTCCAGGTGTGTTCCATTTCTGCTGGTTCTTTTAACCCGTTATGGGGTGCGTAACAGCAGACTGTTGGAAAGTCAGGTATGATGCTTTGTGATGAAGGTTGCCAGTGTTTGCGTTACCAGGGTTGCAAATGAACCACACATTCCTTGGCTAATTGTGCAGCTCATGGGATGGAACTCTTGCAGACACACTTGCTGTCATTGACTACTCAAGTAAGGTGAATTTCTTGCTGAATTGTTTCAAGCACTGGTGTATGACTTCTGGTATTCACCTTTACCATAGTTTGTAAGTGTGCCTACAGTGTTTGCAGACCCTTGCTGGATCCAGGAACTCTCTCCTCTTCCATCTCCTCTGATATCGAGTGCATCTCCAATGATCTTGGAGCTCACTCTGTCCAATTTTATGTCCTTCTTTAATGTTTCCCAGATTCAGAACGACTTCCTGGACCATTGCTTCAACATCCAATGGGCACCTCAATAACATGGCAGTTGGCATGATGCTGTTACGACTCAGGGTGTTTTGGAATATGGAGTGCAATGCCGATGTTGTTGGTAAGGAGATTGTAGGTTCTATCCGTGAACACGTGGGTTTCCTCCATGTGCTCTGGTTTCCTCCCACAATCCAAATATATATCAAAGATGTATTTACTTATCTTTAAATAAATCAAATAAATCAGGTCGGCTAAAACTGGGCTGTTTTAACGGGCCAGCTTATCACAATATTAGACCAGATGAAGCATAAGCCAAAGATCAGTGTGTCTGTTACTTGCTGTATGCAGCAACTATCAAGCAAACAGCGAATGTAAATGATTTGCTGCCTGCAATCTGCTCAGTGGGAACTACAAAAGCCTTTTTTTGTGGATGATTGAATTCAGCACCCTAACTCTCTGTGTTCTGACCCGGAATATCTTAGCTTTGCCCTCACAGACCCCAACTCAGCCAATGTGCCATTTTAGTTTTCTACATTAGCTATCTTCTGGCCATCATGAGTAACAGTTGACTTTGCCCCAATACCCCGATTTAAGGCAACTAAGGACTGTACTGATGTATCTCATTAATTTCACCAAGCCCCATTTAAGCTTGACAATTCAAACTGACTTCAGCTGAAGGACTCAGATTCCAGATTGATCTTCAGAACAAAAAAACTATAAACAAAACTATACAGTGCCGCTAGTAGCTTTTGTAGAATGAGTTTATAAATGAGTACTTAAATATTTCAAAGTATTGTACCCTCAAATCTTCCTTTTCAAAACCTGAAATTAAGATAAAGCAATTTAACTGTAAAATATATTCAATAATGTTAAAGGCTGAATCTAATAGGTCGGAGGATTTAGAGGCATTTTATATATTTTTTGCATCTCACTTGCCAAAGCAACTTCATAGATAATTTCTTGACATGAATTTCAGTTTGAAGTATTTGATCAAAACCTTTCTCCTTTGCAAGTGGATACCTTACTTAATGGCTGGCTGGTGGCGCAGTGACATCAGCACCGGACTCCGGAGTGAAGGTTCCTGAGTTTGAACCCAGTCACTTCCGCTTTCCATCCATGCCAAGATGAGTGTTGAGCTCGCAACTCGGCCTCATAAAAAAAAACTGCGCTGTGAGAAGGATGTGGGGGACCACTCACAGAATCTTTCCTCCAAGAGAACACTTGAAAAAGTGGTTGCCGAGGTTCTGGCAGAGTATGGCACACAAAAAAAAACTTTACTCAATATCACTTCGAAGAAGAGTACAAGATGCAACTAATCCTTTGGGAAGAAGTGCAAAGTGGCCCCTAGTAGAAAAGCTAGTTTAGAAATCTACAGTATGCATTTAGATTGACAGTATTACCAAGCAAAGGATTCAAAAGTTACATTGAGGATCACAAGAACTGAGGTGCAACATTAGGTTGTGGGATTTAATTCCTTGACATTGGAGAATTATTCCATCAATCCCAATATCTGAAGCCTTTACAGTTACACCTACCTTCAATTTCCTTTTGACACAATGTACCACTATGTATCTGGCAGAATTGATTCTTTGGACAAAGTGCATGTTGCTTGAGGCATTCAAGGTACATTCTTCATTCTTCTTTCATTTTTCCACTAGAGAACAATTCAAAAGGCAGATGAAATATTGTACTCTTCTTTCTTCAAGTTCCAGCTGTGTTTGACATAGCACAATCTGAACATCCCTGAAGATCATCTTGTGTGCACTAGCTGAAAGGAATTCATTTCCCTAAGCGTGAAGCTACTCCGCAGTGCACAGCAGCTCTTTGTCAGAGAGTACTGTGGAGGTCCCTGACTCAGTACACAATTCTTTTAATTTACATGATTCATATGTAGCAGCATGTTTTGAGGAAGGCAGCTTGTGTGCAAATTTGGCTCTCGGGTGACCAAGGTTTTCCATTGAAGACATGAGAGTGAACCCATGGAATAAAGCAGACTGAAGCTTCAGCATTACAGAGGGATGTCCCAGAACTGATGTGCTTGACTGAAGGCAGGATGGACGTATCTCATTTTGCCAGCCAGGGAGGTCAACCTTTGCTGTGTACAGTATGTTATATAATCTGGCAGTTTGAAGAAGGCATTCAACTTGATCAAAATGGACAAGTGCTGTGCAAGCAGAGGTCAAGATTCAAGGAGGGTCTGCCCGATTGTGATTGTCTTGGCACTGGGCTTGAGGATGGCTTCACCTGAAGAAGTGACAAACTGACTTTTTTTGTGCTGTTTACAGAAATATTATCGATCTTTACAAAACACTAGTCTATATTTATCTTGAATTACATGGAATAAAGTGGTCATAAAAATGTGAACTCAAAGAACAAAAGACCATCATGAAAGAGAAATGCTTTCATATAATTCATTCACGACACACGTGGAATAGTTCAAATCTTAGACACGTTACAAATAACTGAAGCAAATACAAGAATGAAATGGCATTTTTTTTTATTTACATACTATGAAACGTGCGTGCCTAATGTTTGTACTGTGGTAGCTTTTCCAGTGTAACCTTACAGCATCTTTTCAGTGAGTGCCCACTGGTAGCAGACTGTGATCTTGTCATTGTAATGTCAGTCGATGAAAGGGACATGTCAATCTGTGGAGCATGGATTATGGACAGAGCAGCAGCACTGGCTGACGTGTGTGCATCGTGGCAAGAAATCTGTTGACACATCTGTAAGGAAGGTCCAATGTCTACCTGATAGGTTTCTGTGGTTATTGTACTTGAGCTTGTCACTAACAGGGACAAATTACTGGTATGAGTGCCATCTTCTAGTCTCTGTTGTCCCAAGGTTTCTTCCAGTGTGCTTTCCATGTGCTCAAGGCGATCATCCAATTGGTTGAACCCAGCTTTCATGGACTCCCGAAGCTCTGTGAAACCTTCCCTGATAGCTGCCTGCAATCCTTCCTTGAGATCTATCAGCCCTTCCTTCAGAACTGATACCAAGTCACTCACTCCATGGGCTACCATACAGGTCTGCACAGTGCCCATTCGGGTGTCCAACACCTCGTTCAGATCAAAGAGAGATCCTTGAATTTCTTCTAATCTTTGATCCATGGACTTGTGGAAGTTCTTCACTGCCCGGTGAATATCCTGTTGGTGCACCAATACTTTTGCCTTGAAGGCCTGCCCATCATCATCTGTGCCCTCATTACCATGCTCAGGGGACTCCTCCTTATGACTGTTGCGATCTGCAGCAGGTCCATCCAATTCAGCGTCTTCCACTGGCACTGCTAATTCCTCTATGCCATTCTCTTGTGCAGGTGCTCTAACCCGTGCCTGTGAAGAAGGTGAAATAGGCGCGGTGCTGCTAAGCACAACTTGGGCGGTGGGTGAAACAGATGTTGTTGCCGACTCGGATGTTGTTGGGTAGCCAGCTGCCTCTGAAATTGGTGGCGAGTTCTGACTTGTAACTGAGGCAGAGAGTCCCGAGATATCTGTGAAAAGAGCAGAAAGAAATTAGTGACACTTCGCCTTTAGAATCTTAAGTCCTCATAAATAAGCATATTTGTAAATCTCTCAAAAATATCTATTTATGTAAATTATTTGTTATCTTTGGTACAGGATGCATTGCATTTGTTAAAATAACTCATTTATAGTACAGAACACAATGACAATGACTTACCAGAGTATGTAGAGGCAATTCCTGGATCATGCAGGGTGTCAGTAGGCAAGAATTGGAGGAGCTTTTCCTTTCACCTTGTTAATACTTTATGGCTGTGGTCCTTCACTACTTCCACTTCAAATTAATCTGTTGAAGATCAGATTTTTCCCTTTGCTATACTTTAGGTAATGGTGAAACATTTTCAGCTAACCTGGCAGATTTTAATTGATGTGTACTTGCAATTCTCCTGAACTTTAGGATTATACTAACCTTTGTTGGCGATGCATATTATTGAACTTCCAGCTCTCAACACTTTTGCCAAAACATAACTTCTTATTGTAAACTATGATTTACTCACTGCTTAACCATTTTCCACCCAGTCACGATATATATAAACATATGAATCCAGTGCAGGTATTGGCCACTCACCGCCTGTTCGGCCGTTTAAAACCATCTCAATAATCTGAACTCTGCAACTCCTGTCTTCCCATCACAACTCCTCGTCCTTTTGCTTAGATGGTATTTATTTATCACTACCTTAAAAATACACAAAGACTGCTTCCTCCACCCTTTCTGGAAAAGACTTCCAAAGACTCACAAACTTCTGATAGAATATTTCAACTCATCTCTCCCTTAAATGGGTGGCCTCCTTTTTTATAAGTAATGACCCTTGTTTCCAGATACTATGGAATCATACATTCTTTGTGTTCCCTGTCAACACCTCTCATGATTGTAACTTCAGCCCCATCTTTCCTCATGACACAGCCCTCTATCCAGGTTTGGCTGAGTAAATCTGCATCCGAATATTAGCATCCTCCTTAAGATAAGAAGAGATTTCTGTACATGGCTCTCTAGAGGGAATCATAGCCATGCCCCATTTAGAGGTGGTATAATCTCATCCACTTCAGACTCCCTTCCCCCAGCAATAAACAATAACACTCTGTTAGTGCCTCTAAACCCTTACAAAGCCAGCACAGTAACCTTTGTAGATCATTCTCTTGGGTATCAGATCTCTTTATGGCCTGTCACTATTTAGACAAAGTGCTTCATTTTTAAATTTGTATGTGTCAAAACAAACACTTCTACTTTTTCTACATTACACCCCATGGCCAAATCTTTGCCCACTTAGCCTACCTATATTCATTTCCCGCTTCCTTATGCACTCTTCACATCCTATCCCCCTCCTATTTTTGTTTCATCAGCAAGTTTAGCAACCATACCTCCACGCCTTTACTGAAGTCACTTGGATAAACTGTAAACAGTCAAGGCCCAAACAGGGATCCCTTTGGTACACCAATTGCTACAAGTTACCAACCAGAAAAAGAATCAGTTATATCTATCCATTTCCCGCTAACCGGCCATTCTTCTACCTACACCAAAATGTTATTTCATACACCAACAACTTCTGACATGCCAAATCTTTAAAAGCCTTATTGAAATCTGTGCATTGTATCTTTAATAATAGCTTCTAACATTCTTTCTGTGCCAGCTAACTGGAGGCTCAGAAGCGCTTTGCTGCTTTTCAGTCTAATGGAATCTTCTCTGAATCTAGAGAACTAAGTAAAATTAAAACCAATGATTCAAATACCGTACTTTTTTAAAGTCTGAGTAGTAGGCAGTCATTGATCCCAGGGGATTATGGGTTAGCGCCTCTGGTGGACAGTGTCCTTTCCAAGGCACAAACCTGGGCGGAAAGATTTGAAGAACTGGTTGTTGCCCATGCAGTGGGTTCCCCTTCTCCACGTCACTGATGTAGTCCAAGGGAAGGGCAAGTACCGATACAGCTTGGCACCAGTGTCGTCTCAGAGGTTGCCAGAGTGAAGTTATAAACAACATCAAGCTGCCTTAGGGACCCTGGCTCCAGATTTCTTCCTCGGTGTTTACTCCTGAAGCAGTTCCCATCCGCAAGGCAGCAGAGGTTTAAAATCACAGTTTTCCTTCTCCTAAGCGGGCTGCCATCCAAGGCTGATGAGACCCACCTGCCCAGTAAAAAGTCTTAAGCACATATATATAGCTAGGGCATCTAAGACTTTTGCACAGTACTGTATTTGTCAAAGTCGATCAGAGAGAGAGTTTGGAAATCTAGCAGGAGCAGAGGATGTTGGGAGTGGTGAGGGTGGAGTGCCGTAGGAGACGTGTGGGACAGGTGGCAGAGAAGAGTGCCAAGGGTCTGGAGGTGGCAGAGAAGAGTGCCAAGGGTCCGGAGGTGGTGTGGGTGCAGACATGTGACCAGGCAAGGTCATGTGATTCCAAACAATTGGTTTATTGATCATTACAGAATGTCCCTCAAGCGCTTCCCGCTTCCTCCTCTCTCCCTTCCCCCTTTCCCAACTATGCTTCCTGTCATCCTGCCCTTCTCCCATGCTTAGTCCACAAAAGAGACCCATATCAGAATCAGGTTTATCATAAGTCACATATGTCATGAAATTTGTTTCTTTTTGTGGCAGCAGTACAGTGCACTACATAAACTCACTACAGTATTGTAAAAAATCCTTGACACCTTAACTATATATATCTGCCTAAGACTTTTGACAGTACTGTACCACACTAGCCACTTCTTTTGAAACCACAAGGATCTGAAGACTTGTCAGTCCACAATTCCATCAACTTGCTCAGTACACCTGCCTTGAAGATTGTAGTTTCCCTTCCTTTGCACTTCCTAATTGACAACTCTTTCTATGATATTACTTCCATTATTAACAAGCACAGATTTCATGTTGTCCCCACTGTGATGTGAATGGCTATCTTCATTCTCTGCTAAATATTTGGAATTTTTAATGGATAGTTTGGTGTAGGGAAGTAGAACACATTTCCTGCTTCCCTTTTTCCCATGGACCACTCTCCTCTCCTATCAGATTCCTTCTTCTCCAGCCCTTTACCTTTCCCACCCATCTGGGAAATCACTTTCACCAATCACCTTCCCCTCCCCACTCCTTTTTATTCTGGCATCTTCTCCCTTCATTTCTAGTCCTCATGAATGATATAGGTCCAAAACATCGACTGTTTATTGATCTCCATTGAACTTGCCTGACCTACTGAGTTCCTCCAGCATTTTGTGTGTTGCTCCAGATTTCCAGCATCTTCAGAATCTCTTGTGTTTATATTTTCTTCAACATTTATTAAACATCCTATGTTATCCACGCTCTTGAAGAACCTTGTTCCTCTTTAATTCTTGTTTTTTTTGGGGGGGGGAGTTGGGGATAAACTAATGAACTATCTCACATGATCTGTGTCCCTGGTGATCTGTTTTTTGAATTTCATTTTAGGGTCAATTCATGGATGGGGGAAAACAGTTATTAACAGGTAACTGAATTAAAACACAAGAAATTCTGCAGATGCTGGTAATTGAATTTTCTGCAATATGTTCTAAATTAGAAACTTGCTCTAGTTTTATGAGTGAGAGCCCGGATTGATAATTTCCCACAGATAGTCCAAATGAGTCCAGAGGAATGCCATTTTCATGGACATCATAGAGCAGCTTCCTCTTTGCTCCTTTGTCTGGAGGCCCAATCTAAATTGCAATGGAAGATGGAGTTGTTGATGGGAAAGGTCATCCCTTAATGACAAATTCTTTCAAACCAGTTTCCCTTAACCTGTAGCAAGGAAGAAACATATCTCCGACACCTTGGGATCTCATTTTGAATCCAATTTGTTTTTAAATGGAAGAATATCATGGACTCTTTCAGTATAAAGTTCAATCTTCTCAATGAGGTTTTTAAGAAGCATGATAAAACTTGATAAAAATGCAAATTATGCAAAAAGGCACTAAATTAATAATCTTACTCAACTATAATGTAATAAACTAGCCAAGTTGAACAGTTGTACATGAATATAAGTACTTGAACAAATATAAGGTGCAAGAATTATGGATCAACAGATGAAGAGAATTTGTAACATGCAACCCGGATGCAGTGGACTGAATAATCCCTTTCTGTGCTGTAAATGTCTATGATTTCATGAGTGTCTTTCTGAAACAGAGTCAAAGTAATTAGTGAGGTTGGTGCTAGCAATCACTGCTGGGAGCAGATTTTCCCCTAATGTATATGCATGGGCCCAAATTGTACAAAATTAAAAATTAACACAGGGCCCTTTATATCCATGTTCCCATGCAGCATTTTTCTCAGGTAAACAAATGACAGACATTAGTGTCAATCACAAACAAGAGAAAATCTGCTGATGCTGGAAATTCAAGCAACGCACACAAAATGCTGGAAGAACTCAGCAGGCCAGGTAGCTCTATGGAAAAGAGTATCGTCGATATTTTGGCCTGAGATCCTTCAGCGGGTCCTGGTGAAGGGTTTTGGCCCAAAACGTCAACAATACTCTTTTCCATAGATACTGCCTGGCATTAGTGTCAAAGCCACTTGGCAATATTCTCACCGTAAGCCAATTAGACCATAAGATCATAAGACAATGGAGCCAGAATTGGGCCATTTGGCCCAACGAGCCTGATCCACCATTAAATCATTGTTATTTATTAACTCTCTCAACCACATTCTCCTGCTTTCGCCCATCACTTTGGGATGCTCTTACTAATCAAGAACCTATCAATCTCTGCTTTAAATATACCCAAGGGCTTGGCTTTCACAGCTGTCAGTGGCAATGAATTCCATAGGTTCACCATGCTCTGACTAGTAAAATTCCTTCTTATCTCTGTTCTGAAGGGACATTCTTCTATTCTGAGGCTGTGTGCTCTGGTCCTAGACTCCCCCACTGCAGAAAACATACTGTCCAAGTCCGCTCTATCTAGACCTTGCAATATTCAGTGAGGACCCCCCTCCCCGATTCTTCTAATCTCCAGCAAGTAAAGGCCCAGAGCCATGAAACGCTCTTCATATGTTAACCCTTTCATCCCTGGGATTATTTTCATAAACCTCCTCAGCACCTCTCCAATACCAGCCCATCCTTTCTTAGATAAGCGGCCCAGAATTGCTCACAATACTCCAAGCACTGTCTATGCAATGCCTTATAAGGCCTTGGCTATTTGTTGTACACATACAGAGAACAGAGAAAGATGAGCTCTTGTTTGTTGTTTGCTGTGTATAAAGCATGCATGCATGATTTTATTTGTACAGTGGGTAGAGGAATGCGTCACAATATATAAACCTTGATGAAAATTCCCATCCTGCTTGATAACTTTATGTGTGGAATTAATAGTCACATTGTAATTGTTCAATTGTTGAAATGGATTTAGATATTTATCAATTCATATCAAGTAGTAACATAAAAATTCTTTAATAATTTCTCAATGTAACTCCATTGATGGCACCACAGACGTTCAATCTGTGTGTGAATGTCATCATGCATCAGTTAAATGAACACATTTGTTAATATAAGCACTGGAAACTGATTTTAACATCACCATTATCAACATATGTTCAGAATTCCCAGATGAAGCTGTGACATTGACAACACCATACCCAAGCCAATTGGATTGCACTGCTGACTTGGTAGGGTGTCAATTTGCAGCTGTGATTGAGTTCTTGGTAAATGTTGTCATGGAAATGAACACAACTGAACTGTCTCTGCAGAAATTAAGGGAGACGTTCAATGAGAATCACCCTGGGTTTAACTCCTGCATTTGTTCATTGGGGAGCTGAGAGGTTATCTATCCAGCTTACGACTGAAGGTAGCCGAGGGCACAAAGGAGCAAAAGTTAAATTATCAAACAGATCTTCAAATGTAAACTAAAATTACTTGTCTGTAGATGTTAAAAAGATGGCAATCTGATCTTGCCGATCTTTGTGTTGGTTGTAAAAGTAAAAGCCTCAGTGGATTGTGATGGAATTCAAGTTTAGGCAACTGACAAATAAGCACTCCCAGTTCATCCATTATTCTCAGCACATTGGGTTAAAATTGAGCTTCAGAACAGTTTGACATTGTAGGTAGAGTGTACCCTTCTCGCGATTATAGCTTTACTCTCCACAACACAACGAGAGCTAAAATATGGCTTTTAAAAGCTAGATAATAAAGCATCCCATGAATAGAGTCAGAGTCTGCTCTAGTCATGAAACCAATCTATTTCACTAATTTAGTCACAAAAATGTTCAACTGGATAATTTTATACAAAGAGTCTTTACAATAAAAGTAGAAATAAGTCATTGTTGTATCAACCTCAGGAAGGTATATATTTTAAAAAACGCTCAACTATTTTTAGTTTAATTAAGTATTTCTATTACAACACTGAGATAGAGTGTTGGTGTGTGGTGTTACACTTGAACTGACACAGATTTCAGCACAGTGTTACCACTCATCAAGAGAAAATGCTTAAGTAACCAACTAAATAATTTTACCGAAATAATTTTGTAATTTTAATGTTAGAAGAAACATACTGGTTCTATCACATCAGATGCACCTTCTGGATGGGCTTAATAAACAAACAGGATATGCACAACACCCTATCTCCTTTTTCATTATTTCTATATAGCAGCTAATCATTGTATCTCCAAGCCATATACATCAAGTATTCAAGCTATAGGTATGCAAATTATACAAGATACTGAGGTGCTTATATTTATATACAAGCAACAGAATTCTATATATTCTATAAAGTAGTATATCTTTTCTAATATATAGATCATAGTTTGCTATTACTTTTTATAAGGATGACATTTTTTTCGTGTTTAAAAGAGGTGCAAGGAATATAGTTCAATTCTGAATGCCTGTATAGACAAAATGCTGCAATTCATTATCTTTGCTTTTATTGAATTTCTCATCATATATTATGAGATATATTAACTATGATTCTTTGTTTCTGGTACACCCAGTTTAATAGGCTATTGTGTTACAGGACAGTGAAAAGAATATGTTTTGTAATTCCCACAGCAAGTCCTTGATCTTTTCAGTGCCATTAGGTGGACTATGCCAAATAAAATTTGGGAGAAGGGAAATACCTCAAGAAAATAAGCTGGTAATTCATTTACAACATCAATCGTGCAGAGAGGTACTTGGCATTAGTAGGGAAAGGTATTCACCTGTCTACAGACTCACTGAGAAACACTGGCAGGGAAAGGTATTCACCTGTCTACAGACTCACTGAGAAACACTGGCAGGGAAAGGTATTCACCTGTCTACAGACTCACTGAGAAACACTGGCAGGGAAAGGTATTCACCTGTCTACAGACTCACTGAGAAACACTGGCAGGGAAAGGTATTCACCTGTCTACAGACTCACTGAGAAACAGTGGCGGGGAAAGGTATTCACCTGTCTACAGACTCACTGAGAAACAGTGGCAGGGAAAGGTATTCGCCTGTCTACAGACTCACTGAGAAACACTGCTGGGGAAAGGTATTTACCTGTCTACAGACTCACTGAGAAACAGTGGTGGGGAAAGGTATTCACCTGTCTACAGACTCACTGAGAAACAGTTGGCAGGGAAAGGTATTCACCTGTCTACAGACTCACTGAGAAACACTGGCAGGGAAAGGTATTCACCTGTCTACAGACTCACTGAGAAACGCTGGTGGGGAAAGGTATTCACCTGTCTACAGATTCATTGAGAAACACTGGTGGGGAAAGATATTTACCTGTCTACAGACTCATTGAGAAACACTGGCAGGGAAAGGTATTCGCCTGTCTACAGACTCATTGAGAAACACTGGTAGGGAAAGGTATTTACCTGTCTACAGACTCATTGAGAAACGCTGATATGGAAAGGTATTTACCTGTCTACAGACTCATTGAGAAACACTGGTGGGGAAAGGTATTCACCTGTCTTCAAACATTGAGAAACAATGCATCATATGGACAGACGTATGTACTGTATAAAGATTGCTTAAAAGCAAAACAAAAAGACATATGGTAATATTGGGCCTATACTTGCTCTAACAAAAATAAGCACTCTCTTTCTCATCATTCTGCAAAGAGGTCTTTTGAAAAGTCACCGATAATTTTTTAATCAAAAATTATTCCCATTTTCAAACCCTACTTGCATTAAACACATAAGCCAGTTTTTCTTAACACAGTAATATGGTGTTAAGTTGGAAGCCTGCATCTCACTGCTCTGTTCGCCAGACGACATTACATGAAATAACATGGTATCCACTTACCGCGGCACCGGTGAAATCTGAAAAACAACAGAAATTAAAAAAAGCAATAAATGTAATGAATAGTTTGTCCTCATAGAAACACAAATAAATCATCCCGACTTAAAGCGACTCCCCTCTGCCCATCTCACTCTTTTTTTGTTGTTGCTGAAATTGTCACCCTCCAGTTTCATTTCCACTACTGAAACATATGAGAGTGTGGGCACGTTGGTAAATGGGACTTATGACTATAACCAGATGCCATTCATGGGACTGGACTATCCAGTCTAACAGATCATTCGATCAATCTCTTGGCTAGTGCCATATTATTCTCGGGGTGCATCCTTAGATTTGACCAATCTCTGCCAATAAGCTCTGTTTGTGAATTCCTTTAAGGGAGAGCTGTTGGGGGTAGTAGGGTGGGTGTCATTGGCCCATCAATGAATGAGAATTGCTTTCCCCTCAAGTGGATATATGGAGATACAGACATGTAGGCAACACTATAACCACTGATCTCTGCTGCTGCTGAGGAGGGAGATAAAAACAAATAATTAAAAGCTAGGATCATTTTAAAACAAAATACTGTAAAAAGGAATATTGTTGTGAAAAGGTTTCTGTTAATTGAATAAAAGATGGAAATTCATAATCTGTAGTAAATTGTTTTCACTCTTGGAAACTGACACATTTGAGCTACAAGGTCTTGTTTGGTGAAATGCTTGGATATTGTTAACAGCAGTTATTAATTTAGTTACCTTCCATACCATTTGCCTTCTTGTACTGTCTGCTAAGTTACATGTGGTTGAGAAACCTAGCAAGGTGTCTTCCACACCTCACTTTCGTTTCTTTGTAACAAAACACAGGCTTGGCTCTTCATCACCTTCCATCCCTGGGGAAAAAAGTCTTTAAGGATCAACCGTACAAAGATATAAGAACACAGCTGGACTGCTGGGAAGAAAACCGAGGAAAAGTGTGTTTGCTGGTCTGCACTGACAAAGGGTTCCATCCAAAAATATGAATGTATTCACTGCTTTCAAAAAGCTAATACTTTACTGAGAAGTTACATGTTACAAGCATTTTCTGTCTTCATTATTACTGCACAAAGCCAGGTAAAGTTGGGAAAAATTCCATCATGGTTAAATGTTTACATGGAGATGGGCAGTAGAAAATTATTAAAGAAACTCTAGATGCATGACAATTTGTGATGAAACAACTCGCCGAGGAAAAAATTATTAGCAGTAGATCAAAATAAAGAGATTTGGCAATATGATTTTGCTTCAGTGATAAATAGATCATTCACACTTATCTTTATTGTCTTTATTGATATCATTGTGAATCATATTGCAAAAATATCACTGTGGAACTAGGGGCTGCTAGGTTAAGGCGCCAAGCCCAAGGGCATAGGTCGAGCTGGTGTTCAGCTCACAACTCTGTGAGGATTTACTTGCCTCAGTGCTGAACTGAGCCTGCAGGTATGGCCTTTGGACGGCTATGTTGTGTATTTATTGTGTCAGTAGTATTTGAGTAATATTATAAATATGTTCTTGATTAAGCATTCCTGTTCATTTAAATAATTCACTACAGTGTATATGTAAAAATATGTGAATTGCATATGTCATGATGCTACCATGTGATATATGTCCACCTTGCTTAAAGTAAAGAACAAACTTAAGACTCACATCTCTCAGCTTTTTTGTTTTCCTTTGAATTAGTTTAATGTTTTGAACTTACAAAACATAACAGGCTGCAGCACTGAACTGGCTCCATGGCTGTTGACTTACAATTGGGGACTCTGTGGTTTATGTTCAGTGGATGGTTTGTTCTTCACTTTTTTTGATTGCTTGCACAATTTGTGATTTCTTTTTTCACACATTGAATGTATGACTGTCTTCATAGAGTGTGTGTGTGTGTGAGGGGGTTGTTCATGAACTCTATGGTGCTTCTTTGTTTTGTGGCTGCCAGCAAGAAAATGAATCTCAGGTTTGTCTATGGCCTACATACTTTGATAATAAATGGACATTGACTTTATTATGCTCACATGAAGTGCTTGCAGTTGACTAGGGCAATAGATATTTGATAAAATATGTCTATGACAGTAGAAAATCACAATAAAATGTTTGAAATGAAAATTATGGAATAACAAAAATGGGGCATTCTAAAGGCAGAAGAGAACAACAAAATGCTTCTACACTTTGTGACGCAGCTCTACTCTGGGTTTGGCTCTGTTCGCTTGGAATCATAAATCACAAAATAAAGTAATAGCTCCATTGCTGGATCCTGCACTACTCACATTAAGAAACACAAACTGAACTAGAAAAGATGATAAAAAGTTCATTGTACAAGTTGGCAGCTTTTTATTGAAGTGAGGTATGATCGGTAACACAACATTAATGTTGCCAAGTATATTGTTTATAAATAAAGTTGATTATTTATTCAATATTACATGGTTAAAGTTTTGTTTGTAAAAGAACATTAATATTCAAAGAAAAAAGAAATGAGCTGAGAGTATTTACCAGTGGATCATGCAATTTCTGCAAAAAGATGCATAGAGAATCTTGGATAAAATAATAAAAACTTCTACAAAACTAGTAGTTTATTATAAACTATCACAAAGATTATTAGGGTTTTATGACTTGTTATGGCTTTCCATTTAATGTGACAAATTTATGTTTAGGAGATGTATAAAAGGACTGCCATCAGTGCTCTTATCCAACAAGTTCTTTTGATCTATCTTTGGCTTTATTCAGTTTTCAGGCTGAGAATAGATAAACCTGAAATAATTCCCAGCAGAGGAACTGGTAACACATATAATGTACGGATAGTCATTAAGCACACCAAATCTCAGTACAGAAAGATGAGAAAATCTTTTCACACGATCCAACCAGCAACCTACGTAGGCAGTGGCAGCTAACCCGACCTCATTACAGCTCAGGGCATTGGAGTTTGGAGTTAAATCATGGCATCCTCTGGAAGGGATCTCTATACGTCCTCCCCATGGAATGTGTTGGTTTCTTCAAGATTTCTGGTTTTCTTCCACAATCCAAAGATATACTAGTTAGGTTAACTGATCATTGTAAATTGTCCAGTGATTAGGTTAGGGTTAAAATTGGGGTTGTTGGGGATTACTGGGCGACATGGCTCAAAGGGCCGCAAGGGCCTATTTTGTGCTCTATCTCTTAAAAAATGAGACAAAGTGTTGGAGGAACTCAGTGGGTATACAGATTTAGATTTCCAGTATCTGCAGTCTCTTTATTATTCAATGACACTTGTCTTGAAAGAGGTTCCCCTGGGACCTTCAGCTCTTTCAGTCTCCATCAATGTCTCCCCACACACGGCAAAGAATTTCCTAATATTCAGTACTTGTCTTTAACATGTGTTCCTGCATCTTGCTTATGATTTAGTTTTGAGAGGCAATTTCTATTCTATTTCATACATAACTTCAGGGTGTCGCAGGAATGTGAGGTTATTGCAGCACCTGTGACCCCGGTTCAATTCTGCCGCTGTCTGGAACGAGTTCATCTGTTCTCATGACCATGTGAGGTTCCTCTGGCTGCCCCGGTTCCCTCCACATTCCAAAGGCATATGAGTTAAGATTGGTGAGCCGTGGAATGCTATGTTGATGTTGAAAGCATGGTGACACTTGTAGGCTGCCAGGCACAATGCTCACTGATTTAATTTGAAGCAAATAACACATTTCATTGTGTGTTCCAATGTACATATAAAGCTAATCTTTCTTTCTTTCTCTGCCCACAATGCTACAGATTACAGCTCTTCAAGTACATACTCAAATATTTGTCAAATTTAGTGTGTCTCTCTGGCTCTACTGTCTTTTGAGGCAGTGAGTTCCAGACCACCTGTGGGATAAAATACTTCTTCATCTCCCCTCTGGTCTTCTACCAATACTGCCCAGTTTTTGAGAGTAATTCCTTCTCATATACTCTACCTTGGGGGTGCAATGAACTGTAGCTGCTGGAATCTAGGACGTCCATCGATGAATTGAGTTGACTTTATTATTTACATCCTTCATATACATGAGGAGTAAAAAACTTTATGTTACGTCTCCGTCTAAATGTGCAATGTGCAATTTATAATAA
Source organism: Mobula birostris (assembly GCF_030028105.1). Taxonomy (NCBI): domain Eukaryota; kingdom Metazoa; phylum Chordata; class Chondrichthyes; order Myliobatiformes; family Myliobatidae; genus Mobula; species Mobula birostris. The sequence continues at coordinate 75,028,842 of NC_092385.1, read as the reverse complement.
ATAGTATGTGCAACAGGACAGTCGATATAACATAGAAATACAGTTGTGTCAGCCTGAATTAATCAGACTGATGGCCTGGTGGAAGAAGCTGTCCCGGAGCCTGTTGGTCCTGGCTTTTATGCTGTGATATCGTTTCCCAGATGGTAGCAGCTGGAATAGATTGTGACTGGGGTGACTTGGGTCCCCAATGATCCTTCAGGTCCTTTTTACACACCTGTCTTTGTAAATGTCCTGAATAGAAAGGTCTTGACCTTAAACATCAACTGTCCATTTCTCTCCATAGATTCTGTCCGAGTTCCTCCAGCGATTTGAGTATCACTCTACCCAGGCCTTTCTTCATTTTATACATCTTAATTCAATTTCTCACCCCTTCCTCCCCCACTTCATCAGAAAGGTAGTCCAAAGCAAACTGCCCCAGCCTATCCAATTTTTCCCCAATGCCAAAATGTTTCCATTTCTGGAAAAAAAAACTCATACATTCCTCATACTCTGGTTACTGGACATCAATCTAACTCGTGTCGCATATATCATGGCAATTTAAAGCAGTTCCATGGATTACAATTCATATTGGTTGTGAGGTAAAGTTAATGTTTTTGACAGTATTCCTTTGTTTCGTGACTATGATTTTTTTCTGCAGTTACTTCCCTCTCCCGTAAGACCAAGTGGATCATATAAACCCCTTGGCCCAATCGTACTTGGTTCATTTCCCAGGCATTGTCCAGCTGTGTGGTTCAGTTCAGAGATAAGTTTTATACTTACTACCTTGGGTTAATATTTACTATCAAGCTCCAATCCTCCTTGGAGCTAGCTTGCTCAGAAGGAGTCGAAGGCCACATCCCATTTTTGGTTGAAATTGAAGCTGGGGCCTGAGTGATGTCAGAGAGGTCTGATATGTTTATGTTAACAAGGTCTAGCTTGAAAGTAACTCTGTCATCGTTCGTGAGCAGACAAAGAATTGTTCCAGTTCCCAGCTGCTCCAAGGGATAAGTAATTTGCACAACTTTAATTGTGAATATTCGATTGATCAATTTAAAATTTCCCTGCTTGTAAAGCCAAGTTGTATGTTTTAAAATATTGTACTGCTGATGGGTGCAGCAGACTGTTTGCTTCTCCTGTTAATTTTACACAAGTCAACATGAACCTAATGTCATGTGTGATTGATCTAAAGACTTTGTTACATCGACATTGAGTCATTCAATGAACTTGGAATGCTGCTTTGGATCTGGAGTAACAATTATTCTGTTTGCCTTACATTTGTGTATGGGAAAAGACATTAAACAATCTTGAATCTTGAATCTTGAGAAGATTATTAACATATCAGTAGACTTTAAGCATTGTGTTATAATCATTTGCACAAACTGTCAGCACTGATGTTTTCAGTGAGATCCATCAGATGTAGGAATGAAAGTAAGCAAAATAGTGGAGGATATAGTTTTTAATGAACTCCCTTTGGATTTACAGTATTAGTGTTGATCTTACATTATGTCTTTGGGTCAGGTATAATTGGAAATATTTCTACATTTAGTCCTCTAAACATTTAATTTGGTTTTCTTTTCTCCGATGAATTGCATGCAACCTTTAATCATTGGATGAGACTAATTCAACAGAGACTGAGCTGGAGATTGGGCTTGTATGACTTGCTTTCTCACTAAATGAAAGACACCAGGCCTTTGAGGAAGCCCAATTGAAAATCTCCATGGCAACATTCACATCTTCCTATTTATTCAGCTAGCACTTTTTTCCCAATGTGTATTATATTACAATGAACTAAATTCACCTCCAAGACCTGAATTAAGGATGGACAGAACTTTATAAATACTAAAGCATCTATACCTTTTCCCCTAGTATTTTAAAAATAATTTCAGCAAAGAAAAATTTGGAAACAGGTATGGAAATGAATATTATCCTGAGACTGGAATTGAATTAGTTTTGGTGATTTTTTTAGCACAAAATCCTTTTGGTTCAATGTTGTTTATCAAGGAAGAAAATTTGCCATTCTTGTCTGCTTTGGCCAAACCTACTGTCCTTACCTCCTTTGGCTAAAGTGGTTAATCACCTTCCAGAATGGTAAAATCATAAGACATACAGTATGAGCAGATTTAGGCAATTTGGCCCATCGAGACTGCTCCATCATTCATTCATGGCTGATTTATTCTCCCTCTCAACTCCAACAAGTCACTCAATCCTGGGAAATACACCTTGCTAGTGATCCCAGAAATAAGCCATTCAACTCCTCGATCCTTTAGCACCTATTTGCATTCTGTTTTTGTGGGGCAGTGCTTCACACTTCAGGAGGAAACTGGGCGTCATGAGGATCAAAGATGGGAAATGTCAGCAATTTTAAATTCCTTGGTGTTATCATTTCAGAGGATCTGTCCTGGGTCCACCATTGGAAACACCGATGCCCTTGAATGGAACAGCCTCCAAAAATTATGGCCCAATCCATCATAGGTAAAGCCCTCCCCACCATTGGAGCACAAGGCGGGAGGAGAAGATGGCGGTGTGACGCAGCGCGCGTAGCCTCTCCGGTGAAATGATATTGTATTTGTAAGTAGGGTGCCGTGCACAATTCTGATTTGATGAAGACAGACGTGAGAAGCAGAGGAACATTTGGAGAAATTTCTGAAATGCCCGGTTCGCTGCCGCTGCTACTGTGCAATCGAGAATCTCCGGAGGGAAGGCCCCAAAATCCCTGGCTTTGCCTGCTGCTGGCGACTGAGGCTGAGGTCGAAGCGTTTGGCAGAGATGGTGCTCGGTACTCGGTGTCGGAGGGCTGATCAGAGCTCGAAGTTTTCTGACGACTCAGAGTCGAACTGTGGTCGGGCATGGCAGGGAGAGTTTTTTTCCTTCTCCCATCTGCGTGAGATGTGGGACTTTCCAGAGACATTGAACTTTTTTACTGTGCCATGGCCTGTTCTTCATCAAGTTATGGTATTGTTGCATTGTTGTAACTATATATTATAATTATGTGGTTTTTGTCAGTTTTTCAGTCTTGGTCTGTCCTGTGTTTCTGTGATATCACACCGGAGGAATATTGTATCATTTCTTAATGCATGCATTACTAAATGACAATAAAAGAGGACTGCGTGTCCTCATAATCTAATCTAATCTGCACGGGAAAGGGACATCCATCATCAAGGACCCCCACCACCCAGGACATTCTTTCTTCTTGCTGCTGCCATCAGGAAAAAGATTCAAGAGCCAAATGACCCACACCAGCAGATTAGGGAACATTTATTACTCCTCAGCCATCAGGAGCTAACTTCACTTTTCCCACAACCTACGGATTCACTCTCAAAGACTCTTCATTCATTATCATTGCTTGCTTGCTTGCTTGTTTGTTTGTTTGTTTGTTTGTTTATTTATTTATTTATTTGTTTGTTTGTATTTTGACTTTTTCTCCTTTTGTATTTGCAGGTTGTTGTCTTTTGCACATCAGTTGTTTGTTCGCCTTGTTGGGTGCAGTCTTCCATTGATTACATCGTGTTTCTTGTAATTACTGTGAATGCCCGCAAGAAAATTAATCTCAGGCTAGTATATGGTGACATATTTATACTCTGATCTTTGAACTGAATGTCAAGGGTAGGTGGCCAAACTCCCCTTGCTGAAAATAGTGGCAATAATGTGGTTTACCATTTATCAGCCCATACCTGAACGCTGTCTAGGTCTTGCTGTCATTAAGCACAGGCTGATTCTTTTGATTAGGAGTGGCAAATGGAATTAAATGTTGCATAATCATCAAAGAATATTTTCTCTTCTGAGTTAATCATGGAGCAGCCGAAAGTGGTTGTGCTCAGTACACTGTCCTGGGAAACTCCCACAGTAATTTTCTGGGGCTGGGATGATTAAAAACCACCACCATCTTCCTTTATATGATCCTTTGTACTGTTGGGCATCAGCTGGAGCAAGGACTGGGCCTCATGTCACACATGCCTATTGCAGGCATCCAGGAGGGGAGACGCCATGGTGGTCCCAGCTGGATTGGGGCCTGGCGCCTCCCATTGGTGCTGCTCTCCAGTGTTCATTCAGGGAATTGTGTGCATGCTTTAGTCTGTGAACCCAGGGAACTATAAGATTCTTTTAATGTGACTGTATGTTTACTGCTATTTTATATGAGCTCTATTTATCTATCATATATAAGAGAGCAGTAAATATTCTACCAGTATGTTTACTTCCTGTAAGATAATGGTGCACTCGGATGCAGCAGCTTCTATGGATCCAAACAATGGTGTTCTTGTCTTATTTAAATGTATTTGTTATGATCGCAAGCCTCTGCTGGGCATTAGAACTTAAATTACTTGTCAGTGGAGTGGAGAAACTGAGGAGTGGGGCTTGGTTTGGATCATGGTGCTGCCTGCATCACAGAGGCACTGGTGCGCGAGGGCACCTTGCAGTCTAACAGCCAGTGATTGTCATAGTCGGTTTTTCTTGTGATTGCAACATCTTGCTGGACATTGTCAATGTGAAATGCTGCAAGACCGTTTATTGGCAAACAGTGGGGGCGGATGGTGAGGGAACTGCATGGCCTCGGTCATAGTGTAAAGTAAGCCTCAAACTGTGGTGACGCCTGCTTGCAGCCACCCAGGAGAGGGCCGTCGCATTCAGTCTGTTCCACTGGAGTGCTGGCAACATCTATGCTGGGGTCGGTGCTGCCCTTCTGTGTTTGCTGAGTAGAAGTCTCTCTGTCTCTTTGTCTCCCTGTCTGTGTCTCTGTGTCTGTGTGTGTGTGTCTCTCTCTGTCTGTCTTGGTCTCTGTAGTTTCTTCCTAGTCTGCAGAAATGTTCCAGATTGGAACTCCTTTTAAAATTTACTCCAGTGTGTGTGTGTGCTTTGGCAGAGAAAGAGCGATTTTTATACTGAATCTGATACAGGTAAATATATTCAAAACAGAAATTGCTGCTTCCCAGAATGAGGGGATGGAAGCACTGTGCACGAGTTACTGCACAACTGATTTGGAATTATGAATTCAAAGACCATTATTCAGCAGAATTTAATTCGATTTGAATAAAAACCTGTAAAACCCACTGTGTTCAATAATCTCATTGGAGAAGGATGTTTGCTGGACATATCATCTGCCCTACACTTGACTCCTGGCTCACCAACATTGCTGATTGTTGGTTTTAACTGCCTTCTGAAGAGGGCAAATTGGGATAGATTGACCTTTGCCAGTGATTTGCATCCCATAAATGGATAATAAAATAATCATCATTCAGTTAATGCAAGGTTAGTTCTGTCTTTATTAATAAAAATAATGCCATTGTTGTAAAGTTAATTCTATATTCATTCTATTGTTAATCCTTAAATTATCTTAATCAATATCCTTTATATTTTCCTTTCTTTAGACTTTTCACCACGGGCCCATCATGTAGGTTAATTTTTCTGCAGCAATGGAAATATAAGGACATACAGGGAGCATATTGCTTTGTTTGTGTGTAGGTTTGCATTGTTTCTGCTGTATTCCTTTGTTCTAGCATGAATGCCTGCAAGAAAATGAATCTCAGGGTAGTATATGGTGAAATATACAGTATGTACTTTGATAATAAATTTACTTTAAATGAGCTGTGTGCTCAAATCTAAGTATACAGTTCAGTTATAGGGACAGTGGACATTGGGGCTATTTCATGACCGCAACTCAGCAGTCGACCTTGTCTGCTGCAACTGCAAATCAGGTATTGATTGTTGTCTACCTATCCGCAAGTACGCTCCAGAAAATGAGGCTCCCAAATGCAGACAGGATGTTTGAAGATAACTCCCACTAATACCCCTACTTTATGCATTTCTTAATAATTTATTAAGGAGGTACAGAAGCCTGAAGGCACACACTCAACGATTCCTCCTCTGAAGACTGAACCCTTAAACTCAACCTCACTGCATTTTATCATTTCTGTTTTTGCACTATTCTTAAGTTAACTATTTAATATCAATTATGTACATTATAACACATTTTCTTCCTGTATTTAGCATGTATTGCATTGTGCTGCTGCCACAAGTGAACAAATTCCATGACATGTGCCGATGATATTAAACCTGATCTCTGATTCTGATATACACTCAGTGGCCATTTTATTAGGTATACATGTAAACATGCTCATTAATAAAAATATGTAATCAGCCAATCATATGGTAACAACTCAATACAAAAGACCATAAGATATTGGAGCTGAATTAGGTCATTCAGCTCATCGTCTGCTTCACCGTTTGATCAAGGCTGATCCATTTCCCTCTCAACCCCATTCTCCTGCCTTCTCCCTGTAACCTTTCACAACCTGACTTATCAAGAATCTGTCAGCCTCCGCCTTAAATACACCTAATGATCTGGCCTCCACAGCCCTCTGTGGCAATGAATTCCACAGATTCACCACTCTCTGGCTAAAGAAATTCCTCCTCAACTCTGTTCTAAATGGATGTTTCTTTATTCTGTAGTTGTGCACTCTGGTCCTAGACTATAGGAAACATCCTCTCCACATCCACTCTCTCTAGGCATTTCAACATTTAATAGGCTTCAGTGAGATTTCCCCTCAGTCTTCTATATTCCAGCGAGTACAGGCCCAGAGCCATCAAGTGCTCTTCATATGATAAGCTTTTCAATTTTGGAATCATTTTTGTAAACCTTCTCTGAACCCATTCCAGTGTCAGTACATTCTTTCTTAAATACAGGGCCCAAACCTACTTGCAATACCCCAAGTGAGGCCTCTGCATTACATGCTTTTTTCTCTACAACCACAAAACTAAGCGTGTATAGGCATAAAAGCATGCAGATATGGTCAAGTGGTGCAGTTGTTCTTCAGACAAAACATTGGAATGGGAAAGAAATGTGATCTAAGTGACTTCGGCCTTGGGAAGATTGTTGGTGCCAGACAGGGTGGTTTGAGTATCTCAGAAACTGCTGATCTCCTGGGATTTTCATGCACAATGGTCTCTAGAGTTTACAGAGAAAAAGTGTGAAACAAAAAAAAGTCCAGTGAGCAGCAGATCTCTGGCGAAGAGATGTGTTAACAAGAGGAATCAGAGGAGAATGGCCAGACTGGTTCAAGCTGACAGGAAGGTGACAGTAACTCATATAAACACATGCCACAATAGTGGTGTGCAGAAGAGCTTCTCTGAATGCACAACACATTGAACCTTGAAGTGGATGGGTTACAGCAGCAGAAGACCATGAACACACACTCAGTGGCCACTTCATTAGGTGCAGGTAGCACCCAGTAAAGTGGATACCGAGTGTACAATATATACAAAACACACTGAAGTTAATTCTAACTCTTTGTAGTGGTGTAATGTGCAATGACAAATTGGCAACCTATTTTATATCATTCTCAAATGGTGTCAATACACATAAAAGTTAACAATTCACCATCATCATTTAAAGATCTTAACACTCTAACTTTTAGATATGATCTTCCATCATTGCAGAATAGCATATTTTGGAGTTGAGATTACTGTTGGGATTCTCTGATTTCACAGAAAATCTTCCCTGGAGAACCACATAAATAGCTATTGATTGGGAGAACCTCTGTGGAAATTCAACTCCATTCTACTTAAGTTCACTGTAGGTAGATGTCAGAAGAATTGGCATCCACACACACTGAGCAGTTATGGTGGTGGTACAGCAATAAATATTACTAGTGGGCTGGTACAGCAATAAATATTACTAGTGGGCTGGTACAGCAATAAATATTACTAGTGGGCTGGACAAACATTCCAGAAGCTCAAGTTCAAATCCCACCATGTGTCAATAATCTGGAAATTGGGAAAAAACAAGTCTTAGCAGTGATTTCTGTAAAAGCCCATGTGGTTCATTAATATCCTTTGGAGGAAGAAATGCACTATTCTTACCTGGTCTGGCCTGTATTTGACTCTAGACCAACTACCACATGTGGATGACTCCTAAATGCCCTCTGAACTCAGCCAGTTCCATCAGGGAAGTATTGTCCTCAGTGTTAAGGCCACTTCCAAAAGGCGATGCCTCAAAAAGGCAGTATCTATCAGTAAGGAGCTCCAGCATCCAGGACCTGTTCTCTTTTCATTGCTACCATCGAGGAGGAAGTACAGGAGCCTAAAGGCACACACTCAATGTTTCAGGAGCAGCTTCTTCCCACCACTATAGGCTTTTGAATGAACAGTGAACCCATGAACACTACCTTAGTATTTTCCCTCTCTTTTGCACTACCTATTTAGGTTTATATATATAAATATTGACTGTAATGTATAGTGTTTTGATTATAGGTATTGCAATTTACTGCTGCCACAAGACAACAAATTTCATGACCTGTATCAGTGATGTTAAACCAGATTTTGATTCTGAATCTGAAATTGCCTAACAGGTCATTCAGTTGCAGGTGACCCCCCCCACCATCTCCCAAGGGCAAATGCTGACCTTGCCTGTATCCCAGAAATCTAGTGGACTGTGTCATGTCTCATTCACAGAGTGCTCACATAGTCACAATAAAGGAGGCAATATTGCTTTTCATAATGTTGGGACATTTTAAGGTACTCAACTCAAGGTAATCAAGTAGTTTTGAAATTTTTTCACTGTTTGAACTGAACCAGGCAATTTCAACATGGTAGGAATCTGCAAAGGACAATGATCTGTATGTGTAATACTGTGCTTATCCAGTTGTAAGTACGTATGTGAAAATTACTTAGGCCTGCAGCTCAATGCAATTGTGCCAGTTTCTGTGTTCAGTCACTCCACTCTGTAAAGTGATTGGCATTTCTGGTCACATGACAGACTTTGCCAATGGGGCAGTTTCCACACTGGACTCAATGACATTATGTAATTCCTTATCTCTAGCTCCATCAGTTTTGCCCAGGAGGTTAGATCACCTTCTCAGAATAGATGTGATTTAACTCTGAAAGTCCCCGAGTATGTCCTAAACAGGTTTGGGATCCAATTCTTTCCTTCAAAACTGTACTGACCAGTTTCCCTCTCCCACCCCTACACCCACTCCAATTCATTGATCTCTGCCATGAGTAAGTTATTAGCCTTTAACACATTGAACCAGTGTGGATGACGTCACTCATGTCAACACCAAACTGATTCCACAAACTATGAACTCACTTTCAAGGACTCTGCAACTGATGTTCAGTTTGTCTACACAATTTGTCTCTTTTTCTATATTAGCTGTCTGTCTTGTTTGTGTGTATTTTTTCACTGATTCTATTGTATTTCTTTGTTCTACTGTGGATACCTGCAAGAAAATGAATCTCAAGGGAGTATACAATGAATTTTGATTTCTCACATGCTCCTCCTGACTTGTCTCCCCAACTCAACTTATCACCTGACTCCAAAGGAGACTCCAGTCTGTCTCCAGCTGACTGATGCCTTAATCTTACCCTTCTCCAATTCCCCGATCCAACCTTCACTTTGAATTTAAACCCCAAACTGACCCACAGTTGAATGCCACATCATGCTTGCATCACCAGGCCATCATTACTCTCAACTGTGAGAATTATTTAAACCAGAATTTCCAGGGTCCTGTATTCCTTGAACACAGAATGTGGTAAAAAGTGGCAGTGCATTTCACAAGGGGTCAGAGTGGACAAAATGTATTACTTTTCTGAAAGTTTGCTAAAATTCCATGGCAAAAATCACTTTAGAGGGCATTTCAAACAGATTCTCTTTCCTTTTTGCTGCTGCCATCAGGAAGGAGGTACGAAAGCCTTAGGTCCCCCACAAGGAGGGTCAGGAACAGTTAATCCCCTTCAACCATTGGAATCCTGAACCAGTGTGGATAACTTCACTCACCTGGACACGGAACTGGTTCCACAACTTGTGGACTTACTTTCAAGAACTGCGCAACTCATGTTCTCAATATTATTTATTTACTTATATTTTATTATTACTTTTTTATTTGCATTGTGTGTCGTTTTTTGCACATTGGTTGCTTGTCATTCTGTGTGTGAGTTTTCCTTTCATTCCATTGTATTTCTTTGCTCTACTCTGAATTTCCACAAGAAAATGAATCTCAGGGTAGTATATGGTAACATAAACGTAGTTTGATAACAAATTTACTTTGAACATTGAACTTTGAATGCACAATGGCCTTGATATTACAGCATTTGAACGCAGGAAGAGAGTACCTCATTTCTTTGAAACTCTTCTCTCCAATATTTTAGTGCAGGCATTAATCTAATCATTTAAAAGAGGCCAATTCTCACTAAAGTAGCAGTAGGAAGATTCTCAGGTGAATGTCAGATGTTCAAATTCATTGTGTTATCATGGCCAGTGCACTTTAGACACACAGTAATCATTATTCATCAGTTGTAGTTACAAGCATCATCGGTTGCTCATCATGTCCGCAGCTCATTACTATGGTCTACTCCTACATTCAGTAGATCTCAAAGCAATTTGTTCTGTGGGAGTGAAGACTGGCTTCACTCTCCAGCAGAGCAATAACCAGTGCCAGGGAAAACAATCGGAGAAGTAATGGATAATGAAGTCAACTACAATTTGTGGATTCTTTTTTTTTTACACATATAAAACACCCAATAAATGCCAAGACTGTATCTTTTCACCTTGGATTTGGGTAGTTTATATAAAGGAATAATGGATACCTGGGAGTAAAGTTCCTGTTTGTCACCTGAAGTATGGAATTATGATGATTTCTATGAAAGGGTAATAGATATCTGGGAGTAAAGTACATATCTGTGATCTAAAACAAGGAATTTCAATGATTTATATTAAAGACTAATGGATATCTGGAGATAGTTGTGGCTGCAGTTCATTTAGGAAGTTCAAATAATTAATCACAGGCTGTAATCAAACGGATGGTTTTAGAATCTTGCATATTTGTTGGACATTACATGGTGCGAGTATCTATTGGGCCATCTAATTCATGGCATTAGATTGTCTCACTAATCACAGGAGCATCCTGAACTGTTTAAATCATTGCTGGAGTTGAGATGAAAGAGCAGCCTGGAAATTACTCCCTGACATGTTTAATTGTATGGTTTGTACTGTTGCCCTTTCAATATTGGAAGAAAGGAGTGTTTTGTTTCTGGGAGTGCAGTGCAAATGGTTGATGTAGCAAATCACCCAGTCCAGTCTCACTACAAAGATGACATTCCCGTTCTTGTATGAATACCTGCCATTTGATTTTAAGAATAAATCGTATGTTGCTTTGATCAGTGACGTCAGACTGTATAAACAGAAGGGTCTGTGACAAAGCAGAGAGTTGGCAACACCTTGCACTTCCAGTAAGCTTCCACCCTCTTGACGCATTTCAGGGGTTGGCAGGTGTGCTGCTGTTGATATTTGTGACACACGATGACATTCACACTAGATAATGAACAACTGTGTTGCTGTTAATGCAAGTTTAGCAGGAGAACTCAGTGCTAAGTGCCATATACAGTAAATCTACAGCATCAATCTATGATCTGAATTTGTGGGTGCCACTTGTTTTGGGCTTGATTTGCATGTCCTGCACTCTGAACTCTGGTGTAATGCCTGCCAGTTTTGGAGACATAAAACACCAGTTTTAGATTTGAATGTAGGAATTTTGACCCACCTTTGTTCTCGACCTTGAGATCATCCTGAAGGAGTTCATTCTGCCGGTTCCCAAGTACAAAGGCCAGGAAGGAGAGGATTAGTGCGTCCAGGATTCCAATAATGGCCAGGATGTAGGCCCAGCGCACGGAACAGTTCCCCAGTGTGTATTTCCCTGTTTTGTCTCCGCACATGCGTCTCACAGCTTCCGAGTCCCAGCCATCGGGGAATATCATACATCCCAAGATGAGACAAACAGCTGAGGAAAGGACATAGGGAGAGGGAAATAAAGAAATGACAAATCAGGAAAAGATATTGGAGCATGTATGCTTCTATAACAAAGGAGATTCTTGTACAAAGACATATTGTCAATTATTAGTAAAAGCAATTTTATGTTAGGATCGCTGGCATTTGAACAGGTAAAGTATTTCTTGATAAAATTTTTGAAATTGGGTGGATCAGTAATGCTTAGATGATAGAGGAAATTACTAGCATAAGCTAGTGGGAATCTACTATTTGAAAATTCCTATCAATATCCACTTACACTGATAAATATTTTGAATATCTCCATCCAGGAAAATATTGGGAATTTTATTCACCGTATGTGAATCCCAATGGGTCTCTTCAAATGATTATTTACCGGTAATGACGCAGAGATTTTATTATATTTTTCAGATATTTCAGCAGGCAGCAATTTCCCCCAGTGTGGGGAACGCTAATGATGGGTGGTGGTTAAACCTTATCATCCGCCAGGTAAAACTCAGGTGTTTGCTTTGAACAGACCTTTATTACTTGAGAATGCCAGCCTTTTGTTCTCTATTGAGCTGTTTAGTAATGAATTTCTTTTGCACATTATCTAGGCTGGAAATGCGATCTGCCTGGTTTCAGCTTTCCTCATCTTTCCTCATAACACCTCTGTCCCCCTTACCACACACACACACACACACACACACACACACACACACATCTTTTAACAACCCACCCAAAACGGGGAGAATTTGGTGTGATTCAATAAAATCTTATTATTTGCCAGATATAATCTCTTGCACACTTTGAATGGTGTTTTCAGACAAACTGGACACCTTATCAGATACATTTCTTTCCTGAAAGATAGTTTAGATCACAAGACCATAAGACATAGGAGTAGAAATAGCCTATTCAGTCCATCTTCTCTGTTCTACCTTTCAATCATGGCTAACTTATTTTCCCTCTCAACCCCATTTTCCTGTCTTGTCGCTCACTTCCAGATGAGCTCTATGCCTTTAATGCTCATTTTGACCATCAAAACATGGACACACCTTTGCTTACTCCCACAATCCATGCTAACCCTGTGATTTCGGTCTATGAGGCCAATATGGGAGCAATGCTTCAGGACGGCCAGATGGGGTACCTAACCAAGTACAAAAATCTGTGCGGATCATCTGTATGGAGTGTTCACCAATATCTTTAACCTCTTGCTTCGGCAGTCTGAGGTACCCAACTGCTTCAAGCAGGCTTCAGTTACACTGGTGCCTAGGAAGAACCTGCCTCAATGACTATCATCCAGTAGCACTTTCATCCACTGTGATGAAGTGCTTTGAGAAGCTGGTGATGAAACATATCAACCCCTGCCTGAGAAGAGACTTGGACCCATTCCAATTTGCCTATTGACATAACAGATACGTAGCAGATGCCATTTCATTGGCTCTTCGCTCAGCCCTGGAATATCTGGACGTCAAAGATCCGTACATCAGGATACTCTTTATTGACTACAACTCTGCATTTAATACCATCATCCCTTCAAAACGAATCAATAAGCTTCAAGACCTTGGCCTCAAAACCCCCCTGTGCAATTGGATCGTCGATTTCCTCACTTGCAGACTACAATCAGATTGGATTTGCAACAACATCGCCTCTACGATCTCCATTAGCACAGTTGCACCACAAGGTCATGTGCACAGACCCCTGCTCTATTTGGTTTATACTTATGAGTGTGAGGATAAGCACAGCTTTAATGCCACGGTCATTTGCCAAATCAAAGGTGGCGATGAATTAGCATACAGGAGGGAGACTGAAAACCTGTGTGAGAAGTGGCACAACAACAGCCTCTCATTCAGTGTCAAGTAACTTCAACAGGATGAAACCATAGGTCCATGAGCCAGTCTTCATTGAGAGATCAGAGGTGGAGAGGGTCAACAACTTTCAATTCTTTGGTGTTATCATTTTAGAGGATCTGTCTTGGGTCCAGCATGTAAGTGCCATAATGAAGAAAGCACGGCAGCACCTCTACTTCCTGAGATGATTGCAAAGATTCAGCATGACATCTAAAACTTTAACAAACTTCTATAGATGTGTGGTGGAGAGTACATTGACTGGTTGCATTACAACCTGGTATGGAAACACCAATGCCCTTGAGTGGAAATTCCTACAAAAAGTAGTGGTTACGCCCCAGTCCATCTTGGGTAAAGCCCTCCCAAACATTGAGCACAGCTACATGGAGTGCTGTCACTGGAAAGCAGCATCCATTTTCAAGGCCCCCGCCATCTAGCCCATGCTCTTTTCTCACTGCTGCCATCAGGAAGAAGGTACAGGAGCCCCAGGACTGACACCACTAGTTTCAGGCACAATTATTACTCCTCAGCCATCAGGCTCTTGAACAATAAGAACATAAGAAATAGGAGCAGGAGTAGGTCATCTGGCTTGTGGAGTCTGCTCTGCTATTCAATAAGATTATGGCTGATCTGACTATGGGCTCATCTCCACCTCCACCTGCCTTTTCCCCATAACCTGTAATTCCCCTGCTATGCAAAAATCTATCTAACTTCTTCTTAAATATATTTACTGAAGTTGCCTCCACTGCTTCGTTGGGCAGAGAAATCCACAGATTCACCACTCTCTGGGAAAAGCAGTTCCTCCTCATCTCTGTCCTAAATCTACTCCCCCGAATCTTGAGGCTATATCCCCGGTGGGGATAACGACTCGACTTCACTTACCCCTTCATTGAAACATTCCCACAACCTATGGACTCACTTTCAAGGACTCTTCGTCTTGATATTTATTGCTTATTTATTTATTATTGTGATTTTTTTTTCTTTTGTATTTGCATAGTTGTTGTGTTTTGCACATTGGTTGTTTGTACTATTGGGTGCAGTCTTTCATTGATTCTATTATGGTTCTTGGGTTTACTGAGTATGCTTGCAAAAAAAAAACAAACCTGAGGGTTGTATGACCCTGGAGAGACTTGTTCTGGAGCTGCTCCAGCCTATGGTCAGGCCACACTTAGATCCCCTCCAGTTCACCTACCAGCCCCGACTAGGAGTTGAGGATGCCATCGTCTACCTGCTGAACCGTGTCTATGCCCACGTGGACAAGCCAGCGAGCACTGTGAGGGTCATGTTTTTTGACTTCTCCAGTGCGTTCAACACCATCCGCCCTGCTCTGCTGGGGGAGAAGCTGACAGCGATGCAGGTGGATGCTTTCCTGGTGTCATGGGTTCTTGATTACCTGACTGGCAGACCACAGTACGTGTGCTTGCAACACTGTGTGTCCGACAGAGTGATCAGCAGCACTGGGGCTCCACAGGGGACTGTCTTGTCTCCCTTTCTCTTCACCATTTACACCCCAGACTTCAACTACTGCACAGAGTCTTGTCATCTTCAGAAGTTTTCTGATGACTCTGCCATAGTTGGATGCATCAGCAAGGGAGATGAGGCTGAGTACAGGGCTATGGCAGGAAACTTTGTCACATGGTATGAGCAGAATTATCTGCAGCTTAATGTGACAAAGACTAAGGAGCTGGTGGTAGACCTGAGGAGGGTTAAGGTACTGGTGACTCCTGTTTCCATCCAGGGGGTCAGTGTGGACATGGAGGACGATCACAAATACCTGGGGATACAAATTGACAATAAACTGGACTGGTCAAAGAACACTGAGGCTGTCTACAAGAAGGGTCAGAGCCGTCTCTATTTCCTGAGGAGACTGAGGTTCTTTAACATCTATCGGACGATGCTGAGGATGTTCTACGAGTCTGTGGTGGTCACTGCTATCATGTTTGCTGTTGTGTGCTGGGGCAGCAGGCCGAGGGTGGCAGACACCAACAGAATCAACAAACTCATTCGTAAGGCCAGTGATGTTGTGGGGATGGAACTGGACTCTCTGACGGTGGTGTCTGAGAAGAGGATGCTGTCCAAGTTGCATGCCATCTTGGACAATATCTCTCATCCACTACTTAATGGACTGGCTGGGCACAGGAGTACATTCAGCCAGAGACTCATTCCACTGAGATGCAACACAGAGCGTCATAGGAATTCATTCCTGCCTGTGGCTATCAAACTTTACAACTCCTCCCTTGGAGGGTCAGACACCCTGAGCCAATAGGCTGGTCCTGGACTTATTTCCTGGCATAATTTACATATTACTATTTAATTATTTATGGTTTTATTACTATTTAATTATTTATGGTGTAACTGTAGCGAAAACCAATTTCCCTCAGGATCAATAAAGTATGACTATGCCTATGACGATATATATGTACTTTGATAATAAATTTAGTTTGAACTTTGAAATTATCCTTTAGGGATGAGGAGGAGTCCGAAGTTATTTTGCACCTCTGATTTCTGAATACGCTGCCCATTTAGAAAATAGTCTATACCTTTATTCCCTTTACCAAATTGCATGACCATACACTTCCCTACGCTGTATTCCATCTGCCATTTCTTTGTTCATTCTCCAAATCAGTCTGTCCTTCTGCAGACTCCCTGCTTCCTCAGCATTGCCACTCCCTCCTCCAATCTTTGTATCATCTGCAGACTTGGCCACAAAGCCATCATTTCCATTATCCAGATCACTGACATACTTTTCAATGTGAAAAGAAGCATTCCCAACACTGATCCTTGCCACACCCCACATAGTCACCTTCAGCCAACCAGAAAAGGCCCCCTTTATTCCCACTCTTTACCTCCTGCCAGACAGCCAATCTTCTGACATGCTAGTATCTTTTCTATTATACCATGGGCTTTCATATTCTTCAGCAGCCTCTTGTGCAGCACCTTGTCAAAGACCTTCTGAAAATCCAAGTAAACAACCACTGACTCACCTTTGTCTATCCTGGCTATATACTGATAAATACATTTTGGTGGGATCCTGGGTGGCCCATTATTCCCCTTGAATCAATCTCCAGGCAAGGCTTTCAAAAGTCCTCCCACTTAAAGCAGGTGATTGCTTAAATGTAAAAAGTAGGAGTCACAGAGTCGTAAAACTCTAGAGAACAGAATGAATCCATTTGACCAATTAAGTTGTTAAGTGCACTCTAGTCAGTGCTGTTCCCCAGGTCTTTTTTCACCTCCGTGCAAATTTCTTACCTTTAGGTATTAAGATGGTGCAGCAAACAACGCGACCAATGGCAATATCTTGCTGACAGTTCATGAAATTACTTCTCTTACTTCTTTTACTTAACCTTCTTTCAAATATGATTCTACTACTAAGCTGCATGAGATTGACACCACTGTCGTAGGCCACATCAAAGGTGGTGATGAATCAGCTTATAGGAGGGAGATTGAAAACCTGGCTGAGTGGTGCCATAACAACAACCTCTTACTCAGTATCAGCAGGACCAGGGTGCTGATTATTAACTTCCAGAGTCTATGAGCCAGTTCTCATCAGAAGTGGAGAAGGTCAGCAACTTTAAATTCCTTTGTGTTATCATTTCAGAGGACCTCGCCTGGATCCAGCATGTGAGTGCAATTATTAATAAAGCACGGCAGTGCCTCTACTTCCTTAGGAGTTTACAGAGATTCAGAATGACATCTTAGACAGACTTCTATAGTGGACAGTACATTGGCTGGTTGCATCACAGCCTGGCATGGAAACACTAATACCCTTGAACAGAAAATACTCAAAAAGTAGTGGAAATGCCCCAGTTCATCACAGGCAAAGCCCTCCCCACCATTGAGCATAACTACATGGTGCATTGTCACAGAAGAGGAGCACCCATTATCAAGATGTCAACCATCTAACTCATGCTCTTTTCTTGCAGCTGCCATTAGGAAGAAGGTACAAGAGCCTCAGAACTCACACCACCAGGTTCAGGAAGAGTTATTACCCCTCAACCATCAGGCTCTTGAACCAGAGGGAATAATTTCACTCAACTTCACTTCCCCCTTCACTGAAATGTTCCCACAAACCTATGGACTCACTTACAAGGACTCATGTTCTCAATATTCACTGCTGATTTATTTATTATTGTTTCTTTCTTTTCCTATTTGTGCAGTTTGCTGTTTTCTGCATATTGGTCGGACAGCCAGGTTGGGCGGTCTTTCATTTATTCTGTTATGGTTATTATTCTATAGATTTATTATGTCCACAAGAAAATGAATCTCAGAGTTGTATATGATGACGTACAGTAGATGTACTTAGAAAATACATTTTCTTTGAAATTTGACCTTTGATTGGAAGCTGTGGTTTAAATTTTGATGGTGTGTTTTGGATCCAATTGAGCGATCTGGCACTTTGCTGTCTTTGAGGGACTTCAGTGAGGTTTGGTGCAGAGTGTATGGCCCAGAGGTTTGGAAGCCTGGAGATGGGGCACAAGTCCATGATCGATTCCATTGCTTCTCTCCAACTAAAGCATCAAGGCACGACCTCACGATGACCCCATTGCTCCTCTCTGATTGAAGCCATCAGGGACGAGAGCAGAGGATAGGTGGGTGTTCTGTGCCACCTGCCTGTGTTTGATTGGTCCTCCTCTCTCTCACTCACTAGTTGCTGTAGGAGGAAAGTACAAGAGTCTTGGGACCTATGTTGCCAGGATTAATCAGCGAGGCTGTGGACTTGTTCTGGGGGACTTTGAGGTTTATGTTGCATGTTTTCCTGGATTCTGGTTTCTCTTTATTTTGCTGCTTTTGAATGGTTTGATTGGAGTGATCAATGTGCACTGGGGTGCTTTGGCAAAGAATGGCCCTGCGTCCTGCATTGGCCAGTGCCGTGGCACTGAACTGAACGGAATACTCCTGGACGGGAGGGTTTGATGTGTGACGTTCTACGTGTAGTTCGCTCCTTTTTGCCATTTGCTCAATTTGTTCTTTTTTATCGTGCTTTGGGTATTTGATGTTTTCTTGAATGGGTTCATGGTGATTCTTTGTTTTGCAACTGCCTGCAGGGGGACGAATCTCATAGCTATATTCTGTCTACGTACTTTGATAATAAATGTACTTTGAGGTACAATGTCCTGAAGTATTTTACAGATTTTTGTTTGACAGCCAGTATCAAATTCATTTCCAGTCTCAGCTGAGAAAGCTCACCAACCACTTCTCAGGAGGTTGAAGAAACTCTAACTGATCTTTATCATAGAAAGCATGCAAATTGTCTGGATGCATAATAGGTTGTGATGGCTACTGCTCTGTATGTGACTGCAAGAGACTGCAGTGAGTTGTTTACACCGCTCTGCATACCTGCCTCTCCTCCATAGACTCTATCTGTACTCCTCGCTGCCTCAGTATAGCAGTCAGCATAATCAAAGACCCCACTCAGCCCAGACATGTTCTCGTTTTGCCTCTCCTAACATGCAGAATATATAAATTCATACCACCACACTCAAGGACAGCTTTTATCTCACTGTTATCAGATTCCAGAACAGAACTCTTGTACAATGAGGTGAACTGTTGGCCTCACTATCTATCTCACTGAGATCTTGGCTTTATCATTTATCTGCTCTGCACTTTTTCAGTCGTTTTTACACTTTATTCTGCGTTATTATGGTTCTACTTTATTCAGGCTGACTGCACTGTGTGATGATTTGATCTGTGTAAGCTTTTGACTGTATTTTGATACATATGACAATAATAAACCAATACCAACACTAATACAAAGATTCACTACACCTCCTCCGACTTTGTCTTCTACATTTGGTGTTCTAATTGTGTTCTGTATTTTAGTGAAGCCAAGCGTAGGCTACGCAGCTATTTTATAGAACACCCATGCTCTGTCTGCGATGGCCATCTTGAACTCCCAGATGTGTACCATTTGAAATCCCTTTCCCATTCCCACACTGACCTATCTATTCTCAACTTTCTCCACCCCAAAGTAGGCCAACATGAACGAGAACAACATCTCATATCCTGCCTACATAGTCTACAGCCCAATAGTACAGACCACATTACCCAGGCTTTGATCACCTCCCCCACCTGTTTCCATCTACCTACAGACTCTTAATTTATCCCCTCTCCCCTTTCTCTTTTCTCAATTTCCCATTCTGCTTCCCCTCTCATCCCTTCCATGCCCTCTCCTATCAGATTCCTTCTTCTTCAGCCTATCCACCTATCACCTCCTAGCTTCTTGCATCATCCTCCCTCCCCAACACACCTCCCCCTCACCTAGCTTCACCTATCAGCCGTTAACTTTACTCCTTCCCCACACCCTTCAATTCTTATTCTTGCTTCTGCCTCCTCTCTTTCCAGCCTTTCGTCCTGATGAAGGTTCTCAGCCTGAAACATCAACTGTTTATTCCCCTCCATAGATTCTGTTTGACTTGCTGAGTTCCTCCAGCAGTTTCTGTGTATTACTCAGTTAAACTCTTGTGTCTACTATCCCTCGCTCATTGACCCAGCTTCTGCATCCTCTTGGGTCTGCACTTATCACATTCAAGCCTCTCCCCACCTGGCAACATCTGCCCCATTCCTGCTTGTCATTTATCTGTCCCTATCATCCACCAGTCTCTGTCTCTCAAATCCAGCACCCCCTCCCAAACCCGGCTCCATACACCCATCATCTCCCTCCTCACCTGGTTCCACCTATCACCTGCCAGCCCCTGCCTCATCCCTCCTGCTCACTTCTTTCAACTGGTTATCTCCCCTTGACAACTAATGCAGGGTCCTGTCCATCCCTTTGCCTCCACAGCTGCTGCTTCACCTGCTGAGTTCCCCTGGTAGTTTGTTTTTTGTTGCTCCATATTATGGCAGCTTTTTAAACATGAGTATTGAGTACAGGGGTTGTGGTGTTGTGTTGAAGGTGTATAAGACACTGCTAAGGCCAGATTTGGAATATCGTGTACAGCTCTGTTCACCTACCTACAGGAAATGTATCAATATGATTGAAAGAGTGCAGAGAAAATTTACAAGGATGTTGCCAGGACTTGAGGAGTTGAATTATGGGGAAATAGGTTAGCACCTTATTCCTTGGAGCAGAGGAGAATGAGAGGAGATTTGATAGAGGTATAAAAAATTATGAGGGGTATAGATAGGGTAAATACAATAGGTTGGGTTGGGTGAGACTAGAACTAGGGGCCTTAGGTCAGGAATGAAAGGTGACTCTGGATCCAAATCCTGGAATTCCTTGCTCAACAATGCTTTAGGCATATTTTCAGAATCAGAATCAGGTCTATTATCATTGACATATGTCATGAAATTTGTTTTGAGGCAATACGTAAACATTATTCTAAATTACAAAAAGAATATATCTATAAAAATAGTGAAAAGAGGGCAAAATAATGAGGTAATGTTCATGGGTTCATGGGCCATTCATAAACCTGATGGCAGAGGGGAAGAAGCTGTTCTTATAATGTTGAGTGTGGATCTTCAAGCTACTGTACCTCCTCATTCATGGTAATAATAAGAAGAGGGCATGTCCTGAATAGTGAGGGTCCTTAATGATACCTTCTTAAGGCATCACCTTTTGAAGATGTCCCTGATGGTGTGAAGTCCAGTGCCCATGTTGGAGATCGCTGAGCTTAGAACTTTTTGCAGCTTTTTCAGACCCTGTGCAGTGGCACCCCTGTACCAAATGGTGATGGAACCAATCAGAATGTTTTCCACCATACATCTGTAGATATTTGCTAGTCTTTGGTGACATACCAAATTTTATCAAACTCCTAATGAAATATAACTGCTGGCATAGCCGATGTTGCGCAAGGGTTCACCCTCTTGAAAGATAATCCGATGTTGGCCACTGAAACAGATACCACAGGGTTGTCAGATGCTGCAGGGATTCATACAGGTATAACTTTATTCTTTTAAAATGAGCATGAATGGTGTTCAGCTCATCTGGGAGTGAAGCATCATGGCATTCATGATGTTAGGTTTCACTTTGTAGGAAGTAATGGCCTACAAACCCTGCTATAGCCAACATACATCCGATTTCATCTCTAACTTCACTCTGAGTTGCTTTTTCACTCTTAAGATAGCTTTCCTTGGATTTCAACTTGACTTTTTGTAAAGCTTTGATTTTAAATGTTACAGATCTAGCCCTCAGCAGGCTGCGAATCTCCTGGTTCATCCATGGCTTCTGGTTTGGGTATATCAGGTATGTTCTTGAAAACACACATTCATCCACACAGTCTTGATGAGGTCAGTAAAAACTGTGGTATATTCATTCAGATCAGAAGATGAATCCCTCAACATGTCCAGCCCAAAGATTCAAAACAGTCCTCCTCCCCCTCCTCCCTTGACCATACCCTTGCTGGTGCTGCAGTCCTCAGTCTCCTCCTGTATGCCAAGAGTAGAAATACAGGCAGGGAATTGGATTTATCAAGGTGCGGCTGTGAGATGGCATGGAAAGTGTTCTCGATGCTGGTGTAATAGTGGTCAAGTGTATTGGCTCTGCTGGTCCCACAGGTGATATTTTGGTGGTAGTTGGTTGGAAACTTCTTCAAGCTGGCCCGGTGAAAGTCCCCTGCAATGATCAGGAAGTGCACTGTCTCATGACTATTGACCAGTTCCTCCAGTGCCATCCTGACGTTGCCCATAGGTGGAAGGTACACTGCAACCAAGATGATGGCGGAAAGCGCCCTCAGCAGTTAGAATGGACAACGCTGGAGGGTTAAATCTCCAGATCGGGGAGAGCAGGACTGAGATAGGACCACCATGCCTGCACCAATCAAAGATCAAACACCGCCACCTCTGACTTTGCCTGGCACTGTTCTTCAGTCCATGCAGTGAAGGTGAAGTCCTTGAGCTGAAGCACTTTGTTGGAATACTGGGGATGAGTCATGTCTCTGTGAAGCAAAGTACAAAGGAGTTCTTGATGTCCCTTTGGTACAGCAATCCTGTTCTGAAGCTTTCAGTTTTAATTTCCAGAGACTGTACGTTAGTCAGGAGTACGGTAGGAATTTATTTTCAGTTTTACCTGCAGCTCACCCTGACACCCTCATTTTCTTAAAAGTAAACTGCACTCGCTACCAGGGTGGTCTGCAGACCAGAGTCTGCCAATTTTAAAGATCGATAGACTTTTAAAAATGTTTCGAAACGATGTCACTTACTGAGGTACCTATCTGTAACAGTGGATTTCAGTTGTGGTAATCCTAGACGGGAATATTTGAAGATTTCCTTCAGAGCTGCACACAAAGGATTCATCAGAGATCTTTGCTGCTTATTCCTATTTTCTCTAAAAGCACAAGAGATGGGCAATAAATTATTGACTTGTCAGTGGTTGTCACTATCCATGGACAATTAAGAAAGGGTAATTTTATGTATTGCACAATATTGCTGCTGCTGCAAAAAAAACAAATTTTCATGATGTATGTGAGTGATGATAAACCTGATTCTGATATGGACCATCACAGACCGTGCTAAGCCACATACAGTACCCTAGCTTTATATACGTGCCAGACTTTTGCACTGTACTGTATCTGTCAACCTGCAGTGTAGAGCGAGTTTGTAAATCTGGAAGGAGCAAAGGATGTTGGGAATGGCAAGGGTGGAGCCAGGTGGCAGAGCAGGAGTGCCAGGGGTGGGGATGATGTGGGTTCAGACATACCTATCCCTGAAACACCAGGCAAGGTCATTTGATTTGGCAGAACTGGTGTATTGATCATTACAAAATGCCTCTCTGGTGCTTCCCACTCCCTCCCCTCTCCCTTCCCTTTTTCCCAACCATGATTCCCCTCTCCCTGCCCCCTTCCCACTCTCAGTCCGCAATAGAGACCCAGATTAGAATCAGGTTTATCATCACTCACATATGTCATGAAATTTGTTTTTCTTTTGTGGCAGCAGTACAGGTGCAATACATAAAATTACTATGGTGTTGTGCCAAAGTCCTAGGCACCCTAACTATATGTATTCACATGCTGTGAAATACAATCTCAGCTTTGTCTTTAGATAAAAAGGGGAAGATACCCTTCCAGCGTCTTTCATCCCAGGAAGGCAAGAAACGTGACTGGAATGATTGGAATGATTGCAGAATGTCAATTGCATCTCTTGGAATTGGCTGCTGGTGATACTTGGCATAGGACTGGAGTTGTCACCTGTTTGAGTAATCCATGGAACATGTAGAGGTAAACAAAAGCAGCACTGTCTTAGGCACATACTATATATATATATATATATGTATACACACACACACACACACACATATGTATATGTATGTATTTGTATATATGTGTGTATATGTACACACACACATATATATATATATATATACTGTTAATCATTTCCTCCAGGAAGACCGGGATCTGACATCAGCCGTCCTTGAGCAATTGACGACAATTCCTATGAATCACAAAGGGCATTTTGGCTTCATCAGGAATCAGTGCATGCTGAATTCCACTGATGCAATAAATCTATTAAGACCGTGTGCAGAATATAAATACCTTTCAGGCTGGGATGGCAATGAGAGGCTTATCAAGACACTTCAGTGCCAGGGTTCAACAATACAATCTTCACCTAGTGTGCCTACTTTAGCTGCCAGTTCCCAGGCAACAGAAGTAACACAGGCAAGCAACACTCTGCAGGAGCAGCCAGCAGGCAGCACAGATTATGTTGGGGAAACTCCTACCAGCCCCAATCTGTTCTTACTGAAGCATGGAAATCCTCTGAACTTCGCATTTTCTCATGTGTTGATTCACACATTCTCTAAGATGCATGCTGTCTGTCACAACTTCCTTTGGCACAGTCTGGATATGCAAAAAAGAATGTCAGTCTCAGTCCTGTTCAGTCCCTACTGAGTCCTGGCTTCCCATTCCATCCAAAAAAGTCCTTCCCTTGGCTGGAAGCACTCCCACTCCTGAGTCATAAATTTGAGGATTCAAACACCAGTGCAGAGACAGAAGTGTGGTATTAAAGCTGACAGAGACAGAAGTGTGGTATTAAAGCTGCACAGACATTTGGGATGACATTTCAGGGAAGGCATCTCTCAAATGGATGTAGAGAGAATAAAAGGTATTATTCTAAAGAAGAGTAGGATAATTATTCCTGATGTATCAGTCAATAATTACTCCTTTCTCATTTCAATTAAAATTGGTTATCTGTTTGTGGTACTTTACTTTGCAGGAATTGGCTGCTACATTTATACTTGTTAACACATTTTTATAGCTACCTCATTGGCTATAAAATACTGAGGGCCATCTGGAGAGGCATCATACATATGAGAACACATTATTTATTTAGTTGACTCCAGCATTATAGCTTTTCTGTTTCTTCTTATGAAAGGAAACTAATAGAATCAAACAGGACAAAGAGGGGCATTCAGGCCAGTCAGTTTGTGCCAATTCCTCAGTACTGGATACATAGTTGTCTGTCTGCTCATTCAGAAGCTACACATGCAGTGGCCACTGTATCAGGGACCCTCTGTATGTCACAAGGGGGGCGCTGGGAGCGGACCCAAATGTAAGGCACAGACACTGAAGCTCTAGGAACAGAACTAGGCGTGACAAGGAAGCAAGGGAAGTGGGGAAGAAAGGACAATGGACATGACACAGGCCCTGGACGAGACAAGGACACCGGGCCTGGGCTTGGACTTGGACTGGGAGCGTAGGACCTGGACGAGGAACTTGAAACTAGGAGCCTGGGCTTGGACTCCGAGCCAGAGACTGGATAAAAGCCACACTTCAAAGATTTGGGGAGGACATGAGCACAGAACGCAGAGCCTTGGTCGAGAGAGAGACAGGAACGCAGAGCCCTGGTCGAGGGAGATACAGGAACATGGAACACAGAGCCGGGACCCTCCTTGGAAACAGGACGTAGGGCCGGGACTCATTACACAGAATGCAGGATATGACAAGATGGTTCCCAACACAAGGCAGCGGCAGACGGCCAGACCTACCTAGCGAAGGCGTAGACACAGAGACAGTTCAAAACAACGATACAGTTTCTTATCTTGCGCCGGAGATTGAACTTGACGGTGGTGCAGGCAAGACAAGGCTTCAGGGGAGGGAGGAGGAAAGGGTGAAGGAGGAAAGGGTGAAGGAGAAAAGGGTGAAGGAGGAAAGGGGGGAGGAGGAAAGGGGGGAGGAGGAAAGGGGGGAGGAGGAAGGGAGAGGAGGAAGGGAGAGGAGGAAGGGAGAGGAGGAAGGGAGAGGAGGAAGGGAGAGGAGGAAGGGAGGGGGGGAGGAAGGGAGGGGGGGAGGAAGGGAGGGGGGGAGAGGGGGAGGGGGGGAGAGGGGGAGGGGGGAGAGGGAGGAGGGGGGGAGGAGGGGGGGAGGAGGGGGGGAGGAGGGGGGGAGGGGGGGAGGAGGGAGGAGGGGGAAGGGAGGAGGGGAGGGGAGGGGGTATTGACTGGAACAATCCAGCAGCCAGAGGTTGAATCCTGAAGATATTTATGAAGCCAGCCCAAATGAGAATCAGCTGCCTCAACAGAAACTGGGGAAAACTGGAAAACCTGGAATAAGGAACGTGGACCGGACCGTGAACCAGAATGTGTATTTCATGGACCGGACCATGACACCATACCTAATAAAGTGGCCACTAAGTGTGTGTTCATGATCTTCTGTTGCTGTCGTCCATCCACTTCAATGTTCAACTTATTGTGTGTTCAGAGATGCTCTTCTGCACATTCCTGTGGTAATGTGTGGTTATTTGAGTTACTGTCACCTTCCTGTCAGCTTGAACCAGTCTGGCCATTCTCCTTTGACCTTTGTTTTTATCAAGGCTTTCTCACCCCCAGAACTGCCGCTCACTGGATACTTTTTTTTGTTTTTGCACCATTCTCTGTTAACACTAGATACTGTTGTTTGTGAAAATCACAGTTTCTGAGATACTCAAACCACTCATCTGACACCAACAATCACTCTATGATCAAAATCACTTATATCACATTTCTTCCTATTCTGATGCTTGGTCTGAGCAACAACTGCAGCAAGTCGATATGGGTGTTAGGGAGTGCCTTGAGGGAAGACTGAGAGGTGGAGAGATTTCAGTACGGATGCAGGCAGCTGAAGAGACCACACCAGTGGTGGATAGATCGAGCTCAGGGATACCTAAATGGTCAGAAAAGATGGTGTGAATGGTTGAAAAGCTGTGGACTTTACAGTGAATTTCCTCTCTTACTTCATATTCTCCTACCACATAGGAAGAACCCATTCAGCCCATCAAATCTGTGCAAGCTCTCAGACTCCCAGGCG
This sequence comes from Mobula birostris, assembly GCF_030028105.1. Lineage (NCBI taxonomy): Eukaryota > Metazoa > Chordata > Chondrichthyes > Myliobatiformes > Myliobatidae > Mobula > Mobula birostris. The sequence continues at coordinate 75,002,053 of NC_092385.1, read as the reverse complement.
GCTAGACTCAGTATTTCGGGAAGAGCTTCTTTCCCTCCGCCATCAGGTTTCTGAATCTATGAACACTACCTCACTACTTCTGCTCTCTACTTGCACTCCTTATTTCATTATTTTTAATATATATTTCTTATGATGTATTACAGTTTGTTTTTATGCATTGCACTGGACTGCTGCTGCCAAACAAGATACCCCCTGACATTCAGTGATATTAAATCTGATTCTGACTTTGATATCGAGTTCAGATCTCTAGAGGTGTGGGACGACTGTTGTAGCATTGTGTTACCTTTTGCTCTTTTGAACATCTTTACCTAGTTTATCAATAATAAGCAAGTGCTTTGAGAGGCTAGTCAAGGACTACACCCACGGCATGCTATCACCCACACTGGATCCCCTGGACCCCCTACAATTCACCTACCGACACAACCAATCGACAGACGACACTGCTCTACTTACCGTCTTTACACATCTGGAGAAAAAGGCTGCTCTGTGAGAATGCTGTTCTTGGACTGCAGTTCATCATTCAACACCATAATTCCATCCAAGCTCAACAGGAAGCTCAGAGACTTCGGCCTTGTGCAGCAGGATCCTGTCAGATTGCCAGCAGGTGGTAAGAGTGGGCTCCCTCACCTCTGCCCCTCAGACTCTCAGCCACAGGGCTGTGTACTAAGCCCTCTCCTGTACTCCCTGTATACTCATGACTGTGACGCCACCCACAGCTCCAACCTGCTAATTAAATTTGCCGACGACAGTACATTGATTGGCCTTATCTCAAACAATAACGAGGTGGCCTACAGGGAAGAAGCCATCTCTCTGACACAGTGGTGTCAAGAAAACAACCTCTCCCTCAACGTTGCAAAAACAAAGGAGTTGGTTGTGGATTACAGGAGGAATGGAGACGGGCTAACCCCTATTGACATCAATAGATCTGGAGCTGAGAGGGTAAAGCTTTAAGTTTCTCGGCATCCACATCACCGAAGATCTCACGTGCTCTGTACACACCAGCTATGTGGTGAAAAAGGCACAATAGCGCCTCTTTCACCTCAGATGGTTGAAGGAGTTTGGTATGGACCCCCAAGTCCCAAGAACTTTCTGTAGGGACTGGCTGCATCACTGCCTGGAATGGGAACTGTACCTCCCCGAATCGCAGGACTCTGCAGAGAGTGGTGTGGACAACCCAGCGCATCTGTAGTTGTGAACTTCCCATGATTCAGGACATTTACAAGGACAGGTGTGTAAAAAGGGCTCATTGGAGACCTGAGTCACCCCATCCCCGATCTATTCCAACTGCTACCATCTGGGAAACGGTACCACAGCATAAAAGCCAGGACCAACAGGCTCCGGGACAGCTTCTTCCACCAGGCCATCAGACTGATTAACTCACACTGATTTGAGTGTATTTCTATGTTACATTGACTGTTGTATTTATTATAAATTACTATGATTGCACATTTGGACGGAGGCACAACGCAAAGAGTTTTACTGCTCATTTATGTGAAAGCTGTAAGAAGTAAAGTCAATTCAATTCAATTCTGTCCGTGAGGCTGCGACCAAAGTGGGTGGTATGCAGGCCAGGAGGCAGGACGTGAGCCCGTGATCGACTCCATTTCCCGCCGATTAAAGCGCCGAGGAAGATTGAAATCATCAAGGTGGGAGCAGAAGGCGAGCGAGTGTTTAGCGCCGTGCCATCTTCTTGCTTGCTGCTGCTGAGGTGGTGTCTGTGTGTGTCAGTCAGTGTCTTGCTCTCTGCTCCCGAGGGAATCTCTTTCTCCCTTGATGCTGTCGGCAGATGGTGCCGGAGCAAGGTTGAATCAACGTAGATTGTAGATTTAGGGTCTGATTCAGGTTTATGACATTCCCCAGTTCTAGTTCTGGGCGCTCCTTTTTTGTTACTATTTATCATTATTTTCTGTTGTCGTCTGCGAGATTTATTTGCGTGTGGGTCCATTGTTGTGTGTCATCCGCTGTACATCATTGATCTGGATGATAACGTGGTAAACTAGATCAGTAAGTTGGCAGATGACACCAAACTTTGGAGAGAAGTGGAAAGCGAGGAAGGTTATCGTAGCTGCAGCGGGACCTCAACTGGCTGGGTGCCGTAGTCACAGTCACTTAGCAATTATCTCGACACTTTTACAGCTCCGGATGTCGGGGCTCAGAGTTCAATCTGAGTGTGCTCTGTAAGGAGTCTGTACATCCTCCCTGCGGAATGTGTGAGTTTTCACCGGGTCCTCCACTTTCCTCCAACAGACCAAAGATGTACCAGTTAGTCGGTTAATTGGTCATTGTAAATTCCTCCGAAGTGAAATTAGGGTTAAATTGGGGGTTGTCAGGTTTGCTGGGTGGTGTAGCTCAAAGGGCCGGAAGGGCCAATTCCATGCTGTATCCCCAAACAAATAAAATATGAATAAATTTAAAAATCACAACAATGCAGCTCTCTCTCACTACAATGCACTGCTCTCTCACTACAATACGCTGTTCTCTCTCACTACAATACACTGCTCTCTCCCTCACTACGATACACTGCTCTCTCTCACTACAATACACTGCTCTCTCTCACTGCAATGCTCTGCTCTCTCTCACTGCAATGCTCTGCTTGCTCTAACTACAATGCTCTGCTCTCTCTCACTGAAATGCTCTGCTCTCTCTCACTGCAATGCACTGCTCTCTCTCACTGCAATGCTCTGCTTGCTCTAACTACAATGCTCTGCTCTCTCTCACTGCAATGCTCTGCTCTCTCTCACTGCAATGCACTGCTCTCTTTCACTGCAATGCTCTGCTCTCTCTGACTACAATGCACTGCTCTCTCTCACTACAATGCTCTGCTCTCTTTCACTGCAATGCACTGCTCTCTCTCACTGCAATGCACTGCTCTCTCTCACTACAATGCACTGCTCTCTCTCACTGCAATGCTCTGCTCTCTCTCACTACAATACACTGCTCTCTCACTACAATGCAACTCTCTCTCACCAACTCTCTCATTATTGCACAAATGTCCGGCTAGATTACGTGACTGATACTGATGCCGCAAGCATCTGACTCGGAGTTTGTCATTAATCCAAGGCTCAGCAGGCTGTCCTTGTTTACCTTGCAGTGACTGTGATTCAATGATTACAATAATGAGTTTGTTCCTCTTGATCTTCAGATTAACAATTTGTCACGCTGGCTTCTTTTTAGGTGTGACCAGGAATGGTAAATTGCTGATCTTTGACATTCACATGCTGTTTGACTGCACAGGTCACCAGTTGAGATGGTAGCCCTAAATTACAAAGCAGAATACTAACAAACATAAACATATGGGTTTGTTGAGCAGTGAGCACAGACACCTGCCAGACCTCATCTGTAAAGCACATTCCAGCAGATTACAAACATCCATCATAGATTTAAAGAGCTGGCAGAACAGATTGGCCTTCAAAGTGTTTTGACTGACTTGACAGCCTCTGCTTTTATCGATACAGGATGAAGCTTGCTGAAGATAGTACAGAAATAACCTGGTTTATAAAAAAAACTATAAATTAAAGGCTGCTAATTAATTTTCACATGAGTAGTCCTGTGATAGACATGAGTTTTCTATTATTACATTCACTTCACTTGAACTGGAATATAGCAAATAGAATGTGCAGTGGACCATGCACCTTATTTAAATACTTCCAATTGATTCCATGCTGACAATTCTACCAGCGAAGGATTGTCCTTGTTCTAGTAGGCAGCAACAGAGCAAACATTATCATTTTTAATGCTTTTATAATGTTTTTGAGAACAGATCAGGACAATATCGATACTGCCACCCCTCTCTACCTGTCCTCAAATTTTAGTTTTTTCAAAGGTATCATGGTTTCATACGAATTGAAACTTGGGAACAGTAAGGTTATTGGAACATATTATAAATGATTAATTGATTAATCTCCAAAGAATTCTGTGTACTTTCACCAGAGAATAAATATAGAACACAGAACGTTTCAGCACAGTACGAGATCTTCAGCCCATAATGTTGTGCTGACATTTTAACCTACTCTAAGATCAATTTAACCTTTCCCTCCCGCATGGCCATCCATTTTTTCTACATCCACGTGCCTATCTAAGGCATTCTTAAATTCCCCTAATGATTCTGCCTCTACAACCAGCACTGGCACGCACCACCCTCTGACAAAGTATTCAGCTATTGACCTTTTAGCAGTCTCAGAGATATTCCAAAGCACTTCTCATACAGTGCCTTTCTTTGAAAAGTAATATAAGTTATCAGGTAGGCAACAGATATTAACTACAGATCACACAACTCCCTTATTTATCAGCTTGATAGATGTGTGTAACAGTGATAGAAATAAAGCTTGGGAGGAAGTAAGAGCAAGATGGAAGGCTGAGATCATGGTAAGAGGTAAAGATAGAAACAGGAAAGCAAGGAGGTTGTTTGCAATCCATTGCTTACAGAAATGAACCTGATGGTGTTATGCTGCATGCATTTTCTGGTTGTTCATAATATACTTGGAGGAGGTTGGGCAGGCTTGGATTTTATCCCTTAGAGTGTAGGTAAATGAGGGATAAGAATGTGAGTTTGGGAGAATGCATGCAGAACTAGAGGGCATAGGTTTAAGGTAGGAGGGAAAAGATTTAATGGGAACTTTTTATACAGAGTAATGCACACAAGATGCTGGAGGAATATCATAGGGCAGGCAGCATCTATGGAGAGGAATAAATAATTGACGCTTTGGGCCAAAACCCTTCATCAGGACTCATACAAAGGGTGGGATGTATATGGAATGAGCCTCCAGAGGAAAAGGTTGAGGCAGAAACAATAACAGTATCCAAAAAAAGTTGAAAAACTTATAAAGAACAACTTACAAATAACAAAAACTAAAGGATAGAATAGGCAGGATTCCCTTTGTTTATTTGGGACACTGTGCTGCTTAATTGGGGCAGGAGACTGTTGCTGAACAGTTTCTAAATAGCGTCCAGTAGTATGCGCTTGTGTGGCTGTTGGACTCTACACCATGCTTAGAGTGAATAGTTTTAAAATAGCATTAGTTGTGCACACTTGTGTTCAAAAATCAATGAGTTTTGTCACTGATGATTGCCCAGAAATAAGCAGTAACACTGCTCAGAACAGTTTTGCTCACTGGTGTTTCGAGCATTCAGGCTTGCACATGTCAGAAAAAGCCAAAAGTGAAAATGAATCGATTCACTATTTCAACAAGTTAGAAACTACGAAGAATTTGAGGTATCGCCAATTATCTTGGATGTTACAATGAAAATAAAGATTTGGAGGATGCAATAATAAAAAGCATTATATGAAGGCAGTCCATTATTTTCATCAGGTGTCTGCGCTGATTTTGTCTACTTATGGTTAATCAAATGAATATAGCAGTGTACACTGGATGAATTCCTCCATCAATAACGATTAGGAACTAACATACAGTCTTATAGCACTGTATGTCACGGTCTGGTCTGTGAAGTCCGCATTCCGGTTCACGGTCCAGTCCATCAACCCTTGCTCCAGGTTTTCCTGTCTACCCTGTTTCTGTTCCTGTTGAGCACTAATTGAGGCAGCTGATTCTCATTGGGGCTGGCTGCATAAATACCTCCAGAGACCAGGGCGTGGCTGCTGGATTGTTCTTGTCCTTACTCCTTGTATCCCTTCCCCTGCTTTCTGTTTCCTCACCTGAAGCCTTGCCTTGTCTTGCTGGTAACTCTCGCCTCGCCTGAAGTTCTTGTCTCGCCTAGCATTGCCTGAAGCCTTGCCTTGTCTTGCTGGTAACCCTTGCCTTGTCTCGCCTGAAGTCTTGTCTTGGAGCCACCCTGAACCTAACCCCCTTCCCTGTCCCTTGCTTCTGTCGGGTAAACCAGGCCAGATTGCCGTTACCCTGCGGTGGGTCCTGTCCCTCCCTGTCCCTTGCCTCCGTCGGGTAAGCCAGGCCGTATTGCCGTTACCCTGCGGTTGGTTCTGTCCCTTCCTGTTCCTTGCCTCCGTCGGGTGGAGATCCGTGCTCTGCACAAGTGATCCGTACCTTGCACAGGAGTACCGTGCTTTGCCCAGGAGGAGCTTCAAGACCCCAAGTCTCTAGCCGAGCCTCGCCCCAAGTCTCTAGCCGAGCCTCGTCCCAAGTCTCTAGCTGAGCCTCGCCCCAAGCCAAGCTTCAAGACCCCAAGCCTCAAGCCTCTAGTCTCCAGCCTCAAGCCTCTGGTCTCAAGTCTCTGGCCTCCAACCTCTAGTCAAGTCTCTGGTCTCGAGTCTCTGGCCTCCAACCTCTAGTCAAGTCTCTGGTCTCGAGTCTCTGGCCTCCAACCTCTAGTCAAGTCTCTGGTCTCGAGTCTCTGGCCTCCAACCTCTAGTCAAGTCTCTGGTCTCGAGTCTCTGGCCTCCAACCTCTAGTCAAGTCTCTGGTCTCGAGTCTCTGGCCTCCAACCTCTAGTCAAGTCTCTGGTCTCGAGTCTCTGGCCTCCAACCTCTAGTCAAGTCTCTGGTCTCGAGTCTCTGGCCTCCAACCTCTAGTCAAGTCTCTGGTCTCGAGTCTCTGGCCTCCAACTTCTAGTCAAGTCTCTGGTCTCAAGTCTCTGGCCTCCAACCTCTAGTCAAGTCTCTGGTCTCAAGTCTCTGGCCTCCAACCTCTAGTCAAGTCTCTGGCCTCCAACCTCTAGTCAAGTCTCTGGTCTCAAGTCTCTGGCCTCAAGCCTCGCCTCAAGTCTGAAGACTCCAGCCTCGTCCTGCCTGCCAGCCAAGTCACGTCCTTGCCTAGTTCTGGGGTCCAGTCTGGGTCCTTGTCCAGTCTCTGGTTTGGAGTCCAAGCCGGGGCTCCTTGCTCTCTTGTCCAGTCCTGTTCCGGGTTCCTGGTTTTCGTGTCCATGTCCTAGCCCTCACCCTGTATCCTCGTCCTGTCCCTCGTACTTCAGTGTCTGTGTCTTGCACTTGGGTTCATCCCCCAGCCACCTCCTTATGACACTGTAGTAGTATTGATAGTGTTTTAACTTGTATTGTATTTCACTTAAGTACGTAATTTGCTACTCAGTTAAATGGTAGTTTGTCTTTTTTATACATTTTTAACTATTTCCATGAAACTTCAGCTAGTTGGGGCAACTGCTTAACTGGTCCGGATGTGATCCTATTAACCAGAGTCCACTGTATATGGAGCAGAGTTCAGAGGGGTAAGTGCCTAATGCAAGCAAATGGTATTATCCTAGATGGGGATCCGGTCAGCATGGATGGGATAGGCTGAAGGGTTGGCTCCTGAGCAGCATGAATCTGTGACTCCATGACTCTATGAATATGGTCGTGACACCCAGTGTGCAAGATCCTGCCATGGTCCTGGAGGATGATCGGACCTCAATTCTAACCCTAAGCAAGAATCACACCCCTGAACTTTTGTGTATCCACTCAAATGGAATTTGACCCACTAACCAATTTATTATTCTGCTTTAAGCAGGAAAGTGCTGCATTCGTTTAAGATCATTCTACTTTATTAGATACACTTGTTGACATGCTAGTTATTACCAATGTCTAACCAACCAATCACGTGACAGCAACTCAATGCATAAAAGCATGCAAACATGACCAAGAGGTTCAGCTGTTCAGAGTGTGGAAGAAATGTTGTATGATCTAAGTGGCTTTGACCATGGAATGATAGTTCATGCCACACAGGGTGGTTTGAGTACAGGTTTCCCCAGCCATCCGAAGGTAGAGTGTTTCTATGAAACGGTTCGTAAGCCGGAATGTCGTAAAGTGAAGAAGCAATTACCATTTACTTATATAGGAAAATTTTGTGAGCGTTCGCAGACCCAAAAATAACCTACCAAATCATGACAAATAACACATTAAACCTAAAATAACAGTAACATATAGTAAAAGCAGGAATGATATGATAAATACACAGCCTATATAAAGTAGAAATACTCTTCCACAATCATTACTGCACTGTTCTCCGTAGCGAAAATCTCACGCAAGCGCTGTTGGCAAAAACACTCTCTCCAGTAACCTTTAAGCTAGGAAGCTGCCAAATCATACCAAATAACATGTAAAAATACAGAGCATATATAAAGTAGAAATAATGTATGTACAGTGTAGTATCACTTACGGGAATCGGGAAGACAGCTTGCTGAACACACTGATGATATGCCCTAACCCAACGTACCCTTTCAAAATTAAAGTCATACTTTATCATTACAGCGAAAATCTCACGTAGTTGCTTCACATTCAGTTCCTGGATGACTTCACTTTCGCTACTGAATTTGGTTTTGATTGTTATCCTTTCCTCTTCCAATTGCATCAGCTCTTCATCTATCAGTTCTTGGTCATGGGATGCCAAAACCTCTTCAACATCATCTTCCTCAACTTCCACAAGTCAATCTCACGTTGTCCTCACTTCATTCACCACTATCGAAATGCTTAACTATGTTTAGTTTTACGCTAAGTGTAACACCCCTACGAGCTCTTTTAGGCTTTTCCGATATCTTAGAACTCATCTTGCAAACGGATGCTCACAGGCACGTGTTTAAGCAATGCCGGCAAGAATGCCGTTCCGAATCCGGGCTTTTGGTACATTGGCCTTTATTATCAAAGTATTGAGTATAAGAGCTGGAATGTTATGATGAGGTTGTATAAGGCATTGGTGAGGCCGAATCTGGAGTATTGTGTTCAGTTTTGGTCACCAAATTACAGGAAGGATATAAATAAGGTTGAAAGAGTGCAGAGAAGGTTTACAAGGATGTTGCCGGGACTTGAGAAACTCAGTTACAGAGAAAGGTTGAATAGGTTAGGACTCCATTCCCTGCAGTGTAGAAGAATGAGGGGAGATTTGATGGAGGTATATAAAATTATGATGGGTATAGATAGAGTGAATGTAAGCAGGCTTTTTCCACTGAGGCAAGGGGAGAAAAAAACCAGAGGACATGGGTTAAGGGTGAGGGGGGAAAAGTTTAAAGGGAACATTGGGGGGGCTTCTTCACACAGAGAGTGGTGGGAGTATGGAATGAGCTGCCAGACGTGGTGGTAAATGCGGGTTCTTTTTTAACACTTAAGAATAAATTGGACAGATACATGGATGGGAGGTGTATGGAGGGATATGGTCCGTGTGCAGGTCAGTGGGACTGGCAGAAAATGGTTCGGCACAGCCAAGAAGGGCCAAAAGGCCTGTTTCTGTGCTGTAGTTTTTCTATGGTTTCTATGAGAGCAGCTGCTCGGGGCACGTGCTGATTTTTTCGCACGCTGCCTTTCTTCGTAACAGTGAAAACACCTTCTGTTAGCGAAAACAGGGAACTAATGTAGGTCTTTCGTAAAGCGAACGTTCGAAAAGTGGGGGACAATATCTCGGAAACTGCTGACCTGCTAGGATTTTCACAGACAGACAACAGACTCTAGAGTTTATAAAGAATGGTGCAAAATCAAAAAACATCTAGAAAGCAGCAGTTCTGTGGGGGAAACATCCTTGTTAATGAGAAAAGTCAGAGGAGAATAGCCAGACTGGTTCAAGCTGTCAGAAAGGTAATAGGAACTCAAATAACCACACGTTACAATAGTGGTATGCAGAAGAGTTTCTCTGAATGCAAAACACGTCAATCCTTGAAGTGGGTGGGCTACAGCAGTAGACCATGAACATACACTCAGAGACCACTTCATTAGCTACAGGAGGTGCCTAATAAAGTGGTGACTGAGTGTACAATGCTGCATTAAACCTCAAAAATGCTTTTGAGTTGTTATCATTACATAAATTCAGAATGAGGTTAATACTTTATTGCTATCTAAGCAAATCATTGGATTTGAGGTAAAAGCAGCAAATACTAAGTAAACTCTTCAGGCCAGGCAACTCCTGTGAAAAGATTAAGGGAGTCAACATTTGCTGTAGTGTTAGTGTAATGCTATCGGACATTCACAGTTAATAATAGAAACACAATAAAATCAATGCAAGACCATACCAAACAGGATGGACAAACAGTACACTACCTGGATTATCTTCTTCCAAATCTGTTACTTGTAAAAACTGACATCCTCTTCTCTCAGTTCCTCCATCTCCACTGCATCTGCTCTCAAGATGATTTTTTAAATTGCAGAACTACTAAGATTCCTCTTTCTTCAAAGAAAGGAGCTTCCCTTCCTCCACTATCAGCCTGATCTCTTCCATTTCGTGCACATCTGTCTTCACCCCGTCTTCACCCCACCACACCAGGGGTAGGGTTCCTGTTGTCCTCACCTACCACCCCACTCGCCTCTGCATCCAGCACATAGTTCTCTGAATTTTCTGTAACTTCTGTCATCTCCAACAGGATCCCATGACCAAGCACATCTTTTCCTGCCCTCCACATTCCACTTTCCGCTAGGTCTGCTCCCTTCTCGTCCTTATCCATTCATCCCTTCCCACTGATCTCCCTCCTGGTACTTGCAAGCGGAATTAGTGCCACACCTGCCCCTACACCTCCTCTCTCACTACCACTCAGGGCCAAAAATAGTTCTTCCTGGTGAGGCGACACTTCTCCTCTGAGTACGTTGAGGTCATCTACTGTGTCTGGAGGTCCTGGTGTGGCCTCCTGTACATCGGTGAGACCTGGCATAGATAGAAAGACTGCTTTGTCAAGCACCTATGCTCTATCCATCAGAAAAAGTGGGATCTCCCAGTGGCCACCCACTACAATCCTACTTCCCATTCCCATTCCAGCATGTCAGTCCATGGCTTCTTTTACTGCCACAGTGAGGCCACACTCAGGTTGGAGGAGCAACACCTTATATTCTGTCTGAGTAGCCTCCAACCTGATGGCATGAACATCGATTTCTCAAACTTCTGGTAATCCCCCACCCCCCCATCCTTCACCATTCCCCATTCCTGCTTTCCTCTCTCACCGTATCGCCTTGCCTGCCCATCACCTCCTTCTGGTGCTCCTCCCCCTTCTCTTTCTTCCATGGCCTTCTGTCCTCTCCTATCAGATTCCTCATTCTCCAGCCCTTTACCTCTTTTACCAATCAAATTTCCTGCTCTTTACTTCACACCCTCCCCCTTTCCCAGTTTCACCTATCATCTATCACCTTTCACTTCGTCCTCCTCTCTCCCATCTTCCTACTCCGGCTTCTCCTTTCTTTCCTGTCTTGGTGAAGGGTCTTGGCCCGAAACATCGGCTGCTTCATCTTTCCCATCAATGCTACGCTGCCTGACCTGTTGAGTTCCTCCAGCATTTGATTTGGACAAACAACCAATGAGCTAAAGACAACAAGCTGTGCAAATACACAAAACAAAATAATACTAAATAAATAAGCAATAAATATTGAGAACGTGAGATAAAGAGTCCTTGAAAGTGAGTCCATAGGTTGTGGCAACAGTTCAGTGATGGGAAGACTGTGGTTGAGCCTCTGGTTCAAGAGCATGATGGCTGAGGGACAATAACTGATGGTGTACATCCTGTATCTAGCCCCCTGGTAGGCCTCAGGCTCGTTCAACTCGCTTTCGTCTGGGGGAGCAGCCTTCGGCCCCGCCAAACTGGGTAATTAAGTTTGTGTGGATGCTGTGTGATGTACCCCACCACGCCAAATAACAGACAGTACACCATATACGATGAAATGATTACAATTTATAGATATTACTGGAACTACATAAATAATAGAGATAAAATATAAAAGGAAAGTAAAAGGTGCCAAACTTATCAAAGTTCAATCTCTTCGTGCACAAACAGTTAGAGCTCTGGTAACAATCCTCTTTTCACCATTCGATCCCCTCTGACCACCTCGGCCTGCCACCTGGGACCAACCACGGTGGTCGACCAGACGCTCCACACGAGTCTGTCTTCGTCTCCTCTCCTTGCCGAAGACCCTGGACCTCGGACTCCGGCTCGGGTTCCGCCCCGTCGGCCAGCTCACAGCATCGCGTCCACTCTCTCTCTCTCTCCATCGCGCCTTCTACCCAAAAACCCGCGCAACACAGTAGCTTACAGACACACAAGAAAGAATAACATCTATCCCAATTGGTTAGCAACTGAATACAACTCTCTCTATAACCCAAACAAGCTGCTAACGAGAGAACTTTCTCAGCAGTTAACATAACAAAGAAGCCATTTTTATTAGCCTACACAGTAACGTAAAAGAAGAAACCCCTTACATGTATTTCCTTCCTGATGGCAGCAGTGAGAAGAGAGCTTGCCTGGATGGTTGGGGCCCCTTGATGATGGATGTTGCTTTTCTGCAACAGGGCTCTATGTAGGTGTACTCAATGGTGAGGAGAGCTTTAGCTATGGTGGACTGGTCCATATCCACTACTTTTTGTTGGATTTTTCATTTCCATACCAGGCCGCGATGCACCCAATGAATATGTTTTCAATTGCACATCTAATGAAGTTTGTCAGAATTTCAGATGACATGCCGAAACTCCACAAACCTCTAAGAAAAGGAACCATTTATCCAAACATTCTGTTTTGAATCTGTTAACCATTCTTTTAAAAATACTAATATATTAAACTTAACCCTGGAAAATCTCTTTACGTTGAATTCTAATCAGTACAATTGGAATAAATTAAAAAGAAACAGAAAATGCTGGAAATACTCCTCAGGGTGAGCGAACCAGGGTTTTTGTCTTTGGAGGGAAAGCGGATGAGATGTGATTTGATAGAGAAGTACAAGATAATAAGAAGCATATACAGAGTGGACAGCCAGAGATTTTTTTCCCAGGTCGAAAACAATTAATACAAGTGGGCATAACTCTAAGTGTTTGGGGGCACACGTATGAAAGAAATTTGGAGAGCTCTATGAGAGGGAAGTGTAAAATTGATCTTGGATTATGTTATAGAGGCAGCACAACTGTGGGCCAATGGGCCTGTACCGTGCTGCACTGCTTTATATTCTGTAGCAGCCTGCAACTGTGGAAAAAGAACTAGTCAAACAGAAGAGCGATAAACAATCCGCTGGATGAAATCATTGAGTTGGGCATTATCTGTGGGTGGAAAGCTATTCCATTTGAACATCTTCAGCCTTTTGCACCTGCTTTCACATTGAAAACTCTTCCAGCAAACTGAAAAAGAGACAAAGAAGTTGGGAAAACTGCAGCAAGTGGGGGGGGGGGTGAAACCAGGATGACCATGGTGATCAGCCATAAGTAAGATTAGCTGATCAGTGATGCTTAAAAAGAATACTTCAAATATATTTATTAATCTATGGTAAAGTAAAATAATGCTTTGGATTCTGTTGGGAGGTTCTGTAAGACTGAGATCTCCCAGGCCTCCTTGGATTAGAGGATAGGAAAGAGCACAATGCAGCATCCATTTTCAAGTCTGCCATATGCCTTATTTACCACTCTATTTGCTTGTCTCGTCACATCCACTTGGATGATGGAATTGATGGTTTTATGGCCAATTTTGCAGACAATATGAAGACAGGGGGAGGGGGTAGGTAGTTTTGAGGAAGCAGAGGGGCTACAGAAGGACTTAGACAAATCAGGAGAATGGGAAAAGAAGTGGCAGATGGAATACAGTGCCAGGAACTGTGTGGTCATTCACTTTGGTAGAAGGAATAAAAGCATAGACTATTTTCTAAATAGAGAGAAAATAAAAAAATCTGAGGTGCAAAGGGACTTGGAAGTCCCTGTGCAGGATTCCTTAAAGGCTAGCTTGCAGGTTGAGTTGGTGATGGGGAAGGCAAATGTGATGTTAGCATTCATTTCGAGAGGACTAGAATGTAAAAGTTGTTGAGATTTTATAAAGCACTGGTGAGGGCTCACTTGGAGTATTGTGAGCAGTGTTGGCCCCCTTATCTAAGAAAGGACGTGCTGACATTGGAGAGGGTTCAAAGGAGGTTCACAAAAATGATTCCAGGATTGAAAGGCATGTCATATGAGTTGTATTTGATGGCTCTGTGCCTCTGCTCACTGGAATTCAGAAGAATGAGGGGTGACCTCATTTAAACCTATTGGAAGTTGAAAGGGCTTGGTAGACTGGATGCAGAGAGGATAGTTCCTACGGCGTGGGAATCTAAGACCAGAGGGGACAGTCTCAGGATAGACGGGTGTCCTTTTAGAATGGAGATGAGGAGGTACTTTCTTAGCTAGAAAATTGTGAATCTGTGGAATTCTTTGCCACAGGCAGCTGTGGAGGACAGGTCATTGGGTGTATTTAAGACTGAGGTTGACAGATTCTTGACTAGTCAGGGTATGAAGGGATACAGAGAGAAGGCAGGAAATTGGGGCTGAAAGGGAAATTGGATTAGCTATGATGAAATTGCAGAGCAGATATGATGGGCTAAATGACCTAATTCTGCCCCTATATCTGATGGTCTTATGGTCTTTAAGAGAGCTGTGAATTTTGAACCCCTTGACTCTTCTGTGTATCAATGACCCAAAGGGTCCCTCATCAGTGACCTCATCTTTGTGACCTCAAAAAGCTCAATCAAGATTTTTTAAGAAACGACCTGACTTGCACAAAGCCATGCTAATAAGTCCATGTTTTCCCAATTGTGAATAATTTTTTCCATAACAATACTCTCCAATAGCTTCCTTACCACTGATGTGAAGTTCCACAGCCTATAGTTTCCTAGATTACCTCTATTGTCCTTTTTAAACAAAGGAACAACATTGGCTACCCTCCTGTCCTTTGGGACCTCAGCTATGGCTAGGCAGGATACAAAGATCTTCACCAAGACCCCCACAGTATCCTGTCTTGTATCTCCAAAAGTTTAGGATTAATCCAGGTCTGGGGATTTATCCTCTCAAAGGGCTGAACATCATCTACTTGGAAGATTTATTTGTCATACGTGCATTGAAACATAGAAACATATAGTGAATACTTATAGATCATAATATGCTCTGGATCGTTAGCTTATGCCACACAGACCCCATTATCCTCCATTGTATACCAGGCAGCATCAGGCTTCTGCCTGACACCTAGCTTCAGGACCCGTGGTGCAGGGTCTCAGAGGAATGGAAGATCCACACATTTCTACCTTGCAAGACAATTGGAATGAGGATCATGTCAGAAATGCTTTCATAGTGTACCCTGCACTTCACAGCACTGCACTGAGTGACCACTCTATTCATGTTGTCCTGTCCAATGCCAGTCTTTATTGGCAACCTCTCTGCACCCAGCAATGGAGTGACTCGCTGCTGGATTTGCAACTTAAGGTAATTTCTCCGCCTCCCCTTCTCTCCTTTTCCATTCTCAATCCTGCCTCCCCTCTTACCACTTCTCTTCTCCTCACCTGCCTATCACCTCCCTCTGGGCCCTTTTTCATTCTCTTTCCCCCATGATCTATTCGACTCTCCTGTCAGATTTCTTCTTCAGCCGATTACCTTTTCCACCAATCACCTCCAAGCCTCTTTCTTCAGCCCCCCCATCCAGCCCCTCACCTTACCCCTCACCAGGTTTCACCTATCACCTTCTAGCTTGTACTGCTTCCCCTACCCCTACCTTCTTATTGTGGCTTCCTCCTCCTTCCTTTCCAGTTCTGATGAAAGGTCTTGGCCTGAAATGTCAATTCTTTATTCCTAGCTATAGATGCTGCCTGACTGCAAAGCTCCTCCAGCATTTTGTCTGTGTTACTTTGGATTCACAACATGTTCCTGGCACAGTGTTGAAATCCATGTTTCAGAATCAGAATTATTATCACTGACATAGGTCATGGAAGTTGTTATAGTGGCAGCAGTATAGATCAAGACCTAAAGAATTACTGTAAGTTACAGTAAAAAATCAAATAAATACATACCTGTAGCGGAAAGGAGGAATTGTGAGGTAGTGTTCATGAGATCATGGACTGTTCAGAAATCTGAGGGCGGAGGGCAAGAGGCTGTTCCCAAGACATTGAGTGTGCTTCTTCTGTCTCCTGTATCTCCTTCCTGATGATAGTAATGAGAAGAGAACATGTTCTGGGCGGTGAGGATCTTTTATGACGGATGCCATCTTCTTGAGGTACTATCTTTGATGTCCTTGATCAAAGGATTTTGCCCGTCATGGTGCTGGCTGAATCTACAACCTCCTACGCGGTCTTTTGTTCCTGTACATTGGTGCCTCCATACTAGATGGTGATACAACCAGTCAGAATGCTCTCCAATATACATCTGTAGAAACTTGATAAAGTCTGTGGTGACATACCAAATCTCTTCAAACTTCTAATGAAATATAGCCTTCTTTGTGATTGCATCAGTGTTGGGCCCAGCATAGATCCTCAGAGATGTTGAATCTTAGGAACTTGAAGTTGCTTACCCTTTTCACTGCTGACCCTTGAATGAAGACTGGTGTATATTCTCCCAACTTCCCTCTTCTGAAGTCCATAAACAATTCCTTGATTTTACTGATGTTGCGATACAACTTAACCATCAACCTCAGCTAGACAGGTTGTAAGTGGTGTACCCACTGAGATATATATTGACTACTGCAACTGCTATGCACATTAGAGCACTAGACGTATTTGAATAAGCCATAGTGACATATAAATTTGCTCATATCCCAATATCTGTAGATTGTCCCTTTAAATTTAAACTTTGACAAACTTCTATAGACGTGTGGTGGAGAATATAATTACTGTATGCATCATACGCCTGGCATGGAAACACTAGTGTCCTTGAATGGAAAAGTCTTTAAAAAGTAATGGATACGGCCCAGTCCATCACAGGTAAAGCCCTTCCCATCACTGAGCATATCTACTCGGAGCGCTGTCGCATCCATCATCAAGCACACCCACCATCCAGGCCCTGCGCTCCTCTCACTGCTGCCATCAGGAAGAAAGTACAGGAGCCTCAGGATCCATGCCACCAGGTTTTGGAACAATTATTACCCCTCAGCCATCAGGCCCTTGAACCAGAGGGGATAACTTCACTCAACTTCACTTGCTCCATCACTTCCCACAATCTATGGAACCACTTTCAAAGACTCTTCATCTCATGTTCTTAATATTTATTGCTTATTTATTTATTATTATTGCTACTATTTATTTTTTTCTCTTTCGTATTCGCGCAGTTCGTTGTTTTTTGTACATTGGTTGTCTGTCTGTCCTGTTGGGTGCAGTCTTTCATTGAGTCGATTTTGTTTCTTGTGTTTACTGTGATTGCCCGTAAAATAGTGAATCTCATGGTGGTATGTAGTGACATATATGTACTTTTGATAATGAATTTATTTTGAACTTTGAAGTTTAATGAAAGCAACAAATTAGTACAATGTATTTTTAGTCCTACGGAGATTGTTCAGTAGAGGGTGTAAGATTGTAGCTTTGTGCCCCAATTTATGTTGCTAAGGGGAGAAACGTGACAACTTTGGATGAGTATCTGAAGCCAAGAAACAACAGCCCAATCCTTCTTTTCATTGGCCACAATTTCAACCAGGAATACTTGTTAGCATGAATTACTTCAATTATTGCACTCTGTGTATATTAATAAAAGGCTAATCAATCCAATTTCCAGACTAGTGTCATGGAGTCATGGAGTCATCGAGCACCACAGCAGAGAAACAGACACTTCAGCCCATCTAGTCCATGCCAAAACAATATTCTTCCTATTCTCATTGGCCAGCACCTGGCCCATGATCCCCCCCCACTCCTCCCATCCATACACTATCTTAATTTCTTTAAAATGTTGTAATTGAACCTATATCCAACACTTCCACTGGCAGCCCATTCCACACTCTGAGTGAAGAAGTTCCTCCAAGTTCACCTTCAATATTTCACTTTTCACTCTAAACCTAGACTTCTAAGACCTCTAGTTCTAGTCTCACCCAACCTCAATGGAAAAAAGCTGCTGACTTTAGCTCATCTATACTCCTCATAATTTTGTATACGTCTGTCAAATCTCCTCTCATTCTCCTATGCGCCAGAGACTGAAGTGCTAACCTATTCAACTTTTCCCTATCTTAGCTTCTCAAGCCCCATCAACATTTTTGTAAATGTTCTCTGTACTCCTTCAATCTTATTGATGCTTTTCCTGTAGGTAGCTGACCAGAAATGCACACAATAGAATGTACCAACATCTTACACAACCTCAATGTAACACAACACAACACAACATAACATAATAAAATCAGCTTTTGAGAAAGGTTGGAACTGGAAATGCTGTCCTCAGTTCAGTCTGAGATCTTCACATGCACCAGTGACACATGTTGTGGACAATAATATCCATACTTCAGGTAATATCAAAAAAGGGGTCCGTAATGGGACCTCCATTGGTCTGTTCTATCACCGTTGTCTATGATAGGTACACACGTAAGTCAGGGCAGTACGATACAGAGCAAGTTGCCCATGCAACAGGCTCCCCCGTCCATGCAGCTGATTAATTCAAAGGAATAGTAGGGGCCAATACAGTTTGACATTAGTGGTATCATGGGACATGCCAGTCAGCTCAATGTAGGACTACCCTACACACTACAGCTCTGGAATTTTCCTTGGAGTTTACTCCCAAAGCTTTCCCTGTAAGAGGATAAAACCACAAGGCAGAAGAAGTTTCAGATCAGAGTTTGCCTTCTCCTAGATGAGCTGTCAGCCATGGCTGATGACCCCCATCTGCCCAAAGTAACTGGTTTTAAGGTACCAGTATCCTGCCTTTGACCCTTCTCCTTTCAGTAGAATGGTTCCGCCGAGCTTAGTGGCAAAACCACACATGAAAGCCAGGAGCTGGACTTGATTGTCAGAGGCTATTTGAGATGCCCACTACTGGGAGCATTTAACAGGTAGTGGGAGCTTATTCCCCCCACCTCCCAACGGCTATGACAAACTAAGGGTCCGTACTCCAGGATGATAACAGAAACAAAAGGGTCCAGCCTTACTGTTGTCCTGTGCAGTGATTCCTGTGTTTCTTCTGTATTTCCCTGCTCCATGGCAACAAGCCCTGGTTTCAATATTCAAGGTGAGATGAACAGATCAATATAGTGCTGACATTCTCCTCCAGAAATGCAGTTTAACATCCTTCTGTATTTGTTGATTTCTGTACTATGCAGGGGAAACATGACACATATAACAGGATTCCTAGTCCTCTCTCAGCCTCATCTTTGATTGGTGAAAGAGTGCTTCAGCATGTATACAAAATAAACAGAAAGCTGCCAGGAAACGGCCAGCCACATCGTAAAGAATCTCACATACCTTGCTAATGGACTGTTTGTCCGATTTCCATCAGAGGGGAGGCTATGTAGCGTCCACTCCAGGACCACTGGATTCAAAAACAGTTATACTTCCCCCGAGTAGCAAGGCTGATCAAAACCTCCACCCACCCATTCCACCATTACTTTATTATTTTCCTTCAGTCATCATCATGCCACTTTAAAGGCACACAATCAATCTATATATACATTATATATTTATATTTGTTCTGTGTGTTTTCAGTATGTTCTTTATCTTTTGTGTTTTTTTGTGCTGCGTCGGATCTGGAGTAACGATTATTTTGTTCTCTTTTACACTGTGCACAGGAAATGACATTCAACTATCTTGAACCTTTCTTTGCTGGGCATTAGATTTTGCAGTTACTGGCAGAAAGGTTCACCTTCCACTCTTCCACCAGATCACCATTCTCCAGTGTAGTTTCTGAGCTGCCTTGTTTGATTCACATACAGCCCTCTGCTCAACTATCACTTCTGCTTCCTGTCATTTTGCTTTGAGTTTCAGACAAATTTCATGACATTTGTCAGTGATGATAAACCTAATTCTGATTACAAATCTCTACTGCGTATTAGAAGTACTCTCATTTAGTTGTTTATCAGTGAGCGTGCTGGCCTTGATGTGAGGGAACTCATGAGGCTGAAGGAGAAATAGAATGGAACCAAACTGTCAATAAAATATCAATTGTAACAGCAACCCCATTGCAAAATCTGACATGTCAGTCCATGACCTCCTCTTCTGCTACGATGAGGCCATTCTCAGGGTGGAGGAACACCTCCTCTTATTCCATTTAGGTGGCCCCCAAACTGATGGCATGAACATTGATTTCTCCTTCTGGTAACTTTTTTATTTTTTTTCTTTTTCAGTTTTCCTCACTCCCTTCCCTCTTCTTCTGTTCTGTAATCTGGCTTCTTACCTCTTCTCTTCACCTGCCCATCACATCCCCTTGGTGCCCTTCTTTCTTCCCTTTCACCCATGGTCCAATCTCTTCTGCTATTAGATTCTTTCTTCTTCAGCTCTTTAACCTTTCACCTTCTATCTTGTCCTCCTTCCCCTTCCCCTACCTTTTTTGTCCTGGTGTCTGCCCCCTTCCTTTCCAGTCCTGGAAGGGTCTGAGCCCCAAATATCAAGTGATTATTTGTTTGTATAAACGCTGCCTGACCTGCTTGAGGTCCTCCGGCATTTTTGACCTGCTGGGTTTCCAGCATCTGCAGAATCTCTTGTCTTTACTATTGCAACTCGGGCTGATTTGTCTGTCAGGCCCAGCTGAAGCTGTGATCCCAAGAGGTTGCTTTAAAAGATTGTTTTAACCCAAGCAAACATGGCATGCCTTCTCTGAGGGGGAGCATCTGGCACTAATCTATGATAACATAGAATTCTGACAGCCTTTGACATTGTATCCATAGGCATTTGTTTTTACTTGTTACCAATTAAAATCTGCTCTCTTTGTTCTGCTTTGAATGTGTCTTTTATTTATATATTTTTAATTTTAGAGATATAGTGTGGAATAGACCATTCCAGCCCCAGCAACCCCCAGCAACCTTGATTTAACCCTTACCTATTCTTAGGACAACTTACAATGACCAGTTAACCTACCCGGTACGTCTTTGGACTGTGGGAAGAAACCGGAGCACTCGGGAAAAACCCACACATTCTACAGGAGGATGGAGAAGCTCCTTACAGATGACATTGGAATTGCACTCAGAACTCCGGTGCACCGAGCTGTAATAGCACCGTGCTAACCACTACATGATCATAGTGCATGTTCAGAGTCAAGAGGTTCACAACACAGTTTGCCCCCAACTTAATTCATATTAACTTCCTTAAGATTTTGTTTCTGTTGAACTGTTAATCCAGGCAACAATGTCATAAATATTTATTAGCTAGATGCAGAAAAGCAATTATGTGGAAGGAACTCTGTGACCCAAATCTTTTGTGTTTTGCTGTTCTTGTTCTGTTCATAATCTTAAAAATAAAATGCAGTGCAATTTCACAAAAAGAATCAGACCCCTTTATCAACACACATCAAAGTTGCTGGTGAACGCAGCAGGCCAAGCAGCATCTGTAGGAAGAGGTGCAGTCGACGTTTCAGGCCGAGACCCTTCGTCAGGACTAACTGAAGGAAGAGTGAGTAAGAGATTTGAAAGTTGGAGGGGGAGGGGGAGATCCAAAATGATAGGAGAAGACAGGAGGGGGAGGGATGGAGCCAAGAGCTGGACAGGTGATAGGCAAAAGGGGATACGAGAGGATCGTGGGACAGGAGGTCCGGGGAGAAAGACAAGGTCGGGGGGGACCCAGAGGATGGGCAAGAGGTATATTCAGAGGGACAGAGGGAGAAAAAGGAGAGTGAGAGAAAGAATGTGTGCATAAAAATAAGTAACAGATGGGGTACGAGAGGGAGGTGGGGCCTAGCAGAATTTTGAGAAGTCGATGTTCATGCCATCAGGTTGGAGGCTACCCAGACGGAATATAAGGTGTTGTTCCTCCAACCTGAGTGTGGCTTCATCTTTACAGTAGAGGAGACTCCTTTATCAATTGTAACACACACAAAATAGGCTGTTATAGAGTGATGAAAGGGGAGATGCATTGCTAATAATCTACCATGTGCAAAGCCATGCCGGCTATCCTCATCAGTCCATGTCTATATATCCAGTCTGTTAGAATACCTTCCAATAAATTTCCCACTTTGATGTCAGGATTACCGGCCTATAATTTCCTGGTTTAATTTTAGAGCCTTGCTTAAACAGCGGAACAACATTGGCTATCCTCCAATCCTCTGGTACCTCACCTGTCGCCAAGGATGATTTAAATATCTCTGCTAGGACCCTAGCAATTTCTGCACTTGCCTCCCACAAGGTCTGATGGGACACCTTGCAAAGCCTGAGGATTTATCCACCCTAATTTGCCACAGGACAGCAAACACCTCCTCCTCTGTAATCTGTACAGGGTTCATGAAGTTGATACTGTTTTGCCTCACTTTTATAGATTCTGTGTGTCTATCTCCTGAGTAAATACAGTTGCCATATTTATGGAATGGCTGGAGAAGGTGAGGGAGGGTGGTGGGAATGTGTTCTGGGAGCCAACAGGGTGGTAAACCAAAATGTTTAGGAACCACTGCAGTACACTATTTACACTACAGTGACTGTTTATGGAGCTGAGCTGTAATACTTGGCTTACTGGAAAGGTATTCTGAGTTGAAAGTGAAGCTGAATATTACAGCTACTCCTTCCCTCACAGCGGTTTGAAGCTCAATAGTTTTACATTGGAGATTGTTTCATTGCAGAATTCTGACTAGTACAATCCTGTGCACATACAGATTTCACAGGGCGAGGCTTTGAAAATGATACAAATTGTACCCCATCTTCTCCTCTCTGCTCTCTTTCTTTTGATTTGTCTTTCTCTTTCTCTCTTTCCTTCTCTGCTCCCACAACTTGTATAGATCATGGAGTTCTGATTCTCTCAGGGTTTGCTCTGAAGTCAAAAAGAATAAAGGACATTGCTTTTGAACTAATGAAGCCAATAAAAATGTTCCTTCAAAACCCAGAATAAAAGCAGAAAAAGCAGGGGTTTGAAATGTTAACTGCTTCTTTTTTAACAGATGCTGTTTAACCTACTGATTGGTTCAGGCATTTTATGTCAGATTTCCAACATTTGCAGGCTTGTTTGGGATCAGACTAAGCTTCTGTATCTCTGCAATACATTGCTAACAGCGAGGCTGTGGGAAGTGCCCTGCACACCAGACCCCAGTAGAAAAAGAAAGACTGAGCCAAAATGATCCGCGGAAGATGCCAATTCTGATCCCAGTGGGAAGAGAGAGTTCCCCAAAGTTGTACAAGTTAAAATTGAGTCTTGCAGGCTGCAACGTGACCAGGTGGAAAGTAAGGGTCACTAGGCGTTGTTGTAACAGCTCAGGGAGCCACAGACAGAAAAGTCAAAGTGGCAAGGATCAGAATCAGGTTTATTATCACCAACATATATCATAAAGTGTGTTGTTCTGTGGCTGTGGTATAGTGCAAGGACATAAAAAACCACAAATTACAAAAATAAGTTAACAGAGGAAAGGAAGGAATAATGAGATAGTGCTCGTGAGTTCATGGGCCATTTAGACGGGGCGGGGGGAGGAAGTCCTCGCTAAAATTGTTGAATGTGTATCTTCTGGCTCCTGTACCTCCTTCACTATTAGTTCCAATCATACTCCTTGATTGTGTTGATGCCACAAGTTGGTGTCAAAAGTAAGTGAGGCCCATCATGGTAAGTGTCTGTTATCCAGCCCTTACAGGTAAAATCCTGAGAGATCCTGACAGGTGAACGTAGAAATGAGGTTTGCTCTTTCTTGGGTGAATCCTGTGGCTTTGGCATGTGCGAGAACCTCAGAGCAGCCGGAGGAAATGTGCATGGCCACAGGGAGAATTCACAACCTCCAACAGAGAGCAGAAGGAAACGTGCATGGCCACAGGGAGAATTCACAACCTCCAACAGAGAGTGCCCAAGCTCGGGATGCACCCCGAGTTACTGAACTCGGGAGCCATGTTTCAGTGAAGAAACTTTGGCTCCAGAGTAGGAGCAGAAAATGTCATTGAAATGATTCCACAGATAAAGGACTTTGGTTCTTGTGTAGATTGGACAGTTGTGCAGTTGTCCTCAGAACAGTGAAAGTTGCTGGGGATCTGACAGAGGTAACAATTACAGATGTTGACTATTTAGTAAACTGTGTATATTCAAATTCCTTGCTTGTAAAGTCAATCACCATTCACAATGCGGGTGTTAGAAGTCAATATAAACCACAAGTTAACAATACCAAGCTGTAGTAAATCAAAGCAACTGGACTTGCTGTGTTGTCTTGAAGATGTTTCACCATTCATTCCGAGAGGCTTCTTCAATTCTAACCCTTGAATCCTTGAAAGCTTGTGGCTACCCTGATTCATCAATTCTAATCCATGGTGGGTAGTTACCTGGTTTATGAGTTGTTTAAAGGTGTAGTAATCACATGAGGGTTGTTCAGAGTCATAGAGGCAATGAGAGGGTCAGTAGTCTTATCTTTGCATGAATGGAGGTGTGAACTGTTGTGTACACACTGGGGTGGAGATGTCAGGACAGCACTGTCAGTAGCTGGTGGATGGTGTTGTACCCCGCTCCCTCTGTTCAGGGATGGGTCTTTCAGTTTGACAAAGATGGCTTCTTTAACCGCTCTTTCAAACCACCCGTCCTCCCTGTCCAAAATGTGCACATTGTTATCATCAAAAGAGAGAACCCTTGAAAGCTTGTGGCTACCCTGATTCATCAAAAACCAGCAGGGATATCAGCCCAACAGACAGAGGTATGGAGCAATTTCAAGCAAAGCAGATGGAAAAACATAATCATCCCATATGTAGCTGGAGTTTCAGAGAAACTCTGACAGATTTTCAACAAACACAAAATCTTTGTATTTTTCAAAGCTACAAACACACTCAAACAGAAACTTATCCACCCCAAGCATCCTACATCCAAACATAAACAGAGCAATATTGTGTCTGCTATCCAATGCTATGAGAACTGCACAGATCTGTATATCACGAAGAGAGAACAATCACTTCACAAACAGATGGCCCAACATAGGAAGGTAACACCTCAGGTCAAGACTCACTGTGTATCTACACCCAAAGGACAAGGGACACTCTTGTTGATAACTATGTGTACATTTTGGACAGGGAGGACAGGTAGTTTGAAAGAGGGGTTAAAGAAGCCATCTTTGTCAAACTGGAAAACCCTTCCCTGAACAGAGGGGGTGGTGTACGACACCAGCTCTCAGTGCTGTCCTAATATCTCCACCCCAGTGTGTCCACAGCAGTTCACAGTACTATTCACGCAAAGATAAGACTAATGACCCTCTCATTACCTCTACGACTCTGAACGACCCTCATGTGATTACTATACCTTTAAAGAACTCACAGAGTTTATAAACCGGAAAACTACTCACCATGGATTAGAATTGAAGAAGCCTCTCGGAATGAATGGTGAAACATCTTCGAGACAACACAGCAAGTCCAGTTGCCTTGATTTACTACAGCTTGATGTACAATGCTCTGGATGATTGAAAACCTTCACAGACATACAAGCTATCAATTGACAATATTTTGAAGTTAGTAAAGTAATTGTCCTTTAGTTGGTGTGTGTCTTGCATCCTTCCATTCCATCCTTGTCTCCTTATGCCAAATGGCTCCAGTCCCCTGCTGTGCAATGGGAAGCTGTACTCTACAAAGACCTTTCTTGCCTGGGCTGACTGCATAGTATCTATCCTTGCCTGAACATTGCCAATTCTTCTCTTGCCACAACTTCCACATGGGGACAGTGTGAATGTTCGAGGCAAGATGCCAGGATTTGGACTGTGGACTTGGGAAGCTCCCAGAAATGTGAGGATGTACGTGAGGAGCCAGCAGCAAAGGGCTAGTATTCACAGGAGGTCATCAGTAACATCACTGAGTTTTCTTGGGGACTGCAGGGAGTGAGACAGTGTTTACAAGAAGCCCTCTCAAATGATAGTTTCAGGATTCATTTATGTTTCTCCCTGCAGTATTTCCCTTTATTTACCAATACTTTAAGGTTAAGTTAAACTGGGATGAATAATCAGAATATTTTGTGCAATGTCTCAGGCTTTTCCCTGTTCCCAATCTCCAGGAGAATGAACAATCCCACCTCTACCATTCCCAAGGTCACAGACCTAAGATTACCATTGAAGCTAGTGAATCTTTTCACCCTCATCTCATCATTGTAACCTCATGTCATCAATGACCAGGATTTTTACTAAATATGGAAATGTTGAGGCACGGCATTCAGGGAGAGGTCAAACCCTGGCATCACAAGGCCTCTGTGACACCAGTGGGACACATCACAATGAGATGCGACATCAGAGCACGATACAAACTCTGGTCACCTGGAGACTGGAGGTAGAACAAACTGTCCTTCAGTATTGCTGGAGGATGTTTTGATGATCAGGTGTAGACTCGATGCATTCAAATGCCTCCTTCTGGGCTGCAGGTTTCGCTGATCTTCAGATGGTGACATTGAGATTTGCCAAGAGACAAATCTAGTCCTTGGATCTTCCAAATCACCGGCGTTCCCAAGGAATTCACACCGATTGAGTCAGGATCTGATGAATTTAAACCTGCACCCTAGCAGCACTACAATGGGCCAAAATGTCTCATTTTGGACTCTGTAATTCTTTTCAGTGGGATTTCATCGTGGCCTAGACTACTTTTCCTGAACTTCATCTTCTGTATTGGAAGAGGCACACTGGAATGGATGCACTCTGCAGACTGTGGCAGTGAACACATCCTCTCAAGGGGATCAAGCCTCTGAGAGAGGAAGAGCAGAAGATGGGGAGGAAGAGGTCAGAGATGGACATGGAGGATCTGTGGCACATTCACTGTAGCAGCACCATGAGGGACAATCATGAGATTCGAGATCTTGGTGGATTTTATCCCAGCTTTGATTGACTTTCCTGGACTAAATCTTCCATATCAAACCTCTGAAGAGAGCCAGGCTTGGAGAATAAGTGAAGAACTATGGAGGAGAAGGAATACACCTGCACAATGTGGACAGACTCCTAGAGAGAGAATTCCAGTGACAGTGAGACAAAGTACTAATTCCTTCTGCTCCTTTGGATCAGAGTGATTGGAGTGCAATGATAAAGTATGACTTTAATTTTGAAAGGGGACGTAGGTTTAGGGGATATTTGCAGGATAGTTTGAGTGCTTACAAACAGCTGTATGATAGAAAAATGCGCGAGGCTCAGCAGTCAAGCAAACCTTCCACATCAGCCACAGCAGACGACGGACGTCAACCTTCGACATTGAGGCAGGCAGTCATAGGAGAAGATGAGCTGCCTGCCCTGATCGATGATGAGATGACACCCCCGTGTCCCACCACCCCAACATCTGGGCCCCGAACAGATACTGTACTGATTCACGAAGAACACAGCAGTAGCTGTGAGGCATACGGTATATCTTTAAGAAAAAATCCGAAATAAACATGCTAATTAATTAGGTGCCGCCGACACGTAATTGTCAGCCCAGATCAGTGCCGATTTCCGATTGCATCGCCTCTGATCTGGGCCGACGATTACGTGTCGGCGGCACCTAATTAATTAGCATGTTTATTTCAGCTTTTTTCTTAACGATGTGCTGTGTGCCTCTCCACTACTGCTGTGTTCTTCGCGGCAATGTATCGGGTCGGCGGCCCGGAGGGTGGGGGCCACTGCACCACCCAGCCTGCGACGACTCAGTCTAACACACCATCATCAGTGTGCTCGGCGCTGTTTTTCCAATTCTGGTAAGTGATACTACACTGTAGATACATTATTTCTACTTTATATAGGCTGTGTATTTTTACGTGTTATTTGGTAGATTTGGCAGCTTCATAGTTTAAAGGTCACTGGAGAGTGCGTTTATGCCAACAGCGCGTGCGAGAGGTTTTCGCTACGGAGATCTGTGCAGGCAATCGTTGTAGAGAAGTATTTCTACTTTATATAGGCTGTGTATTTATCATATCATTCCTGCTTTTACTATATGTTACTGTTATTTTAGGTTTTATGTGTTATTTGGCATGATTTGGTAGGTTATTTTTGGGTCTGCGAATGCTCACAAAATTTTCCTATATAAATAAATGGTAATTGCTTCTTTGCTTTACGACATTCCGGCTTACGAACCATTTCATAGGAACGCTCTACCTTCGGATGGCGGGGGAAACGTGTCCTGTGTTCAGTGCTCCTGCTATGGCCTCCTGTATATCAGTGAGACCCAACGTAGTTTGGGAAACCACTTCACTGAACATCTACGCTCAGTCTGCCAGAACAAGCGGGATCTTCCAGTGGCCACCCATTTTAATTCCACTTCCCATTCCCGTTCCGATATGTCCAACCAGGGCCTCTTCCACTGTCGTGATGAAGCCACACTCAGGTTGGAGGAACGACACCTTATATTCCGTTTGGGCAGCCTCCAAACTGATGGCATGAACATCGATTTCTCAAACTTCTGGTAATGTCTCCCACCCCACTTCACCATTTCCCATCCCCTTTTCCCTCTCTCATATTATCTCCTTGCCCGTCCACCGCCTCCCTCTGGTCTTCTTCCCTGCCTCTTTTTCTTCCATGGCCTTCTGTCTCTTTCACCAATCAACATCCCAGCTCTTTGCTTCATCCCTCCCCCTCCAAGTTTCACCTATCCCTTGGTGGTTCTCTCTCCCCTCTCCCCACCTTTCAAATCTACTCCTCAGCATTTGTTCTCCAGACCTGCCAAAGGGTCTTGGCTCAAAATGTCGACTGTGTTTTTTTCCATAGATGCAGCCCGGCCTGCTGAGTTCCTCCAGCATTTTGTGTGTGTTGCTCAGACCTCCACCCAACCTGTTCAACGCTCTACGGGAGCGAGGTTCTCCCACAGCCCAGTTGTTTTGACATTGTGTTGCCAAGTTAAGGAGAGTTTTTGACCGTCCAGTACGAGGTCAGGGGCTGCCCACCAACTCCTGGACCTGCACTAAGGTAGAGGGGTGGTGAGGAACTCTGCATGTTTGCAATAGAGTTGGGATGAGATGAGAGATCCCTCATCACAACCTTCCAGCCTGGACTGAACGCAGGGGTCCAGCAGGAGATCACTGATTGTGATGAGCGGGACAGTCTGGATGATCTGATTAATCTGGCTGTTCGAGTTGACGGTCAGTGGCGAAGGGAAAGAATGTCTTGAGCTTCCTACTCTTTAGATCACTATCTGTCTTCACCCGCTTCCCCATCACCCAGTATCCACTTAGGTAGTAGGGTGCATGCACCAATCTCAGGAGGTTCCTGCCTCTGTTGTGGCTATTCAGGCCACTTCCGGGTGGCATGTCCCAAGCGTCCAGTAACAGAGGATACCCATTAGCGGGGAGGGAGTCCTGATT
Organism: Mobula birostris; assembly: GCF_030028105.1. NCBI lineage: Eukaryota > Metazoa > Chordata > Chondrichthyes > Myliobatiformes > Myliobatidae > Mobula > Mobula birostris. The sequence goes on along the minus strand of NC_092385.1, from coordinate 74,973,129 downwards.
GGTTGGTTCTCCCTGCAACCGGCTTCTCCTAATTGTGTGATACCCCCAGCTCCTTGTTGTGGGAGTCTTACTGATGAACTTCAGGCATTTGTTGACTCCGGAGCAGCTGGGAATCTCACAGTTATCTCTTTGGCCCAAAGATGGGGAGTTCTGACTCAAATATTAAGAGAAAAGATCGACATCAAGGCCCTGGTTGGTTGACCTCTGGGCATTGCCCAGATCCATCTTTCCACCAAACCATGCCAACTTGTGCTCGAAGGCAACCAGAGGGAGCAACTCTCCTTTTCTCTGGTTGATTCACCTGAACTACCACTGGTGCTTCATCTCCCCTGGTGAAGCTGACAGATGGATAAACCCCGGTTATCCCAACATGACCCACAGATTGACTGATCCCTTAAAGTACTCTAAGAAAGGGGACTGGCATGCCTGTCTACCTGTCTGGGTCTAGCTCAAGTTCCGGTCCGTGAATCTCCTCCTGTGTTAACTATTGATGTGGGCTTGTCTGGCATTCTGGCTGAATATGCTGATCCTCTGGAAGTCAGTAAAAAGAAGACCACCTCCCAGCCTCCACACCAGCCATACAACTGCGCCATTGACCTCTTAACTGGTACTTGACCTTCCCAGTGCCAGTTCTTTCCTCTCTCACCCAGAAATGATGGTCATGGAAGAGTACATCAAGGAGTCATTAGCCTTGGTTTATCCATCTGTCAACCTTGTCAGAAAGGGTGGGCTTCTTTTTGGGAACAAGAAAAATGTCAAGCTTTGTCCCTGTGTTATCGGCCTCTGAACAATAGTATTGTGAAGAACTGCTACCCTCTACCCCTGCTTGCTTCATATTTTTCAAGATAGATCTGGACAATGTTTATAATATTGTTGTACCAGAGAAGAGGATGGGTGGAAGACAGCTTTCAATACCTCCACTGGCCACTCACTATGTTATGCCTTGTTATGCCCTTTGGCCTGGCTCCCGCTGTTTTTCAGGCCCTAGTCAACGATGTGGTCAGGGACCTGATGAATCAGTTTGTTTTTGTGTACTTGGACAGCATACTGATTTATTACTGCTCTCACCAGGAACATGTCCAGCATGTCCTGACAGTTCTCAGACGGCTCCTCCAAAATTTCAGCTCTATTGTGGCTCCCATAAATGCACTTACCAGGAAGACCAAGAAGAGCTCTGCAGGATTCCACTGGGCAAACAAAACAGACCAGGCTTTCTCGGAGCTAAAGCAAAACTTCACCAAAATCCACACCCATCCCAGCCATTCATTGTCGAGGTGAATACATCAGATATCGGTATTGAAGCTGTACTCTCTCAGCACTCTTCTGCAGATAGCTGTCTGTACCTTTGTGCCTTTCTTTCCCGTTACTTGACTCCAGCTGAGAGTAATTACAATGTCAGGAACTGAGAACTTCTGGGTGTTGAGGAGGCAATGGAAGAATGGCGACACTGGCTGGAGAGGGCAGAGCATCCCTTTTTGGTTTGGACAGATCACAAGAACTTCTACATTCAAGATGCTAAGAGACTGAACTGTTGAGCCTGTTGGGCTCTCATCTTCACCTGCTTTAATTTCATTCTCCCCATCATCCCGGCACTCAGTCCCTCCAGTTCAAAGCCAATTCAGAGCCCAACTTTCCTCGCTCGTGCATTGCTGCTCTGGTGATTTGGAGGATAGAGGCTAAGGTGAGGGCAGCCTAACAGCTGAATCCAGGCACAAGTAGAGGGCCACCCAAACAGCTGTTTGTCCCTGTTACTATGCACTTCAAAGTGTTGGAATGGGGTCACTTCTCCTGTCTGGTTGGCCATTTGGGAGTTCAACGGACCCAGGAGTTTAAACAAGAGATGACTTTGATGGCTAGCTATGTCCCAGGATGTCCACAACTTTGCCTCTGTCTGTCCCACCTGTGCTCAGAATAAGGAATCATACCAGCGCCCTGCTGGTCTGCTATATCCACTGCCTGCGACCCCACTACACCTCCTGTCACCTCTTGCCAGATTTCATCACTGGTCTGCCCCCTTCAAATGGAAATACTACCACTCTGGTCATAGTGGATCGATTCTCCAAGGATGTGCACTTAATTGTTCTTTCTAAGCTCCTGTTAACTCTTGAGACTGCCAGCCTCATGTTCAGGCTGCATGGCTTCTCTCTGGACATAGCGTCTGATTGAGGACCACAGTTCACATCCCACTGTGGGATTGTTTTCTGTTCTCTTGTGGGAACCATGGTCAGCCAGTCTTCTGCTCCTCATCTCCAATCTAATAGCCAGACTGAACCTGGAGTTGGAGACAACCCTGTGAAGCCTTGCCTTTTCCAACCCCACTTCCTGGAGCTCCCAATTTATTTGGGCAGAGACTGTCCACAATAACCTCCAGTCATTCTCCACTGGCATGTACCCGTTTGAATGGCAGAAGGGATTCCAACCACTGCTCTTCCCTAACGAGGCAGATCCTGCTGCTGAACAGTTGATCTAATGTTCTACAAGAGCATGTGGAGATGAGCCAGGGCTTCTCTGTTGCGCTCAGAAACAACATGCCCAGCAGGCTGATCAGCTTTGCCAACTGGTAAGGCCACGCAAGCCAGGAAAGAATGTCTGTCTGGCATCAAGGAATCTTCCTCTGAAAGTCAAGAGCCCCAGGCTGGACCCATGCTACGAGGAACCATTTGTAGTGGAAAAAGCTATCAACAAGGTCTCATATAGATTGCACCTACCATCATCAATGGAGATCCACCCAGTTATCCATGTTTCCCAGCTCAAGCCAGTTACTACCACCAACCCCACCCCCCCCCCGACCCGGCTCCAGTCACCCCACCATGTCTCCTCCCCACTTGGTAGATGGTTTACTGGTCTATACTATGCGGTGCCTCCTGGCATCTCGCCAGGTGCAGGGCAAGTTCCAGTACCTCATGGACTGGGAGGGGTATGGTCCTGTGTTTTTGGATCCCGACCGGATAAATCTGTCATCTGGGACTTACAGTGGACACAGGTCTGTGGAGCCTCCGGAGCTGTGCCTAGGGTGGGCTGTCCTGTCACAACGATGGATTGTGCTGTGAGATCTACGTGCCCCCGCTGGAAGGGCATACAGCAAGTTTGGTAAAGCTTGCTCGTGAGTATGCTTGTTCCAGCTAATTACTGTTTTATTATGCTGGTATTTCTTTTGTTCCAGTCTTGTTGAGACTCGACCAAAAGCACAGCAACACTTATGCTACCTGCTTACCGTCAGTCCTTGTCTGGGCAAGAGGACTACTGTTTTGACAGACACTGCAAAGGATTGGCTTTCATTTAATATTTAGTTATTGCTTCCAGCTGTAGTGTTGGCACTTAACTTTCAGTTTGAGAATTTTAATTAACAGCCTTGTTGGCCTAGCGTCTTATTGTTTACCTTTTCCCTTAAATTCTGCAACAGGTTTCAGTAAAGTCAGTGAACTTTGACCCATATTTCTCTCTCTCTCTCTCTCTCTCTCTCTCTCTCTCTCTCTCTCTCTCTCTTTCTCTTTCTCCTCCCCCAAAACATCTCTGAATGTTGTGTCACTTCAGGCTCAGCTCGGATTTTCAGCACTGACACAGGAGAAGGCCCAATCCATACGTTCGATGGTGGCTGCGGGCAGACACAGTCTGAGGGATCCACAGTTCTACTCAATGGGGCAGGGGCAGAGTAGCAGGGGCAGGCTCAGGCAACTTGTCAACCAGTTGCTGCCCTCCCAGGCCACGCCATTGGGTACTGAGACGTCCCAAAATAGAGGAAGGTTTCTTGTCTGACACCAGCTGGCACTGAGGAGTCTCTGCCCACCAGTGCCAAAATTAGGCAGGTTTCCCCACCCTCACCAGCTGCTGTTGGTGTGTTCTTCTCCAGAGGAATGCATCATGTTCTCTGGTGGCACCAACCCAGCCCTGGGATCATGGTCTTCGGTTGGGCCAACACACAGGCATACATAAACACACACACACACACACACAGACAAACACTCATAAACACATAACCACTCACACTCACACCCACAGACAGACAGAGCCATTCATACTCACTTGGCATAGATACCCTGGAATCAGGGCAAAATGCATTATCAAGGATGCATCTCACCCTAACCATGGACTTTTTACTCTCCTCCCATCCGGTTGGCGCTACAGGAGCCTCCGCTCCCGCACCAGCAGACACAGGAAGAGCTTCTTCCCTGAGGCTGTGAACCTGCTGAACCGCACATCACAGTGCTAAGCAGTATTGCACCCATATTGTACTGTCTCAGTACTTTTATATCTGTGTGCTGTAGCACTTACTTTTTATTCACAGTTATTTTGTAAATAACACTACTCTTTGCATTTCTGGTCAGATGCTAACTGCATTTCATTGGCTTTGTATCTGTACTCAGTGCAATGACAGTAAAGTTAAATCTAATCTAATATAAATACCATGAAAATGATTTTTCTGTCGCAGCAGCACTTTATGTTACAAGATGACAACAAATATGATTTACCAAACATAAATTAACAGAAATTATACATCACACACATAGGCATAAAAATAAACACCAATACTAGTAACACACATCAAAGTTGCTGGTGAACGCAGCAGGCCAGGCAGCATCTCTAGGAAGAGGTGCAGTCGATGTTTCAGGCCGAGACCCTTCGTCAGGGCTAACTGAAGGAAGAGTGAGTAAGGGATTTGAAAGTTGGAGGGGGAGGGGGAGATCCAAAATGATAGGAGAAGACAGGAGGGGGAGGGATGGGGCCTGTTTATACAGATCAATTCGTTACATAGAGCACTGAGGTAGAAAAAAGTAAAACAATAGCAATGCAGAATAAAGTGTAAAAACTACTGAAAGAATCCAGTGCAGGTAAACAATAAAATGCAGGATCACAATGAGATAGATTTTAAGGCCAAGAGTCCATTTTATTGTAGAAGTGTATGATATCAGTGAGTTAGAAACTGTTCTGAACCCTGGTGATATATGCTTTCAGGCTTCAGTAACTTATGCCCAGAGTGAGAGGGGAGAAGAGGCAATATCCAGGGTGGGTGGGGTCTTTGATTATGCTGTGGCAGCGAGGAGTATAGGCCAAGTCCATAGACATTTCAGTGATATGCTGAGCTGTGTTCTCAGCTCTCTGCATTTTGTTGTGATCACATGCAGAGCAATTGCAATGCCATGCAGTTTTGTGTCCAAATAGAATGTTTTCTATAGTGTATTGATAAATTTTGATGAGGGTCAAGATTTAGAAGGGAAAAATATAGGCTAAGGTAATGTTAAGGTTCTTCTTGTCAGTTCAGGAACCCAGTGGCAGTGAGGAAGAAGTTGTTGAAACTAGAGCTATGTATGTATATTTAGGCCCCTGCATGACCTGCCTGATGGCAACATCGAGAAGAGGGAATGGCCCAGTTGGTGAGGGTCCTGGTACCAGACAGCATCCCAATCTGAGGTCTGCGGACCCCTTGGTAAATGGTAGGGGTCCATGACAGAAAAAAGGTTAGGAACCCCTGATCTAAGGAGACCACATGGTCAGCCGTGGTTGACCTGACATTGGAAAAAGCCAAGACATCCTGCCCCAGTCCTAGCTCCCTTCCATTCAGTCCTGGACCAAACCTACCAGGCCCATTCCTTTTCTCCCTTTTTCAATGCAGCCTAACACCATATGCTCTCTCATACCTCCATGCATTCCCTTTGGATTTTTTTTACACGCACCAACACAAAGATTAATTTACAGTGACCAAAGGATTGCATGGAACTGCTGCTGTTAAGTTAACAAAGTTCACATCATGCCGGTGATTCTGATTTATGGTGGCCATAGTTTAGGGCATGTGAGGGAACCAGAGCATCAGTGGGAAACCCATACATCACAGAGAGAACATGCAAAGATGACACAGACAGCTCCAGAGGTCTCAGTGCAGCTCAGGCCCATGGAGCTATGAAGCAGAAATGCTATCTACAGTACAACTGTCCTGCTGCTAGAAACATGATGCTGCACAGAGAACCCTGGGTGGACGTGTTTGCAGCACGACAGGTTAGAAGCTTAGGTGGTGTGCAAACTATCCAGGTGTGAGGCAATGATAGTGACAAAACAGAGAATAAAGGGAAAAGTTATTTAGGGATAAATGTTTGAAAGGAGATGTTGGATGTCAAACCTTTTGTACATTCTGTCCAAGACCAAGGCAGTTGAACATGTTGCAATATTTATGCAATGAAAGAACCAGCACTTAAACCAACTCTAGAGAATCTCAGAGGCACCAAGAAGAAAAATTGATACTTTGCACTTGAACTAATTTTATGTTTGTAAATGAATGGAAAGAGCCACTTGAACATCTCCTCACAGCTGTGTTCAAAGTACTTATTTATTCATGTAATTATTCCCATTTTCACATTTCACTGTACAGTGCAGAATTCCTGAACTCATTACACTTGGAAAGGATGCTCAGACTGGCCCACCCAAAGATGAATTCAGCCAGTGTGTACTGTTAATCTCATCTCTGTGAGTGATGAGAAAAAACATTTCTATATAAGAGTCGGCCATCAAACCTGATAACAGTTTTCTGAATCTGACATTTATTTCCGTTTTTCCCCAGACCTAATCTTAAATATCCTTTGTCAACTAAGGTTCCCTAGTTTTACTATTTTTGCTTTTTACCTTTATGTGCAGTATGGCATACATTTTGAAACCTGTGGGTTAAAGTCCCATACAGGAAAAAATGCCTTTAATATGGTTGAGAACATTCAGTCACAGGTGAGACAAAAAACCGAGGAACATCAAACTGACAAACTGAGAGCTCCTCAGTTATTGTATCATGTACCATAGGGCGTCACAGTATTGTAGCAGTTAGCATGAAGTTCATTCCCAGCCTCCAACGTAAGGAGTCTGTACATCCTCCCACAGTCCAAAGGCGTACCGGCTACAAGGGTAAATTGTCCCATGGTTAGGTTAGAATTAAATCAGGGGTTGCTGGGCGATGTAGCTCGAAGGGCCAGAAAGGCCTCTGCCATGACCTGCTGTATCTCTGACTAAATAAATAATGTTTGCTGACTTACTTGAGAGAGAGCTGCAATATTCTCTTTAAGGAACATTAAACCTACACATATGTTTTCAGGTATTGTCACAGATAGCTTTGGAGGCCAAGTCACTGAGTATATTTAAAGCGGAGGTTGATAAGTTCTTTATTGGTAAAGGTGTCAAAGGCTATAGGGAGAAGGCAGGAGAATGGGGTTGAGAGGGAAGGATAAATGATCAGTAAGCACACTTGGTTAGAGTGTGGTGCTCATATCAGCACAAACGCAGGTTTGATCCCCATATAGGCCCCAGCTTTGGACATCTGGTTGTCAGATCTTTTGGGGTGCCACATTAGCGTAGTGGATAGCGCAATGCACTTACAGCTCAGGCTGTCAGAGTTCAGAGTTCAGTTACGGTATCACACAAGAGTGTGTGGGTTTCCTCCCAGTGCTCCAGTTTCCACCCCAGTCCAAAGATTTAACGGTTAGTAGGTTAATTTGTCATTGTAAACTGTCCTGTGATTTGGCGAGGGTTAAATAGGAGGATTGCTAGGTGGTGTGGCTCTTTGGGATCGAAGGGCCTGTTGGCATTGTAGCTCTAAATAAATAAATCTGCACAACTGAATGGTGGAGCATTCTGGATAGGCTGAATAGTCTAAATTATGATATGATATGGTGCTGACTCTGAAAAAGTTGACTTTTACATCTGGTCTATACTGTACTAAAAAGGATGTAGCCTGATTGGGCTGACAAAATGTTAAGCTCATTGCAAGCTAACTTTTTTCCATTATTCATAAAAGAACATCAGCAAGGCTTTGATAAGAATTTATTTGTGTGTGTGTATGTGGGCGTGTGCTGGAGACAATTCTTTCTCATCTCATTTTAGAAGGCATTTTAAATTTAATCCTCTATAACCCTATACATGCTTATATCTCATCCAGTGCGTGTTCAACCAATGTGTGGTGCCCTAGTTTATTTCCATTAGCCAACCTCCTCCACTCTTCACAGTCCAGTGTTATCGTGCAATAATACTGCCTACTCAGATCAGGAAACACCCAGGGGCAAGCCTGTGCAGTATAAATCTGTAAACTAAGTGGTTTTATTTAAGGTATATCATTCAGGTGGCTCTTCCCCGTGCTGCAATAAGTACAATAACATTGTCTAAGCTTTTAAAATTCTGTATCCAAATTAACTGAACTCTATCATGCAATACAAACATTCGTTTGCACATTGCAATTATGGTTGCAGGGCCCAGCATGGCATACTAATATGGGTTAGGTAAAAAAGCATAGGAACAAAGACGTTGCTTTAAATCTGATTGTACTTCAGTGTTCAGTGTGTTCTACATGAGTGTTTCTGTATTCAGTTAGTAACTGCAAGATCAGAACACATTTCTCTGAAGGTACCTCCTTTGATCTCAGTTCAAATCCATGTGGAAACATCTGAAAAAGATCTTTGATTAATTATTTATGAGAAAATGAGAAATAGTATGGTATCAATTCACGCGGCTAGAAAAGGAAACACAAAACTGTATTCGGTCCCCAGACTGAGCTTTCTCCATACATTAGTTCAGTGTTTACTTGAGAGTCTGTTTTGAATCTAACATTTTCTGGAATGTCCTAAAGACTTGCCTTGATCACTCCAATTTCTCATCTACATTCTGGCCCTCAGAAACACCATATCAAAATTACCATCATTAATGAATATTTCTCCTCATTTTATCATTGGTAAAAGGAACTAGGAACAGTAAATGAGATGGTCTTGGAGACAATCTGCATTGCAACAGAGGAGGTGCTGGATGAATGCAGACAGAACTCCAAGGACTGACCAGGTATATCCGAGAACACTGGGGAAGGCTAGAGAAGAGATTGTGGGAGACCTGGTTTAGCTATTTGTATTTTCGTTAACCATGGCTGAGGTGCTGGTAGACTGGAGGATGTCTTTATTTTAGAAGCATGGCAGAGGAAAACCTGGGAACTATAGATCAGTAAGTCTGACATCTGTGGAATTTTACTGGAGAGGTTTCTGAGGGATAAGATATACTGTACAAGCAATACTCACAAAATACTGGAGGAACATAGGTCAAGCAGTATCTATGGAAATAAATAAACAGTCGGCATTTGGGTCTGAGACTCTTTTTAAGGCTTGGAAAGAAACAGGGAAGATGCCATAATTAAAAGCCATGGAGAGGGGAAGGAGAATTACTGGAAGGTGATAAGTGAAGCCAGGTAGGAAAGGCAAAGGGCTGGAGAGGAAGGATACTGATAAGAGAGGAGAAAGGAACCATGGAAGAAAAGAAAGGAGGAGGGACACAGAGGGAGGTGATAGGCAAGTTCAAAGAGGTAAGAGACCAGAGTGGGGAATAGAAGAAGGGGGGAGTGTTTTTTTTTTACCTTAAGGAGATGGGTATTGAGGCTACCCAGACGAAATAAAAGATGTTGCTCCTCCACTCTGAGGGTGGCCTCATTGTACCAGAATCTGGAAAACCGGGGTTGATTAGGGATAGTTTCAGTGGCTTTGTGTGTAATGATCATATCTCAAAAGTGATGGAGTTTTTGATGATGTGACCAAAGAGTCGGTAAGGGCAAGGTGGTACACACGGACTTCAGTCAGGCCTTTGATAAGTTTCCACAAGACTAGCTGCTCTGAAAGGTTAGATGGAAGTCAAGGAGAGCAGGCTAATTGGATACACAGTTAGTTTAATGGTAGAAAACAGAGGGCGATAGTAGAAGGCAGTTTCTTTGCCTGGAGGTCAATAACTAGTGTTGTGCTGCAGATCAGTGTTTGTTTGGACTGTTGTTGATTGCATTCTATATCAATGATTTGAATAAGAATCTACAAGGCATGGTTAACTTTGCAGGTGGTATTGTGGATGATGAAAAAGGGCATCAAATATTGCAGTGGGATCTTGATCAGCAGAGTAAGTGGGCTGAGGAATGGCATATAGGTTTAATTTGGATAAGTGTGAGGTGTTGCACTTTGAAAAGTCAAGTCCAGGTAGGACTTTCACAGTGAGTGGCGGAGTGACACCCTGGGGATACAACATGGGACACAACCTTTTATACAAAGGGTGGGTTGTATGTGAAATGAGCTGCAAGAGGAAATGGTTGAGGCAGGTACAATAACAACTTTTAAAAGACAGCTGGACGGGTACATGGATTGGAAAGGTTTAGAAGGTAATGGACCAGGCACTGGTAAATGGGACTTGCTTTGTTGGGGCATCTTGGGCAACATAGACCAGTTGGGCTGAAGGGCCTTTTTCCATGTTGTATAATTCTATGAACTCTATCAATGTAGAGTTCATATGAGGAGAGATGGAACGGACTGGGATATATCCTCCAGTGCTTAGAACAATGCAAGGAGAATTTCCAAACGGGTTTGACAGGACAAATACAGGAAGCAGAGCTACTAGGACTTGATGTTTCAATCCCTATGGTAAGTTGGCACTCTCGATGTTGGCAGTGGGTTTGGAGTGGTGACAAGGAGGGAGGGTAGGTACGTCATCGGGGTCATCAGGTGGGCACCCTCCTTCTTTGACGTTTCGTTGATAAGCCCACGACGTCTCCAGAGGGCTCAACAGTGCTACCTAGCGTCCCAGATACACCCCCTCAGTTCCATACCCTCCTGTCTTCATCTTGCAGCCCAGTTGTTGTCTTTCCGTTTAATCCAAATCCAATTGCTGCTTTCTTCTGCTGCATTTGACAAGGACTTGATTGCTTGTTGGAGGGAGTGACCCCTCACCCCCATCTTCTTCAATAGGCTGGTCGTAGATGTAGCAACGAATCCCCTGCATCCCACTTCTACAGGGAAAATCTTGGTCTTCCAGCCATTCTGGGCAGCTTCAGTTGCCAGTATAGAGTACTTGGTCTTTTTCCTCTCATAAGCTTCTTCGACACCATCTTCCCATGGTACTGTCAATTCCACAACATATGCCAGCTTGGCTGTTATGGACCACAGGACCATATCTGGTCGGAGTGTTGTAGCTACAATGTCTGGGGGAAACACAAGCTTTTTTTCCAAGTCCACGTCCATTTTCCAATCCCAAGAAACTTGCAGAATGCTTTCATCTTTTGATGTTATATGGTGCTCTGGAGGTTGGCCTGTTGGTACAAATCGTGTAATGTGGACATTTCCTGCCGATGTTTGTGGGAGAGCATTTGTGATGATTCGCCTCTGTTCCAAGATTGATACCAGCTGTCTGAGAACTTGGTTATGCCACCAAGTGTACCGCCCCTGGGTGAGGCTCATGGTGCATCCTGTTCAAATGTGCCTTAGTGATCCAGGTGCTTGACAAAGAGAGCAAGCGGGGTCTTCTCCCCACCACTGGTTCAGGTTCTGGGGTGTGGGTAGGAGGTCATAAGTGGTTCTGATGACAAAACTTAGCCAAGATCCCTCCATCTCCCAGATGTCACGCCAGCTAAGTTTCCTCTTTTCCAGGCTCTCCCAATTAGTCCAGTGACTCTGCTTGGTCATTGAGACGGCCCTGGTGTGTCGCTCTGCCTCCTCCTGTCTTCTCAACTCCTCCACCACGAGTCGTCTCTTCTGCACTGATGTTGCCTTGTGCCATTGAGGAGCCTTTGGGACAAGCCCAAGCCCGGCTCTCCCATTTGGACTTGGCCAACCACATCCCTGAAGCGAAGAGCAGACTTAGCACTCTGAATGGCTTCAGATTGGGTTCACTTCCTCCCCTTTGCCACACGGGGGGCCACTGGTCTAATAACAATATCTTCAGATTCAGTGAGGGTCATGACCAACCTTGCTTTGGTGCATTTGAATTCTTCCACAAGACTTGCAATTGGTAATTCCAATTTGCCGTTCCTGTACAGTCCTACAGGACTTAAGCATTGTGGAAGTCCAAGCCACTGTTTTACATGTGTGCTGATCACTCTTTCAAGCTTTTCAACCTTGCTGATGGGGATTTCATACACTGTTAAAGGCCACATGAGTCTTGGGAGTATGCTGAACTGGAAGCACCACAGCTTGAGTTTTCCTGGCAGCCAGGTCTTGTTGATGCGAGCTATGTACATGATGGTATCCTTTTTGAGTTGTTTAAACTGCTCAGTGTCCTTGAGCTTAGCATCATACCATCAGCCCAAGCTCTTCACTGGCATTTCTGAAACGGTTGGGACAGGTGTCCCGTCAATCTGAAATCTTTTATCCGTGACTTGACCTTTGACAATGGAGATGCTTCTGCACTTGCTGGGCTTGATCTTCATCCTCGCCCATGTGATGTTTTGATGAAGCTTTTCCAGAAGTCTCTTGGTGCAGGGGAGAGTTGTCGTCAGTATTGTTATATCATCCATACAGGCTCGTATCAGTGGTAACCGTTGACCAAACTGTAGCCCTTTCCCTCCCGCAAGCCATTTTGAGGCTCTGATAATGAGCTCCATTGCCATAGGCCAATGGGGAGATGGTGCACCCCACCATGATGCCTACTTCCAGTGGTTGCCATGCGGTGGTGAAGTCTGATGTTGTGAGACAAACTTGCAGATCCTGGAAGTAGCGTTTTACCAGATCTGTTATTTGTAGGCACCTGAAAGAATTTAAAAGCAGTCCACAGTAGGGAATGAGGAACTGATACATAGGCATTGGCCAGGTCGAGGAACAAGACATGCAGATCCTTCCTTTCTTTCTTAGCCATCTGGATTTGATGCTACATGACGCTGGTATGTTCAAGGCATCCCGAGAAGCCTGCTATGCCAGCCTTTTGGACTGACATATCAATGAAATGGTTTTGTTTCAGATACTTTGTAGGTCTTTGCGCCAACATGCTGAAAAAGATCTTGCCCTCTATGTTCAGAAGGTTTATTTGGCGAAACTGCTCGATGGTGGATGAATTCTTTTCTTTTGGGATCAGAACTCCCCCCGCTCTTCTCCAGGCTTTGGGGATAATTTGCTTTTCCCACGCAACCATCATGTTTTTCCAGAGGAATTTCAGAACATCCGGGGTGTTCTTGTAGACACAATAGGGAACACCGTTAGGGCCTGGCGCTGATGCCAATCCTGCCTTCTTCACTGCCCCTTTCGCCTCACTCAGCCTGGGAGGGCTGATGTTAAATTGATGTTGTGGGGGTCAGATTGGTGGGATGTCAGCTGGGAGAAATATCGGTTCATCTTTTCGCTTCTCAGTGTGGATGATTCTGAGATGTCTTTCAACCTCCGCTTTTGATACTTTCAAGTATCCGCTTTTCTCTTTTGTGAAAATGCCTTTCACATATTTAAAGGGATCTTTGTAGAAGTCTGTTCTTGCTTTTTCCTTCTTTTTACATCGTTTCCTTAAATTCTCTGCTCTGCGCAGCTTTGAGAGCCTCTGTTTTAGGTCCTCTTGAAGGAGGTTGATGCCCTCCCTTTCTTCTGCTGTTGCTTTTTTCCACAACTTCCTCAGGCCTCTTCTCTCTTTAACAAGTCGTTGGATTTCCTGGAGATGACGGGATTTGGGGGGGAGGAGGCATATTTTTCCTGCTGACTTGTTCCTTCACTCCAAATTTCTCCTTCCCGTAGCTGTAGACCAGGTCATCCATCCTCTCCAACTTCTTTTCTGCTGATCCCTTGATGCCACTTAAGATCAGACTCACATCTGCATTGATGGTTTCCCACTCCCTGCTGTTAGACTTTGGCCATTTCACCAACAGCTTACGTCCTTGCATGTTCTCCCCTTTACAATATGCCTGGCTGTGTCTTGGACTGCTGTTTGTGCCTAAAACTTCTTCCACATCCCGTAGGGTGCTGATACTCTGCAGACTGTGGGTTTCTTCCTGCCAGTGATTTTCATCTGACTGATTTGACCTTTCTCTTAATAGAATCTGGTCAATGCGGGGCCCTGGGTTGAAGATTTTCAAGTATTTCTTCCGTCCTTGATGAATTTTTAGACCACGAGTTGAGGTTACTTTAGTCCAGCCACACCTACAGGTCTGAAAAACATGTCCAGCTGCTTGTTTCTCAAGACTATCGCCACTTTCTTGATTCATTGTCGTGTCCATGCCAAGGTTCGTTACCAGGAGGTCAGTCAGAGAGTCTTCTTGCACCCCTGCTCTCGCAGACTCTGGGGGTATACTTCTTTTTAAACTTTCTGTAGCCAAGTGAGGGTGGCTCTTGTGCCCTGACAAGGTGACGGAGTCTGCTGTTATGGGTAGCTAGCCCATAACAGCCCCGTTGGGGTCTATTTCCTCCTGTCAGCTGTCTCTCCAGCTGTCACACGGTCTTTCTCTTGTCGTCAGCTGCACTTTCACAGCAGTCACTGGTTTTCTTCCTGAAGATCAGTAGAACTACTAGATGTTTCAATCCCTATGGTAAGTTGGCACTCTCGATGTTGGCAGTGGGTTTGGAGTGGTGACAAGGAGGGAGGGTAGGTACGTCATCGAGGTCATCAGGTGGGCACCTTCCTTCTTTGATGTTTCGTTGATAAGCCCACGACATCTCCAGAGCGCTCAACGGTGCTACCTGGCGTCCCAGATACAAGAATATTCTCTCTAATGGTAGAGCCTCGGACTATTCATAATTTGCAAAAAAGGAGGGAGTTGGTTACTTCAAGGCTTAAAGTTCAAAGGAAATTTATAACTGATGTACCTAAATGCTGCCATGTACCACCCTGAGACTAATTTTCTTGCAGGCATTCACAGGAAAGAAAGAAATACAATAGAACTTTATGAAAATCTACACATAAATGGGCAAAGACTGACAAACAATTAATATGCAAAAGAAGGTAGATGGTACAAATAAATATAATACTGAGAACAGGAGTTGTAAAGTGTCCTTGAAAGTAGATTGTAGAATCAGTTCAGGATACTGAATGGTAATTGAAGTTATCATCATCAGTTCAGGAGTCTGAAAGTTGTAGGGTAATAATTCTTCCAGAGGATGGTGGTGTGGGATCTAAGGCTCTGTAGTTCATTTCCAGTGGTAGTAGTGAGAAGAAGCATGGCCTGGGTGGTGGGGGTTTTGACGATGGATGCCACTTTCTGATAGCGGCACTCCATGTAAGTGTACTCAAAGGTGGAGAGGGCTTAGCCCGTGAAATACTGGACTGTATCCACCAGTTTCTTAGCCTTTTCTTTTTCTGCGTATCGGGGTTTCCATAGCAGGACAAAATGCAACTGGTTAGGATTTACCCCATAGTGTAGTTGTAGAAGTTTGTCAAAGTCCTACTGTAGCTGATGATCAGCTCTTTGGTTTTGATGACATTGAGTGACAACTGGCTGTTGTGGCACCATTCAACCAGATTTTCAAGCTTCCTCCAAAATGCCGATTTGTCATCACTTTTGATTTGGTTCAGATTTCCAGCATCTATATTGTTTTTGCTTTTCATTTGATCAATGCATCCCTAGTGGTCAGCATTCTCCTGGCAAAGCTTCAGACTCTGAAATCACCACCTCGAGTCTCCCCAGTCTATTCTTTCTCTCCGTTTATCAGGTTTGATTTAAAACCTGATTCTTCATTAAATGGTCTGGTCTCTTTGTTCCAATGGTTTGCTGTCAAATTTGATCATATTCCAGTAAAGTATTTTGATTTGTATTCTAGCATGTGAGGCCTTAAAAGTTATTGGTAAAGTTTTATTGACTAAATTCAGTCCTCTGATTAGCAAAATACCTTCTACGAATGCAGCAGGTAAGCATCTCTTCACTCTAATGTTCTTCATTCAGCTTGGCCCCTGTCCTCCAGCTTATCAATGACTGCTGTGTTTCATTTCACTGATGTTGAAGCTAGGACTGCGCTGACTAGTGAAGAGTATGCAGTCAGCATTTCCTCCAGAAGCAAAAGCCAAAGGAAACCCCATCTAGCCCAATATCTGAGGAGGTTATCTTTCTCACTACATATTAAAACGAAAGGCAATGCTTTTCTTTCCTCTCAGATTCAAACACAATGTCAAACTGCATGCCATCCATCAAATCCTTGTGATAAGAACTCTGAAAACCTTGGCTTTATTTTTCGCCATGTAATTTTGGACAGTAACGTGGTTCAGCTTGTAGGGCTGCAGCCTCACAAGGAATCCATCCCTCGTGTTGACCCAGTGAAGTTTCTGTGCCCTCACTGTGAGTGGAGCAGCCCATTTTCCCCAAGTTCCTCTGATTTCCTCCTACATCTCAACGATGTGCACTTTGGTAGATTGCCCCTAGATGAGTGGTAAAGTGTATTTATTTATTGAGATACAGCATGGAGTAGGTCCCTCTGGCCCTTTGAGATGTGCCACACAGCAACCCGTAATTTAACCCTAGCCTAATCATGGGACAATTTACAATGACCGATTAGCCTACTAACCTGGACGTCATTGAAATGTGGGAGGAAACTGGAGCACCCAGAGCAGCTTAGAAGTGTAATGGGTGGTTGAAGGACAGCGGGTTCAGATTTAAAAGGGAATATGAAGCTAAACTTTATAATGCAGGTTAGATTTGAAAAGGAACTCACAGCCTGTACTGGTGGAGGAAACAGAATATGTTAAGGCTTTTAGAAGGACTTTAGATGGCACTTGAAAGAGAATAGTTTGTGCTCAATGGGAAACAACAAGGAAATGGGGGGCCAGCATCGACTATCTAGGCTGATGGTCCCGGTGCCTGACAATGCCATAATTTTATGTTTAAGAAATCTGGTAATGACTGAAACAAGCACATAGATCCATTGCATCTGAAGATAGTATGGAAAAACTTGGGACTTTGTGGTCCATGAAGAGTATGTGTCAGCAGGCTGGTAAGATAAGCCATAATGACAAATAAAGATTAGACCAGTCATAACTAAACTATAAAAAGTCCATGGGAAAGAAAAGATCCATCAGCAGGGACCCCACCAAGGCATGCTCTCTTCTTGCCGAAGGTACAGGAGTCTCAGGACTCACACCACCAGGTCCAGGAATAGTTATTACCCCTCAACCATCAGGCTCTTGAACCAAAGGGGAGAACTTCACTCAGCTTCCGGATGGTGGACCAGTGCCAACTGAAGGCCACATTCCCATATCTGCATAACATCATCATCTGCAGTCACGACCAGCAGGATCACGACAACAACCTCCAAAAATTTCTCCAAGCGGCCAAATCTTTCAACCTCACCTATAACAAGGACAAGTGTGTATTTGGGACCACCCGACTTGCTATCCTTGGGTGTGTCGTGGAGAATGGAGTCATTGGTCCTGAGCCCGACCATATGCGCCCCTTGTTGGAACTCCCTCTTCCCAACACCTCAGAGCCCTCAAAAGGTGCCTGGGCTTCTTTGCTATTACGCCCAATGGGTCTCTAACTATGCAGACAAGGTCCACCCCCTGGTCAAGTCCACCACATTCCCCCTCTCTGCCGAGGCCCACGCGGCCTTCAACCGCATAAAAGGGGACATTGCCAAAGCAGCAATGCATGCGGTGGATGAGGCCATTCCCTTCCAAGTAGAGAGTGATGCCTCCAACTTTGCGCTGGCTGCTACCCTCAACCAGGCAGGAAGACCAGTGGCGTTCTTCTCCCGTACCCTTCAAGGCCCTGAAATTCGGCACTCTGCGGTAGAGAAAGAGGCCCAGGCCATAGTGGAAGCTATAAGGTATTGGAGGCACTATCTTGCCGGCAAAAGGTTCACCCTGCTAACTGACCAGCGCTCAGTTGTATTCATGTTTAATAATCAGCAGCGGAGCAAAATCAAAAATGATAAAATTCTGAGGTGGAGAATCGAACTCTCCACCTACAACTATGACATCATGTACAGGCCTGGGAAGCTCAACGAGCCCTCCGATGCCCTATCCCGGGGAACATGCGCCAGCGCGCAGATCAACCGGCTATACGCCCTACATGTAGACCTTTGCCACCCGGGAGTTACCCGGCTTTTCCACTTCGTGAAAGCCTGGAACCTGCCTTACTCCCTTGAGGAGATCAGGATGATGACCAGGGACTGCCAAGTCTGAGCAGAGTGCAAACTGCACTTCTACCGACCCGAAAAGGCACCACTCATCAAGGCCACCCGCCCCTTTGAGCGACTGAGTGTTGACTTTAAGGGCCCCCTTCCCTCCACTCTCCGCAATGTGTACTTTCTTAACGTAATTGACGAGTTATAAAAGCCCTGCGCAAGCTCTTCACTCTGTTCGGATACCCATGCTATATCCACAGTGACAGAGGGTCCTCGTTTATGAGTGACGAGCTGCGCCAATATCTACTGGCTAGGGGAATTGCAACCAGTAGGACCACGAGCTATAATCCCCGGGGGAATGGACAGGTAGAGAAGGAGAATGGCACAGTGTGGAAAGCCACACTCTTAGCTCTTAGGTCAAAGGGACTGCCGGTCTCCCGCTAGCAGGAGGTCCTTCCCGAGGCACTCCACTCCATCCGCTCCCTGTTAAGCACGGCCACCAATGCCACCCCTCATGAGCGGCTCTTTTCTTTTCCCAGAAAGTCGACCACTGGAACCACCCTACCAACTTGGCTGATGTCCCCGGGGCCAGTGCTGCTCCGGAAACATGCGATGAGCAATAAATACACCTCGATAGTCGAGAGGGTTCACTTACTTCATGCGAACCCCCAGTATGCCTACGTGGTTTTACCTGATGGGTGGGAGGACACGGTCTCCATCTGCGACCTGGCGCCCGCAGGAGCTCTGGGCCCCTATCCTGAACACTCCGTGGTGACTATTGACCCCGTACCCACCAATGTATGTACCTACGAGACACTGTGCACCCCAAACCCTATACAGACACCACACGACACTCCCATACCAGGCACGACGCACACGCACGAGGAATTACCGACGCCTAACGTGCTGGCACCTGAAGTCAGGCCGGAGCCAGCACAACCGCCATCGCCAGTGCAATCACCGCCGGTGCTACGTAGATCACAGCGACGGACTCTACCGCCTGATAGACTTAACCTGTAAATATACTTGTTTTAAATATTGTCAGTCACTTCACCCCACAGGACTCTTTTTAAAAAAAAGGAGGGGTGAATGTGGTAAACCACGTATATATGTTGTAACTCGGTTACCTGTCTGGACACACCCCTCTGGTGACTGTCCCTGTGGCTCCTCCCACAGAGTCCTGTATAAAGGTGTTCGCCTTGCCCCTCCCTCTCAGTCCGGGGGCAGACACTCACTGTGGAGGTCGTATTGTACAGCGAATAAAAGCCTTTCAGTATTTTACCCAACCTCAGTCTTTTGGAGTAATTGAAGGTGCTTCACAGCCTGCCATCATTTGCAAGCTCGAGGAGTTGGTCTTCCCGCGCTAACATGGATGACGTGTGCATAATGACCTTGTGTGCATTCAAGTTCAAGAGTGGATGTGACAGGGAATGAGCAGAGGTGCAGCTGACTCATTACAGGGTTACCAGATTGGCTTTTTTGGCGCCAAATCCCAGAAATCAGTTTTTTTCCCAATGTGGTTGGCGTCAGAAAATTCATTAGGCTTTTTGGCTTTTTCCTGGCTTTTTACATGCTAAAATTATCTGCACGAAAATTACATGCCATCCTTTTCCTTTAAGAAAAATGTTTTTGGGTCAGTTACATTTGGCAATATTTCTGCTGCCAAGAGTCTGGGCAAGAAGACGCCAACCGACAAGTCGGCCACACGGTCACATTGCCAAATCATATCGTTTCCTCGCGGCCCGGTAGCACATGCTTTGCGGCCTGGTACCGGTCCGTGGCCCGGTGGTTGGGGACCATTGGGCTATGCCAACAAGAAAATGAAACTCAGGTTTGTATATGGTTACATATATATACTTTGATAGTAAATTTACTTCCAACTTTGAACTTTGAGTCATGCAATTGTACAGTGAAAAGGAAAACTTTATATTTCCTTCCCTCTAGTTTAATGGGCAATTCTCCTTAGTCATTATTGTTAATCTTATTACCTAGAATATCACATGAGAAAACAATGAAGCAAAAAATGCAGGAACATAATTAATGGCCAGAGAACTCAGTGGGAAGCTTAGTCTCTCATGTGCATTAATCAAGCTAACTTAGTAGCTTCCGTTTATTTGTAAAGAACTATCAGTCCAACTCACTATCTCCCTTATGGAATATTCTTCCATCATTGACTGCTGCTGTTCAGCTCCTGGGATGCATCTGACGTTCCCAAATACGAACTAATTCAGCTAGCAGCAGTGAGCAGCCACTTTCTCAGTGATCCTGTTTTTTATGGCACAGACAATCCTCCTTGGCCTTCTAAATGCATTGAGCTCCTTCAGCTTGGTAGCCTTGTTAGACCATAAGACAAAGGAGCAGAAGTAGGCCATTCGGCCCATTGAGTCTGCTCCACCCTTTTATCATGAGCTGATCCATTCTCCCATTTAGTCCCACTCCCTCGCCTTCTCACCATGACCTTTGATGCCCTGGTTACTCAGATACCTGTCAATCTCTGCCTTAAATACACCCAATGACTTGGCCTCCACTGCTGCCTGTGGCAACAAATTCCATAGGTTCACCACCCTCTGACTAAAAAAATTTCTTCGCATTTCTGTTCTGAATGGGCGCCCTTCAATCCTTAAGTCATGCCCTCTCGTACTAGACTCCCCCATCTTGGGAAACAACTTTGCCACATCCACTCTGTCCATACCTTTCAACATTCGAAATGTTTCTATGAGGTCTCCCCTCATTCTTCTAAACTCCAAGGAATACAGTCCAAGAGCAGACAAACGTTCCTCATATGTTAACCCTCTCATTCCCGGAATCATTCTAGTGAATCTTCTCTGTACCTTCTCCAACATCAGCACATCCTTTCTTAAATAAGGAGACCAAAACTGCCCACAGTACTCCAAGTGAGGTCTCACCAGCGCCTTATAGAGCCTCAACATCACATCCCTGCTCCTATACTCTATTCCTCTGGAAATGAATGCCAACATTGCATTCGTCTTCTTCACTACTGACTCAACCTGGAGGTTAACCTTAGGGGTATCCTGTACGAGGACTCCCAAGTCCCATTGCATCTCAGAACTTTGAATTCTTTCCCCATTTAAATAATAGTCTGCCCGTTTATTTTTTCTGCCAAAGTGCATAACCATACACTTTCCAACATTGTACTTCATTTGCCACTTCTCTGCCCATTCTTCCAATCTATCCAAGTCTCTCTGCAGACTCCCCGTTTCCTCAGCACTACCGGCCCCTCCACCTATCTTCGTATCATCAGCAAACTTAGCCACAAAGCCATCTATTCCATAATCCAAATCGTCGATGTACAATGTAAAAAGAAGCGGCCCCAGCACGGACCCCTGTGGAACACCACTGGTAACCGGCAGCCAACCAGAATAGGATCCCTTTATTCCCACTCTCTGTTTCCTGCCAATCAGCCAACGTATCCACATATGTAACTTTCCCATAATCCCATGGGCTCTTATCTTGTTAAGTAGCCTCATGTGTTGATCTTGAGCTATGACTTACATTGCAATCAGGCATGAAATTACAGGACCAGCACAGCATTTGTTCTCAGATATTCCCTCAACAATGGAAAATGGTTTGATCTCCTGCTATCAGACAGGAAGTACTGTAGCTTTAGGACACGTTAGGATGGGAAACAACTTCTTCTCCCCAGGCTGTAAGACAACTGAACTCTCTGCCACCACCAAGGTCTCATCACATATGAAGCACCAGTCATGTTATACTTTTTTTAAGAATGTGCATAGTATATGCACCTTATTAGTTGTTAATTTATTTCTGGTAATATTACTTTATGTGTTACGTGTGTGAATTATTTGTACTGTGTTGTGCATATTGGTTTGGTGGAACATTGTCTCATTTGGTCTTATACAGGTATGCGTATGACATTGAATTTGAACCTGAATATAGTTCATGTCATTTTGCACCTGAGCTCTATAGCAAATTGGCTAAAAGCCAGATCTGAAGGCAGAGAGCTGTATAAGTGGGTTAATGGGAGAAGAGAGCCCATTGAAAAAGAAATACAGAATGTACTGTACTCACAATGATTGCTTAAAATCTGATCAAAGGATTAAAGACGCCTCTAAACTGGCTCTGCTGAAGAATCCCAGCATGTTCTTGTTCTCTTTACTCGAGTGCAAAAGCTCAGATCGATTCAATTACCTGTTTCATCCTTAGTTTGTGTTGGTTGTTAACATGAAGAATGTATTTCATCATATGTTTCAATGTACATGAAATAAATAAACTAACTTGAATCCATTTCAACCAGTACTAAGGTGCTTCTGCCTATTTAGTCTAAAGTGACAGCCCACTTGCCTTA
Organism: Mobula birostris; assembly: GCF_030028105.1. Classification (NCBI taxonomy): domain Eukaryota; kingdom Metazoa; phylum Chordata; class Chondrichthyes; order Myliobatiformes; family Myliobatidae; genus Mobula; species Mobula birostris. Next base: position 74,951,022 of record NC_092385.1, on the reverse strand, counting down.
TACCCAGGAAGCTGTAACGAATCCTCTGACGCTACTTGAACAGCACTAGAGTAGGTGCACTGGACAACATGTTATCCTTCAATTAATAAACCAGATTATCCCACCATTTATGGCATTACTGTCTGTTGGATATTATTATCTGCTCTGCTTCCCCTCAATGTAAAGATGGACTAATGTTATGAAAGGTCTTGGATTCTAAGATTTTATCTAAGGGTCTTAAAATTCATGGCTAGTGAGAATGCTTCAGGCCGCTGGGGCTCATCAGTGATGGCTGGCGGCTCCTCTAGGAAAACCTGGGAGAACTGGAGTCCCTCAGACTATCCTACATTGAGTTCAATGTTGACTGACAACTCCTGTGATGCTGCTGGTTCCGAATTGTATTGGCCTCAGCCATTTCTGTGTATTCATCATCTTAAGTGGAAAGGGAGAGCTTGTTGTGTGGCAACAGCTTGCTCTCCAGCCCCCAGATCATGCTGTCCTGTCTTGCATATCAGATAGACAGCTGAAATACAAGATCTGTGCTCAACCCCGACAGATGGAGGGCCAAAGTGGCATTGCTTCGATGCTGACACAGCTCACCCTCTGCATTGCTCTGAGATTGCTTAGCTGTTGGCTTTAATTTTCCAAATTTCCTCGCATTTAGGGAAGGTTCTGTTCGATAGGAAAATAGTAAACACTTCATAAAGAGAGTAGGAAATAGCAGCACTACTGGCCAATTAGCTTAAAATTTGTCATTGGGAAAACGATAGAAGTTATTATTAATGATATTATAGAGGACCATCCAAAATCAGTTCAAGATAGTCGGGCAAAGTCGACATGTTTGCCTGATTTATCAGGGTTCATTGAAGTAGTAACATTGCACTGGATAAAACAGAGCTTGCGAATGTACAGTCCATTGGTGGGGTGATCTATCAAATATTTTCAGGATATACAACGTTATTACAGAAAGAAAATAGTCATAGTCATAGTCATACTTTATTGATCTCCAGGGAAATTGGTTTTCGTTACAGTTGCATCTTAAATAAGTAAATAGTGATAAAACCATAAATAATTAAATAGTAATATGTAAATTATGCCCGGAAATAAGTCCAGGACCAGCCTATTGGCTCAGGGTGACTGACCCTCCAAGAGAGGAGTTGTAAAGTTTGATAGCCACAGGCAGGAATGACTTCCTATGACGCTCAGTGTTGCATCTCGGTGGAATGAGTCTCTGGCTGAATGTACTCCTGTGCCCACCCAGTGCATTATGTAGTGGATGTAATGCAGTTTTAGACTGCATATCTAAGAAAGGATGGCTGGCATTGGAGAGAGTCCAGAGGAGGTTTATGACAATGATCCCAGGAATGAAAGAGGTTAATATATGAGGAGTGTTTGATAGCCCTGGGCCTGTACTCATTAGAGTTTAGAAGAGTAAGGCAGAACCTCATTGAAACCTTCTGAATATTGAACGAACTAGACAGAGTGGATATGGAGAGGATGCTTCTAATATTTTAAGAGTCTAGCACCAGAGGACATGGCCTCAAAATAAAGGATGTCCACTTAGAAATGAAATGAGGAGGAATTTCTTTAGCCAGAATGTGGTGAACTTGTAAGATTCATTGCCACAGATGTCTGTGGAGGCCAAAGCATTGGATATATTTAAAGCGGAAGTTGATAGTTCTTGATTATTAAAAGCACTAAAGGTTCTGAAGAGAAGGCCGGATAATCCGGTTGAGAGGGATAATAGAACAACCGTTATTGAATGGTGGGCCAGACCCGATAGACCAAATGGCCTAATTCTGTTCCTATGTCCTATAGTCTTATGGCCAATAGGAAGCAGGAAGAAAGCATTAATGGGTCGTTTTGTGGTTCGCAAGAGGCAAAGCGTGCAGGGTTCTAAAATAGAGAGGGACCTGTGTGTCCTGTTGCCTAATTCACAGCCATCTGATTTTCAAGTACAGCAAATGATTAGCAAAGCAAACAAAGGTTATCATTTATTAAGAGGGGAGTTGAATACCAAAGTAGGGAGGTTATGTTTCAATTATACGGAACACTAGTGACACAATATCTGGAGTATTGAATACTAGTCTCTTAATTAAAGGAAGGATATAGATGTGTTGGAACAGTTCAGAGATTTACTAGGCTGTTATATGGAATAGGCAGATTGTCTTATGAGGACAGGCTAAGCTTGTATTAACTGTATGATTGTGATTTATTTGAAACATATAAGATAGTAAAGGATCTTGACAGGCCAGTTTTGGAGGGCCTGTTTCCTTTTGTGGGAGAATATTGAACCAAGGGTCACTGCTTAAAAATAACAGGTTGTTTGTTTAAGGCACAGATAAGGTGATTCTTTTTCTCTCTTCATAATATTCATGAGACTTTGGAACTTTCTTCCTCAAAGAACATTAGCAGAGACCTTGCATGCATTGTTAGCATTCGTTTCAACAAAACTAGAATATAAAAGCAAAGATGGAAAGCTAAAGCTTTATAAGGCATTGGATATAATGCACTTGGAGTATTGAGCAATTTTGGGCCGCATATTTAAGAAAGGCTTTGTTAGCATTGGAGAGGATGCAGACAAGGTTCACGGAAATGATCCTAGGAATGAAAGTATAAACGTATGAGGAGCATTTGATGGCTCCAGGCCTGTGCTCACCTGAGTTTAGAAAAACATGATTTCATTGAAATCTATTGAATTTTGAAAGGCCTAAATAGAATGGACATGAAAAGGATGTTTCTCATAGCGGGGGAGTTAGGACCAGAGGACACAGCTAAGGACAGAAGGACGTCTCTTTAGAACAGAGATGATGAGGAATGTCTAATGCCAGAGGGTGTTAAATCTGCAGAATTAATTGCTGTGGAGTCTGTCATTAAAGCAGAGATTGATAGATAGGTTTCTTCATTAGTAAGGGTGTCATAGGTTATGGGGTTGAGAGGGATAATAAATCTGCCGTGATAGAATGGCAGAGAAGACTCCACGGGCCGAATAACCTAATTCTGCGCCTATGTCTTAAGCTATTATGGCCTAATAAATATTTTTAAGGATGAGAGGTGTCTAATTCTTGATGAGCAAGAGGCTGGAAGGTGAGTTGAGAACGTGGAGCTGACGTTACAGTTGGATCAGCTAGGGAAAGCTGAAAAAGGTAATGAGGATGAGTACATGGAGAGAAGGGAGGGAGTAAGAGGCCGCAGGTTGCAGAAGGAAAGCAAAATGTTATTGGCAGTGCAGATGGTGATATGGGGGAGGCAAATGACAACAGTGAGAGACAAGGGGATATTGTCAGAGCAAATGAAGGGAGTAAAATATTTATTATAACTTATTTGTTTTTATTAATTTAGAGATGCAGCATGAAATAGGTCTTTCTGGCCTTTCGAGCTGCACTGCTCAGCAACCCCTAACAATCCTATTTAACCCTAACCTAATCACGGGACAATTTACAATGACCGACTAACCCACCAGGTACGTCTTTGGACTGTGGGAGGAAACGGGAGCACCCAGAGAAAACTCAAGGATTGCATGGGGAGGATGTACAAAGACTCCTCACACAGAAGACTGGGATTGAACTCTAAACTCTGATTCCTGAGCTGCAATAGCATTGTGCTAATCACTGCTCTACCGTGGTGCCAGGGTGGGACAAGATCACAGGGAGGCAACCAAGATTATTGGTAACCAACTGGTTAAGTTACGGGTATCCAGAAGTGTGCAGTGTGATCCAGAAACACAAATCACTCCACAGCAAAAGGGTAAATCAAAACTCAATTAATTAATTAAATCAGTAACGAAAGGCACAAAACTACTGACTTCCCTTTTTAGGAAGAGAATCTATCATTCTTACTTGGTTATCTAGTATAAATTTGAAGTGACTGGAGGGATATCAGAGGTAAGCTTTCTTACACAGAGAGTTTTTGGAGCTCAGATATTCCATGGGGAGGTGAGAGAGGCAGATACTTTGGGGATATTTAAGAAATTCTTAGATAGGCACATGGATAATGGAGAAATGGAGGACTATGTGGCAGGGAAGGGCTAGATGGGTCTTAGAGTAGTTCAAAAGGGACAATAAATGCCAATGATGGTCACACCTTTGAATAAATAAAGGAAGTAGATTGCTGGGTGGGTGGAAGGAGGGGGAGACTCAGCATGGGCATTGGGCCACAGACACCTCACAGGGGCTTATTTCCAAATCATTGAGTGGGGGGGGGGAGGGATTGGAAGCATATTTTAGCTTCTGGCATCACCTGAACCATCCAGAATGCTGGGAAGCAAGGCCAGCACCAGTAAAATTCAAATGGTTTCCAGGATCAGAGGAAGGAAGCCTTAGTTAACTGTAAACACTACACTGTCTTTTAACCATAGGAACAAACCCCTAACTTCACAATCCAAACACAGTCGCATTCCTGGCAGCTTTCATATGTTTGCTGAGTTAACCCCCTACCTGATTTCTTTTTCCCTTCATCAACTTCATCAGGTGGTTTTTAACGGTATTCTTCCCCATTGACAAAGTACCTGCTGCACAGTTGGAAAATCAAATCGGTATGATCAGACAAGCTGTAGCCCATGCACATTAATGTTCAACGTGTTGTGCATTCAGAGTTCTCTTCTGAACACCACTGTTGTAACACGTGGTTACTTCAGTTACTGTTGCTTTCCTGTCAGCTTGAACCAATCTGGCTATTCTCCTCTGACCTCTACAGTACAGCTGCTAACACCATGTCTATGTTTTTCACACCTTTCTCTATAAACACGAGACACTATTGTGCTGAAAATCCCAGCAGGTTAGCAGTTTTTGAGATACTCAAACTATCCTGTCTGGCACCAACAATTACTTCACAGCCAAAGTTACAGAGATCCTATTTCTTCCCCATTCCAGTGTTTGGTCTGAACAAAAACTGAACCTCTTGACCATGTCTGCATGCTAATATGCACTGAGTTACTGCCATATGAATGGCTGATTAGATATTTGAATTAACAAGCCAGTGTACAGGTGTATCTAATAAAATGGCCACTGATATTTTGGTCACCAGTTCCACTATATTGTCCTATTCTACTTTAACATCTCAATGTATCAAACATGGTTGCGGCATCTCCCTTCTAGATTTCCTCCTTATGACTGCGTGTTTCCTGTCAATGAGACCCACCCCTAACACATATCACAACAAACAACCATAACCACGTTTTTCTTTCTTTGCCTGTGTGAGATAATATTGCTCATTATTTCCTTTTTCAAGATCCTGTTCCTTTAATCTTCAAGTTGCTGCCGTCATCACCCACCCCAATAAAACCACCCTTCTCTCTTTTCAAACCATTAAACCTGGTTTTCTGTAAAGTCTGCAATTGTGACATCATCTTTGGAAAGAGGGGACACCCTTCATTGGTTTGAAGTGGGATTGAAAATCCTGTGTGGTGAAGGGGATAGTTATTCTTGGTATGGTGCACAGTGGGATAATATATTGTTATTTATTTACTGTACAATGGCATTTACAGGTGTGCAGTGGGACTGTACATGTTATTTATTTAATGGTGTGCAGTGGGACTGTACATTGTTATTTACTTAATGGTGTGCAGTGGGACTGTACATTGTTAATTATTTAATGGTATCTCAGTGGGACTGTACATTGGTATTTATTCAATGGTGTGCAGTGGGACTGTACTTTGGTATTTATTTACAGGTGTGCAGTGGGACTGTACTTTGGTATTTATTTACAGGTGTGCAGTGGACTGTACTTTGGTATTTAGTGGTGCATGGTGGGATTGTACATTGTTAATTATTTAATGGTATCTCAGTGGGACTGTACTTTGGTATTTATTTACAGGTGTGCAGTGGGACTGTACTTTGGTATTTATTTAATGGTATCTCAGTGGGACTGTACATTGTTATTTATTCAATGGTGTGCAGTGGGACTGTACTTTGGTATTTATTTACAGGTGTGCAGTGGGACTGTACTTTGGTATTTATTTAATGGTATCTCAGTGGGACTGTACATTGTTATTTATTCAATGGTGTGCAGTGGGACTGTACTTTGATATTTATTTACAGGTGTGCAGTGGACTGTACTTTGGTATTTAGTGGTGCATGGTGGGATTGTACATTGTTAATTATTTAATGGTATCTCAGTGGGACTGTACTTTAGTATTTATTTACAGGTGTGCAGTGGGACTGTACTTTGGTATTTATTTAATGGTATCTCAGTGGGACTGTACATTGGTATTTATTCAATGGTGTGCAGTGGGACTGTACTTTGGTATTTATTTACAGGTGTGCAGTGGGACTGTACTTTGGTATTTATTTACAGGTGTGCAGTGGACTGTACTTTGGTATTTAGTGGTGCATGGTGGGATTGTACATTGTTAATTATTTAATGGTATCTCAGTGGGACTGTACTTTGGTATTTATTTACAGGTGTGCAGTGGGACTGTACTTTGGTATTTATTTAATGGTATCTCAGTGGGACTGTACATTGTTATTTATTCAATGGTGTGCAGTGGGACTGTACTTTGGTATTTATTTACAGGTGTGCAGTGGGACTGTACTTTGGTATTTATTTAATGGTATCTCAGTGGGACTGTACATTGTTATTTATTCAATGGTGTGCAGTGGGACTGTACTTTGATATTTATTTACAGGTGTGCAGTGGGACTGTACTTTGGTATTTATTTACAGGTGTGCAGTGGACTGTACTTTGGTATTTAGTGGTGCATGGTGGGATTGTACATTGTTAATTATTTAATGGTATCTCAGTGGGACTGTACTTTGGTATTTATTTACAGGTGTGCAGTGGGACTGTACTTTGGTATTTATTTAATGGTATCTCAGTGGGACTGTACATTGTTATTTATTCAATGGTGTGCAGTGGGACTGTACTTTGGTATTTATTTACAGGTGTGCAGTGGGACTGTACTTCGGTATTTATTTACAGGTGTGCAGTGGACTGTACTTTGGTATTTAGTGGTGCATGGTGGGATTGTACATTATTAATTATTTAATGGTATCTCAGTGGGACTGTACATTGGTTTTTATTTATAATGCAAAAGAAAAGGCACACAACAAAGCAAAAATTAGTGGGAAGATAGAGGATTGGGAAGTTTTTGAAAACCTACAGAGAACAACTAAAGAAATCATCAGAAGGAAAAAGACGAAATATGAAAGCAAGCTAGCAAATAATATCAAAGTGGATAGAAAAAGTTTTATCAAGTATGTTAAAAATAAAAGAGAAATGAGAATGGATAAAGGACCGCCAGAAAATGAGGCAGGAGAAATAATAACGGTGGACAAAGAGATGGCTGATGACTCTGTGGTTAAGAAGGCATGTGGTGCATTGGCCTTCATCAACCATGGGACTTAAGAGCCGAGAGGTGATGTTACAGCTATATAGGACCCTGGTCAGGCCCCACTTGGAAAGCTACGCTCAGTTCTGGTCACCTCACTACAGGAAGGATGTGGAAACTATAGAAAGGGTGCAGAGGAGATTTACAAGGATGTTGCCTGGATTGAGGAGCATGTTTTATGAGAATAGGTTGAGTGAACTCGGCCTTTTCTCCTTGGAGTGGCGGAGGATGAGAGGTGACCTGATAGAGTTGTATAAGATGATGAGAGGCATTGATTGTGTGGATATTCAGAGGCTTTTTCCCAGGGCCGAAATGGCTAAAATGAGCGGGCACAGTTTTAGAGTGCTTGGAAGTAGGTACAGAGGAGATGTCAGGGGTAAGTTTTTTACACAGAGATTGGTGGAATGTGCTGCTGGCAACAGTGGTGGAGGCGGATACAATCGGGTCTTTTAAGAGACTCCTGGATAGGTACATAGAGCTTAGAAAAATAGAGGGCTATGGGTAACCCTAGGTAATTTCTAAAGTACGTACGTGTTTGGCACAGTATTGTGGGCCGAAAGGCCTGTATTGTGCTGTAGGTTTTCTATGTTTCTATGTTAAATCAGTATTTTGCGTCAGTCTTCATTGTGGAAGACACTAGCACTATGCCAGATGTTGTAGTGTGTGAAACATAGAAACATAGAAAATAGGTGCAGGAGTAGGCTATTCGGCCCTTTGAGCCTGCACCACCATTCAGTATGATCATGGCTGATCATCCAACTCAGAACCCTGTACCAGCCTTCCCTCCATATCCTCTGATCCCTTTAGCCACAAGGGCCATATCTAACTCCCTCTTAAATATAGCCAATGAACTGGCCTCAACTGTTTCCTGTGGCAGAGAATTCCACAGATTCACCACTCTCTGTGTGAAGAAGTTTTTCCTAATCTCAGTCCTAAAATGCTTCCCCTTTATCCTCAAACTGTGACCCCTCATTCTGGACTTCCCCGACATCGAGAACAATCTTCCTGCATCTAGCCTGTCCAATCCCTTTAGGATTTTATACGTTTCAATAAGATCCCCCCTCAATCTTCTAAATTCCAATGAGTATAAGCCCAGATCATCCAGCCTTTCATCATATGAAAGTCCTGCCATCCCAGGAATCAATCTGGTGAACCTTCTTTTACTCCCTCTATGGCAAGGATGTCTTTCCTGAGATTAGGGGACCAATCTGAAGGAAGAGAAGTGGGTGCAGTTACTGTTACAAGAGAGAAGGTGCTCAAAAAGCTGAAAGACCTAAAGGTACATAAGTCACCCAGACCAGAGGAACTGCACCCTAGAGTTCTGAAAGAGGTAGTGTTAGAGATTGTGGTGGCATTAGAAATGATCTTTCAAAAATCATTGGACTCTGGCATGGTGCCAGAGGATTGGAAAATTACAAATATCACTCCACTCTTTAAGAAAGGAGGAAGGCAGCAGAAAGGAAATTATAGACCAGTTAGCCTGACCTCAGTAGTTGGGAAGATGTTAGAGTCAATTGGTAAGGACGAGGTGATGGAGTACATGGATTCCTTCTGGGAGAATCTTGCCTGATGAACCTGTTGGAATTCTTTGAGGAGATTACAAGTAAGATAGATAAAGGGGATGTAGTGGAAGTTGTATATTTGGACTTTCAGAAGGCCTTTGATAAGGTGACACACATGAGGCTGCTTATCAAGTTAAGAGCCCATGGTATTATAGGAAAGTTACTAACATGGTTAGAGCATCAACTGATTGGTAGGAGGCAGCGAGTGGGAATAAAAGAATCCTTTTCTGGCTGGCTGCCATTGGCTAATGATGTTCCGCAGGGGCTGGTGTTGGGACTACTTCTTTTTGTGCTGAATATAAATGATTTAGATGATGGAATAGACGGCTTTGTAGCCAAGTTTGCAGATGATACCAAGATTGATGGAGGGGAAGGTCAAGTTGAGGTATGAAGCAGAAAGAATTAGACAGATTAGGAGAGTGGGCAAGAAAATGGCAAATGAAATACAATGTTGGAAAATGCATGGCCATGCACTTTTATAGTAGAAATAAATGTTCGGACAATTTTCTAAATGGGGAGAAAATGCAGGAATCTGAGATGCAGTGGGACTTGGGTGTTCTTGTGCAGAACACCCTGAAGGCTAACTTGCAGGTTGAGTTGGTGGTGAGGAAGGAAAATGCCATGCCATCATTCATTTCAAGAGGTCTAGAATACAAGAGCAAGGTTGTGATGCTGAGGCTTTACAAGGCATTGGTGAGGCCTCTCGAGTATTGTGAACAGTCTAGGGCCCCTCATCTTAGAAAAGATGTGCAGACATTGGAGAGGGTCCAGAGGAGGTTAACAAGGATGATTCCAGTAATGAAAGGATGATCATACAAGGAACACTTGATGCCTCTGGGTCTGTATTCTCTGGAATTCAAAAGGATGCGGGGCGGGGGGGGGGGGGTGGACCTTGTAGAAACTTCATGAAGGTTGAAAGTTCTAGACAGAGTAGAAATGGAAACAATGTTTCCCATGGTGGGAGAGTCTAGGACAAGAGGGCACAGCCTCAGGATAGAGGGGTGCCCCTTCAAAACAGAGATGCGGAGTAATTTCTTTAGCCAAAGGGTGGTGAATTTGTGGAAGTTGTTGCCACATGCAGCTGTGGAGGCCAGGTCGTTGGGTGTATTTAAAGAAGAGATTGATAGGTTCTTGATTGAACATGGCATAAAAGGATATGGGGAGAAGGACTGGAACTGGGGTTGAGGAGAAAAAAGGACCAGCCTTGATTGAATGGCAGAGCAGGCTCGATGGGACAGATAGCCAAATTATGCTCTGATGTCTGATGTTCTTATGGTCTTATCTAATGGTGCGCAGTGGCACTGTACTTTGGTATTTATTTAAAGTTGCCGAGTATTTAGGGTGGTATTTATTTGATGGAGTGCAGAGTGAGTACACATTGTTATTTATTTACTGGTGTGCCGTGGGACTGTACATTGTTACTTATTTGATGGTGCGCAGTGGGACTATACATTGTTATTTATTTAATGGTGTGCAGTGGGACTATACATTGTTATTTATTTAATGGTGCACAATGGTACTGTACATTGTTATTCATTTAATAGTCTGCAGTGGAGCTGTACATTGTTATTCACTTAATGGTGCACAGTTGGAATGTACATTGTTAATTATTTAATGGTGCGCAGTGGGACTGTTCATTGTTATCAATTTAATGATGGACAGTGGTACTTTGCATTGTTTTTTATTTAATGGTGTGCACTGGGACTGTAGATTGGTGTTTATTTAATGGTGTGAAGTGGGACTGTACATTGTTCTTTATTTCGTGGTGCACAGTGGGACTGTACATTGGTCTTTATTTAATGGCCTGCAGTGGGACAGTACATTGTTATTTATTTAATGGTGGACAGAGGGACAGCACATTGTTATTCATTTAATGGTGGATAGCGGGACTGTATATTGTTATTTATTTAATGGTGCGCAGTGGGATTGTTCATTGTTATCTATTTAATGATGGACAGTGGTACTGTACATTGTTATTTATTTAATGGTGTGCACTGGGACTGTAGATTGGTGTTTATTTAATGGTGAGCTGTGGGACTGTACATTCTTATTTTTTAAATGGTGGACAGTGGGACTATATATTGTTATTTATTTAATGGTGTGCAGTGGGAATGAACATTGATATTTATTTAATGGTGCACAGTGGGACTGTACATTTTAATGGTGTGCAGTTGGACTGTACATTGTTGTTTACTTAATGGTGTTCAGTGCGACTGTACATTGTTATTTATTTAATGGTGTACAGTGGGACTGTACAGTGTTATTTATTTAATGGTGTTCAGCGCAACCGTACATTGTTTTTATTTAATGCTGAACATTGCGACTGTACATTGTTATTAATTTAACGGTGTGCAGTGGGACTACACATTGTTATTTATTTAATTGTGTGTAGTGGTGTTGTACATTGTTATTTATTTAATGCTGAACAGTGGGACTGTACAATGTTATTCATTTAATGGTGTTCAGTGCAACTGTACATTGTTATTTATTTAATGGTATGCAGTGGGACTGTACATTGCTATTTATTTAATGGTGAGAAGTGGGACTGTTCATTCTTATCCATTTAATGATGGAAAGTGGCACTTTATACTGTTATTTATTTAATGGTGTGCAGTGGGGCTGCACATTGTTATTTATTTAATGGTGTGCCGTGGAACTGTACAATGTTATTCATTTAATGGTGCTCAGTGCGACTGTATATTGTTATTTATTTAATGGTGCGCAGTGGGACAGAACATTGTTATTTATTTAATTGTGAGCTGTGGGACTGTACATTCTTATTTTTTAAATGGTGGACAGTGGGACTATATATTGTTATTTATTTAATGGTATGCAGTGGGACTGTACATTGTTATTTATTTAATGGTGTGCCGTGGGACTGTACATTGTTATTTATTTAATGCTGAACATTGCGACTGTACATTGTTATTAATTTAACGGTGTGCAGTGGGACTACACATTGTTATTTATTTAATGTAGTGATGTGGGACTGTGCAATGTTATTTATTTAATGGAGTGAAGTGGGACTGTGCATTGTTATTTATTTAATGGTTGCATTGGGACTGTACATTGCTATTTATTTAATGGTGAGAAGTGGGACTGTGCATTGTTATCCATTTAATGATGGAAAGTGGCACTTTACACTGTTATTTATTTAATGGTGTGCAGTGGGGCTGCACATTGTTTTTTATTTAATGGAGTGCCATGGGACTGTACATTGTTATTTATTTAATGCTGAACAGTGCGACTGTACATTGTTATTAATTTAATGGTGTGCAGCGGGACTACACATTGTTATTTATTTAATGGTGTGTAGTGGTGTTGTACATTGTTATGTATTTAATGTGTGCAGTGGGAACGTAAATAGTTGCTTACTTAGTGGTGTGCCGTGGGACTGAAATTATTGTTTAATTAATGGTGTGAAGTGGGACTGTACATTGTTATTTATTTAATGGTATGTAGTGGGACTGTACATTGTTATTTTTTAAATGGTGGACAATGTGAGTATATACTGTTATCTATTTAATGGTGTGCAGTGGGAATGTACATTGATATTTATTTAATGGTGCACAGTGGGACTGTACATTTTAATGGTGTGCAGTTGGACTGTACATTGTTATTTATTTAATGGTGTTCAGTGCGACTGTACATTGTTATTTATTTAATGGTGTGCAGTGGGACTGTACATTGTTATTTACTTAATGGTATTCAATGCGACTGTACATTGTTTTTATTTAATGGTGTGCAGTGTGACTGTACATTGTTATTTATTTAATGGTGTGCAGAGGGACTGTACATTTTTTATTTAATGGTGTTCAGTGTGACTGTACATTGTTATTTATTTAATGGTGTTCAGTGAGACTGTACATTGTTATTTATTTAATGGTGTGCAGAGGGACTGTACATTTTTTATTTAATGGTGTTCAGTGTGACTGTACATTGTTATTTATTTAATGGTGTGCAGTGGGACTGTACATTGTTTATTTAATGGTGTCCTGTGGGACTGTAGATTGTTATTTATTTATGGTGGACAGCGGGACTGTACATTGTTATTTATTTAATGGTTCTTAGTGGGACTGTACATAGTTATTTATTTAATAGTGTGCAGTGGGACAGATCATTGTATTTATTTAATGGTGTGCAGTGGGACTGTACAGTGTTATTTATTTAATGGTGTGCAGTGTGACTGTACAGTGCTATTTATTTAATGGTATGCAGGGGAACTGTATATTGTTATTTATTTAATAGTTTGCAGTGGAGCTGTACATTGTTATTCACTTAAGCGTGCACAGTTGGAATGTGCATTGTTATTTATTTAATGGTGTGTAGTGGTGTTGTACATTGTTATTTATTTATTGGTGTGCAGTGGGAATGTAAATTGTTGCTTATTTCGTGGTGTGCCATGCAACTGAAATTGTTGTTTAATTAATGGTGTGAAGTGGGACTGTACATTGTTATTTATTTAATGGTATGCAGTGGGACTGTACTTTGTTATTTATTTAATGGTGTGCAGTGGGACTGTAGAATATTGTTTATTTAATGGTGTGCAGTGGGACTGTACATTGTTGTTTATTTAATGGTGTACTGTGGGACTGTACAGTGTTATTTATTTAATGACGTGCAATGGGACTGTACATTGTTATTATATTTAATGGTGTGCCGTGGGACTGTACATTGTTATTTATTTAGCGATGGACAGTGCGACTGTGTAAGTTATTTACTTAATAGTGTGCAATGGAACTGTATATTGTTATTTATTTAATGGTGTGCTGAAGGACTGTACATTGTTATCTATTTAATAATGGACAGTGAGACTTTACATTGTTATTTATTTAATGGTGTGCAGTGGGGCTGCACATTGTTATTTATTTAATGTAGTTCAATGGGACTGTGCATTGTTATTTATTTAATGGCTCTTAGTGGGACTGTACATAGTTATTTATTTAATAGTGTGCAGTGGGACAGAACATTGTATTTATTTAATGGTGTGCAGTGGGACTGTACAGTGTTATTTATTTAATGGTGTGCAGCGTGAATGTACAGTGCTATTTATTTAATGGTATGCAGGGGAACTGTATATTGTTATTTATTTAATAGTTTGCAGTGGAGCTGTACATTGTTATTCACTTAAGGGTGCACAGTTGGAATGTGCATTGTTATTTATTTAATGGTGTGCAGAGGGGCTGTATTTTGTTAATTATTTAATGGTGCGCAGTGGGACTGTAGATTGGTGTTTATTTAATGGTGTGAAGTGGGACTGTACATTGTTATTTATTTACTGTGTGCAGTGGGACAGTACATTGTTATTTATGTAATGCTGTGCAGTGGGACTGTACATTGTTATTTATTTAAGGATGTGCAGTGGGGCTCTACATTGCAATTTATTTAATGGTATGCAGTGAGACTGTACATTGTTATTTATTTAATGGTGTGTAGTGGGGCTGCACATTGTTGTTTATTTAATGTAGTTAAGTGGGACTGTGCATTGTTATTTATTTAATGGAGTGAAGTGGGACTGTACATTGCTATTTATTTAATGGTGAGAAGTGGGACTGTGCATTGTTATCCATTTAATGATGGAAAGTGGCACTTTACACTGTTATTTATTTAATGGTGTGCAGTGGGGCTGCACATTGTTTTTTATTTAATGGAGTGCCATGGGACTGTACATTGTTATTTATTTAATGCTGAACAGTGCGACTGTACATTGTTATTAATTTAATGGTGTGCAGCGGGACTACACATTGTTATTTATTTAATGGTGTGTAGTGGTGTTGTACATTGTTATGTATTTAATGTGTGCAGTGGGAACGTAAATAGTTGCTTACTTAGTGGTGTGCCGTGGGACTGAAATTATTGTTTAATTAATGGTGTGAAGTGGGACTGTACATTGTTATTTATTTAATGGTATGCAGTGGGACTGTACATTGTTATTTTTTAAATGGTGGACAATGGGAGTATATACTGTTATCTATTTAATGGTGCACAGTGGGACTGTACATTTTAATGGTGTGCAGTTGGACTGTACATTGTTATTAATTTAATGCTGTGCAGCAGGACTACACATTGTTATTTATTTAATGGCGTGTAGTGGTGTTGTACATTGTTATGTATTTAATGTCTGCAGTGGGAAGGTAAATAGTTGCTTACTTAGTGGTGTGCCGTGGGACTGAAATTATTGTTTCATTAATGGTGTGAAGTGAGACTGTACGTTGTTCTTTATCTCATGGTGCACAGTGGGACTGTACATTGGTCTTTATTTAATGGCCTGCAGTGGGACAGTACATTGTTATTTATTTAATGGTGGACAGAGGGACAGCACATTGTTATTCATTTAATGGTGGATAGCGGGACTGTATATTGTTATTTATTTAATGGTGCGCAGTGGGACAATACATTGTTACTTATTTAATGGTGAGCTGTGGGACTGTACATTGTTATTTTTTAAATGGTGGACAGTGGGAGTATATATTGTTATCTATTTAATGGTGTGCAGTGGGAATGTACATTGATATTTATTTAATGGTGCACAGTGGGACTGTACATTTTAATGGTGTGCAATTGGACTGTGCATTGTTATTTACTTAATGGTGTGCAGTACGACTGTACATTGTTATTTATTTAATGGTGTGCAGAGGGACTGTACATTTTTTATTTAATGGTGTTCAGTGCAACTGTACATTGTTATTTATTTAATGGTGTTCAGTGCGACTGTACATTGTTATTTTTTTAATGGTATGCAGTGGGACTTTACATTGTTACTAAGTTAATGGTGTGCAGTGGGACTACACATTGTTATTTATGTAATGCTGTGCATTGGGACTGTACATTGTTATTCATTTAATGGTGGATAGCGGGACTGTATATTGTTATTTACTTAATGGTGCGCAGTGAGACAGTACGTTGTTACTTATTTAATGGTGAGCTGTGGGACTGTACATTGTTTTTATTAAATGGTGGACAGTGGGACTATATATTGTTATCTATTTAATGGTGTGCAGTGGGAATGTACATTGATATTTATTTAATGGTGCACAGTGGGACTGTACATTTTAATGGTGTGCAATTGGACTGTACATTGTTATTTACTTAATGGTGTTCAGTGCGACTGTACATTGTTATTTATTTAATGGTGTGCAGTGGGACTGTACATTGTTATTTACTTAATGGTATTCAGTGTGACTGTACATTGTTTTTATTTAATGGTGTGCAGTGCGACTGTACATTGTTATTTATTTAATGGTGTGCAGAGGGACTGTACATTTTTTATTTAATGGTGTTCAGTGCGACTGTACATTGTTATTTATTTAATGGTGTTCAGTGCGACTGTACATTGTTATTTTTTTAATGGTATGCAGTGGGACTTTACATTGTTACTAAGTTAATGGTGTGCAGTGGGACTACACATTGTTATTTATGTAATGCTGTGCATTGGGACTGTACATTGTTATTCATTTAATGGTGGATAGTGGGACTGTATATTGTTATTTACTTAATGGTGTGCAGTGGGACAGTACGTTGTTACTTATTTAATGGTGAGCTGTGGGACTGTACATTGTTTTTATTAAATGGTGGACAGTGGGACTATATATTATCTATTTAATGGTGTGCAGTGGGAATGGACATTGATATTTATTTAATGGTGCACAGTGGGACTGTACATTTTAATGGTGTGCAATTGGACTGTACATTGTTATTTACTTAATGGTGTTCAGTGCGACTGTACATTGTTATTTATTTAATGGTGTGCAGTGGGACTGTACATTGTTATTTACTTAATGGTATTCAGTGTGACTGTACATTGTTTTTATTTAATGGCGTGCAGTGCGACTGTACATTGTTATTTATTTAATGGTGTGCAGAGAGACTGTACATTTCTTATTTAATGGTGTTCAGTGCGACTATACATTGTTATTTATTTAATGGTGTTCAGTGCGACTGTACATTGTTATTTTTTTAATGGTATGCAGTGGGACTTTACATTGTTACTAAGTTAATGATGTGCAGTGGGACTACACATTGTTATTTATGTAATGCTGTGCATTGGGACTGTACGTTGTTATTCATTTAATGGTGGATAGCGGGACTGTATATTGTTATTTACTTAATGGTGCGCAGTGGGACAGTACGTTGTTACTTATTTAATGGTGAACTGTGGGACTGTACATTGTTTTTATTAAATGGTGGACAGTGGGACTATATATTGTTATCTATTTAATGGTGTGCAGTGGGACTGTACATTTTAATATGTGTGCAGTTGGACTGTACATTGTTTTTATTTAATGGTGTGCAGTGCGAATGTACATTGTTATTTATTTAATGGTATGCAGAGGGACTGTACACTTATTTATTTAATGGTGTTCAGTGCGACTGTATATTGTTATTTATTTAATGGTGTTCAGTGCGACTGTACATTGTTTTTTATTTAATGGTGTTCAGTGCGACTGTACATTGTTATTTATTTAATGGTATGCAGTGCGACTGTACATTGTTATTTATTTAATGGTATGCAGTGGGACTGTACATTGTTATTTATTTAATGGTGTACTGTGGGACTGTACAGTGTTATTTATTTAATGATCTGCAGTGGAACTGTACATTGTTATTATATTTAATGGTGTGCCGTGGGACTGTACATTGTTATTTATTTAGTGATGGATAGTGCGACTGTATAAGCTATTTAATTAATGGTGTGCAATGGGACTGTATATTGTTATTTATTTAATGGTGTGCAGAAGGACTGTACATTGTTATCTATTTAATGATGGACAGTGGCACTTTACACTGTTATTTATTTAATGGTGTGCAGTGGGGCTGCACATTGTTATTTATTTAATGTAGTTAAGTGGGACTGTGCATTGTTATTTATTTAATGGAGTGAAGTGGGACTGTGCATTGTTATTTATTTAATGGTGTGCATTGGGACTGTTCATTGCTATTTATTTAATAGTGAGAAGTGGGACTGTTCATTGTTATCCATTTAATGATGGAAAGTGGCACTTTACACTTATTTATTTAATGGCGTGCAGTGGGACAGTACATTGTTATTTATTTAATGGTGGACAGTGGGACAGCACATTGTTATTAATTTAATGGTGGATAGCGGGACTGTATATTGTTATTTATTTAATGGTGCGCAGTGGAACAGTACATTGTTACTTATTTAATGGTGAGCTGTGGGACTGTAAATTGTTATTTTTTAACTGGTGGACAGTGGGAGTATATATTGTTATCTATTTAATGGTGTGCAGTGGGAATGTACATTGATATTTATTTAATGGTGCACAGGGGACTGTACATTTTAATGGTGTGCAGTTGGACTGTACATTGTTATTTACTTAATGGTGTTCAGTGTGACTGTAGATTGTTATTTATTTAATGGTGTGCAGTGGGACTGTACATTGTTATTTACTTAATGGTATTCAGTGTGACTGTAAATTGCTTTTATTTAATGGTGTGCAGTGCGACTGTACATTGTTATTTATTTAATGGTGTGCAGAGGGACTGTACATTTTTTTATTTAACGGTGTTCAGTGCGACTGTACATTGTTATTTATTTAATGGTGTTCAGTGCGGCTGTACATTGTTGTTTATTTATGGTGGACAGCGGGACTGCACATTGTTGTTTATTTAATGGATCGTAGTGGGACTGTACATAGCTATTAATTTAATAGTGTGCAGTGGGACAGAACATTGTTATTTATTTAATGGTGTGCAGTGGGACTGTACAGTGTTATTTATTTAATGGTGTGCAGTGGGACTGTATATTGTTATTTATTTAATAGTTTGCAGTGGAGCTGTACATTGTTATTCACTTAATGGTGCACAGTTGGAATGTGCATTGTTATTTATTTAATGGTGTGAAGAGGGGCTGTATTTTGTGAATTATTTAATGGTGCGCAGTGGGACTGTAGATTGGTGTTTATTTAATGGTGTGAAGTGGGACTGTACATTGTTATTTATTTACTGTGTGCAGTGGGACAGTACATTGTTATTTATGTAATGCTGTGCAGTGGGCCTGTAGATTGTTATTTATTTAAGGATGTGCAGTTTGGCTCTGCATTTCAATTTATTTAATGGTGTGCAGTGAGACTGTAGATTGTTATTTATGTAATGGTGTGCAGAGGGGCTGTACATTGTTAGTTATTTAATGGTGTGCAGTTGGAATGCATATTGTTATTTATTTAATGGTGCTCAGTGGGACTGTACATTGTTATTTATTTAATGGTGCTCAGTGGGACTGTACATTGTTATTTATTTAATGGTGCACAGTGGGACTGTACATTGTTACTTATTTAACGGTGTGCCGTGGGTCTGTAGATTGTTAAAAATTTCATGGTGCACAGTGGGACTGTACATTGGTCTTTATTTAATGGTGTGCAGTGGGACTCTACATTGTTATTTATTTAATGATGTGCAGTGGGACTGTACATTGTTATTTTATTTAATGGTGTGCTGTGGGACTGTACATTGTTATTTATTTAGTGATGGACAGTGTGACTTTATAAGTTATTTACTTAATGGTGTGCAATGGGACTGTAGATTGTTATTTATTTAATGGTGTGCAGAAGGACTGTACATTGTTATCTATTTAATGATGGACAGTGGCACTTTACACTGTTATTTATTTAATGGTGTGCAGTGGGGCTGCACATTGTTATTTATTTAATATTGTGCAGTGGGGCTGTACATTGTTATTTATTTAATGGTGTGCAGTGGGGCTGTACATTGTTATTTATTTAATGGAGTGAAATGGGACTGTGCATTGTTATTTATTTAATGGTGAGCATTGGGACTGTACATTGCTATTTATTTAATGGTGAGAAGTGGGACTGCTCATTGTTATCCATTTAATGATGGAAAGTGGCACTTTACACTGTTATTTATTTAATGGTGTGCAGTGGGGCTGCACATTGGTATTTATTTAATGGTGTTCTGTGGGACTGTACATTGTTATTTATTTAATGCTGAAGAGTCGACTGTACATTGTTATTAATTTAATGGTGTGCAGTGGGACTACACATTGTTATTTATTTAATGGTGTGTAGTGCTGTTGTACATTGTTATTTATTTGATGGTGTGCAGTGGGACTGAAATTGTTGTTTAATTAATGGTGTGAAGTGAGACTGTACATTGTTCTTTATTTCATTGTGCACAGTGGGACTGTACATTGGTCTTTATTTATTGGTGTGCCGTGGGACTGTACATTGTTATTTATTTAATGGTGGACAGTGGGACAGTACATTGTTATTCACTTAATGGTGTGCAGTGGAACTGGACATTGGTATTTATTTAATGGTGCGCAGTGGGATTGTACATTGTTATTTATATACTGCGCGCAGTGGGACTGTACATTATTATTTATTTAATGGTGCACAGTGGGACTGTAGATTGTTATTTATGCAATGCTGTGCAGTGGGACTGTGCATTGTTATTTATGTAATGGTGTGCAGAGGGAATGTACATTGTTGTTTATTTAATGGCGGATAGCTGGACTGTATATTGTTATTTATTTAATGGTACGCAGTGGGACAGTACATTGTTACTTATTTAATGGTGAGCTGTGGGACAGTACATTGTTATTTTTTAAATGGTGGACAGTGGGAGTATATATTGTTATTTATTTAATGGTGTGCAGTGGGAATGAACATTGATATTTATTTAATGGTGCACAGTGGGACTGTACATTTTAATGGTGTGCAGTTGGACTGTACATTGTTATTTACTTAATGGTGCTCAGTGCGGCTGTACATTTTTATTTATTTAATGGTATGCAGTGCAACTGTACATTGTTATTTAATGGTGTGCAGAAGGACTGTACACTTATTTATTTAATAATGTTCAGTGCGACTGTACATTGTTATTTATTTAATGGTGTGCAGTGGGACTGTACATTGTTATTTATTTAATGGTGTGCAGTGGGACTGGTCATTGTTGTTTATTTAATGGTGTGCAGTGGGACTGTACATTGTTATTTATTTAAGGTGGACAGCGTGACTGTACATTGTTATTTATTTAAAGGAGCGAAGTGGGACTGTGCATTGTTATTTATTTAATGGTGTGCAGTGGGACTGCACAGTGCTATTTATTTAATGGTGAGAAGTGGGACTGTTCATTGTTATCCATTTAATGATGGAAAGTGGCACTTTACACTGTTATTTATTTAATGGTGTGCAGTGGGGCTGCACATTGTTATTTATTTAATGGTGTGCCATGGGACTGTACATTGTTATTTATTTAATGCTGAACAGTGCGACTGTACATTGTTATTAATTAAATGGTGTGCAAAGGGACTACACATTGTTATTTATTTAATGGTGTGTAGTGGTGTTGTACATTGTTATTTATTTAATGGTGTGCAGTGGGCATGTAAATTGTTGCTTACTTAGTGGTGTGCCGTGGGACTGAAATTATTGTTTCATTAATGGTGTGAAGTGAGACTGTACGTTGTTCTTTATTTTATGGTGCACAGTGGGACTGTACATTGGTCTTTATTTAATGGCGTGCCGTGGGACTGTACATTGTTATTTATTTAATGGTGGACAGTGGAACTGTACGTTGTTATTTATTTAATGGTGTGCAGTGGAACTGGACATTGGTATTTATTTAATGGTGCGCAGTGAGATTGTACATTGTTATTTATTTAGTGTGCGCAGTGGGACTGTACATTATTTATTTAATGGTGCACAGTGGGATTGTACATTGTTGTTTATTTAATGGTGAGCTGTGGGACTGTACATTGTTATTTATTAAAAGGTGGACAGTGAGACTACATATTGATATTTAATTAATGGTGTGCATTGGGAATGTACATTGATATTTATTTAATGGTGCACAGTGGGACTGTACATTTTAATGGTGTGCAGTTGGACTGTACATTGTTATTTATTTAATGGTGTGCAGAAGGACTGTACATTGTTATCTATTTAATGATGGACAGTGGCACTTTACACTGTTATTTATTTAATAGTGTGCAGTCCGGCTGCACATTGTTATTTATTTAATAGTGTGCAGTGGGGCTGCACATTGTTATTCATTTAATGGTGTGCAGTGGGACTGGACATTGTTATTCATTTAATGGTGTGCAGTGGAACTGTACATTATTATTTATTTAATGGTGCACAGTGGGACTGTACATTGTTATTTTTATAATGCTGTGCAGTGGGACTGTACATTGTTATTTATGTAGTGGTGTGCAGAGGGACTGTACATTGATGTTTATTTAATGGTGGATAGCAGGACTGTATATTGTTATTTATTTAATGGTACACAGTGGGAGAGTACATTGTTACTTATTTAATGGCGAGCTGTGGGACTGTGCATTGTTATTTTTTAAATGGTGGACAGTGGGACTATATATTGTTATTTATTTAATGGTGTGCAGTGGGAATGTACATTGATATTTATTTAATGGTGCACAGTGGGACTGTACATTTTAATGGTGTGCAGTTGGACTGTACATTGTTATTTACTTAATGGTGTGCAGTGGGACTGTACTTTGCTATTTATTTAATTGTGTTCAGTGCGGTTGTACATTGTTATTTAATTAATGGTGTGCAGTGCCACTGTACATTGTTATTTATTTAATGGTGTGCAGAGGGTCTGTACACTTATTTATTTAATGGTGTTCAGTGCGACTGTACATTGTTCTTTATTTCATGGTGCACAGTGGGACTGTACATTGGTCTTTATTTAATGGCGTGCCGTGGGACTGTACATTATTATTTATTTAATGGTGGACAGTGGGACAGTACATTGTTATTTATGGAATGCTGTGCATTGGGACTGTACATTGTTATTTATTTAATAGTGTGCAGTGGGACTGTACATTGTTCTTTATTTAATGGTGTGCAGTGGGGCTGCACATGGTTATTTATTTATTTAATGGTGTGCCGTGAGACTGTACATTGGTATTTATTTAATGATGAACAGTGCAACTGTACATTGTAATTTATTTAATGGTGCGCAGTGGGACTGTAGATTGTTATTTATTTAATGGTGTGCCGTGGGACTGTACAGTGTAATTTATTTAATAATGGACAGTGCGACTGTACATTGTTATTAATTTAATGGTGCACAGTGGGACTTTACATTGTTATTTATGTGATGCTGTGTACTGGGACAGTAGATTGTAATTTATTTAATGGGATGCAGTGAAGTTGTAAATTGTTTTTAATTTAATGGTGCGCAGTGGGACTGTACATTGTTACTTATTTAATGGTGGGCCGTGGGACTGTACATTGTTGTTTATTTAATGGTGCGCAGTGGGAATGTACATTGTTATTTACTTATTGGTGCACAGTTGGAATGTACATTGTTATTTATTTAATGGTGTGCAGTGGGCCTGTACATTGTTATTTATTTAATGATGTCCCGTGGGAATGTTCATTGTACTCTATTTAATGATGGATAGTGGGATTGTACATTGTTATTTATTTAGCAGTGCACAGTGTTACTGTAAATTGTTTTATATTTAAGGATACGCAGTAGTACTGTGCATTGTTATTTATTTAACAGTGCACAGTGGGACTGTACATTGTTAATTATTTAATGATGTACCGTGGGACTGTACGGTGTTATTTATTGCTGGACAGTGCGACTGTACATTGTTAATTATTTAATGGTGTGCAGAGGGACTGTACATTGTTATTTATTTCATGGTATGCAGTGGGACTGTACATTGTTATTTATTTAATAGTGTGCAGTGGGACTGTAGATTGTTATTTATTTAATTGTGCGCAGTGGGACTGTGCATTGTTATTTATTTAATGGTGCGTATTGGCACTGTAGATTGTTATTTATTTAATGGTGCGCAGTGGAAATGTACATTGTTATTTCCTTAATGGTGCACAGTTGGAATGTAGATTGTTATTTATTTAATGGTGTGCAGTGGGACTGTACACTGTTATTTATTTAATGGTGTGCAGTGGGACTGTACATTGTTAATTATTTAATGGTGTACCGTGGGACTGTACAGTATTATTTATTTAATGATGGACAGCGTGACTGTACATTGTTATTTATTTAATGGTGTGCAGTGGGACTGTATATTGTTGTTTATCTAAGGGTGTGTAGTGGGGCTCTACATTGCAATTTATTTACTGGTGTGTAGTGAGAGTGTACATCGTTATTTATGTAATGGCGTGCAGAGGGGATGTAAATTGTTACTTATTTAATGGTGGGCCGTGGGACTGTAGGTTGGTGTTTATTTAATGGTATGAAGTGGGCCTGTACATTGTTATTTATTTCATGGTGCACAGTGGGACTGGAAATTGTTATTTATTTAATCGTGCGCAGTGGGACTGTATATTGTTATTTATTTAATGGTGCGTAATGGGACTGTAAATTGTTAGTTATTTAATGGTGTGCCGTGGGACTGTACAGTGTTATTTATTTCATGGTATTCAGTGGGACTGTACATTGTTATTTATTTAATGGTGTGCAGTGGGGCTGTACATTGTTATTTATTTAATGGTGTGCTGTGGGACTGTACAGTGTGATTTACTTAATGATGGACAGTGCGACTGTACATTGCTATTTAATGGTGTGCAGTGGGACTGTACATTGTTATTTATTTAATGGTGTGAAGTGGGACTGTTCATTGTTATCTGTTTAATGATGGACAGTGGCACTTTACACTGTTGTTTATTTAATGGTGTGTAGTGGGGCTGCACATTATTATTTATTTAATGGTGTGCCGTGGGACTGTAGATTGTTATATATTTAATGGTGCGCAGTGGGAATGTACATTGTTATTTCCTTAATGGTGCACAGTTGGAATGTACATTGTTATTCATTTAATGGTGTTCAGTGGGACTGTGCATTGTTAATTATTTAATGGTGTACCGTGGGACTGTACAGTATTATTTATTTAATGATGGACAGCGCAACTGTACATTGTTATTTATTTAATGGTGTGCAGTGAGACTGTACATCGTTATTTATGTAATGGCGTGTAGAGGGGATGTAAATTGTTACTTATTTAATGGTGGGCCGTGGGACTGTAGATTGATCTTTATTTAATGGTATGAAGTGGGCCTGTACATTGTTATTTATTTCATGGTGCACAGTGGGACTGGAAATTGTTATTTATTTAATCGTGCGCAGCGGGACTGTATATTGTTATTTATTTAATGGTGCGTAATGGGACTGTAAATTGTTAATTATTTAATGGTGTGCCGTGGGACTGTAGTGTTGTTTATTTAATGATGGACATCGCGACTGTACATTGTTATTTATTTAATGGTGTGCAGTGGGGCTGTACATTGTTATTTATTTAATGGTATGCCGTGGGACTGTTCAGTGTTATCTATTTAATGATGGATAGTGGGACTGTACATTGTTATTTATTTAATGGTGTGCAGTGGGAATGTAGATTGTTACTTATTTAATGGTGTGCCATGGGAATGTACAGTGTGATTTATTTAATGATGGACAGTGCGACTGTACATTGCTATTTATTTAATGGTGTGCAGTGGGACTGTATATTGTTATTTATTTAATGGTGTGAAGTGGGACTGTTCATTGTTATCCATTTAATGATGGAAAGTGGCACTTTACACTTATTTATTTAATGGTGTGCAGTGGGGCTGCAGATTGTTATTTATTTAATGGGGCGCAGTGGGACTGTACATTGTTATTTCCTTAATGGTGCACAGTTGGAATGTACATTGTTATTTATTTAATGGTGTGCAGTGGGGCTGTACATTGTTATTTATTTAATGGTGTGCAGTGGGGCTGCTCATGGTTATTTATTTAATGGTGTGCCGTGAGACTGTACATTGATATTTATTTAATGATGGACAGTGCGACTGTACATTGTTATTTATTTAATGGTGTGCAGTGGGACTGTATATTGTTGTTTATCTAAGGGTGTGTAGTGCGTCTCTACATTGCAATTTATTTACTGGTGTGCAGTGAGACTGTACATCGTTATTTATGTAATGGCGTGCAGAGGGGATATAAATTGTTACTTATTTAATGGTGGGCCGTGGGACTGTAGATTGGTCTTTATTTAATGGTATGAAGTGGGCCTGTACATTGTTATTTATTTTATGGTGCACAGTGGGACTGGAAATTGTTATTTATTTAATCGTGCGCAGCAGGACTGAATATTGTTATTTATTTAATGGTGCGTAATGGGACTGTAAATTGTTAATTATTTAATGGTGTGCCGTGGGACTGTACAGTGTTATTTATATAATGATGGACAGCGCAACTGTACATTGTTATTTATTTAATGGTGTGCAGTGGGGCTGTACATTGTTATTTAGTTAATGGTGTGCTGTGGGACTGTTCAGTGTTATCTATTTAATGATGGATAGTGGGACTGTACATTGTTATTTATTTAATACTGTGCAGTGGAGCTGCACATGGTTATTTATTTAACGGTGTGCCATCAGACTGTACAATGATATTTATTTAATGATGGACAGTGCGACTGTACATTGTTATTTGGTGTGCAGTGGAAATGTAGATTGTTACTTATTTAATGGTGTGCCGTGGGAATGTACAGTGTGATTTATTTAATGATGGACGGTGCGACTGTACATTTTTATTTATTTAATGGTGTGCAGAGGGACTGTACACTTATTTATTTAATGGTGTTCAGTGCGACTGTACATTGTTATTTATTTAATGGTATGCAGTGGGACTGTACATTGTTATTTATTTAATGGTGTGCAGTGGGACTGGTCATTGTTGTTTATTTAATGGTGTGCAGTGGGACTGTACATTATTGTTTATTTAATGGTGTGCTGTGGGACTGTACATTGTTATTTATTTAAGGTGGACAGCGGGACTGTACATTGTTATTTATTTAATGGTTCGTAGTGGGATGTAAAGAGTTATTTATTTAATGGTGTGCAGTGGGACAGAACATTGTTATTTATTTTATGGTGTGCAGTGTGACTGTATAGTGCTATTTATTTAATGGTGTGCAGTGGGACTGTACAGTGCTACTTATTTAATGGTGTGCAGCAGAACTGTATATTGTTATTTATTTAATAGTTTGCCGTGGAGCTGAACACTGTTATTCACTTAATGGTGCACAGTTGGAATGTGCATTGTTATTTATTTAATGGTGTGCAGAGGGGCTGTATTTCGTTAATTATTTAATGGTGCGCAGTGGGACTGTTCATTGTTATCTATTTAATGATGGACAGTGGTACTGTACATTTTTATTTATTTAATGGTGCGCAGTGGGACTGTAGATTGGTGTTTATTTACTAGTGTGAAGTGGGACTGCACATTGTTATTCATTTAATGGCGCGCAGTGGGACTGCACATTGGTCTTTATTTAATGGTGTGCCTTGGGACTGTACATTGCTATTTATTTAATGGTGGACAGTGGCACTGTACAATGCTATTCATTTAATGGTGTGCAGTGGAACTGCACATTGGTATTTAGTTAATGGTGTGCAGAGCGACTGTACATTGTTATTTATTTACTGTGTGCAGTGGGAGAGTACATCGTTATTTAT
This sequence comes from Mobula birostris, assembly GCF_030028105.1. Taxonomy (NCBI): domain Eukaryota; kingdom Metazoa; phylum Chordata; class Chondrichthyes; order Myliobatiformes; family Myliobatidae; genus Mobula; species Mobula birostris. Next base: position 74,923,672 of record NC_092385.1, on the reverse strand, counting down.
GTAATGCTGTGCAGTGGGACTGTACATTGTTATTTATTTAAGGATGTGCAGTGGGGCTCTACATTGCAATTTATTTAATGGTGTGCAGTGAGTCTGTACATTGTTATTTATGTAATGGTGTGCAGAGGGGCTGTACATTGTTAGATATTTAATGGTGTGCAGTTGGAATGCATATTGTTATTTATTTAATGGTGCTCAGTTGGACTGTACATTGTTATTTATTCAATGGTGCACAGTGGGACTGTACATTGTTATATATTTAAAGGTGTGCAGTGGGACTGTACATTGTTACTTATTTAACAGTGTTCCGTGGGACTGTAGATTGTTATAAATTTCATGGTGCACAGTCGGACTGTACGTGGGTCTTCATTTAATGGTGAGCTGTGGGACTGTACATTGTTATTTATTTAATGATGTGCAGTGGGACTGTACATTGTTATTTTATTTAATGGTGTGCCGTGGGACTGTACATTGTTATTTATTTAGTGATGAACAGTGCGACTGTATAAGTTATTTACTTAATGGTGTGCAATGGGACTGTATATTGTTATTTATTTAATGGTGTGTAGAAGGACTGTATTTTATTATCTATTTAATGATGGACAGTGGCACTTTACACTGTTATTTATTTAATGGTGTTCAGTGGCGCTGCGCATTGTTATCTACTTAATAGTGTGCAGTGGGGCTGCACATCCTTATTTATTTAATGGTGTGCAGTAGGGCTGTACATTGTTATTTATTTAATGGAGTGAAGTGGGACTGTGTATTGTTATTTATTTAATGGTGTGCAGTGGGGCTGTACATGGTTATTTATTTAATGGAGTGAAGTGGGACTGTACATTGTTATTTATTTAATGTAGTGAAGTGGGACTGTGTATTGCTATTTATTTAATGCTGTGCAGTGGGACTGTACATTGTTATTTATTTAATGGTGTGCAGTGGGGCTGCACATTGTTATTTACTTAATGGTGTGCCGTGGGACTGTACATTGTTATTAATTTAATGGTGTGCAGTGGGGCTGTACATTGTTATTTATTTAATGGTATGCCGTGGGACTGTTCAGTGTTATCTATTTAATGATGGATAGTGGGACTGTACATTGTTATTTATTTAATGGTGTGCAGTGGGAATGTAGATTGTTACTTATTTAATGGTGTGCCATGGGAATGTACAGTGTGATTTATTTAATGATGGACAGTGCGACTGTACATTGCTATTTATTTAATGGTGTGCAGTGGGACTGTATATTGTTATTTATTTAATGGTGTGAAGTGGGACTGTTCATTGTTATCCATTTAATGATGGAAAGTGGCACTTTACACTTATTTATTTAATGGTGTGCAGTGGGGCTGCAGATTGTTATTTATTTAATGGGGCGCAGTGGGACTGTACATTGTTATTTCCTTAATGGTGCACAGTTGGAATGTACATTGTTATTTATTTAATGGTGTGCAGTGGGGCTGTACATTGTTATTTATTTAATGGTGTGCAGTGGGGCTGCTCATGGTTATTTATTTAATGGTGTGCCGTGAGACTGTACATTGATATTTATTTAATGATGGACAGTGCGACTGTACATTGTTATTTATTTAATGGTGTGCAGTGGGACTGTATATTGTTGTTTATCTAAGGGTGTGTAGTGCATCTCTACATTGCAATTTATTTACTGGTGTGCAGTGAGACTGTACATCGTTATTTATGTAATGGCGTGCAGAGGGGATATAAATTGTTACTTATTTAATGGTGGGCCGTGGGACTGTAGATTGGTCTTTATTTAATGGTATGAAGTGGGCCTGTACATTGTTATTTATTTTATGGTGCACAGTGGGACTGGAAATTGTTATTTATTTAATCGTGCGCAGCAGGACTGAATATTGTTATTTATTTAATGGTGCGTAATGGGACTGTAAATTGTTAATTATTTAATGGTGTGCCGTGGGACTGTACAGTGTTATTTATATAATGATGGACAGCGCAACTGTACATTGTTATTTATTTAATGGTGTGGGGCTGTACATTGTTATTTAGTTAATGGTGTGCTGTGGGACTGTTCAGTGTTATCTATTTAATGATGGATAGTGGGACTGTACATTGTTATTTATTTAATACTGTGCAGTGGAGCTGCACATGGTTATTTATTTAACGGTGTGCCATCAGACTGTACAATGATATTTATTTAATGATGGACAGTGCGACTGTACATTGTTATTTGGTGTGCAGTGGAAATGTAGATTGTTACTTATTTAATGGTGTGCCGTGGGAATGTACAGTGTGATTTATTTAATGATGGACGGTGCGACTGTACATTTTTATTTATTTAATGGTGTGCAGAGGGACTGTACACTTATTTATTTAATGGTGTTCAGTGCGACTGTACATTGTTATTTATTTAATGGTATGCAGTGGGACTGTACATTGTTATTTATTTAATGGTGTGCAGTGGGACTGGTCATTGTTGTTTATTTAATGGTGTGCAGTGGGACTGTACATTATTGTTTATTTAATGGTGTGCTGTGGGACTGTACATTGTTATTTATTTAAGGTGGACAGCGGGACTGTACATTGTTATTTATTTAATGGTTCGTAGTGGGATGTAAAGAGTTATTTATTTAATGGTGTGCAGTGGGACAGAACATTGTTATTTATTTTATGGTGTGCAGTGTGACTGTATAGTGCTATTTATTTAATGGTGTGCAGTGGGACTGTACAGTGCTACTTATTTAATGGTGTGCAGCAGAACTGTATATTGTTATTTATTTAATAGTTTGCCGTGGAGCTGAACACTGTTATTCACTTAATGGTGCACAGTTGGAATGTGCATTGTTATTTATTTAATGGTGTGCAGAGGGGCTGTATTTCGTTAATTATTTAATGGTGCGCAGTGGGACTGTTCATTGTTATCTATTTAATGATGGACAGTGGTACTGTACATTTTTATTTATTTAATGGTGCGCAGTGGGACTGTAGATTGGTGTTTATTTACTAGTGTGAAGTGGGACTGCACATTGTTATTCATTTAATGGCGCGCAGTGGGACTGCACATTGGTCTTTATTTAATGGTGTGCCTTGGGACTGTACATTGCTATTTATTTAATGGTGGACAGTGGCACTGTACAATGCTATTCATTTAATGGTGTGCAGTGGAACTGCACATTGGTATTTAGTTAATGGTGTGCAGAGCGACTGTACATTGTTATTTATTTACTGTGTGCAGTGGGAGAGTACATCGTTATTTATGTAATGCTGTGCAGTGGGACTGTACATTGTTATTTATTTAAGGATGTGCAGTGGGGCTCTACATTGCAATTTATTTAATGGTGTGCAGTGAGTCTGTACATTGTTATTTATGTAATGGTGTGCAGAGGGGCTGTACATTGTTAGATATTTAATGGTGTGCAGTTGGAATGCATATTGTTATTTATTTAATGGTGCTCAGTTGGACTGTACATTGTTATTTATTCAATGGTGCACAGTGGGACTGTACATTGTTATATATTTAAAGGTGTGCAGTGGGACTGTACATTGTTACTTATTTAACAGTGTTCCGTGGGACTGTAGATTGTTATAAATTTCATGGTGCACAGTCGGACTGTACGTGGGTCTTCATTTAATGGTGAGCTGTGGGACTGTACATTGTTATTTATTTAATGATGTGCAGTGGGACTGTACATTGTTATTTTATTTAATGGTGTGCCGTGGGACTGTACATTGTTATTTATTTAGTGATGAACAGTGCGACTGTATAAGTTATTTACTTAATGGTGTGCAATGGGACTGTATATTGTTATTTATTTAATGGTGTGTAGAAGGACTGTATTTTATTATCTATTTAATGATGGACAGTGGCACTTTACACTGTTATTTATTTAATGGTGTTCAGTGGCGCTGCGCATTGTTATCTACTTAATAGTGTGCAGTGGGGCTGCACATCCTTATTTATTTAATGGTGTGCAGTAGGGCTGTACATTGTTATTTATTTAATGGAGTGAAGTGGGACTGTGTATTGTTATTTATTTAATGGTGTGCAGTGGGGCTGTACATGGTTATTTATTTAATGGAGTGAAGTGGGACTGTACATTGTTATTTATTTAATGTAGTGAAGTGGGACTGTGTATTGCTATTTATTTAATGCTGTGCAGTGGGACTGTACATTGTTATTTATTTAATGGTGTGCAGTGGGGCTGCACATTGTTATTTACTTAATGGTGTGCCGTGGGACTGTACATTGTTATTAATTTAATGGTGTGCAGTGGGACTACACATTGTTATTTATTTAATGGTGTGTAGTGGTGTTGTACATTGTTATTTATTTAATGGTGTGCAGTGGGAATGTAAATTGTTGCTTATTTAGTGGTGTGCTGTGGGACTGAAATTGTTGTTTAATTAATGGTGTGAAATGGGACTGTACATTGTTCTTTATTTCATGGTGCACAGTGGGAGTGTACATTGGTCTTTATTTAATAGCGTGCCGTGGGACTGTACATTGTTATTTATTTAATGGTGGACAGTGGGACAGTACATTGATCTTTACTTAATGGTGTGCCTTGGGACTGTACACTGTTATTTATTTAATGGTGGACAGTGGGACAGCACATTGTTATTCATTTAATGGTGTGCAGTGGAACTGGACATTGGCATTTATTTAATGGTGCGCAGTGGGATTGTACATTGTTATTTGTTCACTGTGTGCAGTGGGACTGTACATTATTAGTTATTCAATGGTGAACAGTGGGACTGTACATTGTTATTTATGTAATGCTGTGTAGTGGGACTGTACATTGATATTTATGTAATGGTGTGCAGAGGGGCTGTACATTGTTATTTATTTAATGGTGTGCAGTTGGAATGTATATTGTTAGTTGTTTAATGGTGCACAGTGGGATTGGACATTGTTATTATTTAACGATCTGCACTGGGACTGTTGATTGTAATTTATTCAATGGCGCACAGTGAAATTGTAAATTAGTATTTATTTAATGGTGTGCAGTGGGACTGTACATTGTTATTTATTTAACAGTGCACAGTGTTACTGTAAATTGTTTTTTAATTAATGGTGCACAGTGGTACTGTGCATTGTTATTCATTTAATGATGGACAGTGCGACTGTACATTGTTATTTATTTAATGGTGTGCAGTGGGGATGCACATGGTTATTTATTTCATGGTGTGTAGTGGTACTGTATATTGTTATTTATTTATTTAATGGTGCGCAGTGGGACTGTACATTGTTCCTTATTTAGTGTGTGCAGTGGGTCTGTACATTGTTATCTATTTAATGATGGATAGTGGCACTGTACATTGTTATTTATTTAATGATGGACAGCGTGACTGTATATTGTTACTTATTTAGTGGTGTGCCGTGGGACTGTAGATTGCTGTTTAATTAATGGTGTGAAGTGGGACTGTACATTGTTCTTTATTTAATGGTGTGCAGTGGGGCTGCACATGGTTATTTATTTAATGGTGTGCCGTGAGACTGTACATTGATGTTTATTTAATGATGAACAGTGCCACTGTACATTGTTATTTATTTAATGGTGTGCAGTGGGACTGTAGATTGTTATTTAATTAATGGTGTGCTGTGGGACTGTATAGTGTAATTTATTTAATGATGGACAGTGCCACTGTACATTGTTATTTATTTAATGGTGTGCAGTGGGACTACACAATGTTATTTATTTAATGGTGCACAGTGGGATTTTACATTGTTATTTATGTGATGCTGTGTAGCAGGACTGTAGACTGTAATTTAATTAATGGGACGCAGTGAAATTGTAAATTGTTTTTTATTTAATGGTGCGCAGTGGGACTGTACATTGTTACTTATTTAATGGTGGGCCGTGGGACTGTAGATTGGTGTTTACTTAATGGCATGAAGTGGAACTGTACATTGTCATTTATTTCATGGTGTACAGTGGGACTGTACATTGTTATTTACTTAATGGTGCACAGTTGGAATGTACATTGTAATTTATTTAATGGTGTGCAGTGGGCTTGTACATTGTTATTTAGTTAATGGTGTGCCATGGGACTGATCATTGTACTTTATTTAATGATGGATAGTGGGACTGTACATTATTTATTTAACAGTGCACAGTGTTACTGTAAATTGTTTTATATTTAATGGTACGCAGTGGGACTGTGCATTGTTATTTATTTAACAGTGCGCAGCAGGACTGTATATTGTTATATATTTAATGGTGCGCACTGGGACTGTACATTGTCAATTATTTAATGATGTACCGTGGGACTGTACAGTGTTATTTATTTAATGATAGACAGCGTGACTGTACATTGTTAATTATTTAATGGTGTACAGTGGGACTATACATTGTTATTTATTTCATGGTGAGTAGTGGTACTGTATATTGTTATTTATTTATTTAATAGTGTGCAGTTGGAATGTATATTGTTACTTATTTAATGGTGTGCCGTGGGACTGTAGATTGTTATTTATTTCATGGTATGCAGTGGGACTGTACATTGTTATTTATTGAATGGTTTGCAGTGGGGCTGTACATTTTTATTTATTTAATAGTGTGCCGTGGGACTGTAGGTTGTTATTTATTTGATTGTGCGCAGTGGGACTGTGCATTGTTATTTATTTAATGGTGTGCAGTGGGAATGTAAATTGTTGCTTATTTAGTGGTGTGCTGTGGGACTGAAATTGTTGTTTAATTAATGGTGTGAAATGGGACTGTACATTGTTCTTTATTTCATGGTGCACAGTGGGACTGTACATTGGTCTTTATTTAATAGCGTGCCGTGAGACTGTACATTGTTATTTATTTAATGGTGGACAGTGGGACAGTACATTGATCTTTACTTAATGGTGTGCCGTGGGACTGTACACTGTTATTTATTTAATGGTGGACAGTGGGACAGCACATTGTTATTCATTTAATGGTGTGCAGTGGAACTGGACATTGGCATTTATTTAATGGTGCGCAGTGGGATTGTACATTGTTATTTGTTCACTGTGTGCAGTGGGACTGTACATTATTATTTATTCAATGATGAACAGTGGGACTGTACATTGTTATTTATGTAATGCTGTGTAGTGGGACTGTACATTGATATTTATGTAATGGTGTGCAGAGGGGCTGTACATTGTTATTTATTTAATGGTGTGCAGTTGGAATGTATATTGTTAGTTGTTTAATGGTGCACAGTGGGATTGGACATTGTTATTATTTAACGATCTGCACTGGGACTGTTGATTGTAATTTATTCAATGGCGCACAGTGAAATTGTAAATTAGTATTTATTTAATGGTGTGCAGTGGGACTGTACATTGTTATTTATTTAACAGTGCACAGTGTTACTGTAAATTGTTTTTTAATTAATGGTGCGCAGTGGTACTGTGCATTGTTATTCATTTAATGATAGACAGCGCGACTGTACATTGTTATTTATTTAATGGCGTGCAGTGGGGATGCACATGGTTATTTATTTCATGGTGTGTAGTGGTACTGTATATTGTTATTTATTTATTTAATGGTGCACAGTGGGACTGTACATTGTTCCTTATTTAGTGTGTGCAGTGGGTCTGTACATTGTTATCTATTTAATGATGGATAGTGGCACTGTACATTGTTATTTATTTAATGATGGACAGCGTGACTGTATATTGTTACTTATTTAGTGGTGTGCCGTGGGACTGTAGATTGCTGTTTAATTAATGGTGTGAAGTGGGACTGTACATTGTTCTTTATTTAATGGTGTGCAGTGGGGCTGCACATAGTTATTTATTTAACGGTGTGCCGTGAGACTGTACATTGATGTTTATTTAATGATGAACAGTGCAACTGTACATTGTTATTTATTTAATGGTGTGCAGTTGGACTGTAGATTGTTATTTAATTAATGGTGTGCTGTGGGACTGTATAGTGTAATTTATTTAATGATGGACAGTGCCACTGTACATTGTTATTTATTTAATGGTATGCAGTGGGACTACACAATGTTATTTATTTAATGGTGCACAGTGGGATTTTACATTGTTATTTATGTGATGCTGTGTAGCAGGACTGTAGACTGTAATTTAATTAATGGGACGCAGTGAAATTGTAAATTGTTTTTTATTTAATGGTGCGCAGTGGGACTGTACATTGTTACTTATTTAATGGTGTGCCGTGGGACTGTAGATTGGTGTTTATCTAATGATGTGAAGTGGGACTGTACATTTTTATTTATTTGTGTGCAGTGAGACTGTACATTGTTATTTATTTAATGGTATGCAGTGGGAATGTACATTGTTATTTATTTAATGGTGTGCAGTGGGACTGTAGATTGTTATTTATTTCATGGTATGCAGTGGGACTGTACATTGTTATTTATTGAATGGTTTGCAGTGGGGCTGTACATTTTTATTTATTTAATGGTGTGTAGTGTGGCTCTACATTGCAATTTATTTAATGATGTGCAGTGAGACTGTACATTGTTATTTATGTAATGGTGTGCAGAGGGGATGTACATTGTTATTTATTTAATGGTGTGCAGTTGGAATGTATATTTTTATTTATTTAATGGTGCACAGTGGGATTGAACATTGTTATTATTTAACGATGTGCAGTGGGACTGTAGATTGTAATTTATTTAATGCCACGCACTGAAATTGTAATTTGGTATTTATTTAACGGTGGGCAGTGGGACTGTATATTGTTATTTATTTAACATTGCAGAGTGTTACTGTAAATTGTTTTTTATTTAATGGTGCGCAGTGGGTCTGGAAATTGATATTTATTTAATCATGCACAGTGGTACTTTGCATTGTTATTTATTTAATAGTGCGCAGCGGTACTGTATATTATTTATTTAATGGTGCACAGTGGGACTGTACATTGTTAATTATTTAATTCTGTGCCATGGGACTCTACAGTGTTATTTATTTAATGATGGACAGTGCACTGTACATTGTTATTTATTTAATGGTGTGCAGTGTGACTGTACATTGTTGTTTATTGAATGGTTTGCAGTGGGGCTGTACATTTTTATTTATTTAATGGTTTGCTGTGGGACTGTAGATTGTTATTTAATTAATTGTGCGCAGTGGGACTGTGCATTGTTATTTATTTAATGGCGCGTATTGGGACTGCAGATTGTTATTTATTCAATGGGGCGCAGTGGGACTGTACATTGTTATTTCCTTAATGGTGCACAGTTGGAATGTACATTGTTATTTATTTAATGGTGTGCAGCGGGGCTGTACATTGTTATTTATTTAATGGTGTGCAGTGGGGCTGCATATGGTTATTTATTTAATGGTGTGCCGTGAGACTGTACATTGATATTTATTTAATGATGGAAAGTAGTGGGACTGTACATTGTTATTTATTTACTGTGCACAGTGGGACTGTACATTGTTATTTATTTAAGGGTGTGTAGTGGGGCTCTACATTGCAATTTATTTAATGGTGTGCAGTGACACTGTGTATTGTTATTTATGTACTGGTGTGCAGAGGGGCTGTACATTGTTATTTATTTAATGGTGCACAGTAGGATTGTAAATTGGTATTTATTTAATGGTGTGCAGGGGGACTGTGCATTGATATTTATTTAACAGTGCACAGTGTTACTGTAAATTGTTTTTTATTTTATGGTGCGCAGTGGTACTGTGCATTGTTATTTATTTAATGGTGCGCAGTGGGACTGTACATTGTTACTTATTTAATGGTGGGCCATTGGACTGTAGATTGGTGTTTATTTAATGGTATGAAGTGGGACTGTACATTGTTATGTATTTCATGGTGCACAGTGGGACTGGATATTATTTATTTAATGGTGTGTCATGGGACTGTACATTGTTAATTATTTAATGGTGTGCTGTGGGACTGTACAGTGTTATTTATATAATGGTGTGTAGTGGGACTGTTCATTGCTATCTATTTAATGATGGACAGTAGGACTCTACACTTATTTATTTAATGGTGTGCAGTGGGGCTGCACATTGCTGTTTATTTAATGGCGTGCTGTGGGACTGTACATTGTTATTTATTTAATGCTGGAGAGTGCGAATTTACATTGTTATTTATAAAATGGTGTGCAGTGGGACGGTACATTGTTGTTTATTTAATAGTGTGCAGTGGGTCTGTACATTGTAGTTTATTTGCTGGTGTGCAGTGGGACTGTACATTGTTATTTATTTAATGGTGTGTCGTGGGACTGTACATTGTTATTCATTTAGTGATGAACATTGCGACTGTACAAGTTATTTACTTAATGGTGTGCAATGGGACTGTATATTGTTATTTATTTAATGTTGCGCAGTGGGACTGTACATAGTTATTTATTTAATGGAGTGCAGTGGGGCTGCACATGGTAATTTATTTAATGGTGTGACGTGGGACTGTACAGTGTAATTTATTTAATGATGGTCAGTGTGACTGTACATTGTTATTTATTTAGTGGTGTGCAGTGCGACTGTACATTGTTATCTATTTACTGTGCGCAGTGGGACTGTACATTGTTATTTAGGTAATACTGTGTAGTGTGACTGTACATTGTTATTTATTTAATGGTGTGCAGTGCAACTGTACATTGTTATTTATTTAATGGTGTGAAGTGGGACTGTTCATTGTTATCTATTTAATGATGCACAGTGGCACTTTACATTGTTATTTATTTAATGGTGTGTGGTGAGACTGTACATTGCTATTTATTTAATGGTGTGCAGTGGGACTGTTCATTGTTTTCTATTTAATGATGGACAGTGGGACTCTACACTTATTTTATGGTGCTCAGTGGGACTGTACATTGTTGTTTATTTACTGGTGTGTAGTGCGACTGTTCATTGTTATCTATTTAATGATGGACAGTGGGACTCTACACTTATTTATTTAATGGTGTGCAGTGGGGCTGCACATTGTTATTTATTTAATGATGTGCAGTGGGGCTGTACATTGTTATTTATTTAATGGTGTGCAGTGGGGCTGTACATTGTTAGTTATTTAATGGTGTGCTGTGTAACTGTACATTCTTATTTATTTAATGCTGGACAGTGCGACTGTACATTGTTATTTGTTTAATGGTGCACAGTGGGACTGTACATTGTTGTTTATTTAATGGTGTGCAGTGGAGCTGTACATTGTTATTTATTTAATGCTGGACAGTGCAACTGTACATTGTTATTTATTTAATGGTGTGCAGTGGGACTACACTTTGTTCTTTATTTAATGCTGTGTAGTGGGGTTGTATATTGTTATTCATTTAATGGTGTGCAGTGGAACTGGACATTGGTATCCATTTCTTGGTGCACTGTGAGTCTGTACATTGTTATTTATTTACTGTGCGCAGTGGGACTGTACATTGTTATTTGGGTAATGCTGTGTAGTGGGACTGTACATTGTTAATTATTTAAGGGTGTGTAGTGGGACAGTACAGATATTCATTGAATGGTCTGCTGTGGGGCTGCACATTGTTATTTTATTTAATGGTGTGCCATGGGACTGTACATTGTTATTCATTTAGTGATGAACAGTGCGACTGTACAAGTTATTTACTTAATGGTGTGCAATGTGACTGTACATTGTTATTTATTTAATGGTGTGACATGGGACTGTACAGTGTAATTTATTTAATGATGGACAGTGTGACTGTACATTGTTATTTATTTAATGGTGTGCAGTGCGACTGTACATTGTTATTTATTTAATGGTGTGAAGTGGGACTGTTCATTGTTATCTATTTAATGATGGACAGTGGCACTTTACACTTATTTATTTAATGGTGTGTCGTGGGACTGTACATTGTTATTTATTTAATGCTGAACAGTGCGACTATACATTGTACATTATTTAACGGTGTGCAGTGGGACTGCACATTGTTCTTTATTTAATGGTGTGTAGTGGGGTTGTACATTATTTTCATTTAATGGTGTGCAGTGACACTGTGCATTGTTATTTATGTACTGGTGTGCAGAGGGGCTGTACATTGTTATTTATTTAATGGTGCACAGTAGGATTGTAAATTGGTATTTATTTAATGGTGTGCCGTGGGACTGCACAGTGTTATTTATTTAATGCTGTGTAGTGGGACTGTTCATTGTTATCTATTTAATGATGGACAGTGGGACTCTACACTTATTTATTTAATAGTGTGCAGTGGGGCTGCACATTGCTGTTTATTTAATGGTGAGCTGTGGGACTGTACATTGTTATTTATTTAATGCTGGAGGGTGCGAATGTACATTGTTATTTATAAAATGGTGTGCAGTGGGACTGTACATTGTTGTTTATTTAATGGTGTGCAGTGGGGCTGTACATTGTTATTTATTTAATGCTGGAGGGTGCAAATGTACATTGTTATTTATTTAATGGTGCGCAGTGCAACTGTACATTATTTATTTAATAGTGTACAGAGGGACTCTGCATTGTTATTTATTGAATGGTTTGCAGTGGGGCTGTACATTTTTATTGATGTAATGGTGTGCCGTAGGACTGTGGATTGTTATTTATTTAATTGTGCACAGTGGGACTGTGCATTGTTGTTTCTTTAATGGTGTGTATTGGGACTGTAGATTGTTATTTATTTAATGGTGCGCAGTGGGAATGTACATTGTTATTTATTTAATGGTGTGCAGTGACACTGTACATTGTTATTTATTTAATGGTGTGCAGTGGGGCTGCACGTTGTTATTTATTTAATGCTGAACAGTGCGACTGTACATTGTTATTTATGTTATAGTGTGCAGAGGGACACCACATTGTTATTTAATTAATGGTGTGCAGTAGGGTTGTACATTGTTATTTATTTAACGGTGAGCCGTGGGACTGTACTTTGTTATTTATTTAATGGTGCTCAGTGGGACTGTACGTTATTATTTATTTAATGGTGCACAGTGGGACTGTACATTGTTATTTATTTAATGGTGTGCAGTGGGACTGTACATTGTTATTTATTTAATGGTGTGCAGTGGGATTGTACACTGTTATTTATTTCATGGTGTGCAGAGGGATTGTACATTGTTATTTATTGAATGGTTTGCAATGGGGCTGTACAATTTCATTTATTTAATGATGTGCCGTGGGACTGCAGATTGTTATTTATTTAATGGTGCGCAGTGGGACTGTAGATTGTTATGTATTTAATGGGGCGCAGTGGGACTGTACATTGTTATTTACTTAATAGTGTGCTGTGGGACTGTTCATTGTTATCTACTTAAGGATGGATAGTGGGATTGGACATTATTATTTATTTAATGATGGACAGTGCCACTGTACATTGTTATTTATTTAATGTTGTGCAGTGGGGCTGTACATTTTTATATATTTAATGGTGTGCCGTGGGACTGTACAATGTTATTTATTTAAAGCGGAACAGTGCAACTGTATATTGTTATTTATTTAATGGTGCTCAGTGGGACTGTACGTTGTTATTTATTTAATGGTGCACAGTGGGACTGTACATGGTTATTTATTTAGCGGAGTGCAGTTGGAATGTATATTCTTAGTTCTTTATATTGTTAGTTCTTTAATGGTGAGCAGTGGGATTCAACATTGTTTTTATTTAATGATGTGCAGTGGGACTCTACATTGTAATGTATTTAATGGTGCACAGTGGGACTGTTCATTCGTGTTTATTTAATGGTGTGCAGTGGGATAATACATTGTTATTCATTTAATGGTGTACAGTGGAATTGTAAATTGGTATTTATTTAATGGTGTGCAGTGGGACTGTACATTGTTATTTATTTAATCATGCACAGTGGTACTCTGTATTGTTATTTATTTAGCAGTGCGCAGTGGTACCGTACATTGTTATTTATATAAAGGTGCACAGTGGGATTCAACATTGTTTTTATTTAATGATGTGCAGTGGGACCCTACATTGTAATTTACTTAATGGCGCACAGTGGGACTGTACATTGGTGTTTATTTAATGGTGTGCAGTGGCACTTTACACTGTGATTTATTTAATTGTGTGCAGTGGGGCTGCACATTGTTATTTATTTAATGGTGTGCCCTGGGGCTGTACATTGTTATTTACTTAATGCTGAACAGTGAGACTGTATATTGTTACTTATTTAGTGGTGTGCCGTTGGACTGTAGATTGCTGTTTAATTAATGGGTGAAGTGGGACTGTACATTGTTATTTATTTAATGGTGTGCAGTGGGGCTGCACATTGTTATTTATTTAATGGCATGCCGTGGGACTGTACATTGTTATTTATTTAATGGTGGACTGTGGGACAGTACATTGTTATTCATTGAATGGTGTGCAGTGGAACTGGACATTGGTATTTATTTAATAGTGCGCAGTGAGATTGTACATTATTATTTATTTACTGTGCGCAGTGGGACTGTACATTGTTATTTATGTAATGCTGTGCAGTGGGACTGTAAATTGTTATTTATTTAAGAGTGTGTAGTGGGGCTCTACATTGCAATTTATTTAATGGTGTGCCGTGGGACTGTACATTGTTATTTATTTAATAGTTTGCAGTGGAGCTGTACATTGTCATTTATTTAATGGTGCGCAGTGGGACTGTGCATTGTTATTTATTTAATGGTGTGCAGAGGGACTGTAGATTGTTATTTATTGAATGGTTTGTAGTGGGGCTGTACATTTTTATTGATTCAATGGTGCACAGTTGGAATGTACATTGTTATTTATTTAATGGTGCTGAGTGGGACTGTACGTTGTTATTTATTTAATGGTGCTCAGTAGGACTGTACATTATTATTTATTTAATGGAGTGCTGTTGGAATGTATATTGTTAGTTCTTTAATCGTGCGCAGTGGGAATCAACATTGTTTTTATTTAATGATGTGCAGTGGGACTCTACATTGTAATTTACTTAATGGTGCACAGTGGGACTGTACATTGTTATTTATGTAATGCTGTGCAGTGGGACTGTAAATTGTTATTTATTTAAGAGTGTGTAGTGGGGCTCTACATTGCAATTTATTTAATGGTGTGCAGTCGGACTGTACATTGTTATTTATGTGGTGGTGTGCAGCGGGGCTGTACATTGTTATTTATTTCATGGTGCACAGTGGGATTGAACATTGTTTTTATTTAACAATGTGCAGTGGTACTGTAGATTGTAATTTATTTAATGGCGCGCAGTGAAATTATAAATTGGTATTTATTTAATGGTGTGCCGTGGGACTGTACATTGTTATTTATTTAATAGTTTGCAGTGGAGCTGTACATTGTCATTTATTTAATGGTGCGCAGTGGGACTGTGCATTGTTATTTATTTAATGGTGTGCAGAGGGACTGTAGATTGTTATTTATTGAATGGTTTGTAGTGGGGCTGTACATTTTTATTGATTCAATGGTGCACAATTGGAATGTACATTGTTATTTATTTAATGGTGCTGAGTGGGACTGTACGTTGTTATTTATTTAACGGTGCTCAGTAGGACTGTACATTATTATTTATTTAATGGAGTGCTGTTGGAATGTATATTGTTAGTTCTTTAATCATGCGCAGTGGGAATCAACATTGTTTTTATTTAATGATGTGCAGTGGGACTCTACATTGTAATTTACTTAATGGTGCACAGTGGGACTGTACATTGGTGTTTATTTAATGGTGTGCACTGGGATAATACATTGTTCTTTATTTACTGCTGTACATGGGAATTGTAAATTGGTATTTATTTAATGGTGTGCAGTGGGACTGTACATTGCTACTTATTTAGTGGTGTGCCATGGCACTGTAGATTGCTGTTTAATTAATGGTGTGCAGTGGGATTGTACATTGTTATTTATTTAATGTTGTGCAGTGGGATTGTACACTGTTATTTATTTAATGGTGTGCAGAGGGACTGTAGATTGTTATTTATTGAATGGTTTGTAGTGGGGCTGTACTATTTCATTTATTTAATGGTGTGCATTGGAATTTTAAATTGGTATTTATTTAATGATGGACAGTGGCACTGCACATTGTTATTTATTTAATAGTGCGCCGTGGGACTGTACATTGTTATTTACTTAATGCTGAACAGTGCGACTGTACATTGTTAATTATTTAGTGATGTGCCGTGGGACTGTAGATTGCTCTTTAATTAATGGGTGAAGTGGGACTGTACATTGTTATTTATTTCATGGTGCACAGTGGGGCTGTACATTGGTTTTTATTTAATGGTGTGCCGTGGGACTGTACATTGTTATTTATTTAATGGTGGACAGTGGGGCAGTACATTGTTATTCACTTAATGGTGTGCCGAGGGACTGTACATAGTTATTTATTGAATGGTTTGCAGTGGGTCTGTACATTTTTATTGATTTAATTGGGTGCTGTGGGACAGTGGATTGTTATTTATTTAATTGTGCACAGTGGGACTGTGCATTGTTATTTCTTTAATGGTGCGTATTGGGACTGTAGATTGTTATTTATTTAATGGTGCGCAGTGGGAATGTACATTGTTATTTATTTAATGGGGCGCAGTGGGACTGTGCATTGTTATTTATTTAATGGTGTGCAGTCGGACTGTACATTGTTATTTATTTAAAGGTGTGTTGTGGGACGGTACATTGTTAATTATTTAATGGTGTGAAGTGGGACTGTTCATTGTTATTTAATGCCGAGCAGTGCGACTGTACATTGTTGTTTACTTAATGGTGCGCAGTGGGGCTGTACATTGTTCTTTATTTAATGGTATGAAGTGGGACTGTTCATTGTTATCTATTTAATGATGGACAGTGGCACTTTACACTGTTATTTATTTAATGCTGTGCAGTGGGGCTGCACATTGTTAATTATTTAATGGTGTGCAGTGGGACTGTACAGTGTTATTTATTTAATGATGGACAGTGCGACTGTACATTGTTATTTATTTAATGCTGGAGGTTGCGAATGTACATTGTTATTTATTTAATGGTGTGCAGTGGGACTGTACATTGTTATTTATTTAATGGTGTGCAGTGGGACTGTACATTGTTGTTTATTTAATGGTGTGCAGAGGGACCGTATATTGTTATTTACTTAATGGTGCACAGTTGGAATGTACATTGTTATTTATTCAATGGTGTGCAGTGAGGCTGTACATTGTTATTTATTTAATGGTGTAAAGTGGTACTGTTCATTGTTATCTATTTAATGATGGACAGTGGCACTTTACACTTTTTTATTTAATGGTGTGCAGTGGGACTGTACATTGTTATTTATTTAACAGTGCCAGTGTTACTGTACATTGTTATTTATTTAATCGTGCACAGTGGTACTGTGCACTGTTATGTATTTAACAGTGTGCAGTGGGACTGTACATTGCTCGTTATTTAGTGGTGTGCCATGGCACTGTAGATATTTGTTTAATTAATGGCGTGATGTGGGACTGTACATTGATCTTTATTTTATGGTGTGCCGTGGGACTGTACATTGTTATTTTTTTAATAGTGGACAGTGGGACAGTACATTGTTATTCGTTTAATGGTGCACAGTGGGACAGTACATTGTTATTCGTTTAATGGTGCACAGTGGGACTGTACATTGTTATTTATGTAATGCTGTGCAGTGGGACTGTACATTGTTATTTATTTAATGGTGTGTAGTGGGGCTCTACATTGCAATTTATTTACTGATGTGCAGTGAGACTGTAGATTGTTATTTATGTAATGCTGTGCAGTGGGACTGTACATTGTTATTTATTTAATGGTGTGTAGTGGGGCTCTACATTGCAATTTATTTACTGATGTGCAGTGAGACTGTAGATTGTTATTTATGTAATGCTGTGTAGAGGGGCTGTACATTGTTATTTATTGGTGTGCAGTTGGAATGTATATTGCTATTTATTTCTTGGTGCACAGTGAGATTGAACATTGTTTTTACTTAACGATGTGCAGTGGGACTGTAGATTATAATTTATTTAATGGCGCGCAGTGAAATTGTAAATTGGTATTTATTTAATGGTGTGCCGTGGGACTGTACATAGTTATTTAACGGTGCACTGTGTTACTGTAAATTGTTTTTTATTTAATGGTGCGCAGTAGTACTGTGCATTGTTATTTATTTTATAGTGCGCAGTGGACTGTACATTCTAACATTTAATGGTGGGCCGTGGGACTGTAAATTCTTATCTATTTAATGCTGGACAGTGCGACTATACATTGTTATTTATTTAATGGTGTGCCGTGGGACTGTACATTGATATTTATTTCATGGTTTGTAATGGGACTGTTCATTGCTATTTATTTAACGATGGATTGTGGGACTCTACACTTAGTTATTTAACCATGTGCAGTGGGGCTGCACATTGTTATTTATTTAATGGTGTGCAGTGGGACTGTACATGTTATTTATTTAATGGTGTGCATTGGAATTTTAAATTGGTATTTATTTAATGATGGACAGTGGCACTGCACATTGTTATTTATTTAATAGTGTGCCGTGGGACTGTACATTGTTATTTACTTAATGCTGAACAGTGCGACTGTACATTGTTAATTATTTAGTGATGTGCCGTGGGACTGTAGATTGCTGTTTAATTAATGGGTGAAGTGGGACTGTACATTGTTATTTATTTCATGGTGCACAGTGGGACTGTACATTGGTTTTTATTTAATGGCGTGCCGTGGGACTGTACATTGTTATTTATTTAATGGTGGACAGTGGGGCAGTACATTGTTATTCACTTAATGGTGTGCCGAGGGACTGTACATAGTTATTTATTGAATGGTTTGCAGTGGGTCTGTACATTTTTATTGATTTAATTGGGTGCTGTGGGATGGTGGATTGTTATTTATTTAATTGTGCACAGTGGGACTGTGCATTGTTATTTCTTTAATGGTGCGTATTGGGACTGTAGATTGTTATTTATTTAATGGTGCGCAGTGGGAATGTACATTGTTATTTATTTAATGGGGCGCAGTGTTACTGTACATTGTTATTTACTTAATGGTGCACAGTTGGAATGTACATTGTTATTTATTTAATCGTGTGCCATGGGACTGTACATTGTTACTCATTTAATGGTGTGAAGTGGTACTGTTCATTGTTATCTATTTAATGATGGACAGTGGCACTTTATACTGTTATTTATTTAATGGTGCGCAGTGGGACTGTACATTGTTATTTATTTACTGTGCGCAGTGGGGCTGCACATTGTTATTTATTTAATGCTGAACAGTGCGACTGTACATTGTTCTTTATTTTATGGTGTGCAGTGTGACTCCACATTGTTATTTATTTAATGGTGTGCAGTGGGGTTGTACATTGTTATTTATTTAACAGTGTGCCGTGGGACTGTACTTTGTTATTTATTTAATGTGGTGCTGTGGGACTGTACTTTGTTATTTATTTAATGGTGTGCAGTGGGACTGTACATTGTTATTTATTTAATGGTGAGAAGTGGGACTATACATTGTTATTTACTGAATGGTTTGCAGTGGGGCTGTACATTTTTATTTATTTAATGATGTGCCGTGGGACTGTAGATTATTATTTATTTAATGGTGCATATTGGGACTGTAGATTGTTATTTATTTAATGGTGCGCAGTGGGAATGTACATTGTTATTTTTTTAATGGGGCGCAGTGGGACTGTACATTGTTATTTACTTAATGCTGCACAGTTGCAATGTACATTGTTATTTATTTAATGATGTGCAGTGGGGCTGTATATTGTTATTTATTTAATGGTGTGCCGTGGGACTGTTCATTGCTATCTACTTAATGATGGATACTGGGGCTATACATTGTTATCTATTTAATGCTGTGCAGTGGGACTGTGTATTGTTATTTATTTAAGGGTGTGTAGTGGGGCTCTACATTGCAATTTATTTAATGATGTGCAGTCAGACTGTACATTGTTATTTATGTAATGGTGTGCAGAGGGGCTGTATATTGTTATTTATTGAATGGTGTGCAGTTGGAATGTATATTCTTTTTTATTTAATGGTGCACAGTGGGATTGAACATTGTTTTTATTTAACGATGTGCAGTGGGACTGTAGATTGTAATTTATTCAACAGCGCGCAGTGAAATTGTAAATTGGCATTTATTTAATTGTGTGCCGTGGGACTGTACATTGTCATTTATTTAATGGTGCGCAGTGGGACTGTGCATTGTTATTTATTTAATGGTGTGCAGTCGGACTGTACATTATTATTTATTTAAAGGTGTGTTGTGGGACGGTACATGGTTAATTATTTAATGGTGTGAAGTGGGACTGTTCATTGTTATTTAATGCTGAGCAGTGCGACTGTACATTGTTGTTTACTTAATGGTGCGCAGTGGGGCTGTACATTGTTATTTATTTAATGGTGTGAAGTGGGACTGTTCATTGTTATCTATTTAATGATGGACAGTGGCACTTTACACTGTTATTTATTTAATGCTGTGCAGTGGGGCTGCACATTGTTAATTATTTAATGGTGTGCCGTGGGACTGTACAGTGTTATTTATTTAATGATGGACAGTGCGACTGTACATTGTTATTTATTTAATGGTGTGTAGTGGGACTGTACATTGTTATTTATTTAATGCTGGAGGTTGCGAATGTACATTGTTATTTATTTAATGGTGTGCAGTGGGACTGTACATTGTTGTTTATTTAATGGTGTGCAGAGGGACCGTATATTGTTATTTACTTAATGGTGCACAGTTGGAATGTACATTGTTATTTATTCAATGGTGTGCAGTGAGGCTGTACATTGTTATTTATTTAATGGTGTAAAGTGGTACTGTTCATTGTTATCTATTTAATGATGGACAGTGGCACTTTACACTTTTTTATTTAATGGTGTGCAGTGGGACTGTACATTGTTATTTATTTAACAGTGCCAGTGTTACTGTACATTGTTATTTATTTAATCGTGCACAGTGGTACTGTGCACTGTTATGTATTTAACAGTGTGCAGTGGGACTGTACATTGCTCGTTAATTAGTGGTGTGCCATGGGACTGTACATTGTTATTTTTTTAATAGTGGACAGTGGGACAGTACATTGTTATTCGTTTAATGGTGCACAGTGGGACTGTACATTGTTATTTATGTAATGCTGTGCAGTGGGACTGTACATTGTTATTTATTTAATGGTTATTTGTTATTTGTTCAATTAATGGCGTGATGTGGGACTGTACATTGATCTTTATTTTATGGTGTGCCGTGGGACTGTACATTGTTATTTTTTTAATAGTGGACAGTGGGACAGTACATTGTTATTCGTTTAATGGTGCACAGTGGGACTGTACATTGTTATTTATGTAATGCTGTGCAGTGGGACTGTACATTGTTATTTATTTAATGGTGTGTAGTGGGGCTCTACATTGCAATTTATTTACTGATGTGCAGTGAGACTGTAGATTGTTATTTATGTAATGCTGTGTAGAGGGGCTGTACATTGTTATTTATTGGTGTGCAGTTGGAATGTATATTGCTATTTATTTCTTGGTGCACAGTGAGATTGAACATTGTTTTTACTTAACGATGTGCAGTGGGACTGTAGATTATAATTTATTTAATGGCGCGCAGTGAAATTGTAAATTGGTATTTATTTAATGGTGTGCCGTGGGACTGTACATAGTTATTTAACGGTGCACTGTGTTACTGTAAATTGTTTTTTATTTACTGGTGCGCAGTAGTACTGTGCATTGTTATTTATTTTATAGTGCGCAGTGGACTGTACATTCTAACATTTAATGGTGGGCTGTGGGACTGTAAATTCTTATCTATTTAATGCTGGACAGTGCGACTATACATTGTTATTTATTTAATGGTGTGCAGTGGGACTGTACATTGTTATTTATTTCATGGTTTGTAATGGGACTGTTCATTGCTATTTATTTAACGATGGATTGTGGGACTCTACACTTAGTTATTTAACCATGTGCAGTGGGGCTGTACATTGTTATTTATTTAATGGTGTGTAGTGGGGCTCTACATTGCAATTTATTTACTGATGTGCAGTGAGACTGTAGATTGTTATTTATGTAATGGTGTGTAGAGGGGCTGTACATTGTTATTTATTGGTGTGCAGTTGGAATGTATATTGCTATTTATTTCTTGGTGCACAGTGAGATTGAACATTGTTTTTACTTAATGATGTGCAGTGGGACTGTAGATTATAATTTATTTAATGGCGCGCAGTGAAATTGTAAATTGGTATTTATTTAATGGTGTGCCGTGGGACTGTACATAGTTATTTAACGGTGCACTGTGTTACTGTAAATTGTTTTTTATTTAATGGTGCGCAGTAGTACTGTGCATTGTTATTTATTTTATAGTGCGCAGTGGACTGTACATTCTAACATTTAATGGTGGGCCGTGGGACTGTAAATTCTTATTTATTTAATGCTGGACAGTGCGATTGTACATTGTTATTTATTTAATGGTGTGCAGTGGGACTGTACATTGTTATTTATTTCATGGTTTGTAATGGGACTGTTCATTGCTATTTATTTAACGATGGATTGTGGGACTCTACACTTAGTTATTTAACCATGTGCAGTGGGGCTGCACATTGTTATTTATTTAATGGTGTGCAGAGGGGCTGTACATTGTTATTTATTGAATGGTGCACAGTGCGACTGTACATTGTTATTTATTTACTGTGCGCACTGGGATTGTTCATTGTTATTTATGTAATGCTGTGCAGTGGGACTATACATTTTTATTTATTTAACGGGGTGCAGTGGGGCTGCACATTGTTATTTATTTAATGGTGTGCCCTCGGACTGTACATTGCTATTTATTTAATGCCGAACAGTGCGACTGTACATTGTTATTTATTTAATGGTGTGCAGTGGGGCTGCACATGATTATTTATTTAATGGTGTACCGTGGGACTGTACATTGTTATTTATTTAATGCTGAACAGTGCGACTGTACATTGTTATTTATTTAATGGTGTGCAGTGGGGCTGCACATGATTATTTATTTAATGGTGTACCGTGGGACTGTACATTGTTATTTACTTAATGCTGAACAGTGCGACTGTACATTGTTATTTATTTTATGGTCTGCAGTGTGACTACACATTGTTATTTACTTAATGGTATGCAATGGGACTGTATATTATTATTTATTTAATGCTGTGCCGTGGGACTGTACATTGTTATTTATTTAATGGTGGACATTTGGTCAGTACATTGTTACTCGTTTATGGTCTGCAGTGGGGCTGCACATGGTTATTTATTTAATGGTCTGCAGTGGGACTGTACATTGTTATTTATTTAATGATGAAGAGTGGGACTGTACACTGTTATTTCTTTAATGGTGTGCACTGGGACTGTACATTGGTCTTTATTTAATGGCGTGCCATGGGACTGTACATTGTTATTTAATCAATGATGGACAGTGCGACTATACATTGTTATTTATTTAATGGTGTGAAGTGGGACTGTTCACTTTTATCTATTTTATGATGGACAGTGGCACTTTACACTGTTATTTATTAAATGATGTGCAGAGGGGCTGCACATCGTTATTTATTTAATGGTGCGCAGTGGGACTGTACATTGTTATTTATTTACTGTGCGCAGTGGGACTGTACATTGTTATTTAGGAACTGCTGTGCAGTGGGACTGTACATTGTTAATTATTTAATGGTGTGAAGTGGGACTGTTCATTGTTATTTATGTAATGCTGTGCAGTGGGACTGTACAGTTATTTATTTAATAGTTTGCAGTGGGGCTGCACATTGTTATTTATTTAATGGTGTGCAGTGGGACTGTACATGTTATTTATTTAATGGTGTGCAGAGGGGCTGTATATTGTTATTTATTGAATGGTTTGCAGTGGGACTGTGCATTGCTATTTATTTAATGGTGCGTATTGGGACTGTAGATTGTAATTTATTTAATGGTGCGCAGTGGGAATGTACATTGTTATTTACTTAATGGTGCACAGTTGGAATGTACATTGTTATTTATTTAATGGTGTGCCATGGGACTGTTGATTGTTATCTATTTAATGATGGATAGTGGGACTGTACATTGTTCTTTATTTAATGGTGTGCAGTGGGGCTGCACATGGTTATTTATTTAATGTTCTGCAGTGGGACTGTACACTGTTATTTATTTAATGGGGTGAAGTAAGACTGTTTATTGTTATCTATTTAATGATGGACAGTGGCACTTTACACTGTTATTTCTTTAATGGTGTGCGGGGGAACTGGACATTGGTATTTATTTCATGGCGCACTGTGGGACTGTACATTGGTCTTTATTTATTGGTGCACAGTGGGACCGTACATTGTTATTTATGTAATGCTGTGCAGTGGGACTGTACATTGTTATTTATTTAATGGTGTGTAGTGGGGTTGTACATTGTTATTCATTTAATGGTGTGCAGTGGAGCTGGACATTGTTATTTATTTAATGGTGCACAGTGCGACTGTACATTGTTATTTATTTACTGTGCGCACTGGGACTGTTCATTGTTATTTATGTAATGCTGTGCAGTGGGACTATACATTTTTATTTATTTAACGGGGTGCAGTGGGGCTGCACATTGTTATTTACTTAATGGTGTGCCCTCGGACTGTACATTGCTATTTATTTAATGCCGACCAGTGCGACTGTACATTGTTATTTATTTAATGGTGTGCAGTGCGACTGTACATTGTTATTTATTTAATGGTGTGCCCTCGGACTGTACATTGTTATTTATTTAATGCCGAACAGTGCGACTGTACATTGTTATTTATTTAATGGTGTGCAGTGGGGCTGCACATGATTATTTATTTAATGGTGTACCGTGGGACTGTACATTGTTATTTACTTAATGCTGAACAGTGCGACTGTACATTGTTATTTATTTTATGGTCTGCAGTGTGACTACACATTGTTATTTACTTAATGGTATGCAATGGGACTGTATATTATTATTTATTTAATGCTGTGCCGTGGGACTGTACATTGTTATTTATTTAATGGTGGACATTTGGTCAGTACATTGTTACACGTTTATGGTCTGCAGTGGGGCTGCACATGGTTATTTATTTAATGGTCTGCAGTGGGACTGTACATTGTTATTTATTTAATGATGAAGAGTGGGACTGTACATTGTTATTTATTTAATGATGAAGAGTGGGACTGTACACTGTTATTTCTTTAATGGTGTGCACTGGGACTGTACATTGGTCTTTATTTAATGGCGTGCCATGGGACTGTACATTGTTATTTAATCAATGATGGACAGTGCGACTATACATTGTTATTTATTTAATGGTGTGAAGTGGGACTGTTCACTTTTATCTATTTTATGATGGACAGTGGCACTTTACACTGTTATTTATTAAATGATGTGCAGAGGGGCTGCACATCGTTATTTATTTAATGGTGCGCAGTGGGACTGTACATTGTTATTTATTTACTGTGCGCAGTGGGACTGTACATTGTTATTTAGGAACTGCTGTGCAGTGGGACTGTACATTGTTAATTATTTAATGGTGTGAAGTGGGACTGTTCATTGTTATTTATGTAATGCTGTGCAGTGGGACTGTACACTTATTTATTTAATGGTTTGCAGTGGGGCTGCACATTGTTATTTTATTTAATGGTGTGCCGTAGGACTGTACATTGTTATTTATTTAGTGATAGACAGTGCGACTGTACAAGTTATTTACTTAAAGGTGTGCAATGGGACTGTATATTATTACCTATTTAATGGTGTGCAGTAGGACTGTACATTGTTATTTATTTAATGGGGTGCAGTAGGGCTGCACATGGTTATTTACTTAATAGTGTGCCGTGGGACTGTACAGTGTAATTTATTTAATGATGGACAGTGGAACTGTACATTGTTCTTTATTTCATGGTGCACAGTGGGACTGTACATTGCTCTTTATTTAATGATGCGCAGTGGGACGGTACATTGTTATTTATTTACTGTGCGCAGTGGGACTGTACATTGCTATTTACATAATTCTGTGCAGTGGGAGTGTACATTGTTATTTATTTAATGGTGTGCAGTGGGACTGTACATTGTTGCTTATTTAGTGGTGTGCCGTGGGACTGTAGATTGCTGTTTAATTAATAGCGTGAAGTGGGCTGTACATTGTTATATATCTCATGGTGCACAGTGGGATTGTACATTGGTATTTATTTATTGGTGTGCCGTGGGACTGTACATTGTTATTTAATGGTGTGCAGTGGAACTGGACATTGGTATTTATTACATGGTCCGCAGTGGGGCTGTATATTGTAATTTATTTAATGGTTTCCAGTGGGACTGTACATTGGTATTTATTTAATGGTGCACAGTGGGACTGTACATTGTTATTTATTTAAGGGTGTGTAGTGGGGTTCTACATTACAATTTATTTAATCGTGTGCAGTGAGACTGTACATTGTTATTTATGTAATGGTGCTCAGAGGGGCTGTACATTGTTATTTATTTCATGGTGTGCAGTTGGAATGTAGATTGTTATTAACTCAATGGTGCACAGTGGGATTGAACATTGTTTTATTTAACGATGTGCAGTGGGACTGTAGATTGTAATATATTTAATACCGCACAGTGAAATTGTAAATTGGTATTTATTTCATGGTGCACAGTGGAACTGGAAATTGTTATTTATTTAATTGTGCGCAGCAGTACTGTGCATTGTTATTTATTTAATAGTGCGCAGTGGTACTGTATATTGCTATTTATTTAATGGTGCGCAGTGGGACTGTACATTGGTAATTAGTTAATGGTGTGATGTGGGACTGTACAGTGTTACTTATTTAATGCTGGACAGTGCGACTGTACATTGTTATTTATTTAATGGTGTGCAGTGGGTCTGTACATTGTTGTTTATTTAATGATGTGCAGTGGGACTGTATATTGTTATTTATTGAATGGTGTACAGAGGGACTGTACATTATTGTCTATTGAATGGTTTGCAGTGCGGCTGTACATTTTTATTTATTTAATGGTGTGCCGTAGGACTGTAGATTGTTATTTATTTAATTGTGGCAGTGGGACTGTGCATTGTTATTTATTTAATGGTGCGTATTGGGACTGTAGATTGTTATTTATTTAATGGTGTGCAGTGGGATTGAACATTGTTGCTTATTTAGTGGTGTGCCGTGGGACTGTAGATTGCTGTTTAATTAATAGTGTGAAGTGGGCTGTACATTGTTATTTATTTCATGGTGCACAGTGAGACTGTACATTGGTATTTATTTATTGGTGTGCCGTGGGACTGTACATTGTTATTTATTTAATGGTGGACAGTGGGACAGTACATTGTTATTCATTTAATGGTGTGCAGTGGAACTGAAGATTGGTATTTATTTAATGGTGTGCAGTGGGACTGTACATTGTTATTTATTTAAGGGTGTGTAGTGGGGATCTACATTACGATTTATTTAATCATGTGCAGTGAGACTGTACATTGTTATTTATGTAATGGTGTGCAGAGAGGCTGTACATTGTTATTTATTTCATGGTGTGCAGTTGGAATGTAGATTGTTATTTAATGGTGCACAGTGGGATTGAACATTTTTTTTATTTAATGATGTGCAGTGGAACTGTAGATTGTAATATATTTAATGGCACACAGTGAAATTGTAAATTGGTATTTATTTAATGGTGTGCATAGTGCACAGTGGGACTGGAAATTGTTATTTATTTTATCGTGCGCAGTAGTACTGTGCATTGTTATTTATTTAATAGTGTGCAGCGGTACTGTATATTGCTATTTAATTAATGGTGCGCAGTGGGACTGTACATTGGTAATTATTTAATGGTGTGCCGTGGGACTGTACAGTGTTATTTATTTAATAATGGACAGTACAACTGTACATTGTTATTTATTTAATGGTGTGTTGTGGGACTGTACATTGTTATTTATTTAATGGTGTGCAGCGGGACTGTTCAATGTTATCTATTTAATGATGGACAGTGGGACTCTTACACGTATTTATTTAATGGTGTGCATTGGGACTGTACATTGTTATTTATTTCATGGTGCACAGTGGGACTGGAAATTGTTATTTATTTAATCGTGCGCAGCAGTACTGTGCATTGTTATTTATTTAATAGTGCGCAGCGGAACTGTATATTGCTATTTATTTAATGGTGCCCAGTGGGACTGTACATTGGTAATTAGTTAATGGTGTGCCGTGGGACTGTACAGAGTTACTTATTTAATAATGGACAGTGCAACTGTGCATTGTTATTTATTTAATGGTGTGTTGTGGGACTGTACATTGTTATTTATTTAATGTTGGACAGTGCGACTGTACATTGTTATTTATTTAATGGTGTGCAGTGGGGCTGTACAGTTTTATTTATTTAATGGTGTGCCGTGGGACTGTAGATTGTTATTTATTTAATTGTGCGCAGTGAGACTGTGCATTGTTATTTATTTAATGGTGCATATTGGGACTGTAGATTGTTGTTTATTTGATGGTGCACAGTGGGAATGTACATTGATATTTATTTAATGGGGCGTAGTGGGACTGTACATTGTTATTTATTTAATGGTGTGCAGTGGGGATGCACATGGTTATTTATTTAATGGTGTGTCGTGGGACTGTACATTGTTATTTATTTAATGGTGTGCAGTGGGGCTGCACATTGCTATTTATTTAATGGTGTGCAGTGGGGCTGCACATTGCTATTTATTTAATGGTGTGCAGTGGGGCTGCACATTGTTATTTATTTAATGCTGAACAGTGCGACTCTACATTGTTCTTTATTTTATGGTGTGCAGTGTGACTCCACATTGTTATTTATTTAATGGTGTGCAGTGGGGTTGTACATTGTTATTTATTTAACAGTGTGCCGTGGGACTGTACTTTGTTATTTATTTAATGTGGTGCTGTGGGACTGTACTTTGTTATTTATTTAATGTGGTGCTGTGGGACTGTACTTTGTTATTTATTTAATGGTGTGCAGTGGGACTGTACATTGTTATTTATTTAATGGTGAGAAGTGGGACTGTACATTGTTATTTACTGAATGGTTTGCAGTGGGGCTGTACATTTTTATTTATTTAATGATGTGCCGTGGGACTGTAGATTATTATTTATTTAATGGTGCATATTGGGACTGTAGAGTGTTATTTATTTAATGGTGCGCAGTGGGAATGTACATTGTTATTTTTTTAATGGGGTGCAGTGGGACTGTGTATTGTTATTTATTTAAGGGTGTGTAGTGGGGCTCTACATTGCAATTTATTTAATGATGTGCAGTCAGACTGTACATTGTTATTTATGTAATGGTGTGCAGAGGGGCTGTATATTGTTATTTATTGAATGGTGTGCAGTTGGAATGTATATTCTTTTTTATTTAATGGTGCACAGTGGGATTGAACATTGTTTTTATTTAACGATGTGCAGTGGGACTGTAGATTGTAATTTATTCAACAGCGCGCAGTGAAATTGTAAATTGGCATTTATTTAATTGTGTGCCGTGGGACTGTACATTGTCATTTATTTAATGGTGCGCAGTGGGACTGTGCATTGTTATTTATTTAATGGTGTGCAGTCGGACTGTACATTGCTATTTATTTAAAGGTGTGTTGTGGGATGGTACATTGTTAATTATTTAATGGTGTGAAGTGGGACTGTTCATTGTTATTTAATGCTGAGCAGTGCGACTGTACATTGTTGTTTACTTAATGGTGCGCAGTGGGGCTGTACATTGTTATTTATTTAATGGTGTGAAGTGGGACTGTTCATTGTTATCTATTTAATGATGGACAGTGGCACTTTACACTGTTATTTATTTAATGCTGTGCAGTGGGGCTGCACATTGTTAATTATTTAATGGTGTGCCGTGGGACTGTACAGTGTTATTTATTTAATGATGGACAGTGCGACTGTACATTGTTATTTATTTACTGGTGTGCAGTGGGACTGTACATTGTTATTTATTTAATGGTGTGTAGTGGGACTGTACATTGTTATTTATTTAATGCTGGAGGTTGCGAATGTACATTGTTATTTATTTAATGGTGTGTAGTGGGACTGTACATTGTTATTTATTTAATGCTGGACAGTGCGACTGTACATTGTTATTTATTTAATGGTGTGCAGTGGGTCTGTACATTGTTGTTTATTTAATGATGTGCAGTGGGGCTGTACATTGTTACTTATTTAATGGTGTGCAGTGGGACTGTATATTGTTATTTATTGAATGGTGTACAGAGGGACTGTACATTATTGTCTATTGAATGGTTTGCAGTGCGGCTGTACAGTTTTATTTATTTAATGGTGTGCCGTAGGACTGTAGATTGTTATTTATTTAATTGTGGCAGTGGGACTGTGCATTGTTATTTATTTAATGGTGCGTATTGGGACTGTAGATTGTTATTTATTTAATGGTGTGCAGTGGGATTGAACATTGTTGCTTACTTAGTGGTGTGCCGTGGGACTGTAGATTGCTGTTTAATTAATAGTGTGAAGTGGGCTGTACATTGCTATTTATTTCATGGTGCACAGTGAGACTGTACATTGGTATTTATTTATTGGTGTGCCGTGGGACTGTACATTGGTATTTATTTAATGGTGGACAGTGGGACAGTACATTGTTATTCATTTAATGGTGTGCAGTGGAACTGAAGATTGGTATTTATTTAATGGTGTGCAGTGGGACTGTACATTGTTATTTATTTAAGGGTGTGTAGTGGGGATCTACATTACGATTTATTTAATCATGTGCAGTGAGACTGTACATTGTTATTTATGTAATGGTGTGCAGAGAGGCTGTACATTGTTATTTATTTCATGGTGTGCAGTTGGAATGTAGATTGTTATTTAATGGTGCACAGTGGGATTGAACATTTTTTTTATTTAATGATGTGCAGTGGAACTGTAGATTGTAATATATTTAATGGCACACAGTGAAATTGTAAATTGGTATTTATTTAATGGTGTGCATAGTGCACAGTAGGACTGGAAATTGTTATTTATTTTATCGTGCGCAGTAGTACTGTGCATTGTTATTTATTTAATAGTGTGCAGCGGTACTGTATATTGCTATTTAATTAATGGTGCGCAGTGGGACTGTACATTGGTAATTATTTAATGGTGTGCCGTGGGACTGTACAGTGTTATTTATTTAATAATGGACAGTACAACTGTACATTGTTATTTATTTAATGGTGTGCAGTGGGACTGTACATTGTTATTTATTTAATGGTGTGCAGCGGGACTGTTCAATGTTATCTATTTAATGATGGACAGTGGGACTCTTACACGTATTTATTTAATGATGTGCATTGGGACTGTACATTGTTATTTATTTCATGGTGCACAGTGGGACTGGAAATTGTTATTTATTTAATCGTGCGCAGCAGTACTGTGCATTGTTATTTATTTAATAGTGCGCAGCGGAACTGTATATTGCTATTTATTTAATGGTGTGCAGTGGGACTGTACATTGGCAATTAGTTAATGGTGTGCCGTGGGACTGTACAGAGTTACTTATTTAATAATGGACAGTGCAACTGTGCATTGTTATTTATTTAATGGTGTGTTGTGGGACTGTACATTGTTATTTATTTAATGTTGGACAGTGCGACTGTACATTGTTATTTATTTAATGGTGTGCAGTGGGGCTGTACAGTTTTATTTATTTAATGGTGTGCCGTGGGACTGTAGATTGTTATTTATTTAATTGTGCGCAGTGAGACTGTGCATTGTTATTTATTTAATGGTGCATATTGGGACTGTAGATTGTTGTTTATTTGATGGTGCACAGTGGGAATGTACATTGATATTTATTTAATGGGGCGCAGTGGGACTGTACATTATTATTTATTTAATGGTGTGCAGTGGGACTGTACATTGTTATTTATTTAATGCTGGAGGTTGCGAATGTACATTGTTATTTATTTAATGGTGTGTAGTGGGACTGTACATTGTTATTTATTTAATGCTGGACAGTGCGACTGTACATTGTTATTTATTTAATGGTGTGCAGTGGGTCTGTACATTGTTGTTTATTTAATGATGTGCAGTGGGGCTGTACATTGTTACTTATTTAATGGTGTGCAGTGGGACTGTATATTGTTATTTATTGAATGGTGTACAGAGGGACTGTACATTATTGTCTATTGAATGGTTTGCAGTGCGGCTGTACATTTTTATTTATTTAATGGTGTGCCGTAGGACTGTAGATTTTTATTTATTTAATTGTGGCAGTGGGACTGTGCATTGTTATTTATTTAATGGTGCGTATTGGGACTGTAGATTGTTATTTATTTAATGGTGTGCAGTGGGATTGAACATTGTTGCTTATTTAGTGGTGTGCCGTGGGACTGTAGATTGCTGTTTAATTAATAGTGTGAAGTGGGCTGTACATTGTTATTTATTTCATGGTGCACAGTGAGACTGTACATTGGTATTTATTTATTGGTGTGCCGTGGGACTGTACATTGTTATTTATTTAATGGTGGACAGTGGGACAGTACATTGGTATTTATTTAATGGTGTGCAGTGGGACTGTACATTGTTATTTATTTAAGGGTGTGTAGTGGGGATCTACATTACGATTTATTTAATCATGTGCAGTGAGACTGTACATTGTTATTTATATAATGGTGTGCAGAGAGGCTGTACATTGTTATTTATTTCATGGTGTGCAGTTGGAATGTAGATTGTTATTTAATGGTGCACAGTGGGATTGAACATTTTTTTTATTTAATGATGTGCAGTGGAACTGTAGATTGTAATATATTTAATGGCACACAGTGAAATTGTAAATTGGTATTTATTTAATGGTGTGCATAGTGCACAGTGGGACTGGAAATTGTTATTTATTTTATCGTGCGCAGTAGTACTGTGCATTGTTATTTATTTAATAGTGTGCAGTGGTACTGTATATTGCTATTTAATTAATGGTGCGCAGTGGGACTGTACATTGGTAATTATTTAATGGTGTGCCGTGGGACTGTACAGTGTTATTTATTTAATAATGGACAGTACAACTGTACATTGTTATTTATTTAATGGTGTGCAGTGGGGCTGTACATTGTTATTTATTTAATGGTGTGCAGCGGGACTGTTCAATGTTATCTATTTAATGATGGACAGTGGGACTCTTACACGTATTTATTTAATGGTGTGCATTGGGACTGTACATTGTTATTTATTTCATGGTGCACAGTGGGACTGGAAATTGTTATTTATTTAATCGTGCGCAGCAGTACTGTGCATTGTTATTTATTTAATAGTGCGCAGCGGAACTGTATATTGCTATTTATTTAATGGTGTGCAGTGGGACTGTACATTGGCAATTAGTTAATGGTGTGCCGTGGGACTGTACAGAGTTACTTATTTAATAATGGACAGTGCAACTGTGCATTGTTATTTATTTAATGGTGTGTTGTGGGACTGTACATTGTTATTTATTTAATGTTGGACAGTGCGACTGTACATTGTTATTTATTTAATGGTGTGCAGTGGGGCTGTACAGTTTTATTTATTTAATGGTGTGCCGTGGGACTGTAGATTGTTATTTATTTAATTGTGCGCAGTGAGACTGTGCATTGTTATTTATTTAATGGTGCATATTGGGACTGTAGATTGTTGTTTATTTGATGGTGCACAGTGGGAATGTACATTGATATTTATTTAATGGGGCGCAGTGGGACTGTACATTATTATTTATTTAATGGTGTGCAGTGGGACTGTACATTGTTATTTATTTAATGCTGGAGGTTGCGAATGTACATTGTTATTTATTTAATGGTGTGTAGTGGGACTGTACATTGTTATTTATTTAATGCTGGACAGTGCGACTGTACATTGTTATTTATTTAATGGTGTGCAGTGGGTCTGTACATTGTTGTTTATTTAATGATGTGCAGTGGGGCTGTACATTGTTACTTATTTAATGGTGTGCAGTGGGACTGTATATTGTTATTTATTGAATGGTGTACAGAGGGACTGTACATTATTGTCTATTGAATGGTTTGCAGTGCGGCTGTACAGTTTTATTTATTTAATGGTGTGCCGTAGGACTGTAGATTGTTATTTATTTAATTGTGGCAGTGGGACTGTGCATTGTTATTTATTTAATGGTGCGTATTGGGACTGTAGATTGTTATTTATTTAATGGTGTGCAGTGGGATTGAACATTGTTGCTTACTTAGTGGTGTGCCGTGGGACTGTAGATTGCTGTTTAATTAATAGTGTGAAGTGGGCTGTACATTGTTATTTATTTCATGGTGCACAGTGAGACTGTACATTGGTATTTATTTATTGGTGTGCCGTGGGACTGTACATTGGTATTTATTTAATGGTGGACAGTGGGACAGTACATTGTTATTCATTTAATGGTGTGCAGTGGAACTGAAGATTGGTATTTATTTAATGGTGTGCAGTGGGACTGTACATTGTTATTTATTTAAGGGTGTGTAGTGGGGATCTACATTACGATTTATTTAATCATGTGCAGTGAGACTGTACATTGTTATTTATGTAATGGTGTGCAGAGAGGCTGTACATTGTTATTTATTTCATGGTGTGCAGTTGGAATGTAGATTGTTATTTAATGGTGCACAGTGGGATTGAACATTTTTTTTATTTAATGATGTGCAGTGGAACTGTAGATTGTAATATATTTAATGGCACACAGTGAAATTGTAAATTGGTATTTATTTAATGGTGTGCATAGTGCACAGTAGGACTGGAAATTGTTATTTATTTTATCGTGCGCAGTAGTACTGTGCATTGTTATTTATTTAATAGTGTGCAGCGGTACTGTATATTGCTATTTAATTAATGGTGCGCAGTGGGACTGTACATTGGTAATTATTTAATGGTGTGCCGTGGGACTGTACAGTGTTATTTATTTAATAATGGACAGTACAACTGTACATTGTTATTTATTTAATGGTGTGCAGTGGGACTGTACATTGTTATTTATTTAATGGTGTGCAGCGGGACTGTTCAATGTTATCTATTTAATGATGGACAGTGGGACTCTTACACGTATTTATTTAATGGTGTGCATTGGGACTGTACATTGTTATTTATTTCATGGTGCACAGTGGGACTGGAAATTGTTATTTATTTAATCGTGCGCAGCAGTACTGTGCATTGTTATTTATTTAATAGTGCGCAGCGGAACTGTATATTGCTATTTATTTAATGGTGTGCAGTGGGACTGTACATTGGCAATTAGTTAATGGTGTGCCGTGGGACTGTACAGAGTTACTTATTTAATAATGGACAGTGCAACTGTGCATTGTTATTTATTTAATGGTGTGTTGTGGGACTGTACATTGTTATTTATTTAATGTTGGACAGTGCGACTGTACATTGTTATTTATTTAATGGTGTGCAGTGGGGCTGTACAGTTTTATTTATTTAATGGTGTGCCGTGGGACTGTAGATTGTTATTTATTTAATTGTGCGCAGTGAGACTGTGCATTGTTATTTATTTAATGGTGCATATTGGGACTGTAGATTGTTGTTTATTTGATGGTGCACAGTGGGAATGTACATTGATATTTATTTAATGGGGCGCAGTGGGACTGTACATTATTATTTATTTAATGGTGTGCAGTGGGACTGTACATTGTTATTTATTTAATGCTGGAGGTTGCGAATGTACATTGTTATTTATTTAATGGTGTGTAGTGGGACTGTACATTGTTATTTATTTAATGCTGGACAGTGCGACTGTACATTGTTATTTATTTAATGGTGTGCAGTGGGTCTGTACATTGTTGTTTATTTAATGATGTGCAGTGGGGCTGTACATTGTTACTTATTTAATGGTGTGCAGTGGGACTGTATATTGTTATTTATTGAATGGTGTACAGAGGGACTGTACATTATTGTCTATTGAATGGTTTGCAGTGCGGCTGTACATTTTTATTTATTTAATGGTGTGCCGTAGGACTGTAGATTTTTATTTATTTAATTGTGGCAGTGGGACTGTGCATTGTTATTTATTTAATGGTGCGTATTGGGACTGTAGATTGTTATTTATTTAATGGTGTGCAGTGGGATTGAACATTGTTGCTTATTTAGTGGTGTGCCGTGGGACTGTAGATTGCTGTTTAATTAATAGTGTGAAGTGGGCTGTACATTGTTATTTATTTCATGGTGCACAGTGAGACTGTACATTGGTATTTATTTATTGGTGTGCCGTGGGACTGTACATTGTTATTTATTTAATGGTGGACAGTGGGACAGTACATTGGTATTTATTTAATGGTGTGCAGTGGGACTGTACATTGTTATTTATTTAAGGGTGTGTAGTGGGGATCTACATTACGATTTATTTAATCATGTGCAGTGAGACTGTACATTGTTATTTATGTAATGGTGTGCAGAGAGGCTGTACATTGTTATTTATTTCATGGTGTGCAGTTGGAATGTAGATTGTTATTTAATGGTGCACAGTGGGATTGAACATTTTTTTTATTTAATGATGTGCAGTGGAACTGTAGACTGTAATATATTTAATGGCACACAGTGAAATTGTAAATTGGTATTTATTTAATGGTGTGCATAGTGCACAGTGGGACTGGAAATTGTTATTTATTTTATCGTGCGCAGTAGTACTGTGCATTGTTATTTATTTAATAGTGTGCAGCGGTACTGTATATTGCTATTTAATTAATGGTGCGCAGTGGGACTGTACATTGGTAATTATTTAATGGTGTGCCGTGGGACTGTACAGTGTTATTTATTTAATAATGGACAGTACAACTGTACATTGTTATTTATTTAATGGTGTGCAGTGGGGCTGTACATTGTTATTTATTTAATGGTGTGCAGCGGGACTGTTCAATGTTATCTATTTAATGATGGACAGTGGGACTCTTACACGTATTTATTTAATGGTGTGCATTGGGACTGTACATTGTTATTTATTTCATGGTGCACAGTGGGACTGGAAATTGTTATTTATTTAATCGTGCGCAGCAGTACTGTGCATTGTTATTTATTTAATAGTGCGCAGCGGAACTGTATATTGCTATTTATTTAATGGTGCGCAGTGGGACTGTACATTGGTAATTAGTTAATGGTGTGCCGTGGGACTGTACAGAGTTACTTATTTAATAATGGACAGTGCAACTGTGCATTGTTATTTATTTAATGGTGTGTTGTGGGACTGTACATTGTTATTTATTTAATGTTGGACAGTGCGACTGTACATTGTTATTTATTTAATGGTGTGCAGTGGGGCTGTACAGTTTTATTTATTTAATGGTGTGCCGTGGGACTGTAGATTGTTATTTATTTAATTGTGCGCAGTGAGACTGTGCATTGTTATTTATTTAATGGTGCATATTGGGACTGTAGATTGTTGTTTATTTGATGGTGCACAGTGGGAATGTACATTGATATTTATTTAATGGGGCGCAGTGGGACTGTACATTGTTATTTATTTAATGGTGTGCAGTAGGGCTGCACATTGCTATTTATTTAATGGTGTGCAGTGGGGCTGCACATTGCTATTTATTTAATGGTGTGCAGTGGGGCTGCACATTGCTATTTATTTAATGGTGTGCAGTGGGGCTGCACATTGTTATTTATTTAATGCTGTGCAGTGGGACTGTACATTGGTCTTTATTTAATGGTGTGCCGTGGGACTGTACAGTGTTAATTATTTAATGGTGTGAAGTGGGACTGTTCATTGTTATTTAGTGATGGACTGTGCGACTGTACAAGTTATTTACTCAATGGTGTGCAATGGGACCGTATATTGTTATCTATGTAATGGTGTGCAGTGAGACTGTACATTGTTATTTATTTAATGGTGCACAGTGGGTCTATACATTGTTACTTACTGTGCGCACTGGGACTGTTCATTGTTATTTATGTAATGCTGTGCAGTGGGACTATACATCGTTATTTATTTAACGGGGCGCAGTGGGGCTGCCCATTGTTATTTATTTAATGGTGT
The DNA here is from genome assembly GCF_030028105.1 of Mobula birostris. NCBI lineage: Eukaryota > Metazoa > Chordata > Chondrichthyes > Myliobatiformes > Myliobatidae > Mobula > Mobula birostris. The sequence continues at coordinate 74,885,917 of NC_092385.1, read as the reverse complement.
GCCGTCGGACTGTACATTGCTATTTATTTAATGCCGACCAGTGCGACTGTACATTGTTATTTAATAGTGTGCAGTGGGGCTGCACATGGTTATTTATTTAATGGTGTACTGTGGGACTGTACATTGTTATTTACTTTATGGTCTGCAGTGGGACTGTACATTGTTATTTATTTAATGATGGACAATGCAACTGTACATTGTTATTTATTTAATGGTGCACAGTGGGACTGTACATTGTTACTTATTTAGTGATGTGCCATGGGAGTGTAGATTGCTGTTTAATTAATAGTGTGAAGTGGGATGTACATTGTTCTTTATTTCATGGTGCAAAGGGGGACTCTACATTGGTCTTTATTTAATGGTGTGTCGTGGGAGGGTACATTGTTATTTCTTTAATGGTGCACAGTGGGACAGTACGTTGTTATTCATTTAATGGTGTGTAGTGGAACTGGACATTGGTATTTATTAGATGCTGCGCAGTGGGACTGTACATTGGTCTTTATTTAATGGTGTGCCGTGGGACTGTACATTGTTATTTATGTAATGCTGTGCAGTGGAACTGTACGTTATTTATTTAAAGGTGTGTAGTGGGGCTGTATATTGTTAATTATTTAATGGTGTGAAGTGGGACTGTTCATTGTTATCTATTTAATGATGGATAGTGGCACTTTATACTTATTTATTTAATGGTGTGCAGTGGGGCTGCATATTGTTATTTATTTAATAGTGTGAAGTGGGGTTGTACGTTATTTATTTAATGGTGTGCAGTGGGACTGTACATTGTTATTTATTTAATGGTGTGCCGTGTGACTGTACATTGTTATTTATTTAATGGTGCTCAGTGGGACTGTACATTGTTATTGATTTAATGGTGCACTGTGGGACTGTACATTGTTATTCATTAAATGGTGTGTAGTGGAACTGGACATTGGTATTTATTTCATTGCGCACTGTGGGACTATACATTGGTCTTTACTTAATGGTGTGCCGTGGGACTGTACATTGTTACTTATTTAATGCTGAACAGTGCGACTGTACATTGTTATTTATTTTATGGTGTGCAGTGGGACTACACATTGATATTTATTTAATGGTGTGCAGTGGGGTTGTAGATTGTTATTTATTTAAAGGTAAGCCGTGGGTCTGTACATTGTTATTTATTTAATGCTGAACAGTGCAACAGTGCATTGTTATTTATATTATGGTGTGTAGTGGGACTACACATTGTTATTGATTTAATGGTGTGCAATGGGGTTGTACATTGTTATTTATTTAAGGGTGTGTAGTGAGGCTGTATATTGTTAATTATTTAATGGTGTGAAGTGGGACTGTTCATAGATAGTGGCACTTTACACTGTTATTTATTTAATGGTGTGCAGTGGAACTGGACATTGGTATTTATTTAATGGTGTGCAGTGGGACTGTACATCGTTATTTATTTACTGTGTGCCGTGGGACTGTACATTGTTATTTATGTAATGCTGTGCAGTGGGACTGTACATTGTTATTTATTTAATGGTGTGCAGTGGGGCTGCACATTGCTATTTATTTAATGGTGCGCAGTGGGACTGTACATTGGTAATTATTTAATGGTGTGCCGTGGGACTGTACAGTGTTATTTATTTAATAATGGACAGTACAACTGTACATTGTTATTTATTTCATGGTGCACAGTGGGACTGGAAATTGTTATTTATTTAATCGTGCGCAGCAGTACTGTGCATTGTTATTTATTTAATAGTGCGCAGCGGAACTGTATATTGCTATTTATTTAATGGTGCGCAGTGGGACTGTACATTGGTAATTAGTTAATGGTGTGCCGTGGGACTGTACAGAGTTACTTATTTAATAATGGACAGTGCAAATGTGCATTGTTATTTATTTAATGGTGTGTTGTGGGACTGTACATTGTTATTTATTTAATGTTGGACAGTGCGACTGTACATTGTTATTTATTTAATGGTGTGCAGTGGGGCTGTACAGTTTTATTTATTTAATGGTGTGCCGTGGGACTGTAGATTGTTATTTATTTAATTGTGCGCAGTGAGACTGTGCATTGTTATTTATTTAATGGTGCATATTGGGACTGTAGATTGTTGTTTATTTGATGGTGCACAGTGGGAATGTACATTGATATTTATTTAATGGGGCGCAGTGGGACTGTACATTGTTATTTATTTAATGGTGTGCAGTGGGGATGCACATGGTTATTTATTTAATGGTGTGTCGTGGGACTGTACATTGTTATTTATTTAATGGTGTGCAGTGGGGCTGCACATTGCTATTTATTTAATGGTGTGCAGTGGGGCTGCACATTGTTATTTATTTAATGCTGTGCAGTGGGACTGTACATTGGTCTTTACTTAATGGTGTGCCGTGGGACTGTACAGTGTTAATTATTTAATGGTGTGAAGTGGGACTGTTCATTGTTATTTAGTGATGGACTGTGCGACTGTACAAGTTATTTACTCAATGGTGTGCAATGGGACCGTATATTGTTATCTATGTAATGGTGTGCAGTGAGACTGTACATTGTTATTTATTTAATGGTGCACAGTGGGTCTATACATTGTTACTTACTGTGCGCACTGGGACTGTTCATTGTTATTTATGTAATGCTGTGCAGTGGGACTATACATCGTTATTTATTTAACGGGGCGCAGTGGGGCTGCCCATTGTTATTTATTTAATGGTGTGCCGTCGGACTGTACATTGCTATTTATTTAATGCCGACCAGTGCGACTGTACATTGTTATTTAATAGTGTGCAGTGGGGCTGCACATGGTTATTTATTTAATGGTGTGCTGTGGGACTGTACATTGTTATTTACTTTATGGTCTGCAGTGGGACTGTACATTGTTATTTATTTAATGATGGACAATGCAACTGTACATTGTTATTTATTTAATGGTGCACAGTGGGACTGTACATTGTTACTTATTTAGTGATGTGCCATGGGACTGTAGATTGCTGTTTAATTAATAGTGTGAAGTGGGATGTACATTGTTCTTTATTTCATGGTGCAAAGGGGGACTCTACATTGGTCTTTATTTAATGGTGTGTCGTGGGAGGGTACATTGTTATTTCTTTAATGGTGCACAGTGGGACAGTACGTTGTTATTCATTTAATGGTGTGTAGTGGAACTGGACATTGGTATTTATTAGATGCTGCGCAGTGGGACTGTACATTGGTCTTTATTTAATGGTGTGCCGTGGGACTGTACATTGTTATTTATGTAATGCTGTGCAGTGGAACTGTACGTTATTTATTTAAAGGTGTGTAGTGGGGCTGTATATTGTTAATTATTTAATGGTGTGAAGTGGGACTGTTCATTGTTATCTATTTAATGATGGATAGTGGCACTTTATACTTATTTATTTAATGGTGTGCAGTGGGGCTGCATATTGTTATTTATTTAATAGTGTGAAGTGGGGTTGTACGTTATTTATTTAATGGTGTGCAGTGGGACTGTACATTGTTATTTATTTAATGGTGTGCCGTGTGACTGTACATTGTTATTTATTTAATGGTGCTCAGTGGGACTGTACATTGTTATTGATTTAATGGTGCACTGTGGGACTGTACATTGTTATTCATTAAATGGTGTGTAGTGGAACTGGACATTGGTATTTATTTCATTGCGCACTGTGGGACTATACATTGGTCTTTACTTAATGGTGTGCCGTGGGACTGTACATTGTTATTTATTTTATGGTGTGCAGTGGGACTACACATTGATATTTATTTAATAGTGTGCAGTGGGGTTGTAGATTGTTATTTATTTAATGGTAAGCCGTGGGTCTGTACATTGTTATTTATTTAATGCTGAACAGTGCAACAGTGCATTGTTATTTATATTATGGTGTGTAGTGGGACTACACATTGTTATTTATTTAATGGTGTGCAATGGGGTTGTACATTGTTATTTATTTAAGGGTGTGTAGTGAGGCTGTATATTGTTAATTATTTAATGGTGTGAAGTGGGACTGTTCATAGATAGTGGCACTTTACACTGTTATTTATTTAATGGTGTGCAGTGGAACTGGACATTGGTATTTATTTAATGGTGTGCAGTGGGACTGTACATCGTTATTTATTTACTGTGTGCCGTGGGACTGTACATTGTTATTTATGTAATGCTGTGCAGTGGGACTGTACATTGTTATTTATTTAAAGGTGTGTAGTGGGACTGTACATTGTTAATTATTTAATGGTGTGAAGTGGGACTGTTCATTGTTATGTATTGAATGATGGACAGTGGCACTTTACACTTATTTATTTAATGGTGTGCAGTGGGGCTGCACATGGTTATTTCTTTAATGGTCTGCAGTGGGACTATACATTGGTATTCATTTAACAGGGCGCAGTGGGGCTCCACATTGTTATTTATTTAATGGTGTGCCATCGGACTGTACATTACTATTTATTTAATGCCGAACAGTGCGATTGTACATTGTTATTTATTTAATAGTGTGCAATGGGGCTGCACATGGTTATTTATTTAATGGTGTGCTGTGGGACTGTAGATTGTTATTTATTTAATTGTGCGCAGTGGGACTGTGCATTGTTATTTATTTAATGGTGCATATTGGGACTGTAGATTGTTGTTTATTTGATTGTGCACAATGGGAAAGTACATTGTTATTTATTTAATGGGGCGCAGTGGGACTGTACATTGTTATTTACTTAACAGTGCACGGTTGGAATGTACATTGTTATTTATTTAATGGTGTGCAGTGGGGCTGTACAGTGTTATTTATTTAATAATGGACCGTGCAACTCTACATTGCTATTTATTTAATGCCGAACAGTGCGACTGTACATTGTTATTTATTTAATGGTGTGTCGTGGGACTCTACCGTGTTATTTATTTAATGGTGTGCAGAGGGACTGTATATTGTTATTTATTGAATGGTTTGCAGTGGGGCTGTACAGTTTTATTTATTTAATGGTGTGCCGTGGGACTGTAGATGGGACTGTAGGTGTGCCGTGGGACTGTGCATTGTTATTTATTTAATGGTGCATATTCGGACTGTAGATTGTTGTTTATTTGATGGTGCACAGTGGGAATGTACATTGTTATTTATTTAATGGGGCGCAGTGGGACTGTACATTGTTATTTACTTAATGGTGCACGGTTGGAATGTACATTGTTATTTATTTAATGGTGTGCAGTGGGGCTGTACATTGTTATTTATTTAATGGTGTGCCATGGGACTGTACAGTGTTATTTATTTAATAATTGACTGTGCAACTTTACATTGTTAGTTATTTAATAGTGTGCAGTAGGCCTGTACATTGTTATTTATTTAATGGTGTGCAGTGGGACTGTACATTGTTATTAATTTAATGGTGTGTATTGGGACTGTTCATTGTTATCTATTTAATGATGGACAGTGGGACTCTACACATTTATTTAATGGTGTGCATTGGGACTGTACATTGTTATTTATTTCATGGTGCACAGTGGGGCTGGAAATTGTTATTTATTTAATCGTGCGCAGTAGTACTGTGCATTGTTATTTATTTAATAGTGCACAGCGGTACTGTATATTGCTATTTATTTAATGGTGTGCAGTGGGACTGTACATTGTTGCTTATTTAGTGGTGTGCCGTGGGACTGTAGATTGCTGTTTAATTAATAGTGTGAAGTGGGCTGTACATTGTTATTTATTTCATGGTGCACAGTGGGACTGTACATTGGTATTTATTTATTGCTGTGCCGTGGGACTGTACATTGTTATTTATTTAATGGTGGACAGTGGGACAGTACATTGTTATTCACTTAATGGTGTGCAGTGGAACTGGACATAGGCTTTTATTGCATGGTGCGCAGTGGGACTGTACATTGTTATTTATTTACTGTGCGCAGTGGGACTGTACATTGTTATTTATTTAATGCTGAACAGTGCGACTGTACATTGTTACTTATTTTATGGTGTGCAGTAGGACTACACATTGTTATTTATTTAATGGTGTGCAGTGGAGTTGTACATTGTTATTTATTTAATGGGGTGTCGTGGGACTGTACATTGTTATTTATTTAATGGTGCTCAGTGGGACTGTACGTTGTTATTGATTTAATGGTGGACAGTGGGACAGTACAATGTTATTCATTTAATGCTGTGCAGTGGGACTGTACATTGTTATTTATTTAAGGGTGTGTAATGCGACTTTACATTGTTAATTATTTAATGGTGTGAAGTGGGACTGTTCATTGTTATCTATTTAAACGTTCACAGTGGGACCGTACATTATTATTTATTTAATGGTGTTCTGTTGGAATGTATATTGTTATTTATTTAATGGTGCATATTGGAATTTAACATTGTTTTTAATTAATGATGTGCAGTTGGTCTGTAGATTATAATTTAGTTAATGGCATGCAGTGGAATTGCAAATTGGTATTTATTTAATGGTGTGCAGTGGTACTGTACATTGTCATTTATTTAATGGTGTGCTGTGGGACTGTTCATTTTTATCTATTTAATGATGGATAGTGGGAGTGTAGATTATTATTTATTTAATGGTGTGCAGTGGGACTGTACATTGTTACTTATTTAATGGTGTGCAGAGGGACTGTAGATTGGTGTTTATCTAATGGCGTGAAGTGAGACTGTACATTGCTATTTATTTAATGGTGTGCAGTGTGACTGTATATTGTCATTTTTTAATGGTGTGCAGTGGGACTGTACATTGTTATTTACTTAATGGTGTGCAGTCGGACTGTAAGTTGTCATTTATTTTAAGGTGCGCAGTGGGACTGTACATTATTTATTTACTGGTGTACAGTAGGACTGTATATTGTTATTCAATTAATGGTGGACAGTGGAATTGAACATTGTTATTTGTTTAATGGTGAGCAGTGGACCTATACATTGTTGTTTCTTTAACGGTGTGCATTCCAACATTGTTAATTTTTTAATGATGCGCAGTGGGACTGCACATTGTTATTTCTTTAATGCTGTGCAGTGGGCCTGTACATTGTTATTTATTTAATGGTGTGCCGTGGGACTGTACATAGCTATCTATTTAATGATGGACATTCAGACTGTACATCGTTATTTATTTAACAATGTGCAGTGGGTCTGTACATTGTTATTGATTTAATGGTGTGCAGTGGGGCTCCACATTGTTATTTATTTAATGGTGTGCAGTGTGACTGTATATTGTTATTTATTTAATAGTGTGCAGTGGGGCAGTACATTGTTACTTATTTAATGGTGTGCAGTTGGGCTGAACATTGTTATTTATTTAATGATGGACAGTGGGACTGTACAGCATTACTTATTTAATGGTGAGCAGTTGGGCTGTACATTGATTTTCATTTAATGGTGTACAGTAGGACTGTACATTGTTATTTATTTAATGGTGTGCAGTGGGACTGTACATTGTTATTCATTTAATGGTGTGCAGTGGGACTGTACATTGTTATTTACTTAATGGTGTGCAGTCCGACCGTAAGTTGTCATTTATTTTAAGGTGAGCAGTGGGACTGTACATTGTTATTGATTTACTGGTGTACAGTAGGACTGTACATTGTTATTCATTTAATGGTGTGCAGTGGGACTGTACATTGTTATTTATTTAATGGTGTGCAGTCCGACCGTAAGTTGTCATTTATTTTAAGGTGCGCAATGGGACTGTACATTGTTATTGATTTACTGGTGTACAGTAGGACTGTACATTGTTATTCATTTAATGGTGTACAGTGGGATTGAACATTGTTATTTGTTTAATTGTGAGCACTGGACCTATACATTGTTGTTTCTTTAACGGCGTGCATTTGAACGGTACATTGTTATCTATTTAATGGTGTGTCATGGGTCTGTAGATTGTTAATTTTTTAATGATGTGCAGTGGGACTGCACATTGTTATTTCTTTAATGCTGTGCAGTGGGCCTGTACATGATTATTCATTTAATGGTGTGCCCTGGGTCTGTACATTGTTATTTATTTAATGGTTAGCAGTGGGACTATACATTGTTGTTTATTTAATGGTGTGCAGTGGGGTTGTACATTGTGATTTATTTAATGGTCTGCAGTAGGACAGTACATTATTATTTATCTAATGGTGTGTAGATGGGCTGTACATTGTTATTTATTTAATGGTTTCCAGTGGGGCTGCACATTGTTATTTATTTAATGGTGTGCAGTGGGACTGTACATTATTATTTATTTACTCATGTGCTGTGAGACAGTACATTGTCATTTATTTAATGGTGCTCAGTGGGACTGTACATTGTTATTTATTTAATGATGCACAGTTGGACTGTAAATTGTTATTTATGTAATGCTGTGCAGTGGGACTGTAGATTGTTATTTCTTTAATGGAGCGCAGATGGACCGTGCATTGTTATTTATTTAAAGGTGCGCAGTGGTTCTGTACATTGATATTTATTTAACAGTGCGCAGTGTTACTGTGCATTGTTATTTATTTAATAGTGCGCAGTGGTATTATACATTATTTATTTAATGGTGCGCAGTGGGACTGTATATTGTTACGTATTTAATGGTGCGCAGTGGGACTGTATATTGTTACGTATTTAATGGTGTACCGTGGGACTGTAGATTGGTGTTTATTTAATGGTGTGAAGTGGGACTGTATATTTTAATTATTTCGTGGTGCACACTGGGACTGTACATTGGTCTTTATTTAATGGTGTGCCATGGGACTGTACATTGTTATTTATTTAATGGTCTGCAATGGAACTGTACATTGTTATATATTTAATGGTGCGCAGTGGGACTGTACATTGTTATTTCTTTAATGGAGTGCCCTGTGACTTTTCATGGGGATTTATTTAATGGTGGCCAGTGGGACATTACATTCTTATTTATTTAATGGTGCGCAGTGGCACTGTACATTATTTGTTTAATGGTGCACACTGTTACTGTACATTGTTATTTATTTAATGGTGTGTTGTTGGACTGTACATTGCTATTTACAGGTGTACATTAGAACTGTATATTGTTATTTATTTAATGGTGTGCAGTGGTATTGTACGTTGTTATGTAATTGTGGACAGTGGGACTACAGTATTTATTTAATGGTGTACAGTGCGACTGTTAATTGTTATTGCTGTGCAGTAGGACTGTAGATATTTATTTAATGGTGCGCAGTGGGACTGTACATTGTCATTTTTTAATGGTGTGCAGTGGGACTGTACATTGTTATTTACTTAATGGTGTGCAGTCAGACCGTAAGTTGTCATTTATTTTAAGGTGCACAGTGGGACTGTACATTGTTATTTATTTACTGGTGTACAGTAGGACTGTACATTGTTATCCATTTAATGGTGTGCAGTGGAACTGTATATTGTTATTCAATTAATGGTGGACAGTGGAACTATACACTGTTATTTATTTAATGCTGTACAGTGGGATTGAACATTGTTATTTGTTTAATGGTGAGCAGTGGACCTATAAATTGTTGTTTCTTTAACGGTGTGCATTCGAACAGTACATTGTTATCTATTTAACGGTGTGCAATGCGACTGAATATTGTTATTTATTTAATGGTGTGTCATGGGTCTGTAGATTGTTAATTTTTTAATGATGTGCAGTGGGACTGCACATTGTTATTTCTTTAATGCTGTGCAGTGGGCCTGTACATGGTTATTCATTTAATGGTGTGCCGTAGGACTGTACATTGTTGTTTATTTAATGTGTGCAGTGGGGCTGTACATTGTGATTTATTTAATGGTCTGCAGTGGGACAGTACATTGTTATTTATTTAATGGTGTGTAGACGGGCTGTACATTGTTATTTATTTAATGGCTTCCAGTGGGGCTGCACATTGTTATTTATTTAATGGTGTGCCCTGGGACTGTACATTATTATTTATTTACTCATGTGCCGTGGGACAGTACATTGTCATTTATTTTATGGTGCTCAGTGGGACTGTACGTTGTTATTTATTTAATGATGCACAGTTGGACTGTAAATTGTTATTTATGTAATGCTGTGCAGTGGGACTGTAGATTGTTATTTCTTTAATGGTATGCAGAGGGACCGTGCATTGTTATTTATTTAAAGGTGCGCAGTGGTTCTGTACAATGATATTTATTTAACAGTGCGCAGTGTTACTGTGCATTGTTATTTATTTAATAGTGCGCAGTGGTATTGTACATTATTTAATGGTGTGCAGTGGGACTGTACATTGTTAGTTATTTAATGGTGTGCCGTGGGATTGTAGATTGGTGTTTATTTAATGGTGTGGTGGGACTGTACATTTTAATTATTTCATGGTGCACACTGGGACTGTACATTGGTCTTTATTTAATGGTGTGCCATGGGACTGTACATTGTTATTTATTTAATGGTGGACAGTGGGGTTGTACATTGTGATTTATTTAATGGTCTGCAGTGGGACAGTACATTGTTATTTATCTAATCGTGTGTAGACGGGCTGTATATTGTTATTTATTTAATGGTTTCTAGTTGGGCTGCACATTGCTATTTATTTAATGGTGTGCAGTGGGACTGTACATTATTATTTATTTAATGGTGTGCAGTGGGACTGTATATTGCTATATATTTAATGCTGCGCAGTGGGACTGTACATTGTTATTTCTTTAATGGAGTGCCCTGTGACTTTTCATGGGGATTTATTTAATGGTGGCCAGTGGGACTGTACATTCTTATTTATTTAATGGTGCACAGTGGCACTGTACATTGTTATTTGTTTAATGGTGCACACTGTTACTGTACATTGTTATTTATTTAATGGTGTGTAGTTGGACTGTACATTGCTATTTACTGGTGTACATTAGGACTATACATTGTTATTTATTTAATGGTGTGCAGTGGTATTGTACATTGTTATTTAATTAATAGTGCACAGTGGGACTGTACAGTATTTAATGGTGTACAGTGTGACTGTCAATTGTTATTTAATGCTGTGCAGTAGGACTGTACATATTTAATGGTGCGCAGTGGGACTGTACACTGTCATTTTTTAATGGTGTGCAGTGGGACTGTACATTGTTATTTACTTAATGGTGTGCAGTCAGACCGTAAGTTGTCATTTATTTTAAGGTGCGCAGTGGGACTGTACATTGTTATTTATTTACTGGTGTACAGTAGGACTGTACATTGTTATTCATTTAATGGTGTGCAGTGGGACTGTATATTGTTATCCAATTAATGGTGGACAGTGGAACTATACATTGTTATTTATTTAATGGTGTACAGTGGGATTGAACATTGTTATTTGTTTAATGGTGAGCAGTGGACCTATACATTGTTGTTTCTTTAATGGTGTGCATTCGAATGGTACATTGTTATCTATTTAATGGTGTGCAATGGGACTGTATATTGTTATTTCTTTAATGCTGTGCAGTGAGCCTGTACATGGTTATTCATTTAATGGTGTGCCGTGGGACTGTACATTGTTATTTATTTAATGGGGTGCAGTGGGACTCTACATTGTTGTTTATTTAATGTGTGCAGTGGGGCTGTACATTGTGATTTATTTAATGGTCTGCAGTGGGACAGTACATTGTTATCTATTTAATGGTGTGTAGACGGGCTGTACTTTGTTATTTATTTAATGGTTTCCAGTGGGGCTGCACATTGTTATTTATTTAATGGTGTGCCGTGGGACTGTACATTATTATTTATTTACTCATGTGCCATGGGACAGTACATTGTCATTTATTTAATGGTGCTCAGTGGGACTGTACGTTGTTATTTATTTAATGATGTACAGTGGGACTGTAAATTGTTATTTATGTAATGCTGTGCAGTGGGACTGTAGATTGTTATTTCTTTAATCGTATGCAGAGGGACTGTACATTGTTATTTATTTAACAGTGCGCAGTGGTTCTGTACATTGATATTTATTTAACAGTGCGCAGTGTTACTGTGCATTATTATTTATTTAATAGTGAGCATTGTATATTGTTATTTATTTAATGGTGCATACTGGGACTGTACATTGGGCTTTATTTAATGGTGTGCCATGGGACTGTACAGTGTTATTTATTTAATGGTGGACAGTGGGACTGTACATTTTTATTTATTTAATGGTGTGCAGTGGGACTGTACATTGTTGTTTATTTAACGGTGCGTAGTGGGACTGTACAGTTACTTATTTAATAGTGTGTAGTGGGGCTGTACATTGTTAATTGTTGAATGCTGTGCCGTGGGACTGTTCATTTTTATCTATTTAATGATGGACATTCAGACTGTATATCATTATTTATTTAACGGTTTGCAGTGGGTCTGTACATAGTTATTGATTTAATGGTGTGCAGTGGGGCTCCACATTGTTATTTTATTTAATTGTATGCCGTGGGACTATATATTGTTATTTATTTAATGATGGACAGAGCGACTGTACATTGTTATTTATTTAATAGTGAGCAGTTGGGACTGTACATTGTTATTTATTTAATGATGGACAGTGCGACTGTACATTGTTTATTTAATAGTGTGCAGTGTGACTGTATATTGTTATTTATTTAATAGTGTGCAGTGGGGCAGTACATTGTTACTTATTTAATGGTGTGCAGTGGGACTGTACATTGTTATTTATTTAACGATGGACATTGCGACTGTACATTGCTATTTATTTAATGGTGTGCAGTGGGACTGTACATTCTTATTTATTTAATGGTGTGCAGAGGCAATGTACATTGTTGTTTATTTAATGGTGCGCAGTGGGACTGTACATTTTTATTTATTTAATGGTGCATAGTGGGACTGTACAGTTATGTATTTAATAGTGTGTAGTGCGGCTGTACATTGTTAATTGTTTAATGCTGTGCCGTGGGACTGTTCATTTTTATCTATTTAATGATGGACAGTGGGAGTGTACATTGTTATTTATTTAATGGTGTGCAGTGAACTCTAGATTGGTGTTTAATTAATGGTGTGAAGAAAGACTGTACATTATTATTTATTTCATATATTGTTATTTCTTTAATGATGGACAGAGCGACTGTACGTTGTTATTTATTTAATGGTGAGCAGTTGGAACTGTACATTGTTACTTATTTAATGGTGTGCAGTGTGACTGTATATTGTTATTTATTTAATGATGGACAGTGGGACTGTACATTGTTACTTATTTTTGGTGAGCAGTTGGGCTGTACATTGTTATTTATTTAATGGTGTGCAGTGGGACTGTACATTGTTATTTATTTAATGGTGTGCAGAGGCAATGTACATTGTTATTCATTTAATGGTGTGCAGTGGGACTGTACTTTATTATTTATTTAATGGTGCACAGTGGGACTGTACATTCTTATTTATTTATTGTGCACCGTCAGACTGTATATTATTATTTATTTATTTAATGCTGCGCAGTGCTACTGTACATTGTTATTTATGTAATGGTGTGTCGTGGGACTGTAGATTGTTATTTACTCAATGGTGTGCAGGCGGACCGTAAGCTGTCATTTATTTTAAGGTGCGCAGTGGGACTGTACATTGTTATTTATTTACTGTACAGTAGGACTGCACATTGTTATTCATTTAATGGTGTGCAGTGGGACTGTATATTGTTATTTAATTAATCGTGGACAGTGGAACTATACGTTGTTATTCATTTAATGGTGTGCAGTGGGACTGTATATTGTTATTTAATTAATGGTGGACAGTGGAACTATACATTGTTATTTATTTAATGGTGTATAGTGGGATTGAACATTGTTATTTGTTTAATGATGAGCACTGGACCTATACATTGTTGCTTCTTTAACGGTGTGTATTCGAACGGTACATTGTTATCTATTTAATGGTGTGCAATGCGACTGAATATTGTTATTTATTTAATGGTGTGTCATGGGTCTGTACATTGTTAATTTTTTAATGATGCACAGTGGGCCTGCACATTGTTATTTCTTTAATGCTGTGCAGTGGGACGGTACATTGTTGTTTATTTAATGGTGCATAGTGGGACTGTACAGTTATTTATTTAATAGAAACATAGAAAGATAGATAATAGGTGCAGGAGTAGGCCATTCGGCCCTTCGAGCCTGCACCACCATTTATTATGATCAGATGGATTTTCTACAGGAACTTCCTTAAATGTGTCACAAGAGTATCGCTCTTTTTAGACAATTTCCTACTTATGAATTATTAGATTAAGTCCAAAACGACTTTGCAGTTAAGAGGAAATGAAGAAGACATACACCAAGGAAGGAAAATTCACATAGAGAAACGAAGTAGGAAAAAGTGGCTTCTGATTTATTTACGAGGGACCAATTACAGTAAATCCAAGAGGCGTTGATATATTCCATTCAATATTGCAGTAGACTCAGCGGTGTGCAATGGAAAATATCAAGCAGCAGCAAATCAAGGCAACTGGACTTGCTGTGTTGTCTAGAAGACGTTTCGCCACTCATCCGAGAGGCTGCTGGGGTAGGGATGTTAGGACGGCATTGTAAGAGTTTAAGCCAGAAAACTATACTTTATGCTTTATTGTCGCCAAACAATTGATACTAGAGCGCACAATCATCACAGCGATATTTGATTCTGCTCTTCATGCTCCCTGGAGTACAAATCAATAGTAAATATTAAAAATTTAAATTATAAATCATAAATAGAAAAATAGAAAAGGGAAAGTAAGGTAGTGCAAAAAAACCGAGAGGCAGGTCTGGATATTTGGAGGGTATGGCCCAGATCTGGGTCAGGATCCGTTCAGCAGTCTTATCACAGTTGGAAAGAAGCTGTTCCCAAATCTGGCCATATGAGTCTTCAAGCTCCTGAGCCTTCTCCCTGAGGGAAGAGGGATGAAAAGTGTGTTGGCTGGGTGGGTCATGTCCTTAATTATCCTGGCAGCACTGCTCCGACAGCGTGCGGTGTAAAGTGAGTCCAAGGACGGAAGATTGGTTTGTGTGATGTGCTGGGCTGTGTTCACAATCTTCTGCAGCTTCTTCCGGTCTTGGACAGGACAACTTCCATACCAGGTTGTGATGCACCCCAGAAGAATGTTTTCTACGGTGCAACCATAAAAATTAGTGAGGGTTGTAGGGGACAGGCCAAATTTCTTTAGCTTCCTCAGGAAGCAAAGGCGCTGGTGGGTCTTCTTGGCAGTAAACTCTGCTTGGTTGGACCAAGTCAGGTCATTTGAGATATTGACCCCGAGGAACTTAAAGCTTTTGACCTGTTCCACTTGCGCACCACCGACGTAAATGGGGTCGTGCGGTCCGCTACTCCTGAAGTCAACAACCAATTCCTTCGTCTTGCTGACATTAAGGGATAGGTTATTGTCTTCGTGCCATGCCACCAGCTTCTTAATTTCCTCTCTGTACTCACCATGGGTCAGAACAGAAGCCTCTTGGATGAGTGACAAAACATCTAGACAACACAGAAAGTCCAGCTGCCTTGATTTACTTGATATACAATGACCTGGATGACTGAGAACCTTCATAGACTTAATGGAAAATTATAGTCACTAAGATAATATCCTCTAGTCTAAGCTGTGATTTAATGGCAGGATTTAAAAAAATAGAAACACAGAAAATAGTTGCAGGAGTAGGCCATTCAGCCCTTCGAGCCTGCACCGCCATTTATTATGATCATGGCTGATCATCCAACTCAGAACACCGCCCCAGCCTTCCCTCCATACCCCCTGACCCCCGTAGCCACAAGGGCCATATCTAACTCCCTCTTAAATATAGCCAATGAACTGGCCTCAACTGTTTCCTGTGGCAGAGAATTCCACAGAT
This sequence comes from Mobula birostris, assembly GCF_030028105.1. Taxonomy (NCBI): domain Eukaryota; kingdom Metazoa; phylum Chordata; class Chondrichthyes; order Myliobatiformes; family Myliobatidae; genus Mobula; species Mobula birostris. The sequence continues at coordinate 74,870,236 of NC_092385.1, read as the reverse complement.
TCACCACCCTCTGCGTGAAGAAGTTTTTCCTAATCTCGGTCCTAAAAGGCTTCCCCTCTATCCTCAAACTGTGACCCCTCGTTCTGGACTTCCCCAACATCGGGAACAATCTTCCTGCATCTAGCCTGTCCAATCCCTTTAGGATCTTATACGTTTCAATCAGATCCCCCCTCAATCTTCTAAATTCCAACGAGTACAAGCCCAGTTCATCCAGTCTTTCTTCATATGAAAGTCCTGCCATCCCAGGAATCAATCTGGTGAACCTTCTCTGTACTCCCTCTATGGCAAGGATGTCTTTCCTCAGATTAGGGGACCAAAACTGCACACAATACTCCAGGTGTGGTCTCACCAAGGCCTTGCACAACTGCAGTAGTACCTCCCTGCTCCTGTACTCGAATCCTCTCGCTATAAATGCCAGCATACCATTTGCCTTTTTCACCGCCTGCTGTACCTGCATGCCCACTTTCAATGACTGGTGTATAATGACACCCAGGTCTCGTTGCACCTCCCCTTTTCCTAATCGGCCACCATTCAGATAATAATCTGTTTTCCTATTTTTGCCACCAAAGTGGATAACTTCACATTTATCCACATTAAATTGCATCTGCCATGAATTTGCCCACTCACCCAACCTATCCAAGTCACCCTGCATCCTCTTAGCATCCTCCTCACAGCTAACACTGCCACCCAGCTTCGTGTCATCCACAAACTTGGAGATGCTGCATTTAATTCCCTCATCCAAGTCATTAATATATATTGTAAACAACTGGTGTCCCAGCACTGAGCCTTGCGGTACCCCACTAGTCACCGCCTGCCATTCTGAAAAGGTCCCGTTTATTCCCACTCTTTGCTTCCTGTCTGCTAACCAATTCTCCACCCACACCAATACCTTACCCCCAATACCGTGTGCTTTAAGTTTGCACACTAATCTCCTGTGTGGGACCTTGTCAAAAGCCTTTTGAAAATCCAAATATACCACATCCACTGGTTCTCCCCTATCCACTCTACTAGTTACATCCTCAAAAAATTCTATGAGATTCGTCAGACATGATTTTCCTTTCACAAATCCATGCTGACTTTGTCTGATCATTTCACCGCTTTCCAAATGTGCTGTTATCACATCCTTGATAACTGACTCCTGCAGTTTCCCCACCATCGACGTTAGGCTAACCGGTCTATAATTCCCCGGTTTCTCTCTCCCTCCTTTTTTAAAAAGTGGAGTTACATTAGCCGCCCTCCAATCCTCAGGAACTAGTCCAGAATCTAACGAGTTTTGAAAAATTATCACTAATGCATCCACTATTTCTTGGGCTACTTCCTTAAGCACTCTAGGATGCAGACCATCTGGCCCTGGGGATTTATCTGCCTTCAATCCCTTCAATTTACCTATCACCACTTCCCTACTAACATGTATTTCACTCAGTTCCTCCATCTCACTGGACCCTCTGTCCCCTACTATTTCTGGAAGATTATTTATGTCCTCCTTAGTGAAGACAGAACCAAAGTAATTATTCAATTGGTCTGCCATGTCCTTGCTCCCCATAATCAATTCACCTGTTTCTGTCTGCAGGGGACCTACATTTGTCTTTACCAGTCTTTTCCTTTTTACATATCTATAAAAGCTTTTACAGTCCGTTTTTATGTTCCCTGCCAGTTTTCTCTCATAATCTTTTTTCCCCTTCCTAATTAAGCCCTTTGTCCTCCTCTGCTGAACTCTGAATTTCTCCCAGTCCTCAGGTGAGCCACTTAATAGTGTGTAGTGGGACTGTACTTTGTTAATTATTTAATGCTGTGCCGTGGGACTGTTCATTTTTATCTATTTAATGATGGACAGTGGGAGTGTACATTGTTATTTATTTAATGGTGTGCAGTGGGACTGTACATTGTTACTTATTTATTGGTGTGCCATGGGACTGTAGATTGGTGTTATATTAATGGTGTGAGGAAGGACTGTACGTTGTTATTTATTTCATGTTGCACAGTGGGACTGTACATTGGTCTTTATTTAATGATGTGCGGTGGGGCTGTACATTGTTATTTATTCAATGGTGTGCCGTGGGACTGTTCATAGCTATCTATTTAATGATGGACATTCGGACTGTACACCTTTATTAATTTAACGGTGTGCAGTGGGTCTGTACATTGTTATTGATTTAATGGTGTGCAGTGTGGCTCCACACTGTTATTTATTTAATGGTGTGCCGTGGGACTATATATTGTTATTTCTTTAATGATGGCCAGAGCGACTGTATGTTGTTATTTATTTAATGGTGAGCAGTTGGGGCTGTACATTGTTACTTATTTAATGGTGTGCAGTGTGACTGTATATTGTTATTTATTTAATGGTGCGTCGTGGGACTGTTCATTGCTATTTATTTAATGATGGACAGTGGCACTTTACACTGATATTTATTTAATGGTGTGCCGTGGGACTGTACATTGTTATTTATTTAATGCTGAACAGTGCGACTGTACATTGTTATTTATTTAATGGTGTGCAGTGTGACTGTATAGTGTTATTTATTTTTATGGTGTGCAGTGGGACTGTATATTATTTTTTATTTAATGATATACATTGCGATTGTACATTGTTATTTATTTAATGGTGTGCAGTGGGACTGTACATTCTTATTTAATGGTGTGCAGAGGCAATGTACATTGTTGTTTATTTACTGGTGTGCCGTGGGACTGTACATTGTTATTTATTTAATGGTGCACAGTGGGACTGTACATTTTTATTTATTTAATGGTGCACAGTGGGACTGTACAGTTATGTATTTAATAGTGTGTAGTGCGGCTGTACATTGTTAATTGTTTAATGCTGTGCCGTGGGACTGTTCATTTTTATCTATTTAATGATGGACAGTGGGAGTGTACATTGTTATTTATTTAATGGTGTGCAGTGGGCTCTAGATTGGTGTTTAATTAATGGTGTGAATAAGGACTGTACATTATTATTTATTTCATGTTCCACAGTGGGACTGTACATTGGTCTTTATTTAATGATGTGCAGTGGGGCTGCACATTGCTATTTATTTAATGGTGTGCCGTGGGACTGTTCATAGCTATCTATTTAATGATGGACATTTGGTCTGTATATCGTTATTTATTTAACGGTGTGCAGTGGTTCTGTACATTGTTATTGATTTAATGGTGTGCAGTGGGGCTCCACATTGTTATTTTATTTAATGGTGTGCCGTGGGACCATATATTGTTATTTCTTTAATGATGGACAGAGCGACTGTACATTGTTACTTATTTAATGGTGTGCAGTGTGACTGTATATTGTTATTTATTTAATGATGGACAGTGGGACTGTACATTGTTACTTATTTTTGGTGAGCAGTTGGGCTGTACATTGTTATTTATTTAATGGTGTGCAGTGGGACTGTACATTGCTATTTATTTAATGGTGTGCAGAGGCAATGTACATTGTTATTTATTTAATGGTGTGCAGTGGGAATGTACATTGTTATTTATTTAATGGTGTGCAGTGGGACTGTACATTGTTACTTATTTAATGGTGTGCAGAGGCAATGTACATTGTTGTTTATTTAATGGTGTGCAGTGGGACTGTACATTATTATTTATTTAATGGTGCACAGTGGGACTGTACATTCTTATTTATTTATTGTGCGCCATCGGACTGTATATTATTATTTATTTATTTAATGCTGCGCAGTGCTACTGTACATTGTTATTTATGTAATGGTGTGTCGTGGGACTGTAGATTGTTATTTACTCAATGGTGTGCAGGCGGACCGTAAGCTGTCATTTATTTTAAGGTGCGCAGTGGGACTGTAAATTGTTATTTATTTAATGGTGTATAGTAGGACTGTACATTATTATTCATTTAATGGTGTGCAGTGGGACTGTATGTTATTATTTATTTATGGTGGACAGTGGAACTATACATTGTTATTTATTTAATGGTGTACAGTAGGACTGTACATTATTATTCATTTAATGGTGTGCAGTGGGACTGTATATTGTTATTTATTTATGGTGGACAGTGGAACTATACATTGTTATTTATTTAATGGTGTACAGTGCGATTGAACATTGTTATTTGTTTAATGATGAGCACTGGACCTATACATTGTTGTTTCTTTAACGGTGTGCATTCGAACAGTACATTGTTATCTATTTAATGGTGTGCAATGCGACTGAATATTGTTATTTATTTAATGGTGTGTCATGGGTCTGTACATTGTTAATTTTTTAATGATGCACAGTGGGACTGCACATTGTTATTTCTTTAATGCTGTGCAGTGGGACTGTACATTGTTGTTTATTTAATGGTGCATAGTGGGACTGTACAGTTATTTATTTAATAGTGTGTAGTGGGGCTGTACTTTGTTAATTATTTAATGCTGTGCCGTGGGACGGTTCATTTTTATCTATTTAACGATGGACAGTGGGAGTGTACATTGTTATTTATTTAATGGGGTGCAGTGGGACTGTACATTGTTACTTATTTATTGGTGTGCCGTGGGACTGTAGATTGGTGTTATATTAATGGTGTGAGGAAGGACTGTACATTGTTATTTATTTCATGTTGCACCATGGGACTGTACATTGGTCTTTATTTAATGATGTGTAGTGGGGCTGTACATTGTTATTTATTTAATGATGTGCAGTGGGAATGTACATTGATATTTATTTAACAGTGCGCAGTGTTACTGTGCATTGTTATTCATTTAATAGTGCGCAGTGGTAATGTACATTGTTATTTATTTAATGGTGTGCCATGGGACTGTACATTGATATTTATTTAACAGTGCGCAGTGTTACTGTACATTGTTATTTATTTAATAGTGCGCAGTGGTATTGTACATTGTTATTTATTTAATGGTGTGCCGTGGGACTGTTCATAGCTATCTATTTAATGATGGACATTCAGAGTGTACATCGTTATTTATTTAACGGTGTGCAGTGGGTCTGTACATTGTTATTGATTTAATGATGTGCAGTGTGGCTTCAGATTGTTATTTATTTAATGGTGTGCAGTGTGACTGTATATTGTTATTTATTTAATAGTGTGCAGTGGGGCAGTACTTTGTTACTTATTTAATGGTGTGCAGTGGGGCTGAACATTGTTATTTATTTAATAGTGTGCTGTGGGACTGTACATTGTTATTTATTTAATGATGGAAGTGGGACTGTACACTGTTACTTATTTAATGGTGAGCAGTGGGGCTGTACACTGTTATTTATTTAATGGTGTGCCATGGGACTGTACATTGTTATTTATTTAATGCTGAACAGTGCGACTGTACATTGTTATTTATTTAATGGTGTGCAGTGTGACTGTATATTGTTATTTATTTTTATGGTGTGCAGTGAGACTACACATTGTTCTTTATTTAATGGTGTGCCGTGGAACTGTACACTGTTATTTATTTAATGATGGACAGGGCGACTGTACATTGTTATTTATTTAACGGTGTGCAGTGTGACTGTATATTGCTATTTATTTAATGGTGTGCAGTGGTGCTGTACATTGTTATTTATTCAATGGTGCGCAATGGGACTGTACATTGTTATTTACTTAACAGTGAGCAGTGTGACTCTACATTGTCATTTATTTAACGGGGCGCACTGGGACTGTACATTGTTATTTCTTTAATGGAGTGCAGTGTGACTCTTCATGGGGATTTATTTAATGGTGGCCAGTGGGACTGTACATTCTTATTTATTTAGTGGTGCACAGTGGTACTGTACATTGTTATTTGTTTAATGGTGCACACTGTTACTGTACATTGTTATTTATTTAATGGTGTGTAGTTGGACTGTACATTGCTATTTATTTACTGGTGTACATTAGGACAGTACATTGTTATTTATTTAATGGTGTGCAGTGGGATTGTACGTTGTTATTTAATTAATGGTGGACAGTGGGACTGTACATTATTATTTCTTTAATGGTGTACAGTGCAACTGTTAACTGTTTGTTATTTAATGCTGTGCAGTAGGACTATACATTCTTATTTATTTAATGGTGTGCAGTGGGACTGTACATTGTTATTTACTTAACGGTGTGCAGTCGGACCGTAAGTTGTTATTTATTTAATGGTGTGCCGTGGGACTGTACATTATTTATTTAATGGTGAGTAGTTGGGCTGTACAGTGTTATTTACTTAATGGTGTGCAGTGGGACTGTACATTGTTATTTATTTAATGGTGTGCAGTGGGATTGAACATTGTTATTTGTTTAATGGTGAGCACTGGACCTATACATTGTTGTTTCTTTAACCGTGTGCATTCGAACGGTACATCGTTATCTATTTAATGGTGTGCAATGGGACTGTATATTGTTATTTATTTAATGCTGTATCATGGGTCTGTACATTGTTAATTTTTTCATGATGCGCAGTGGGACTGCACATTGTTATTTATTTAATGGTGTTCAGTGCGACTGTACATTGTTATTTATTTAATGGTGTGCAGTGGGACTGTACATTGTTATTTATTTAATGGTGTGCAGTGCGACTGTACATTGTTATTTATTTAATGGTGTGCAGTGGGACTGTACATTGTTATTTATTTAATGGTGTGCAGAGGCAATGTACATTGTTGTTTATTTAATGGTGTGCCGTGGGACTGTACATTGTTATTTATTTAATGGTGTGCAGTGGGACTGTAGATTGTTATTTATTTAATGTGTGCCGTCGGACTGTACATTATTATTTATTTATTTAAAGGTGTGCAGTCGTACTGTACATTGTTATTTATGTAATAGCGTGTACTGCGACTGTAGATTGTTATTTACTTAATGGTGTGCAGTCCGACCATAGGTTGTCATTTATTTTAAGGTGCGCAGTGGGACTGTACATTGTTATTTATTTACTGTACAGTAGGACTGCACATTGTTATTCATTTAATGGTGTGCAGTGGGACTGTATATTGTTATTTGATTAATGGTGCGCCATGGAACTGTACACTGTTATTTAATGATGGACAGGGTGACTGCACATTGTTATTCATGTAATGGTGTGCAGTGTGACTGTATATTGTTATTTATTTAATGCTGTGCAGAGGCAATGTACATTGTTGTTTATTTAATGGTGTGCTGTGGGACTGTACATTCTTATTTATTTAATGGTGCACAGTGGTACTGTACATTGTTATTTATTTAATGGTGTGTAGTTGGACTGTATATTGCTAGTTATTTACTGGTGTACATTAGGACTGTACATTGTTATTTATTTAATGGTGTGCAGTGCGATTGTACATTGTTATTTAATTAATGGTGGACAGTGGGACTGTGCATTATTATTTATTTAATGGCGTACAGTGCGACTGTTAATTGTTATTTAATGCTGTGCAGTGGGACTGTACATTCTAATTCATTTCATGGTGCGCAGTGGGACTGTACATTGTTATTTATTTAATGGTGTGCAGTGGGACTGTACATTATTATTTATTTACTCATGTGCCGTGGGACAGTACATTGTCATTTCTTTAATGGTGCTCAGTGGGACTGTAGTTGCTATTTATTTAATGATGCACAGTGGGGCTGTAAATTTTTATTTATGTAATGCAGTGCAGTGGGACTGTATATTGGTATTTATTTAATGGTGCGCAGTGGTTCTGTACATTGATATTTATTTAACAGTGTGCAGTGTTACTGTGCATTGTTATTTATTTAATAGTGCACTGTGGTATTGTACATTGTTATTTATTTAATGGTGGACAGTGGGACTGTACATTTTTATTTATTTGATGGTGTGCCGTAGGACTGTAGATTGGTGTTTATTTCATGGTGTGGAGTGGGACTGTACAGGTAGTTATTTAGTAGTGTGTAGTGGGGCTGTACATTGTTAATTATTTAATGCTGTGCCGTGGGACTGTTCATTGTTACTTATTTAATGATGGACAGTGGGAGTGTACATTGTTATTTATTTAATGGTGTTCAGTGGGACTGTAGATAGTTACTTATTTATTGGTGTGCTGTGGGACTGTAGATTGTTATTTATTTAATGGTGTGCCGTGAGACTGTTCATTGCTATCTATTTAATGATGGACATTCGGACTGTACATCGTTATTTATTTAATGGTGTGCAGTAGGTCTGTACATTGTTATTTATTTAATGGTGTGCAGTGGGGCTGTACATTGTTGTTTATTTAATGGTTTCCAGTGGGGCTGCACATTGTTATTCATTTCATGGTGTGCAGTGGGACTGTACATTGTTATTTATTTAATGGTGTGCAGTGGGGCTGTACATTGTTATTTACTTAATGGTGTGCAGTGGGACTGTACATTGTTATTAATTTAATGTGCGCCGTTGGACTGTACATTATTATTTATTTATTTATTGGTGCGCCATCGTACTGTACATTGTTATTTATGTAATGGTCTGTTGTGGGACTGTAGATTGTTATTTACTTAATGGTGTGCAGTCGGACCATAAGTTCTCATTTATTTTAAGGTGCGCAGTGGGACTGTACATTGTTATTTATTTACTGGTGTACAGTGGGATTGAAAATTGTTATGTACTTAATGGTGTGCAGTTGGACTGTATATTGTTATTTAATTAATGGTGGACAGTGGAACTACATTATTATTTATTTAATGGTGTGCAGTGGGATTGTACATTGTTATTTAATGGTGTGCAGTGGGACTGTACATTGTTGTTTATTTAATGGTGTGCCGTGGGACTGCACATTCTTATTTATTGAATGGTGTACAGTCTGACTGTACTTTACTATTTATTTAATGGTGTGCAGTGGGACTGTACATTGTTATGTACTTAATGGTGTGCAGTGGGACTGTATATTGTTATTTAATTAATGGTGGACAGTGGAACTACATTATTATTTATTTAATGGTGTGCAGTGGGATTGTACATTGTTATTCATTTCATGGTGTGCAGTGGGAATGTACATTGTTATTTATTTAATGGTGTGCAGTGGGGCTGTACATTGTTATTTACTTAATGGTGTGCAGTGGGACTGTACATTGTTATTTATTTAATGTGCGCCGTTGGACTGTACATTATTATTTATTTATTTATTGATGCGCAGTCATACTGTACATTGTTATTTATGTAATAGTCTGTCGTGGGACTGTAGATTGTTATTTACTTAACGGTGTGCAGTCGGACCATAAGTTCTCATTTATTTTAAGGTGCGCAGTGGGACTGTACATTGTTATTTATTTACTGGTGTACAGTAGGATTGTACATTGTTATTCATTTAATGGTGTGCAGTAGGACTGTATATTGTTATTTAATGAATAGTGGACAGTGGAACTATACATTGTTATTTTTTTAATGGTGTACAGTGGGATTGAACATTGTTATTTGTTTAATGGTGAGCACTGAGCCTATACATTGTTGTTTCTTTAACGGTGTGCATTCCAACGGTACATTGTTATATATCTAATGGTGTGCAATGGGACTGTATATTGTCATTTATTTAATGGTGTGTTATGGGTCTGTACATTGTTAATTTTTTAATGATGCGCAGTCTACATTGTAATTTCTTTAATGCTGTGCAGTCGGCCTGTACATGGTTATTCATTTAATGGTGTGCCGTGCGACTGTACATTATTATTTAATGGTGTGCAGTGGGACTGTACATTGTTGTTTATTTAATGGTGTGCAGTGGGGCTGTACAGTGTGATTTATTTAATGGTGTGCCGTGGGACTGCACATTCTTATTTATTGAATGGTGTACAGTCTGACTGTACTTTATTTATTTAATGGTGTGCAGTGGGACTGTACATTGTTATGTACTTAATGGTGTGCAGTGGGACTGTATATTGTTATTTAATTAATGGTGGACAGTGGAACTACATTATTATTTATTTAATGGTGTACAGTGGGATTGAACATTGTTATTTGTTTAATGGTGAGCACTGGACCTATACATTGTTGTTTCTTTAACGGTGTGCATTCCAACAGTACATTGTTATCTATTTAATGGTGTGCAATGCGACTGAATATTGTTATTTATTTAATGGTGTGTCATGGGTTTGTACATTGTTAATTTTTTCATGATGTGCAGTGGGACTGCACATTGTTATTTCTTTAATGCTGTGCAGTGGACCTGTACATGGTTATTCATTTAATGGTGTGCAGTGGGACTGTACATTATTATTTATTTACTCATGTGCCGTGGGACAGTACATTGTCATTTCTTTAATGGTGCTCAGTGGGACTGTAGTTGCTATTTATTTAATGATGCACAGTGGGGCTGTAAATTTTTATTTATGTAATGCAGTGCAGTGGGACTGTATATTGGTATTTATTTAATGGTGCGCAGTGGTTCTGTACATTGATATTTATTTAACAGTGTGCAGTGGGGCTGTGCATTGTTATTTATTTAATAGTGCACTGTGGTATTGTACATTGTTATTTATTTAATGGTGGACAGTGGGACTGTACATTTTTATTTATTTGATGGTGTGCCGTAGGACTGTAGATTGGTGTTTATTTCATGGTGTGGAGTGGGACTGTACAGGTATTTATTTAGTAGTGTGTAGTGGGGCTGTACATTGTTAATTATTTAATGCTGTGCCGTGGGACTGTTCATTGTTACTTATTTAATGATGGACAGTGGGAGTGTACATTGTTATTTACTTAATGGTGTTCAGTGGGACTGTAGATAGTTACTTATTTATTGGTGTGCTGTGGGACTGTAGATTGTTATTTATTTAATGGTGTGCAGTGTGACTGTATATTGTTATTTATTTAATAGTGTGCAGTGGAACTGGACATTGTTCTTTATTTAATGATGTGCAGTGGGGCTGTAGATTGTTATTTATTTAATGGTGTGCCGTGAGACTGTTCATTGTTATCTATTTAATGATGGACACTCGGACTGTACATCGTTATTAATTTAATGGTGTGCAGTAGGTCTGTACATTGTTATTGATTTAATGGTGTGCAGTGGGGCTCCACATTGTTATTTATTTAATGGTGTGCAGTGTGACTGTATATTGTTATTTATTTAATAGTGTGCAGTGGAACTGGACATTGTTACTTATTTAATGGTGTGCAGTGGGACTGTAGATTATTATTTATTTAATGGTCTGTAGTGGAACAGTATATTGTTGTTTAGTTAATGGTGTACAGTGGGATTGTACATTGTGATTCGTTTAACCGTGTGCAGTGGATCCATACAATGTTGTTTATTTAATGGCGTGCCATAGTTCTGTCTATTGTTATTTATTTATTGGTGTGCGGTGGGACTGTAATATTGTTATTTATTTAATGCTGGACAGTGCGACTGTACATTGTTGTTTATTTAATGTTGCGCAGTGCGACTCTACATTATTTATTTAATGGTGCGCAGTGGGACTGTATATTGGTAGTTATTTATTGGCGTGCCATCGGACTGTAGATTATTTATTTCATGATGCGCAGTGGGACTGTATATTGATCGATATTTAATGGTGTGTCTTGGGTTTGGTATATTGTTGTTTATTTAATGGTGCGCAGTGGGACTGTACATTGGTAGTTTTTTAATGGTGCACAGTGGTACTGTACATTATTTATTTAATGGTGTGCACTGGGACTATACATTTCTATTTATTTAATGATGTGCAGTGGGGCTGTAAATTGTTGTTTATTTAACATTGTGCATTTGTACTGTACATTGTTATTTATTTAATGGTGTGCCATGAGACTGTATATTGTTATTTATTTAATGGTATGCCATGGGACAGTACATGGATAATTATTTACGGGTGTGCAGTGGGACTGTACTTTGTTATTTATTTAATGGTGCACAGTGGGACTGTTCGTTGTTATTTATTTAATGGTACGCGGTGGGACTGTACATTGTTATTTATTTAATGGTGCACGGTGGGACTGTACATTGTTATTTATTTAATGGTACTTGGTGGGAATGTACATTGTTATTTATTTAATGGTGCGCAGTGGAACTGTACATTGGTAGTTATTTAGAGGTGTACAGTTGGACTTTACATTGTTCTTTATTTAATGGTGTGCAGCAGGACTGTACATTGTTATTTATTTAATGGTGCGCACTGGGACTGTACATTGTTATTTCTTTAATGGTGTGCAGTGTGACCTTTAATGGGGATTTATTTAATGGTGGTGAGTAGGACTGTACATTCTTATTTATTTAATGGTGCAGTGGTACTGTACATTGTTATTTGTTTAATGGTGCACACTGTTACTGTACATTCTTATTTATTTACTAGTGTGTAGTTGGACTGTACATTGCTATTTATTTACTGGTGTACATTAGGACTGTACATTGTTATTTATTTAATGGTGTGCAGTGGGACTGTACGTTGCTATTCAATGGTGGACAGTGGGACTGTACATTAGTATTTATTTAATGGTGTACAGTGTGACTGTTGATTGTTTGTTATTTAATGCTGTGCAGTGGGACTGTACATTCTTATTTAATGGTGCACAGTGGAACTGTACGTTTTTATTTATTTATTGGTGTGTGGTGGGACTGTACATTGTTATTTATTTAATGGTGCGCAGTGGTACTGTACGTTGTTATTTATTTAATGGTGCGCAGTGGGACTGTACATTGGTAGTTATTTAGTGGTGTACAGTTGGACTTTACATTGTTATTTAATTAATTGTGCACACTGGGAATGTACATTGGTAGTTATTTAATGGTGTGCAGTGGGACTGTACAGTGTTCTTTATTTAATGGTGTGCAGTGGTACTGTACATTGTTATTTGTTTAATGGTGCACACTGTTACTGTACATTCTTATTTATTTAATAGTGTGTAGTTGGACTGTACATTGCTATTTATTTACTGGTGTACTTTAGGACTGTACATTGTGATTTATTTAATGGTGTGCAGTGGGACTGTACGCTATTTAATTAATGGTGGACAGTCTGTACTTTATTATTTATTTAATGGTGTGCTGAGGGACTGTACATTGTTATTTATTTACTGGTGTCCAGTAGGACTGTACATTGTTATTCATTTAATGGTGTATATTGTTATTTAATTAATGGTGGGCAGTGGAACTATACATTCTTATTTATTTAATGGTGTACAGTGGGATTGAACATTATTATTTGTTTAATGGTGTGCAGTGGACCTATACATTGTTGTTTCTTTAACAGTGTGCATTCGAACGGTACATTGTTATCTATTTAATGGAGTGCAATTGGACTGTAAATTGTTATTTATTTAATGGTGTGTCATGGGTCTGTACATTGTTAATTTTTTAATGCTGCGCAGTGGGACTGCACAATGTTATTTCTTTAATGCTGTGCAGTAGGCCTGTACATGGTTATTCATTTAATAGTGTGCAGTGGGATTGTACGTTGTTATTTATTTAATGGTGCACAGTTCGTCTGTAAATTCTTATTTATTTAATGGTGTGCAGTGGGACTGTGCATTGTAATTTATTTAAGTGTGTCGTGGGTCTGTATATTGTTATTTATTTAATGATGCGCAGTGGGACTGTACTTTTTTATTTATTTAATAGTGCACTGTGGGACTGTACATTGTTATTTATTTAATGGTGTGCAGTGTGACTTTTTATTGGGATTTATTTAATGGACGCCAGTGGGACTGTACATTGTTATTTACTTAATGGTGTGCAGTTGGATTGTACATTATTTATTTAATGGTGTACAGTGGGACTGTACATTATTATTTATTTAATGGTGTGCACTGGGACTGTACATTTCTATTTATTTAATGATGTGCAGTGCAGCTGTAAATTGTTGTTTATTTAACGTTGTGAATTGGGACTGTACATTGTTATTTATTTAATGGTGTGCCGTGGGACAGTGCAGTGTTAATTATTTAATGGTGTGCAGTGGGACTGTACATTGTTAATTATTTAATAGTGCGCAGTGGGACTGTACATTGTTATTTATTTAATGGTGTGCAGTGGGACTATACATGGTTATTCATTTAATGGCGTGCCGTAGCGCTGTACATTCTTGTTTATTTAATGGCGCGCAGCGCGACTGTACATTGTCATTTATTTAACGGTGCACAGTGGGACTGTACGTTGTCCTTTATTTAACGGAGCGCAGCGGGACTGTAGATTGTCATTTATTTAACGGTGCGCAGTGGGACTGTACAATGTTATTTATTTAACGGTGCACAGTGGGAGTGTACATTGTTATTTCTTTAATGGTGTGCAGTGTGACTTTACATGGGAATTTATTTAATGGTGGCCACTGGGACTGTACATTGTTATTTATTTAATGGTGCACAGTGGTACTGTACATTGATATTTATTTAATGGTGCACACTGTTACTGTACATTGTTATTTATGTAATGGTGTCCAGTTGGACAGTACATTGTTATTTATTTAATGGTGTGCAGTGGGACTGTATATTGTTATTTATTTAATGGTGTGCAGTGGGACTGTACATTTCTATTTATTTAATGGTTCGCAGTGGGAATGTACCTTGTTATTTATTTAATGGTGTGCAGTGGGACTGTACATTGTTATTTATTTAATGGTGCACCGTGGGACTGTACATTGTCATTTATTTAACAGTGCACAGTGACCCTGTACGTTGTCCTCTATTCAACAGTGCGCAGCGGGACTGTAGATTGTCATTTATTTAACGGTGCACAGTGGGACTGTACGTTGTCCTTTATTTAACGGAGCGCATTGGGACTGTAGATTGTCATTTATTTAACGGTGCGCAGTGGGACTGTACAATGTTATTCATTTAATGGTGCGCAGTGGGACGGTACATTGTTATTTCTTTAATGGTGTGCAGTGTGACTTTACATGGGGATTTATTTAATGGTGGGCAGTGGGACTGTACATTGTTATTTATTTAATGGTGCACAGTGGTACTGAACATTGTTATTTATTTAATGGTGACACTGTTACTGTACATTGTTATTCATGTAATGGTGTGCAGTTGGACTGTGCATTGTTCTTTATTTAATGGTGCGCAGTGGGACTGTACGTTGTTTTTTTTTAATGGTGTGCAGTGGTATTGTATATTGTTATTTATTTAAAGGTGCGAAGTGGGACTGTACATTGGTATTTATTTAATGATGCGCAGTGGGACTGTACATTGGTATTTATTTAATGGTGCGATGTGAGACTCGTGTAGCAGTACTGAAGGCTGTTTTTTAATGGGAGAAATTTGAAGGTAATGGAAATCTTAAATAAACAGAGAAAATGCTGCCACAGTGTGCTTCCTTTCCTTCTGACCTTTATCAAAACTGCACGGATGTTTTCCTTTGCAGAGGATCTACTTAATCAGCTGATTATGTCCTGTGCTCTATGCTTTTTATGTAAGGACATAAGAAGTGCACTGTCTGACCTTCAAGCCTGCTTTGTTATTCAATGAGATCATCATTGATCTTCCTCAAGGCCATTTTCCTGCACTAACCTCATATTTCTCAAATCCCTTAATATCCAGAAAACTACTGTTCTCTGTTTTGAATGAATTCAATGACTGAGGTTCGAAGACCCCTTCGTCAGGCTGAAGAAATTTCTCGTCTTGTCCAGTTTAAATGGCCTACCGCTTGTTCTGGTTTTCCCCTGGTTCTATCTACTCAGTCAAGAGAAATATCCCCTGTGCAACTTTTTTTGTTCAGCCTTGTACAATGTTTTTTTAAGTTTCATTGAGATGATGGTTCTTTCTTCAATATATACGCAGATATACAGGCCTAATCTTGAAATCTTTCCCTTATACAACAAGCTCGCTTTTCCGGTAACCAGTCTAGTGAATCTTTGCTGGTGGTATCTGCTTTTTCATATGAAGGGACTAAAACTGTATACATTTCTCTTGGTGCAGTTTCACTGGGGCCCTGTATAATACCAGTAAGACCTTTTTACACCTGTTCTCAAGTCCTTTCAAAATAAAAGCCGTTCCTAAATGCTTGCTAAGTCTGTTTGTTAATTTTCA
Source organism: Mobula birostris (assembly GCF_030028105.1). NCBI lineage: Eukaryota > Metazoa > Chordata > Chondrichthyes > Myliobatiformes > Myliobatidae > Mobula > Mobula birostris. The sequence continues at coordinate 74,854,388 of NC_092385.1, read as the reverse complement.
GTACAAGGACATATAGGTCTCTTTGAATATCAACATTACCTAATTTGTCACCATTTTCTATTTGATTTGTGTATAAATGTGATGACCTCATTTTCCCATTTCATTTTACATCTGTCATATCCTCACCCAGTCATTTCATTTGTGTCTGACCACCTGAGGTACCCAAGGCCTCTCTACATCTTCCTCAGATTCAGATTCATTTATTTAAATGATGTACTTTAAAATATACAGTGCAATGTGTTACTTGCATTAACATCAGGTTGTGCTAGAGGCAGCTTGCAAAGGTGACCACACGTTCTGGAACCAAATTAGCATGCCCACAATGTTCAGCAAAACAGTGCAACAACAACAACAGAAACCAAACCAGCCCCCCTCCTCCCTCCCAGGGCAGCAAACAACCTGCTGGAGGAACTCAGTGTCTCTGTGGGAAGAAAGGAAGCCCTGCATCAGGATCGGAAATGCCGGAAATTCCTTTCCTCCCACAGGTGCTGCTCAAGCCACTGAATTCCTCCAGCAGATAGATGTTGCTTCAGTACAGCACATCCATTGCTTCCCCATTTTGACCCTACTCAAACCCCAATAGGTAAATTAAACATTGTTTTCCTGTCACAAATCCTTGTGCACTCTGCTCAATCCTTTGATTCATTTTTAGCTCTTCCATCAACTCTCATTTATTGTAAACTCTTGCATTTTCTCTACCACTGACATTAGGATCACAGGTAGTTCTCCGATTTTCTTCTTCCTTTTTTAAATTGTGGAGTCGTATTTGTTGCCCTACGTACAGGATTTCTGCAGAACCCATGGAATGTTAATGGTGATATAAAGTGTTTCCTCTAACTCTATAGCCATCTCTTACAAAACTCAGGGTGATGGATCATCAGGAGTTCTGGATTCATTTGTATTCTTTCTCACCAACTTCTCCAGTTTTTTAATTATTAATAATTTCCTTCAGCTCCTTGATGTCCATAAAAACCATAAGAACTTAAGACATTGGAGCAGTTTAGTCCATTCAGCCCATTGAGTCTGCTCCACCATTTCTTCATGGCTGATAAATTTCCCTCTCAACCCCATTCTCCAGCCTTCTCCCTATAACCTTTCATGCCCTGACTTAGCAAGAAACTATCAACTTCTGCCTTAAATGCACCTAGTGACCTGGCCTCCACAGCTGTCTGTGGCAATGAATTCCATAGATTCACTACCCTCTAGCAAAAGAAATTCCTCTTCATCTTCATTCTAAATGGATGTCTCTCTGTTCTGAGGTTATGCCCTTGCATCCTAACGCCCCACTAAAGGAAGCATCCTCCCCAAATTCACTGTATCTAGGCCTTTCAATATCTGATGTTTCAGTCAGATCCCCCCCATTCTTCTAAACTCTAGTGAGTAAAGGCCCAGAGCCATCAAAAGCTCCTCATATCATAATCCTTTCATTCCCAGAATCATTTTTGTGAACAACCTTTGAACTCTCTTCAATATCAGCACATCCTTTCTTAAATAAGCGGCCCAAAATTGCTCATAATGTTCCAAGCGAGAACTCACCAGTGCCTTTTAAATGTCGTCAGACCTTTGATTTTTTTTCTACATTTCCAACAGGAATTTTGTCTCTTATAAAGACAGACAAAAAGTAGTTACTTAATTTTTCGTTTCCCTAATATAAATTTTCCTGACTGAAAGTCTCATACATTGACCCATGCTAGTGTTACTTTCCCTCTACTGAGTCTTGAATGCTCCTTATCATCAGGCTAATCTTTTGGCAACTTTATGAGGCTCTGCCTTTGAATTAATACCATCTGTAACTTGCACCTTCAGCCGCACTGAGCAGTCTCTGTTTATTTTCTGACAGTGCACAATAGGTTTCGGGCTCCTGTTGGTTATTCACATACTGTAGTACTCACAGGAACAGGGACCCTTGTGTCCATGGATATTTATTCCTGCTGTGATGTGCACTGGGACCTGGACTCATATAATGGCTTTGTTTACTCTTGTGATGGTCAAGTGGACCATGATTTTGATTAGCAACATGACCACTATCTAGCAGAGACACCAGAGACTGCAGATACTGAAATCAGGAGCAACAAATAATCTGTTGGAAGAAATTGCCATTTTAAACAATATCTGTAGGATGAAAGAGATGAGATCCAAAATATCAACACTTCCTTTCCTCCCAGATACTGCTCAATCCATTAAGCTCTTCCAGCAGACTGTTGCTCTAGTTGGCTACTGTTCATTGGGAATTAACCTTAAGTGTAAAGTTGAGACCCTGTACTGGGATTTCTGTACCACAGCTTGAAGAGGTCTTGGAGCTGTTTTGTACATGGTTTGCATTTATATGACATTTAATATTCCAGTTAGATCATCAGATCATAAGGCATAGGAGCAGAATTAGACCATTTGGTCCATCAAGTCTGATCTGACATTCCATCATTGCTGATTTATTTTCCCTCTTAATTCCATTCTCCTGTCTTCTTCCCATAACCCTTGACGCCATTACTAATCAAGAGGCTATCAATGTCTGTTTTAAGTACACGTAGTGTCTTGGCCTCCACAGCCATATTTAGCAATCAATTCTACAGATTCACCACCCTCTGGTAAGTAAGTTCCTCATCATCGCTGTTCTGAAGGGGTATCCTTCTTTTCTGAAACTGTGTCTTCTGTTTCTAAACGCTCCCACTATTGAAAACATCCTCTTCACATCTACTCTGTTCAGGCCTTTCAATATTCGATAGCTTTCAGTGATATTCCCCACCCCACTCTTCTAAACTGGAGGTTCAGGGCCATCAACCTCTCCTCATACATTAAACGTTTCATTCATGGGATCGTAATCATGTACATTTTCTGGACACTCTCCAATGCCAGTACATCCTTTCTTAGATACGGGGCTCAAAACTGCTCGCAATACTCCAAATGTTGGCGGAACAAAATCCCTTATAAAGCCTCAAATGGCTTTATAAGGCATCAAAGTTTATCTCCATGTCAAAAATGATGAAGAATACTAATCCAGTGATTGATCCTGACCTTTGAGATAATATTTCTTGGAAGGAGATGACATCAAGAAAATCTGAAGTCCCAGGCTGCTGAGCAATATAAGAATGATTTGCTCTTAGATTCCATGTGTCCTAACGTCTCAACCAATCATGAGAAGTGGACCGTTTTTAATTCCCATCATCCTTTGGAAGAATCCTTGAAAGTCATATGGGTAAAGCTCGATATATCAGACATCCCACCCTGCAAAAACTTATTTCAGGGAGATAGCACCACCATTTTAGGGAGGTAGCACCCCTGCCCCCCACAAAACCATATTCCCCCTCACCCCCGTCAACCTCCAAGGGTGTATGTAATACTTTGCTTAGTGATTTTGTCTAATCTGTAAACCAAGTTGGGTATATGCAGCAAATGTGATATTAAAATATGTACTTATATTATCATGTTTATTTTATTACAACTTTAAGCAAGTCTACAGGGAGTTTGGCCTCATCACGTAGGACATGAATAGCGTAGCTCCTTGGCAGCTAGCCGGCTAGTTTAAATTGGGTGCTGCCCAGCACGTAATGAATTAGCTTGTTTATTTCGGCTTTTTTCTTAAAGATGTGCTGGGTGCGCCCCGGCTACCACTGTACCACTGCATTCTTCGTGGCCTGGAGGTTGGGGACCACTGAATTATAAGTCACTTATAAGTCAATAGCATCAGCACTGTTTTAAGTAACGTTTGGATATTAAACACACAGCACATATTTTCCCTGTATGAACATATAAAATCATTGCAACACACCAGTATCGCTGAATCAGTGGGAGCCCTGGGCTTGTTTCCCTGCAACAACATGGTCCTATCGAGGGGGTGATAGGAGTCAGCGATACTGGAAGGGTGTTTCTTATGTCCAGTCTATTCCGCAATTTAGTTTTCGTTGCATTCATTGCAGAAAACTCTGCTTCACAGAAATATATTGGAAATGGAAGCAACGTTTTCAGTGCTTTTTTGGCTATCTCAGGATACTAAGCCTTGACTTTGATCCAGAATGCCGGCAGAGATGTTATGCCAAACATACTTTTCAACCCACCGTCATTTGCAAGCTCCAGGAGTTGATCTTTTTCCCGCGCTGACATGGATGATTCACCGAGGACATTCCTTTGCACGTCTTGGGTCACTGATGACCTCGTATGCATTAAAATTCAACAGTGCGTGTCAGGGAATGAGGAAAGGTGCAACTGACTCATATCGTTTCATATCACCAAATCATATTGTTTCCTCGCGGCCTGGTGGTTGGGGACCCTTCTTAGCACGAAGAGAGACCAATCAGGATGCTCGCTCTTCCTCTCCCTCTCCCTCTCAAAAAAATCTATTTCTGGGATATTGTGTATAATTTCCGGGCGTCAGGGAGCCATTACCTACATGTGGGAGACTCCTGGAACTTCCAGGAGAGGTGGATGTCCGATATATGCCTTATGGATGTTGCAGTTTTGAACATTTATGTTGCCTCAGGAATTACATTTTTCTCTGTCTTCTTTACCTCAGTGTCCTATGTTCTCAAGAATATGATTAAAACAGCAAAACCAGTGTTTAAAATGTTTATAAATATCTTTCGAAGACCCTGACCTGGACTTACAAGCTGACTACGGTTCTTTGCGGGAATGGGACCTGCTCTCTGGGTTTAACAACTGACCATTGGTTGGCACACCAAGGGCTCGGCCTAAGAGTTCGGCTCACCTTTGGAGACCTAGGATCTTGAGGCTCTGGAGATGGGCGGATCGAAGGTCAGTGTCATGGCAGGAGATCCGTATGTCGTCGGGGAAGTCGGAAGATCTACGGCTGTGTGCTCAGAGACCTGAGATCTTCGGGCAAAGAGCTCGTAAAAAGCAACACAACAAACTTTTAACATCGTAAACCAGCGAGCTGTTTGTTATGTCTCTCCTTTTGCTGTGAACCAGAGACACCTCTTGCTCCCTTATTAGGGAGAGAGAGAGAGCCTGTCATATATCGAATACTGGGTGAACAATGTCTTTGAGGTACTGCAAGTCCGTATCTTTACTGTTGCTTTGCTCACACTTGAGTGCTCAGTGGTGGGTGCCGATTTTTTTTTGCTGGTGAGGGGAGGGGAGATTGTTGCTTGTTGCCGCTTACGTGCGGGAGGGAGGGGAGCTGGGGGAAGGTTTGGGATTCTAACATTATACTGTTGTTCATTCTTTGATACACTCTTCTGTTTTCATGGATAGTTGCGAAGAAAAATCATTTCGGGACATATATTGTATACATTTCTCTGATATTAAATGTACCTTTGAAACCTAAAAGAGGAACTTGACAATCTTCAGCAAAAGAGATTTCAGACTATTTGATTGATGATTCGCTAATATTAGGTGAGTGCCACATAACATTTCTCTGGCATCATCATCTATTCCATTAGCAATGCAGTTTTTAATATATAAATAATACATGCTATTAAATCAGCATTCTGAAATTAACGAGTGAGATGAGATGTGGAGCTTGAGGACAATTTGAATGTCAAACTCATCTCGTCGCCAATGCTTTTTATTCAGAGTTTACACATCACCCTTTGACTCTGCAGATATACAGTACTACGCAAAACTTTAGGCACATATACAGCTAGGGTGCCTAAAACTTTTGCACAGTACTGTATTTGTCAATATGGAGCGGAGAGCAAGTTTGTAAATCTGGCATGAACAAAGGATATTGGGAATGGCAAGGGTGCAGTACTGCGGGAGTAGAGTGAGACTGATGGCAGAGGAGTGCCAGGGGAAGGTGGTGGTACAGGTGCAGACACACCCAGCCCTGAGATACCAGGCAAGGTCATTTGATTCCAAACAATTGGTTTATGGATCATTACAGAATGTCTCTCTAGTGCTTCCCCCTCACTCCCTTCTCCCTTCCCCTCTCCCTGCCCCCTTCCCACACTCAGTCCACAATAGAGACCCATATCAGAATCAGGTTTATCATTAATGATGATTTTTTTTGTGGCAGCAGCACAGTGCAATATGTAAAATTACTACAGTGATGTGCAGAACTTGCCCAACATTTGAAAAGGTGGTGGTTAGTCCTTCTGACTAATCTCTTACTAACTCTTCCTTCAGTTAGTCCTGACGAAGGATCTCGGCCTGAAACGTCGACTGTACCTCTTCCTAGAGATGCTGCCTGGCCTGCTGTGTTCACCAGCAACTTTGATGTGTGTTGCTTCATCATAGCTTTATTTTAATTTAATAGCCCTTAATTAAAGGCAAATTCATGTGCACCTAGATTCAAGGCCAAACATTTCACGTTGCTCAACCATTCCTCAATTTAAGAAAAGTTTGCATTCCTGGGAAATGTATTGTTTAGTTCAATTTCATAGATTGAAAAGGCAGGGCTAAAATGTATTATTGGATCGAAAAAGGTGGGAAAAATGTATTATTGGCATGTTAGTATGGAATGTTACCACACAGAGTTTTCAAAGTTCCAGGTAAATTTATTATCAAAGTACATATATGCCACCAAAACCATTAAGATTAATTTTTTTGTTTTTCATTAATTTGTAACTGCAAAACATAATAGAATTAATGAAAGTCTATCCGCAATTGGAAAGACCACAACCAATATGCAAAAGATAACAAACTGTGCAAATACAAAATGAAAGAAAAAAACCCAAAAGAAAAATAACAAATAAATAACCAATAAATATTGAGAAAATGAGCAGTAGAGTCCTTGATGCTGAGTTCCTCGGCTGTGGGAACAGTTCAGTGAAGTGTTATGAGTGAAATGAATGAGAATGGTACAAATATTGTTTTAGCAAGAAAGAATTTCATAGATTAAATGCATGGCCCAGGGAGAGCCAATGGCTAGTCAGCAAAACTTCATAAATTGTGCATTCATAAATCAAGGAGTTAGGTTAACAATAACCTAACCCCATAATTACATTGGGGTGTTTCAGCTCTCTGATGAGGAAATGACACTCTGGATTGCTTCATACTATAGATTTACTGTTGTAGTAATTGATGCCTGTAAAATGTTTGATATTGTTCATGGAAGGTAGAATGAAGTCCCATCAATAATTTTGAGATCACGTGCTCAAATAGACAAGGTGTTTGGCACCTTATTCTGTGCAGTGCCTTGGTCTGCAAAGAGTGCTAATGTTTCCTTCTGATGCACACAAGTTGTGTCTCAGCCAATGAACTCCAATCGGAAAAGCTGCTCACGAGGACTTCCTTGGCTGATAAACTCCAGAGGCACTTATTTGATTCCAGATCAGAGAACATATGCTGGCAGCAGGGTGTGGCAAAATATGCCAGTGAATGTGACCTGTCTGCTTGACCCTATATTAACAGACTGGGTCAGGGTCCCATCATACTGAAGGGATGATGGATGAGACTGGACCTGATGTCTCAAAGAAACACTGAGAAAGGGATTAGGGTGAAAATAGGAAATGTCTGTAGTAATTAGAATTAGAATCAGAAACAAGTTTGATATCATTGGCATATGTTGTGACACATGTCCTGAGGCATCTGTACCTTCTTCCTGATGGCAGCAGCAAGAAGAGAGCATGGCCTGGATGGTGGGGATCACTGATGACAGAAGCTGCTTTCCTCTGACAGTGCTCCAGGTAGATGTGGTCAATGGTGAGGAAGGCCTTACCATGATGGACTGGGCCATATCCACTAGTTTTATATGATTTTCCATTCAAGGGCATTGGTGTTTCCATACCAGGCTGTGGTGCAGACAGACAATATACTCTCCATTACACGACTATAGGCTTGCAAAGTTTCAGACATCATGGCGAATCTTTGCAAACTCCTAAGGAAGTAGCAGTGCTGCTGTGCTTTCTTCATAATTGCAGTTAGGTGTTGGACACAGGATGGGGGAGATGTCAGAGGTAGTTTTGTCACACAGTGGTAAGTGTATGGAATGTATTGCCAGGAATAGTAGTAGAGGCAGACACATTAGGGATGCTGTGACAGAAACATTAATAAAAGAAAAATGGAGGACTATGGGCTGTGTGGGAGGGAAGGGCTAGACTGATTGTGGAGTAGCTTGAAAGGTCAGCACTACATTGTGAGCTGAAGGGTCTGTTCTGTGCTGTACTGTTCCATGATCTAATATGGAAAGCTGTACAGCTGGTTTGAGTGAATTTGGTCATTTGTCAAAGTGCTATTCAACACAAAAACAGGCCTTTTGGCTAAGCATGCTGAACATTTGTGGCCTGGTACCATTTGATAAGAGGAAATTCTTGAGATTTGAGGATTTCTAGGAAGACATTAATTGATTTCCTATCCCAGTTACCACATAAATGAGAATAGTTGCTATCTTTGTGAGCCTACTACAAGAATCTGAATAAATAACTGGTCTGAGGCAAGAGTGCCTCAGGTGTATTTTGTCTATAAAGACTTTCTTTCAAAACCCCACGTTATGTTTTGTAACTCCAAAACATTAAAACTAATTGAAAGCAAAACAAAGAGCAGGGGATAAATGTGTCTACTCCATTTTTGCTTTAAGTGAGATGTGCACATATGATGTGGTGGCGTGATGACATATGACATTTACGTATGTTTATATATACCCCATAATGATTTATTTAAGGAGACAAGGAATGCTTAATCAATATTTACAATATTACTCAAATATTACTGAAATATTACATATACAATAGAAATATCAAGAAATACAATTCCGTTTGTGCTAACTGACCTTAACCAAGTGCATTGGAATTAATCTCTGAAATCCAGTATTAACAGGCCAAAGAATCGGGTGTAATTTCCAAGCCTGATCATAGTTACCCAATCCTCCTGAGAGTCTGTTTCTGAGGACACAGGTGAAAATAATTACAGGTATGCGTCGCTTAACATCCACGATACGTTCCATGAAATTGGACGTTATGTGATTTGGACGTTGTGCGAACACCATACTATATACTTAGTAAACCTATATGGATTACTGTAGTGTACCTGTATTGACTAAATCCATGTCATTAGCAATTTCTCCATATCTGATATAGGTCCCTCTCGCATTTTCATGAGCCTTGTAGTTTTCAGTGAAGCTGATCCTTTAACAGCTTCAAGAATTTTTTCTTTGTTTTTCAGGATCGTCGTGATTGTCAAGTGCGACACACCTAAATCCCGAGCAATAGCATTCACTGGTTTTCCACCTTCATATTGTTTAATAACCTTTTGTTTCACCTCCAAATCAATACTTTTCCTTTGCCTCTTGCTGCTGCTGTCACTAGGAGTGGTTTTGCTGTGTTTGGAAGCCATGATGCACTTTACGGTAATGTTTTCGAAAGAAAATTAAATAGAGGCATAACGCTACTACAATCAAGAGACACACGATACACGAGATTGGTTACGTCCGCTACATCACGTTCTCTGATCGGGACTACGGATATATATGCAATTGGACATTGTCCGGATGGACGTTAAGCGGAGCACACCTTCCCACTTCTAGTCACGACACTTTGGGTGCTGTCTACTACTTTAACAGTTCTCTAATCCCAAATGGATTACTTTTACTATGTGTATACAATTTTCAACATTTCATCCCGCACCAAGATGAACCTGAGGACCCTCAGCTTCTTCCTTATGCAAAACCCTGACAATTCCCCTACGGTAATATCAACAGTTTATACCGTAGCAACTAGATTAGAAATAATTCATCTATCCCTATGCATAACTCCTGCAACTTCTCTTCAAGACTAATTTTGCTTTTTTAAACAGTTCTAATGAAAGGACTTCAACTTGAAATGATGGCATGAACATCAATTTCTAAAATTTCCCCACCCTCTTTCATTTCATCACACTGCCTTGTTACCTTTTCTCCTCGCCTGCCTATCCACTCCCCACCCCGGTGCATACTCCTTCCCTTTCTCCCATTACCCACTCTGCTCTCTGATCAGATTCCTTCTTCTCCAGACCTTTGCCTCCAGCTTCTTACTTTATGCCTCCTCCCCTCAACTGCCTAGCTTCAGCCATCACCTTCTAGATTATCTTCTTCCCCCTTCCTTTCAAGTCTGGATGAAGGGTCTTGGCCCAAAACTTTGATTGTTTATTAATTTTCATAGAAGCTACCTGACCTGCTGAGTTCCGCAAGCATTGTGTGAGTGTTGCTGTGGCAACTCTGTTTCTCTTTCCACAGATGCAGCCTGACCTGCTAAGTGTTTCCTGAATTTCCTGTTTATCTACTATCTACAATTATTTTCACTTTGATTTTCATTTGTGACTCTCTCCTCAGACAAGGGGCTACTTGGCTGGGTGGGGGGGTTGGGTGAGGGTAGATAACTGGAATCCTTACAACTTCAGCAAGATGATGATGCTGGGAACATTCCAGAATAACTCTTCCATCCAACCAAGAAGGTGTGAACTCTCTGAAGTCATTAGCCCAAGTAAAGGAGGATCATAGGAATGTCAACTTTAAACACCTGCCAGAACTCATTGCCTGCTTTGTTACAGAACTTATTCCGGCATGATTGCAGTGCTGGGTTGCAATACTTCTGTCTTGCCAGCATTATTTCTATTTTCTCTAATGCAATAGATCACCCACCAAAATGAAGAAGTAAATATTCTTCTGGTGAAACACTGGGTGTGCATGTGGGCATGCTATTCAGCCCAACAATCGTGCCCATTGTTGTTCACTCTCTAAGAATGGAATTCCAGGGTAACAGTCCAAAATAGAAACCCAGTTTATCTCAAGGGAATGAAAGCTGCAGTCAGCAAAGAGAGCAAAAAACAGTGATTATGTCTGCTGTTAAGCTTTGGAATCAACTCAGTTCAGTCAATTCAATCTTTCTAATTTAGTGGATTTGATTTGCCCAAGCCTACTAATGCAATAGGTCAATTTATAAGAACGATGGGGGGGGTGGGGGGGGAGGGATCTCATTGAAACCTATCGAATATTGAAAGGCCCAGATAGAGTGGATGTGGAGAGGATGTTACCTATAGCTGGGGAGTCTAGGACCATAGGGCACAGCCTCAGAACAGATGGATGGCCCTTTAGAACAAGGTGAGAAGGAATATCTTGAGCCAGGTGAATCTGGAATTCATTAACACAGATGGCTGTGGAGGTCAAGTCATTGAGTACATTCAAAGTGGAGGTTGATAGATCTTTGATTAATCAGGGCACCACATGTTATGAGGAGAAGGCAGAAGAATGAGCTATGATGGAATGGTGGGGCTGAATGGCCTAATTCTGCTCCTATATTTTATGGTCTTATGGTCTAAACCAAACTAAATTCCGGCTCAATCAACCTCATTAATCTGATTGAGTCTAACTTAAGCCAATATCATCATTACAACTGGACCTGGAGCGCTGATTCATCATTTTCAAGCCTCACTATAATGTACGAGTATATTATTTATTTGTTTGTTTGTTTGTTTGGTGATATATCACAGGACAGACCCTTCCAGCCCATTGAGCCATGCCGCCCTGGAAACCCCTGACAACCCCAATTAACCCCACTGTAATCACGGGACAATTGACAATGACGTACCAATATGTCTTTGGACTGTGTGAGGAAACTTCAGCACCTGGAGAAAACCCAAATCTTCCATGGGAGAACATACAGAGACTCCGTACAGAACGGTGCCAGAATTGAACTCCAGACTCTGGAACGCCCAAGCTGTAATCGTGTTGTGCTGACTGCTACGTCACCATGATGCCCATATATCATACTCATCATCATCATTGATATGTAGTGGGTGATCATGATCCTTGACCATAATCTTTCTTGGTAAATTTTTCTATAGAAGTGGTTTGCCATTGCCCTCTTCTGGGCAGCGTCTTTACAAGACGGATAAACCCAGCCATTATCAATACTCTTCAAAGATTGTCTGCCTGGCATCAGTGATTGCATAATCAGGACTTGTGATGTGCACTAGCTCCTCATACAACCATTCACCACCTGGACCCATGGCTTCACGTGACACTAAGTAGAGGGATAAGCAGGTGCTACACCTTGCCCAAGGGTGACTTTCAGGCTACTGGAAGGAAGGAGTGCTTTACACCTCCTTTGGTAGAGAGGTATCTACAGCCCACTATCCAATATTATATTATATGATAATATATGTAGGTTATTAAGCTGATTCATGCTCCTGAAGCATGATCAGGCAATATTTATTTCCCTGTTCTTCCAGCTAGTTCCATTATTTGCATATGCGCTTGTGATATCCTATCGGTGCTGGCTGATCACTATTGAGTTCATATATCACTGTTCAATTTTATTTAACAAAATAAACAAAAATGGTTTTAAATGAAGCTGCCTGATTCAGTAAAGTAAATGGTTTAATTAAGATTAATGGAAGGTCAGTTTTCATTCCACAATGCACTAGTTACTGACACCAGGATTATCAAGTAGCACAAGATTGAAATTCAGAGGGGACGTAATTTATTTCTGGCCATTGGCCAATGGAACCATGTATATGGAGGTGAATAGAATCAGTTGATTATAACCCACTGACTAAACAAAATTTCTCTTCAAACACATTTAATTGTCAAGTCAATCATTGATTTTGAGACACAGGAGGGGCAGGACTGGAGAAATACATTATGTTGAAACACACAAAAACACACAAGATTCTGCAAGTGCTGGAAATCCAGAGCAAAAAGAAAACACAAAATGCTGGAGGAACTCAGCAGGTTAGGCAGCATCTATGGAAGTGCCTGACAGTCAGTCGATGTTTCAGGCCGAGATTCTTCTCCAGGACAGGAAAAGAAAACAGATGAAGCCAGAATAATAAGGTGGGGATGGGGGGGATGGGGTGAAGGAATACAAGTAGTTGACAGAAGAGATAAGGTGAGGGGTCCTAGATGAGTGGGGAGGTGGATGAAGCGAGAAACTGGAATGTGATAGGTAAACCCACTTACATTTGCCCTCATCTAGTTTCACTACTTACAAGATTCTACTCCTACCCTTCCTCACTTTCTTATTCTGGTGTCATCCCACTTCCTTTCCAGTCCTGATGAAGGGTGCCAGCCCGAAATGTCAACCGTTTGTTCCTCTCCATAGCTGCTGTCCGACTTGCTGAGTTCCAAAAGCATCTTGTGTTTGTTGTGATTTTTATCTCTTTAAGTTGCATTTTCTGGAGGAGTAAACGTTTTGCTTCTGAAAGAAAACTCCTCAAAATTAGCAATAGTTTGATATATGAAATTCTGTATCTCAGATTGTCAAGCATTATTTGATGTCAGCTTTGAAATTTAAATACAATTCCCAAAATGTTCAGCTCTTGGATACTCTGTATAGCTAAAAAGTATCAAAAATTTGTCAGGGATGTCTTCAGAAGACCTGTAGTATATTTAATATTTGAGTAATATTGTAAATCTATTGTTTGATGAAGTGTTCTTTGTTTGATTACATGATTCATTACGTGTTATACGTAAGAAGTATGTGAAGGGCATACATCATATGTGAGTGCCACACTACAGAAACACTAAGTATCCAAGTATCCTGTTTCTTCCTTCAATTAGTTTGTGGAGTTACAAAACATAACAAGATCTACACTCAGTGGCCATTTTCATGCATAAAAGCATGCAGACATGGTCAAGAGGTTCAGTTGTTGTTCAGACCAAACATCAGAATGGGGAAGAAATGTGATCTTAGTGATTTTGACCATGAAATAATTGCTGGTGCCAATTATGGTTTGAGGTTCTCAGAAACTACTGATCTCCTGGGATTTTCACGTGCAAAAGTCTCCAGAGTTTGCAGAGATGGTGCAAAAAACAAAAAATACTTCCAGTGAATGGCAATTCAGTTAGCAAAAATGTCTTGTTAATGAGAGAGGTCAGAGGAAAATGGCCAGACTGGTTCAAGCTGACAGGAAGGTGACAGTAGCTCATATAACCACACATGACAACAGTGTTGTGCAGAAGAGTATCTCTGAATGCACAACGTGTCAAACCTTGAAGTGAATGAGCTACAGCAGCAGAAGGCCATGAACATACTCTCAGAGGCCACTTTATTTGGTACAGGAGGTACTACTGAAGTGGCCAGTGAGTGTATCTCTCCAGCACTCTACACTTGTAATCTAAACTTCAGAGTAAATTACTTTTAGCACTGAGGAACTGTCTTTAGGATCATGACTGCATTTTTAATTTCCTCTTTTCTCGGCACTTTACATTTCAGCCTTGGATATAATCTTCAGCCATAGAGTTACTGCCTCACATCAGATTGTGGAAAGCTTAAATCTGTGGTTCTTTCTTTGCAAAACATTGGCAAGTGAGGGAAAAATAGCAGATAAGGTATACGAGAATTGCTCGATATGTTACATGGATGGATTTGATCTCATTGGGGTGTACTAGAAATAAGCCAACAATATTGCTATGGCGGCAGCAGCAATTTATTGGAAGAAGGATCTATCTTTTGTCTCGATTCAGGCTTGTCATAATGGGCAGATGTAAACACTGAGTGTAATTGGAACATTCATCAAGTTAGCCATTTTAAGAGCAAACCATAAGTAAACAGAACCATGAATCAAAACAGGTCAGTAATCTGGTTTAATCTCTTCTGTCTTCCACAGACTTTCCCTCATAGTGGGCTATGACTTTGTACCAACTAACTGCGTATTGATAATAGACTTTAATCATATTGTGATGTGACTACATTGAAATGAAAATAGAAAATGTTTATTGTTATTAATATTATTTAGTGTGCTTTTTATCATATTCTTTCTTTGCGCTGCATCGGATCTGGGGTAACAATTAATTAATTCTTTACACTTCTGTGCTGGAAGTGATATTAAACAATCTTGAATGTATTTGAAACAGCGTTTCTGTTTTCAGATTTCTGACACTGCAATATTTTTCCGATTTCCATTTACAATATTAGTAAATATTGGCATTAGTTTGGCAATTCGGGGTGACTGGTATGGTGGCTGTCACATGAAATCAGTATTTATCATCAAGACCCCACCATCCAGGCCATGCACTCTTTTCACTACTACCACTGGGCAGGAGATACAGAAGCCTTAGGCCCCACACCACCAGGTTCAGAAACAGTTATTACCCTTCACCCATTAGGCTCCTGAACTGCAGACATCCCACCCTGCAAAAACTCATTTCAGGGAGGTAGCTCCAACAATTTGCGGGAGACTCCCGGAACTTCCGGGTGAGGTGGGATGTCTGCAATAGAGTAGCTCCTTAGCAGCTAGCCAGCTAGTTTAAATAACGTTGGCTATGCTAATGAACGAATAACACCTATTAAACTCACCTCAAAATGTCTTTTACAGTCTTAACCCACCATGGGCAATAGAAAAGTCACTGTTGCAAACAGTGCAGCAGGCAACACTGTCATTATTTTTGACCCCTATTAGGCAGGGGTACACTTTAGTGTAGTCTGGGGTGACGTACGTTTTATATTTTCTTTTTTTGGAACACTCTGCCACTCTGACTTTTTTTGGAACTCTCTCGCTCTCTCGCTCGTGGTCGCTCTCACTTGCGCTCGCTCTCTTGCGCTTGCTTTCTCTCTCTCTCACCCTCTCGCTCTCTCGTCGCTCTCACTCGCGCTCGCTTTCTTGCTCTTGCTGTCTCACACTAGCTCTCAAAAGAATCGATTTCTGGGACATTGTATATAATTCGCAGGCATAACTTTTTACATAGACTTGGCCTTTCATTCCTCAAGCTTCTATTAATAGGGAGCCACTACTAGTATGCGGGAGACTCCCGGAACTTCTGGCAGAGGTGGGATGTCTGGAACGGGGATGTGAATAACTTCACTCACTCTTCACTCTTGAACTGATTCTACAACCTACAGATTCACTTTTCAGAGCTCTTTGCCACTTAAGCTCTCAGTATTGTTTTTATTTGCATAGTTCATCTTCTTTGGTTGTTTGGCAGTCTTTTTAAAATTCTATTGTATTTTTCCCATAAATGCCTACATGAAATTGAATCTTGAGGTGGTAGTATGTACTTAGATAATAAATTTACATTGAACTTTGAAATGGATCCAATGAAATTATGCAAATAATTCATGAACCCCTCAGCTTTTTCATGCACATTTCAGGATTACTTCTCTGAATCTAATGCATTCAGGGAAATGCAGCTACTCATGATCAAACTGCAAATGTTTTGGATTTGATGTTAACTGAAAGGGTAATTTATATCCCATCCGGTTATTGGATGATCAGTCAGTCTCAGTAAACAGGCCTCAGCTGCCTGGCTTTGGTCCAGGTGTTTGGTTTTCAGTTGGTTGTTTGCAAGCTTCAGGAATGAAAGGCCAAGTCTATGTAAAAAGTTATGCATATATCCTCCTTATTTTTGTATTTTATAATTTAAAAGCTTAAAATACTTTGTAGCTAACTTAATACAAGATTTTGATGAATATTCCATACCGGAAAACCAAAAGTACAGAGAATGTAATTCAAAGCTATTTTTTTTTTCTGGTTGCCTTGCTTGAATCCTTCTTGTCAGGTTTCTTTCTCATGATCATGGTCCTAAATAGGTCTGAGATCTTCATTGGTGTAATACTGTAATTTGTTTGATAACACATCTAAAAAGAACTTTTGGATGTCCATGAAAACAATTGTATTACAGTTAAGTTGGCCCTCACCAGAAATACAACATAACTATTCTGTAGCATATTATCCAATGGAAAATAGTTCAACACTTTGACAGGTTTATATAATCAACATAGACCAAGCCCTAATAATATTAGATAATGTTTATCTATTTGTCCTCCCATAATGGAAGGATAGTAACTATTTCTAAAAAAGTATGTTTTCTTGAAGCCCGAATAGACCAAAGAACTATTTTTATTTCAATATGAAATATCTTCAACCCTTCCAGGCGAAGATGAATTTGGATTGACAACTACTATGTGAAAGGGAACAAAAATAGTGGTCAAAATCAACTCGAACCAAGCAGGTCCACTAATTTGTACTTGACTCAATCATATTGGTATGAAGGCTTAGCAATTTGCTTCTCTTTCCACAGATCCTACCTAACCTACTATCTTTTTTCAGTGTTTTCTTTTAATGTTTCAATTTTACAGCATTTTTGTTGTAATAAAGGTGAACAGACAAGGTGCAGGACTGGCCATGATTTTATTGAATGGTGGATTGGGCTTGTGGGGATGGATGGCTCGCTCCTACTTCTGACCTTACCTCCTATCTCCATGACAGAAAAATGTTTTGAATGCTCTTTTACTAGTGAATGATCAAATGGTGGGCAACAGAGATTTGGTTTGAATGTGAACACATTTGAAAACAATCCATATTTGCATCAATTTTTCCTACAACAAATGGACAGGTTCCCAAGGGAGGGGTCTCAGCCAAAAATTCAATTGCTTATTATTTTCTCTGGATGTTGCCTGACCTGCTGAGTTCCTCCAGCATTTTGTGTGTGTTGTTCCAGGTTTCCAAGGGAAAGCAAGTTTGTAAACTTCAAGGGCTGAAGTTTATAAACTTCGAGGACTGCAACTGTTCAAGGAGACTCTACATCACTCTCTCGAATGTACGTTTGTAATTAGGCATTGCTATTAAATGGTGGCCTTACCAGCAATGCCCATATCAGACAAGAAAATAAGGAAAAGACACAGAAGTTTCTCAGAACTGAAGAAATGGATGATTTAATAGTAAATTCTTAGTAACAATTAATGGAATTAGTCAAGAGTTTCCTTAGTGTTGAGAATTTTCCGTAAATTACTCAAGACATGCACTTATGGTAATGGTGAATAATAACTAAAGTTTTTCATGGAGCTATTAGAGTTCTATTAATAGTTTTTTGTCTCCTTCAGAAAATATTATAGTCATGGAAAATTATACTTGAAAGATGCCTCTTGTATATAAAGTAATGAAGTAATTTTCTGAGTTTTATGTTCATAGTTATGTAGATGTTTGGTGGGGAGTATATTGACTGGCAGCATCATAGCCTGATATGGAAACACCAATGCTCTTGAATGGGAAATGCTACAAAAAGTAATGGATATGGTCAGTCCATCATAGGTAAACCCTCACCACTATTGAGCACATCTACGCAGAGCGTTGTCGCAGCAAAGCAGCACCTATCATCAGAGACCCCATCACCCAGGTCATGTTCTTTTCTTGCTGTTACTAGTAGGAAGAACGTACAGGAGCATCAGGACTCACACCACCAGGTTCAGGAACGGTTATTACCCCTCAACCATCTGGCTCTTGAACCTAAGGGGTGAACTTCACTCAACTTCACTTGCCCAATAAGTGAACACACCCTATGGACTCACTTTCAAGGACTCCTTATCTCATGTTCTTAACATGTATTGCTTATTTATTTATTTTTATTTCTTTATTTTGTATTTGCACAGCTTGTTGTCTTTTGCATGCTGGCTGAACACCCAGTTAATGTGGTCTTTCACTGATTCTATAATAGTTATTATTCTATTATGGATTTATTCAGCATGCCCACAAGAAACTGAATCTTAGGGTTGTATATGGTGACATATATGTACTTTGGTAATAAATTTACTTTCAATTTTGATAGTTTATATATTATTTTATAACATTATAAATGTTGAGTTGAATGGAATCAGGAGGCAAGACACTCACTGGAAGACAGCTATCTTCTGAGACACAAGAGATTCTGCAGACGCTAGAAATTTTGTCCAACACACACAAAGTACTGAAGGAAGTCAGCATGTCAGGCAGCGTCTATGGAGGTAACAAATAGTGCTGGGCAGAAACATAAACTGTTCTTCCCTTCAGAGATGCTGAGTTCCTTTAGCATTTTGTGTGTATTCAGCTGACTTCTGACCTGCTTTTATAATCACTGTATTTGTGTTTCTGAAACAGTTAAGCTTCTTTTCAGTGATGACCTCGGGATATTGATAGACATAGAACACAGAACAGTACTACTCAGGAACAAGTCCTTTGGCCCACAATGTTGTGCCAATCTAATCAAATTAGCAATCAAGCATCTAAGTAAACTATTCCCATCTGCCTACACAGTGTCCGCATCATTCCAGTTCCTGAAATTTAATGTGTCCATCTACAGCCCTTTGAATGCTTCAATTGTATCAGCCTCCACCATCACCACAAGCAGTGTTATCTAAATACCCACATTCTCCGTTTTAAAAAAATGCCTCCACATCTCCTTTGAACTTACTCCACGTTCCTTAAATGCGTGCCTTCTGCCATTAGATATTTCAATCTTGGGGGGAAAAGGTACAAGCTCTCCACTCTGTGCCTCTCATAATCTCTATCAGATCTCCCCTCAGTCTCCATCACTCCAAAGAAAACAATACAGTTTTCTTCAATGTCTTCTTATAACACATGCCCTCCAATCCAGGCAGAAGCCTGGTAAACTTGTTCTGTACCTTCTCCAAAACCTCAACATCTGCTGTAGACATCTTTTGATGGTAGGCAAATTGCAGTGGGTTGAGGTTGTCTGGGAGGCTGGTATTGATATGTGCCATGACCAGCCTCTCGACACACTTCATGATGGTTGAAATCAGAGCCATTGGGACATTAAGGTATGTTATTTTATTCTCTTGGGTACTGTAATGATAGTGGTCTTTTTAAAGCAGATGAGAACTTCAGATTGGAATAGAGAGAGATTAAAAATACCCCTAAGTATCTCCAACAGCTGATCTCCATTAGTACTATTTGAGAGAAGGTACAGTTCAAAGTTCAAAGTAAATTTATTATCAAAGAATGTATATGTCATTATATACAACCCCGAGATTAATTTTCTTGCAGGCATACTCAATAAATCCAGTAACCATAATAGAATCATGAAAGACTGCACTAACAGGTGGACAACCAGTGTGCAAAAAGACAACAAACTGCACAAATAAAAAAGAAAGAAAAAGAAGAAATATTAATAATATTAAATAAATTAACAATAACTACCGAGAACATGAGATGAAGAGTCCTTGAAAGTGAATCCATAAGTTGTGGGAACATTTCAGTAATGGGGCGAGTGAAGTTGACTGAGGTTATCCACTTTGGTTCAAAAGCCTGATGGTTGAGGGGTTAGAACTGATCCTAAACCTGGGTGGGTGGTGTGTGTCCTCAGGTTCCTGTACCTTCTTCCTGATGGCAGTTGTGAGAAGAGAGCATGGCGTGAGTGGTCATACTGTCTGAAGAATCACACACAATGCTTCACAAACAGCTTCTTCCCCTCCACTATCAGATGCCTGAATGGTCTATGAACCCATGAACACTGCACAATTATTTCTTTCTGTTTGCGTTATTTGTTCATTTTACAGTTTATAGTGATTTTATTCCATATACTGAAGTACTGCCACAAAACAACCAATTTTACATCACATAAGACAGTGATAATAAACCTGATTCTGACTCTAAGGACTCAGCCAAGATCTCCTTCTGGGCCCAATGCTTCCCAGGCTTCATCTTCCAGAAAGCTTTACAAAGGTCATATCTCAGTTTCTTGTATGGGTCAGTATTACCCAATGTGATTACCGCAGTCCTGGACTTTATTCGGGACTAGATCTCCTGTTTCATCCCAATTCATGTTATTGTAAATAAAGTGGAGCTTATTTTTAACTGAGGCAGCCATCATCAATGTAAGCATTTTCCCCAAAATATGAAAGCACTTAACACATGTGATTTTTTTCACCTCTTATATATAAATAGTCATAGTCATTGTCATAGTCATACTTTATTGATCCCAGGGGAAATTGGTTTTCATTACAGTTGCACCATAAATAATTAAATAGTAATAAATCCATAAATAGTTAAATAGTATTATGTAAATTATGCCAGGAAATAAGTCCAGGACCAGCCTAGTGGCTCAGGGTGTCTGACCCTCCAAGGGAGGAGTTGTAAAGTTTGATGGCCACAGGCAGGAATGACTTCCTATGACGCTCTGTGCTGCATCTCAGTGGAATGAGTCTCTGGCTGAATATACTCCTGTGCCCAACCAGTACATTATGTAGTAGATGGGAGACATTGTCCAAGATGGCATGCAACTTGGACAACATCCTCTTTTCAGACACCACCGTCAGAGAGTCCAGTTCCATCCCCACAACATCACTGGCCTTACCAATGAGTTTGTTGATTCTGTTGGTGTCTTCTATCCTCAGCCTGCTGCCCCAGCACACAACAGTAAACATGACATCGTCCGGCAGATGTTAAAGGATCTCAGTCTCCTCAGGAAATAGAGATGGCTCTGACCCTTCTTGTAGACAGCCTCAGTGTTCTTTGACCAGTCCAGTTTATTGTCAATTCATATCCCCAGGTATTTGTAATCCTCCACCATGTCCACACTGACCCCCTGGATGGAAACAGGGGTCACTGGTACCTTAGCTCTCCTCAGGACTACCACCATCTCCTTAGTCTTTTTCACATTAAGCTGGAGATAATTCTGCTCACACCATGTGACAAAGTTTCTTACCGTAGCCCTGTACTCAGCCTCATCTCCCTTGCTGATGCATTCAACTATGGCAGAGTCATCAGAAAACTTCTGAAGATGACAAGACTCTGTGCAGTAGTTGAAGTCTGAGGTGTAAATGGTGAAGAGAAAGGGAGACAAGACAGTCCCCTGTGGAGCCCCAGTGCTGCTGATCACTCTGTCGGACACACAGTGTTGCAAGCACACATACTGTGGCCTGCCGGTCAGGTAATCAAGAATCCATGACACCAGGAAAGCATCCACCTGCATCGCTGTCAGCTTCTCCCCCAGCAGAGCAGGGCGGATGGTGTTGAACGCACTGGAGAAGTCAAAAAACATGACCCTCACAGTGCGTGCTGGCTTGTCCAGGTGGGCATAGACATGGATCAGCAGGTAGATGATGGCATCCTCAACTCCCAGTCGGGGCTGGTAGGCGAACTGGAGGAGATCTAAGTGTGGCCTGACCATAGGCCGGAGCAGCTCCAGAACAAGTCTCTCCAGGGTCTTCATGATGTGGGAGGTCAATGCCACCGGTCTGTAGTCATTGAGGCCACTGGGGCGCGGCATCTTCAGCACAGGGACGAAGCAGGACGTCTTCCACAGTACAGGAATCCCCCGGAGCCTCAGGCTCAGGTTGAAGACATGGTGAAGTACTCCACATAGCTGAGGGGCACAGGCTTTGAACACCCTGGTACTGACACCATCCGGTCCTGCAGCCTTGCTTGGGTTGAGATGTTTCAGCTGTCTTCTCACCTGTTCAGCTGTGAAGCTCACCATGGTGGTTTCGTGTGGAGAAGGGGTATAGTCATGAGAGCAGGGTGGCAGACTGTGAGGAGGGGTAGGAGGGGTAGGAGGGGAGAGTGGAACATGTGTTTGTTGGGGGCCAACAACAGATGACTCATGTGGGGGATGGGCAGGGGCCACAATGTCAAATCTGTTAAAGAACAGGTTAAGTTCGTTGGCCCTGTCCACACTGCCTTCAGCTCCTCTGTTGCTAGTTTGCCGGAACCCAGTGATGGTCCTCATCCCCCTCCAGACCTCTCTCATGTTGTTCTGCTGGAGTTTCCACTCAAGCTTCCTCCTGTACCTGTCTTTAGCCTCCCTGATCCTGGCTTTGAGGTCCCTCTGTATTGCCCTCAGCTCCTCCCTATTTCCATCTCTAAACACCCTCTTTTTAGCATTCAGGATGTCCTTAATGTCCTTTGTCACCCATGGCTTGTTATTTGAATAACAAAGGACAGTTCTTGTCGGAACATTGCAGTCCACACAGAAGTTGATGTAATCAGTGATGCACTCTGTGAGCCCATCAATATCCTCTCCATGTGGCTCACAGAGTGTCTGCCAGTCTGTCACCTCAAAACAACCCTAGAGCGCCTCATAAGCCTCCTCCGACCATTTCCTCACTGTCCTCGAGGTTGCAGGTTTACTCTTCACCAGAGATAAAGTACTTTACCTTTTCTATGTCAGTTCCAGGATAGCAATATTCATTGCAAAACATTCAAATCAAAGTTATATATGTACCATGTATGAAACATGCTCTGATAGGTAGAAATATTATACAACCGTAATACTGGACTGAATTTTGAAACAGGTTCATATCAATTTCACAGAAAGGTGAATATAAGGTTAGTTTTGTCATTATTATCTTTATACTATAGTGCATGGTATCATCCACTAAATTTCTCTAAAGTGGTGAATATAGTTTTAGTTAAATGTGGTATTTTCCTGCGAATAATACATTTTTATCAGAATCAGACTCAGGTTTATTATCTGACATATATTGTGAAATTTGTTGTTTTATGCAAAACATAAAAAGTACTAAAAGTTAGAAAAGCAAATAAGTCGTGCAAAAGGAGGAGTAAGTTAGTGATCATGGAACATTCAGAAATCCGATGGCAGAGCGGAAGAAGCTGTTCGTGAAATGTTGAGTGTGTGTCTTCAGGCTCCTCCCCAAAGAGGAGACGGCATTTCTCGGATGGCGAGGGTTCTTTATGATGAATGCCGTCTTCATGAGACACTGCCTTTTGAAGATATCCTTGACTGTGCAGAGGGTTGTGCCCATGATGAACCGGCTGTGTCTACAACCCTTGGCAGTATCTTTCAACCCTGCGTATTGGAACCTCCATACCAGATGGTGGTGCAAGCAGTCAATAAGGTCTCCACTGAAAATAATGAAGACATTTATTTTGGTATGTCTTTAGTGACAGACCAAAAAACTCTTAATGAAGTAGAACCAGTGCTGTGTCTTCTTCATGATTGCATCAATGTGTTAGGCCCAGAGTAGATCCTCAGTGATGTTAATGCCCAGCTTGAGGCTGCCCACCCACTGAGCTGCTAATCCCTCAATGAGAACTGCTGTGTGTTCACCCGTTTTCTCCTGAAGTCTACAATCAGTTCCTTAGTCTTACTGATGTTGAGTCCGAAGTTGTTGTTGCAATAGCACTCAATCAGCCGACCTATTTCATTCCTGTACACAACCTCTTTGCCATTTGAGATTCTACCATTAACAGTGGTGTCAGTGGTGAATTTCTAGATGCTATTTGAGCTGTGTCTAGACATACAGTATTGAGTATAGAGAGAGTAGAGCAATGGGCTAAGCACACATCCTTGGGGTGTACCAGTGTTGATTATCAGAAAAAAATATTATTAGTGATTCAAACCGACTGTAGGCTCCTGATGAGGAAGTCAAGGATCCATTTGCAGAGGGAGGTACAGAGGCCCAAGTTTTGAAGTTTATTGATTAGTAGTGAGGAGATGATGGTGTTGAATGTTGAGCTGTAACTGATAAACAGCAGGATGACATATGCATTGCTGTTGTCCAAGTACTCCAAAGCTGGGTGAAGAGGCAATGAGATGTGCCCACTGAGGACCTATTGTGGTGGTAGGCAAATTATAGTGGGTTCAGATCCTTGTTCAGGCAGGAGTTAATTCTAACCATGACCAACCCTTCTAAGCACTTCATCGCAGTAGATGTGGGTGTTACTGAGTGATGGTAATTGAGGCAGCTCACCTTGCTCTTCCTGGGTAACTGTCTGATTGATGCCTTTGTGAAGCAGGTGGGAATCTCTGAATGCAGCAGTGAGAAAGGAAGTTATTTTTATAGAGGATAAAGCTAAGGATAAATACAAACCTATCCTTATTTTTAATATGCAACCCAATGATCTGCAGTTTCAGGCGTACGTCTGAAATATATACAGATCCCATCTGGCCCAGACTAGTAGGATCAAATTTGATGAAGGGACAGCTTCCAAAATTATCACAACAGCTCAAAATGAAGGAACAATTCATCTTGATTGACATCATCATAAATCTCACATGCAAAACATAGCCTTGCAGTTTGTTTATGCAGCAATGTTCTATACAAAGTATCACCGCTTTTCAAGAAGGTACTGTGGACCAAGATGCCATTCAAAAATACATTAAACTCTGCAATTTCTCAAACGATAATGTGTTTACGACTTCTTGTTGACTCACCTTAGTTTATAGTGGAGAATTAGAGGCATGAGAAGTGAATCAACTGCATAGAATCTCCCTTCAGCCTCCTTCTGCTTGAAGACACACACTATATACTGCTAATGCTATGCCTTTAATTATGCCATATGTATTGAGTGTACATGGTACTGTATGTGACCAAAAGACCATAAGACCATAAAGCATAGAAGCAGAATTATACAATTTGGCCCAAATGAATCAGCTCTGTCAGTTGATCATTACTGATTTATTATCCCTATCAACCCCCAATCTCTTGCCTCCTCCCCGTAACCTTTGACACCCTTACTAATCAAGAATCTATCAACCTCCACTTTCAATATATGCAATGACTTGGCCTGCACAGTCCTCCATGGCAATGAATTCCCAGATTCTCCACCCTTTGGCTAAAGAAATTCCTACTCATCTGTTTTATAGGGATGTCCTTGTATTCTGAGGCTGTGCCCCCTGGTCCTGGACTCCTCCACTAAAGGAAACATCTTCTCCCTCATGTGGATGAACGCCAACCACTAACACAGGACATGCTCTCAAAATTTTCTTCCTGACTAGATAACATTAGGTAATTAACACTTTACACATAGATCTTCAACAAACAATGACATGGCTCACATACTAATTTTTTTTTTGTTGGTTACTATGGCAATGACCAAATGTTGGAGCTGGAATTCATTGCTTTCTCACTTGCCTCGGGAGGATGCTTTCCTTCAGCTCGGCATCTTCCATCTGGGAGCTGCTTTGTGTGTGTTTACTGTGACTGTATTTATTGTGCATGAGCTACAACTTTGGAGGGCATGTGCGTCACTATGCCTGTGCAGAATTAGAATCAGCTACTCCATGCACGCCTCATCAATAAAACATAGCCTGCCATCCAGGCAAAGTAACAGCTGCAGCCCATGGCAAAAAAACGATTCTGCTCTGGTTGGTAAAAAAAAACACAACATGGATCAAAACGTAGGCAAGTCCTGCCGGGAGTGAAAATTGTTTACCCATTTCTGGGTCAATTTGCATCTTTAAACTGGTCAGCAGAATGCACGCAATATCAGATTGCTCACCCATTTTACAATCCTACCTGATGTTACAGTCAGTGGCCATTTTATTAGGTACAGCTGGACACCTGCTTGTTAGTGTAAATATCTAATCAGCCAATCATGGCAGCAACTCAATGTATAAAGGTTCAGAATGGTCAAGAGGTTCAGTTTTGTTCAGACCAAACACAAGAATGGGGAAGAATTGTGATCTAAGTGATTTTGACTGTGGAGTGATTGTTTGGGTATCTCAGAAAACAGCAGATTTTCACACACAGCAGTCCAGGATTTCCAACCTGGGATCTACGGACCTCTCAGTTAATTGTAGGGGCTCATGGCATAAACAAGGCTGGGAACCCCTGCTCTAGGTTTAGAATTGTGAAAAACAAAAGGACATCCAGTGAGTGGGAATGGCGTAGGTGAAAATGCCTTGTCAATGAGAGTGGTCAGAGGAGAATGGCCAGACTGGCTCAAGCTGACAATTTGGGTTGTGGGGTTTGTGGGATGGCATGGCTTGAAGAGCCAGAATGGCCTACTCTGTGATGTATTGCTAAATAAATGAATAAATAAATAAAGAGACTACCAAAGTCCATGTTCATTGTAGATATGCTGTGTTATCGTGCACCACATTGGAGCTGTTAGCTGGTGTTACAGCAGATGGCCCAGTTTCCTTCCAACATTCCTCAAACCTTCTCTCAAAGATGATACACAGTAAAGCACATATTTATTGAGAGGAAGAGTGTCAGCTGAGAAAGAGTAGGATAGAAAATCCTGCCCTTCAGGAGCAGTGGGATTGGGACCAAGTCATCCTCATCTGTAATTTTCTGGGCAGGATCTGTGAAATAAATTAACCTTTGGAATCCATGGAGCGTCTGTCGATGTCTGACCATGACGCTCTCTCAGATTTGGAGGCAGAGGCACCTGTGCTATAACAGGACAAGCAGGACAAGTCGGACAAGTCCAGAACACACTGGTGACCTGCTGAGCCTTTGCTGGAGAAACAGTATGTATGTATGTATTTAATTATTTATTTATTGAGATACAGCACAAAATAGGCCCTTCTGGCTCTTTGAGCCTTGCCACCCAACGGCCCCTGATTTAATCCTAACATAATCAAGGGACAATTTACAATGACCAACTAACGTACTAACTAGTACATCTTTGGACTGCGGGAGGAAACCAGAGCACTCGGAGAAATCTCATACATTCCACAGTGAGGATGCTTGAACTCCTTGCAGATGACATTGGAATTGAACTCCAAACACTGACACCCCAAGCTGTAATTACATCGTGCTAAGCGCTTCTCTAATGCAGAATGGAATAACTTTCCGCAATGCAAATGTGGTAAAGGATTTTTTTTCTTGAGTCCTTTATTCAACACACCATTAAATCAAACCAAAACTTTATTATACCCAGCTTTTGTAATTTAAGTTATTATTAAGTTCTGCTGTATGGAATTTCTTCACTTTCTAATGTAAAACGTGGGGGAGGAAGCTCTGCTACTTTTAATCTGCTGTTTGCACATTTAAATTTAGATTAGAAAGGAAAAGAAATCCCCACTTTATCACAAAGGATTTTTCCATTTGAAGGGCTACATCTAAGGATGATAATAAAATGGCTTTTCACATGCAATATTCATGTCACGCTGCTCTTGCACTTCATGAATTTAGACCAAAAGGCTGTAAAATATCAGAGCAGAATTAGGCCATTCGACCCTTTGAGTCTCCTCTGTCATTACATCCCGGTTGATCTATAATCTCTCTCACTCCCATTCTCCTGCCTTCTCCCCATTACTTTCGATGCCCTGAATAATCAAGAACCTATCAACCTCTTCCTTATGTATACCCAATGATTTGGCCTCCACAGCCATCTGAGACAATGAATTCCACTGAGTTGCTACCCTCTTGCTAATGAAATTTCTCCTCATCTCTGTTCTAAATAGACATCCCTCTATTCTGAGGCTCTGGTCTTTAGTCCTAGGCTCCTCCACTATAGGAAATATCCTCTCCACTTCCACTCTATCTAGGCCTTTCAACATTCGATAGATTTCAGTGAGATCCCCTTATTCTACTAAACTCCAGTGAGTACACGCCCACAGCATCAAACACGCTTCATATGTTAATCCCTTAATTCTTGGAATCATTCTCATGAACCTCCTATGGACCCTCTCCAATGCCAACGCGTCCTTTCTTAGATAAGGGGCCCAAAACTGCTCACAATCCTCCAAGTATGTTCTAACCAACATCTTATAAAGCTTCAGCATTACACTCTTGCTTTTATATTCTACTATTAAATAAATGTTAACATTGCATTTGTCCTCCTTACACCAACTCAACCTACAAATTAACCTTTAGGGAATCCTGCATGAGGTCTCCCAAATCCCTTTACTCCTCCAATGTTTGGGTTTGCTCCTGATATAAAAAAGTCTATGCCTTAATCCTTCAACCAAAGTGCATGACCATATACTTCTCTATACTAAATTCCATCTGCCACCTCTTTGCCCATTCTCTCAAATAGTCTAAGCTCTTCTGCAGACTACCTGCTTCTTTGACATTACCTGCCCCTCCAGAAAAGACCTCCTTTATTTCCACATTTTGCCTCCTTCCAGACAGCTAATTTTCTATCCATGTTTGTACCTTTCCTGTAATATCATGGGCTCTTACCTTGTTAAGCATCTTCTTATGCAGCAATTGTCAAAAGCCTTTAAAAATCCAAGTAAACTTTGGCCTATTTTATCATGTGCTGCAAGTACCCTGAAACCTCATTCTTTATAATTAACATCTTCCCAACTACTGAAGCCAGACTAACTGATTTATAATTTTCTTTCTTTTGCCTCCCTCCCTACTTAAAGAGTGGAGTGACATTTGCAATTCTCCAGTCCTCCAGAATTATTTCAGCATCTGGCGATCCTTGAAATATCATTACTAATGCCACCACAATCTCTTCAGCTACCTGTGCTGTAGTCCATCTGGTCCAGGCGACTTTTTACCTTCAAATCTTCCAGTTTCTCAAGCACCTTAATAATAGCAACTACACTCACTTCTACTCACAACACTCTCTATCTGGCATTCTGCTGGTGTCTTCCACGGTAAAGACTGATGCAAAATTCTTATTCAGTTCATTTACCATTTCTTTTCCCCCAATACTACCTCCCCAGCATCATTTTCCAGGGTCCGATATCCACTCTTGTCTCTATTTCACTCTTTATGTATTTGAAAATAACTGTTGGTATCCCCTTATATGTTATTGGCTATCTTGCCTTCATATTTCATCCTTACTCTCCTTTTTGAGTTGCCTTCTGTTGGTTTTTAAAAACGTCCCAGTCCTCCAACTTACCACTAATTTTTGCTCTTATATGCCCTCTCTTTGGCTTTTATGCTGTCTTTGACTTCCCTTGTCAGTCACAATAGCATCATCCTCCCTTTAGAATAATTTTTGTTCTTTGGGATGTATCTATCCTGCGCCTTCCAATTTGCTCTCAGAAACTCCAGCCATTGCTGTTCCACTGTCATCACTATTAGTGTCCCCTTCCAATCAACTTTAGCCAGCTCCTCTCTCATGCCTCTGTAATTCTCTTTACTCCTCTGAAGTACTGATACATCTCACACTGGAGTGAATTCCATTATATTTTGATTATTGCTACCTATGGGTTCCTTTACCTTAAGTTCCCAAATCAAATCTCGTTCATTACACAGTACCCAGTCCAGAATTGCCTTTCCTCTTATGCAACCACAAGCTGCTCTTAAAAAAAACTCATGGACTTTCTATAAATTCTCTCTGTTGGGATCCTAATTCAGTACCAACCTGGTTTTCCTAATTTACCTGCATCTTGAAATCCACGCCCCCCATGACTATCATAACATTGCCCTTTTTACATGCCTTTTCATGTATCACACAACAACAGCGTCAAGAGGATCTTCAAGACAATTCTGAAGATGCTTCGCTGGGTAGGGTTGATTCTGGTCAGCAGGGGATCCCCGACCGCCATCAAGCTACTGTTCATAAAATTCAAGTAACACAAAACAAAATTATTGCCACTTGTAAGAAACTTATATCAAGCAGGAAGATTGGACAATGTGATAAATGAAATGGAAAGACTAAAAAATAACATCATGGGAATTAGTGAAGTTTGTTGGATAGGTGCTGGAACATGTCAGAATAGAAATAAAACACTAATTTATTCTTGTGGAACATCCCATACTAATGGAGTAGGAATTCTTATGGATGAAAACATGGCAAAAAGTGGTTTAGGACATTGGGCAATATCAGAAAGAGTGCTCCTTGTTAGATTCAGAGGACAACCATTTGATTTAGCAATTATACAGGTATATGCACCAACAACAGATGGAACAAATGAGGATATAGATAAATTCTATGAAAAGCATGAACAAGCAAATCTCAAGATATTGCTATTGTCATGGGAGATCTAAATGCTAAGGTAGGGCAAGGTGCTGATGGAAATACCATAGGAAAATTTGGACTAGGGAAAAGAAATGAAAGAGGTGAGAAATGGGTAGAATGGTACAAGATGAATAATCAGGTCATTATGAATATCGACTTTAAAAAACTTCCAAGACGCTTGTGGACCTGGAAAAGTCCAGGTGATAAACACTAGAAATCAAATTGACTTTATTACTATAAGCTGAAGATTTAGAAACTCAGTGACTCAATGCAAAACATATCCCGGTGCAGACTGTAATAGTAACCATAACCCAGTAGTATGTCATGTAAAAGTAAAACTTAATAAACTAAAGAAGCAAAAACCTGAACAATCCTTGACTACTTGCAATTAATCAAAGAAGAAAACTTAAGACAAAAATTTACAATTGAAGTAAGGAATAGATTTCAAAGTCTAGGAATAGAATCTGTTGAAGATGATAGCAATCATGTAGAAATGAAATTTAACTCTCTAAAAGGATGCCTTGGTAGAATCAGCAAAGTCAGTGATTCCTGAAAAAGAAAAAAGCACAAAGAATAAATGGATGACAGATGAAATCAAAAATCTAATGGAAGAAAGGAGACGAAAGAAGGAAAATCCTACAGAATATAAGTTCTCAGATAAAACAGCTAAAAGCTTATGTCAAAAAGCCAAAGAAAAATGGTTAAACCAGGAATGTGAGCAAATAGAAAGAATCCCTATTACTGATCCAAAAAGGTTACATCAACAAATCAAGAATATCACTGGTAAAATGCTCCTCTGTTCTTCAGGTGGATGTTTGAAAGCAAAGGACGGTACCATTATCATGGAAAAAGATGAGATTATGAACAGATGGACTGAGTATATTCAGGAATTGTTTGAAGACGATCGAGGCGAAAAACCAGAAATTAAGAAAAACATTGAAGGTCCAAATACTTTAAAATCTGAAGTTCATAATGCAATAAATAAGATGAAGAAAGGAAAGGCAGCAGGTCCTGATGAATTAGTAATAGCACAAATTATCGCCCTTGAAGATTATGGAATTGAAAAACTTACTGATTTAATCAATGACATTTATGAGACTGGAATAATACCAGAAGAGATGAAAAATCAGTATTTATCACTCTTTCTAAGAAAGCTGGAGCAATAGAATGTGAATTATATAGGACCATAAGTTTAATGAGTTATAGCACCAAGATACTTCTAAGAATTTTGATGACAAGAGCTAAAAGTAAGATACAAACTGAAATAGGTAAAGAACAATGTGGTTTTGTGAGAGACAAAGGTACAAGAAACACAATATTGATGTTAAGGATACTATCAGAACGAGTTATTCAAGTGCAAAAAGATTTGTTTGGTTGTTTGATCGACTGCACAAAAGCATTTGATAAAGTGAAGCACAATAAATTATTTGAAATATTACAGAAAACTCTAGATCTAGATTCGAAAGACCTCCGTCTAATCAGAAATCTGTACTGGGAACAAACTGCTGCTGTAAGAATAGATGGAGAAGTGAGTCAGTTTATGAAAATCAAGAGAGGCGTTAGACAAGGGTGTGTTTTCTCCCCTGATTTATTTAATGTGTACAGTGAAACAATATTACAAAAAATAAGAGACATCTTGGGAATCGAAGTTGGCCGTGAAAACATCAATAATTTCAGATATGCAGATGACACTGTGTTAATTGCAAATACGGAGGAAGAGCTACAAAACTTAATTGATATAATTGTTGAAGAAAGTGCAAAAATGGGTCTATCTATCAATTGCAAAAAGACAGAATGTATGGTGATATCCAAAAAGAAGGAGAATCCTATCTGCAGGCTGAGAATAAACGGGGAAGATATAAAACACGTACAGAACTTTTGCTACTTAGGAAGCTGGGTGGCATCAGATGGCAGGTGAAACATGGACATCAAAAGAAGAATAGTGATGGCAAAAGACACCTTTACGAGAATGAAGAGTATACTGACCAATACTAAACTAGGCATGGCAACCCGCCTCAGAACCCGCCTCTCGGTTTTTTTGCACTACCTTACTTTCCATTTTTCTATTTTCTATTTATGATTTATACTATAAATTTTTAATATTAACTATTGATTTGTAATCCTGGGAGCGGGAAGCGCAGAATCAAATATCACTGTGATGATTGTACGTTCTAGTATCAATTGTTTGGCAACAATAAAGTATAAAGTATAAAGAGTACTGAAATGTTACGTTTATCCAGCTATGTTATATGGCTCAGAATGTTGGACAATATCTAGTAACATGAGGAAATGAATTGAAGCAGCAGAGATGTGGTTTTTAAGGAGGATGCAAAGAATATCATGGATGAAATCAATATCTAACGAGGATGTCATGAACAGAGCAAACACAAAAAGAGAAATAATATATGAGATCATGAAAAAGAAATGTAACTTCATTGGACATGTGATTAGGAAAGAGGAGTTAGAATGTACGGTAATTATGGGAAAGATTGAAAGGAAGAAAGCAAGAGGAAAACAAAGACAAATGATGATGGAGACAGCAGCCAGAAAACTGGAACTGAATACCAATGAATTGATCCATTTGACCCGAAACAGGAGTGTGTGGGCCATGGCAGTCAAAACTCAAACTGGGCACGGCACCTGATGATGATGATGATGATGATGATGATGATGATGATGATGATGATGATTTCTACCTACCATTGTAATTTATACCCCACATCCTATCTACTCTTTGGAGTTCTGTATATAACTGGCATGTCTTCTTGCCCTTGCAGTTTCTTAACTCTGTGTCTTATGATCCTGGGTCACCTCTTTCACAGGGTTTGATTTCATTTTTTACAACTGTGTCTCCTCTGCCTTACCTGCTAGCTCTTTTGATGCAATGTGTATCCTTGGATGTTAATTTCTCAATACAGCGCTAAACAGTATTGCACCCATATTGTACTGTCTCAGTACTTTTATATTTGTGTGCTGTAGCACTTACTTTTTATTCACAGTTATTTTGTAAATAACACTATTCTTTGCATTTCTGGTCAGATGCTAACCGCATTTCATTGGCTTTGTATCTGTACTTGGCAGAATGACAATAAAGTTGAATTTAATCTAATCTAATATTTCTTTCAGCCACGACTCAGTGTGCCCACAATGTCATACCTGCCAATCTCCAAATGTACTACAAGATCATCTACCTTATACCATATACTGTGTGCATTCAAATATAACACCTTCAGTCTGGTGTTCATCACCCTTTTTGATTTTGTCCCATTACACTGCAACTCATCTTACTGACTGCAATTTAAACTTATCATCTGCCTCTTCATCTTTAGTTTCACTACACATTGCATGTACTTATACACCAACTGCCCCATCCTCAGCCCTATCACTCCAGTTCCCATACCCCTGCCAAATTAGTTTAAACACTGCCTAACAGCTCTAGCGAATCTGTCTGCAAAGATATTGGTCTCCCTCAAGTTC
The DNA here is from genome assembly GCF_030028105.1 of Mobula birostris. Classification (NCBI taxonomy): domain Eukaryota; kingdom Metazoa; phylum Chordata; class Chondrichthyes; order Myliobatiformes; family Myliobatidae; genus Mobula; species Mobula birostris. The sequence continues at coordinate 74,820,716 of NC_092385.1, read as the reverse complement.
AAGTGTAACCCGTCTTTTTGTACAGGTCACACCTTCTCCAGAAGAGATCCCACTGATCCAGAAATCTGAAACCCTGCAAATGCTTCAATTCCTCAGCCACACGTTCATCTGCCAAATCATCCTATTCTTACCCTCACTGGCCAGTGGCACAGGCAACAATCAAGCTATTATTACCCTTGAGGTTCTACTTTTCAGCTTTCTACCTAATTCCCTACATTCTCTCTTCATGACCTCCTCCCTTTTCCTACCTATGTCACTGGCACCAACATGTACCACAACTTCCAGCTGCTCATCTCCCTCTTTAGAACAGTGTGGACATCCTTGACCTGGGAATTGGGAGACAACCTGGGTGTCTCTTTCATGTCCACAGAATCTCCTGTCTGCTCCTCTAACTATGGAGTCCACTATCACTACTGCACTCATCTCTCTCCTCTTCCCTTCTGAGCCACAGCACCAGACTCAATGCCAGAGGCCCAGTCACTGCACCCGCCCCCAACAGTATCCAAATTGGCCATAGGGAAGATTGGCTCAGATACAACCCCTAATCAATGGATGTTCTGGATAATATTAACTCAACAGTCTTCATTCAAGTTCATACTGAATTAAAGAGATCCATGGTTTGTGATTGTCAATAAATCCTATGAATTTAGGTGAATCAGTTACTTTATTAATTTATTGAGCTACAGTGCGGAATGGGCAACCCACCGATTTAACCCTAGCTTAATCACAGGACACTTTACAATGACCAATTAACCTGCTAACTGGACTGCTAACTCTTTGGACTGTGGGAGGAAACCAGAGTATCAAGGAAAACCCATCCATTCCACGGTACAGACTCAGTACAGGTGACTATGGAAACACTAATGCTTTTAAATGGAAAAGCCTACAAAAATTAGTGGATAAAGCAAAGACCATCAAAGGGCAAGCCCTCCCCAATATTGAGGAGGAAGCACTGTAACAGAAAAGCAGCATCCAGCATCAAGGATCATCGCTGCCATGCTCTCTTCTCACTGCTGCCATCAGGAAGGTACAAGAGCCTCAGGACTCACACCACCATGTTCAGGAACAGTTATTACCCCTCGACCATCAGGCTTTTAAAACAGATGGGATAACCAAGCTTCACTCGCCCCACCACTGGTGCCTCAAAATCAGTTGCTTTGGGCAGGTGGGGCTTGTCAGCCTTGGATGGCAGCCCACCTAGGAAAAGAAAAACTCTGATTTTAAACCTCCACTGCCTTGCAGCCATACCTAGTCATGGGAAAGGCTTCGGGAGTAAACCCCGAGAAAGAAATCCAGAGCTGGGGTCCCTCAGGGTGTTTGATGTTGTTTACAACTTCACCCTGGCAACCTCTGAGACGACACTGGTGCCAAGCTGTATTGGCACCTGCCCTTCCCTTGGACTACATCAGTGACGTGGAGAAGGGGAACCCACTGCATGTGCAACAGTCGGTTCTTCAAGTCTTCCTGCCAGGCTTCCATCCTGGAGAGGACACAGTCCACCAGAGGCGCAAACACATGATCCCCTGGGATCGACGGCTGCCTACTATATGGTGAGGTATATGTACATTGATAACAATTTTACTTTGAACTTTGAAGACCTGTCCATCTGAATACCCGACAGAAAGAAATGGGAGCCAGTTTTATTGTTTTGATAGAAATAATGTCATTTCAATAAAAAGGCATAGCTCTCAGTAAATTGTCTTCCTTATGTTGCTTCCCTTATTTCTTGGTCTAATGATTTGCTTTTTATTTATTCTGTCACAGACATGCATTCTCTGCTCCTAGTGGTCCCTGTGTAGGGTAATGTAACTGGTGGAAACATACATAATTCACAGCCATCAACATTGAGTTGGGGTTCCCTTTAAGATGCCGGTCTGATATGATGATGTAATTACAAGAAGTACTTTTATCACACTTTATGTTCAGTGTTTGGAGTACAATAAAAGAGCTGCTATGGTCTATCTTAAACATAAAACATCTCCGCCATTTCAATTTGCGAAACCTACATCAGAAAGGTTATGATGATGTGATGTACATAAATCAGTCTGAGTATATAAACTAACCTTAGGTACTTATATTTTAGAGATAACAGTCCATCGGGCCCAACAGGTCCGTGCTGCCCAAGCTCATCCATGTGGCCTGTTAACTTACTAACTGCTACATCAAACCTGAGAAAATCTGCATATGCTGGAAATCCAGAGCAACACACACAAAATGCTGGAGGAATTCAGCAGTATTGTTTAACTGTTATGTCTTTAGAATGTGGTAGGAAACCAGAGCACCCAGAGGCAACTCATGCAATCACAAGGAGAACATACAAATTCGTCACAAACAGCGGCAGGAACTGTACCTGGGTTGCTGGTGCTATAAAGCAATACAATAACAATTACATTACAAAGCTGCCCCAATATTTATTGTAACACACTCAGTTCCTCTGCTGAGACAAGTTGGGAACAAGTTCCAGGACATTAACTCAGCAACTTTGAGAAATTGCTGTTAATTCCATCAGGTTGGAGGCTACCCAGATGGAATATAAGTGTTGTTCCTCCAACCTGAGTGTGGCATCATCACGACAGTAGAGGAGGCCATGGATTGGCATATCGGAATGGGAATGGGAAATGGAAGTAAAATGGGTGGCCGCTGGGAGATTCCGCTTCTTCGGGCCGGTAGAGCACTGGTTGGAGAAACAATACCTTATATTCCATCTGGGTAGCCTCCAACCTGATGGCATGAACAAAGAAGAGAAAATCTGCAGATGTTGGAAATCCAAGCAACACACACAAAATGCTGGGGGATCTTCTCAGGACAGGCAGCATCCATGGAAAAAAGTACAGTCAATATTTTGGGCCAAAACTCTTCGGCGGGACTGGAGAAAAAAAGCTGAGGAGTAGATTTAAAAGGTGGAGGGAGGGGAGAGAAAAACACAAGGTGATAGGTGAAACTGGGAGAGGGAGGGATGAAGTAAAGAACTAGGAAGTTGATTGGTGAGACACAGGGCTGGAGAAGGAGGAATCTAATAGGAGAAGACAGTAGGCCATGAAAGAAAGGAAAAAGGGGATAAGCACCAGCGGGAGGCAATGGGCAGACAAAGAAATAAGGTGAGAGAGGGAAAAGGGGATGGGAAATGGTGAAGGGGGGGAGGAACTATCAGAAGTTTGAGAAATTGATGTTCATGCCATCAGGTTGGAGGGTTCCCAGATGGAATATAACCAGTGGTTCCTCCAATCAGCGCTCCATCGGCCAGAAGAAGCAGGATCTCCCAGCGGCCACTCATTTTACATCCACTTCCCATTCCCATTCTGATATGCCAATCCATGGCCTCCTCTACTGCCGCAATGAGGCCACACTCAGGCTGAAGGAACAACACTTATATTCTGTCTGGGTAGCCTCTAACCTGATGGCATTAACATTGATTTCTCAAACTTCCAGTTACGTCCCCCCTTCAGCATTCCCCATCCCCTTCTCCCCCTTTCACCTTATCTCCTTACCTGTCCATTGCCCCCCTCTGATGGTCCTCCCCCCTTTTCTTTCTTCCATGGCATTCTGTCCTCTCCTATTAGATTCCTCCTTCTCCAGCCCTCTATCTCTTTCACCAATCAACTTCCCAGCTCGTTACTTTACCCTTCCCCCATCACCTTTGTTTCTCTCTCCCCTCCCGCCACCTTTTAATCTACTCCTCATCATTTTTTCTCCAGTCCTGCTGAAGAGTCTCGGCCCGAAATATCCGCTGTACTTTTTTTCATATATGCTGCCTGGCTTGCTCAGTTCTGCCAGCATTGTGTGTGTGTGTTGCTTCAGTAACAGGACATATGCTTTCCAAGTCAGTGTAATGAGGGGCATGGAGGTCACTTGAAGGTGCTGGTATTCCTAGTTTAGTGCTATGGAAGTCCACCTCCACTCTCTGAATGTTGTATTCGACCTCCTGCAACCTACAATACCTTCTCAGTTACAAACAATACCCAGTTTCAGGCACAGCTGCCTCTGTTTCCAATTTAAACAATAAAGCTCTCTGAATAAACACCAGTGATTATTTCATTAACCCTTTGACTACTTAGAAACCATTTCACAGCTATATAAACAGAATGTTGACACATTGACAATGAAGATTATTTATTCTCAAATCTAGTAACTGCATGTTTGGTTGACTTAATCTTTTCACTTAAATGATTAACGTACTTACACTGAAATCCTGCCCATGGGAAGATCACATACAAGTTGGCTTACTTATGACAAAGCAACATTCTGTAGAATCTCAGCTATTCAGACAGAGCTTTAACAATAGTGTTATGGATTCCTACCCATTAATTCAGTTATATATTTGCATTTTTGAGATAATGTATAGTAGCAAGATACTGTAGATTGCAATAATATCAGATATTTATAAGAATAAATATCACAGACTGCTCAAAATTCCATGCACTCTGCCAAGAGGATCACCGGCATCTCCCTTCCCCCTATTTGTGACATTGTAAGGAGCATTGTAGACAGAGCCTGAAGTATTGCTGAGGATCCCTACCATCTATCCCACAACGTCTTTGACCCACTACCATCAAGAAGGAGGTACAGAAGCATCAGGACTAGGACTGCCAAACTGGGTAACAGCTTCTTCGCTCAGGGCGTAAGAGTAATGAATACAGGCCACCGGTGAGTCTCATCAGGTCTGTTTACTGTACTGTTTGAGCTTATCTGTGCTGCACATCCCATGCATTTTGAATTATATTACTTATGGTAATATTTTGTTTTATGTGCTGTATTTTATAGGTGCACCATGGTCCAGAGGAATATTGCTTCATTTGGTTGTACATACCAATCAGATACCAATAAACTTGAACTTGAACTTGTCTATAATTATTGCAACATGGAAGTAATAAGCCGTTCATTTGTGTTCCAAATTACAGAATTGTTAAAGGAATATTACAGTAGCCAAGAGGGGTAAAAAGACAATATTAGATATAAACTCACAACCAAGCTATAGATGCACTGTAAATCCTCAAGACTATATTCTTTATTATGTAGTCCTCTGGAGTCAGTTATCAAATTTTCTAAATATTGAAGATCCTAGTTTGTCTGGCAATCCATCAACAGCTTCCTGCAGCCCTGTACATGTATTCTGGCTACTTCATCTAGATCTGTCCAAGGGATGGATTTAGCATACAGATCAGCCATAAACTCAGTGAATTGTGCAGCAGACTTGAGGTGTTAAAAGTCTGCACATACTCCTCCTATATTCTTGTGAATGTTTTCCTTAAACATTATACTTGGGTTCACAAAATTAAAGAATGCATCGATAGGCTAGATGGGTGGCAGGATGGAGATAAGTCTATCAAAGGAGGTGTAAAGTGGTTCTTCCCTCTGCTAGCCTGCAGGTCACCCTTGGGCGAGGTGTAGCACCTGTTTATCCCCCGATCAGGGTCACGTGAAGCCACAGGAGCAGGTGGTGGATGGTCGCCTGAGCAGATGGTGCATAATCCTGATTACAATCACAATCCTGATTATGTAACTACTGATGCCAGGCAGATAATCTCTGATAGAGTATTGGTAATGGCTGGTGTCACCCGTCTTGGAAAGACACTGCCCAGAAGGCGGCAATGGCAAACCACTTCTGTAGAAAAACTGGTCAAGAACAATTACGGTCAAAGACCATGTTCACCAATGCAATACGACATGGCTCATAGTGATGATGGTGAGATAGGCTAGATAGCAGGAAATTTTTATTCCATAGCAAAGGAATCGATAAAGGGTAGGGAGCAGGAGGTCTAGAGGGGATCTGAAGAACCTCTTTGTACAGATGGTTATTGAAATCTGGAACACTCTGACTGTATTGGTGATGGAGGCAAGTCCAATTTCAGAATATCCAGATAGACACATCAGATGTCAATGCAAGGAAGACTACAGACCAAGTGCTGGCAAATGGGATTAATACAGATGAGCAGTTGATGGTCAACAAGAACACAGTATACCCATAGACCTAATTCTGCTGTTTCACTCCATGACTCTGTAAATAAAGGGCATAATTAAATAAATATTTTAATATACGAACAATCCACATTTTTAAATCCCAGTTTAAATGAACAACTACAGCAGCAACTGGAATCATTTGGAATATCTGAAGCAAATTACTCCTGGTGTAGCTTGGAGGCAGGAGAATCCGGGGCAGTGGGGATGCAGAAGTAAAATAGCATGGGTACTTAGTGGCTGGTGCCGACATGAAGAACCAAGTTATCTGTTTCTGTGCTGTATACTCTACAAGTCTACATTATTCAATATGTTGAAAATTCTGGCTGCATAAACGCCTGCAGGTATATAAGTTCAAAAGATCAAAGGAAATGTATTATCGAAGTGTGCATATGTCACCATATATTACCTTGAGATTCTTTTTTCTTGCTGCCATTTACAAGAAAATAAAGTAATATAATAGAACTTATGAAAAGCTATAAATAACCAAGACTGACTAACAATGTGCAAAAGACGACAAACTCTACAAATGATAAAAGTATAAATAAATAACATTGGTTTGCAGGGTCCTTGAAAGTGAGTCCATAGGCTGTGGCATTAGTTCAGAGTTGAGGTGTGTGAAGTTAACCATGCGGGTTCAGAAGCCTGATCTGATGGTTGTCGGGTAATAACTGTTCTTGAACCTGGTGGTTGCTGGACCTCATGTCTGATGGCAGCAGTGAGAAGAGAGCATGGCCCGGATGATGATGGATGCTCCTTGCAAATGTGCTCAATGGTGGGACAATATCTGGAATTGTCTTTGATGTTTTTAAATTATTCAAATATGGTGTATGTAGATAATGGCACAGTGACAATCAATGTGAAATATAAAACACAAAATAATCGATTGTGTAAGTATCCATCCCCTTTAACATGACACACCAAATCATCATGGGTGCAGCCAATTGGTTTCAGAAGTCACATAATTAGTTAAATGGCGATCACCTGTGTGCAGTCAAGGTGTTTCAATGGACTGTAGTAAAAAATACACCTGTATTTGGAAGGTCCAACTGCTGGTGAGTCAGTATCCTTGCAAAAAATACACCATGAAGACAAAAGAACACTTCAAGCAACTTCTCGAAAGGTTATTGAAAAACTTAAGTCAGGAGATGGATACAAGAAAATTTCTGTCACTGAATATTCCTTGGAGTACAGTTAAGTCAATCATCAAGAAATGGAAAGAATACGCCACAGCTGTAAATTTGCCTAGACCAGGATGTCCTCAAAAACTGAGTCACTGTATAAGAAGGGGATTAGTGAGGGAGGCCACCAAGAGACCTATGACAACTCTGGAGGAGTTACAAGCTTCAGTGGCTGAGATGGGAGAGACTCATGCATACAATAACTGTTACCCAGGTGCTTCACCAGTTGCAACCTTATGGTAGAATGGCAAAGAGAAAGCCACTGTTGAAAAAAAATTGACACAAAATCTCAGCTAGATTTGGCCAGAGGGCATATGGGAGACAGAAGTCAGATGGGATAAAGTTCTATGGTCTGTTGAAACCAAAATTGAGCATTTAGGCCATCAGAGTAAATACTTTTTATGGCTTAAGCCAAACACCATACATTGGGAAAAACTCATCGTCCTTACCATGAAGCATAGTGGTGGCTGCATCATGCTGTGGGGATGCTTCACTGCAGCAGGTCCTGGAAGGCTTGTGAAAGTAGAGGGTAAAATAAATGCAGCAAAATACAGGGAAATCCTGGAGTCTGCAAGAGAACTGTGACTTGAGAGAAGATTTGTTTTCCAGCAAGACAATGACCCCAAGCAAAAAGACAAAGCTACACAGGAATGGTTTGAAATACAACACAGTTAATGGCCTGGAGTAGCCAAGTCAGAGACCAGACCTCAATCCAACTGAGAATTTGTGGCTGGACTTGAAAAGTGCTGTTCACTCATAATGCCCATGTAATCTGACAGAACTTGAGCAGTTTGTAAAAAAGAATGGGGAAAAATTGCAGTGTCCAGATGTGCAAAGCTGATAGAGATCTATCCACACACACCAAAGGTGCATCTACTCAATACTGACTTGAAGGGGGTGAATACTTATGCAATAAATTATTTTGTGTTTTATATTTGAATTTAAATTTGGATCACTTTGCAGAGATCTGTTTTCACTTTGCCACAAAAGAGTCTTTTTCTGTTGATCAATGTCAAAAAAGTCAAATTAAATTCATTGTGATTCAATGATGTAAAACAATAAAACATGAAAACTTCCAAGGGTGGTGAATACTTTTTATAGATGCTGTAGGTGTATATTTACCAGTTATTAGTTTTGCTAAACACCGTGGGGTGAAGGGCCAATTCCTAGGATATGTTCTCTGTAAAGTGGGTTCTGTGTCCTGGACTAGAACATGAATTTTGGGATTTGTAGCATGTCCGGGAGGAGATTTAGGATCCGATGGGAAATAAAGAGGCTAGCAAGATGAGGCAAACTGATGAAAGATCATTGATCTCAATTCTTATCTCTGTTTCTCTCTCCATAGTTGCTGCCTGACCCTCTAGGTATTTCCAGTGAGCTGTGAATTATTATAGATATTCAGGAATAACCTCTTGTTTTCTTCCCATCTGTCTCATGTTGCCCCAATGCTTTGCTTTATACCTCAGCGTAAAGGTTTTCAGGTATTGAGAAATGTGTGTCTGATTTTATAGAAGGGCAAACACCAAATATGCTTGCTTGATAACTAGACTTTCTCATCAAGTGACTGTCATACAAATTTGCCTTTCATAATATCATGGACAATCTGATTTATTTACTTATTGGGATACAGTACAGGATAGGCTCTTCTGGCCTTTCGAGCCATGTTGCCTATCATCCTCCAATTTAGCTCCAGCCTAATCACAGGACAACTTACAATGACCAATTAACCTACTAACTGCTATGTCTTTGGACTGTGGGAGGAAACCAGAGTACCTGGAGAAAATCTACCTGGTCATGGAGATTTCGTACAAACTCCTTGTAGACAGCAGCCTCATTCTCTGCATTCCTGTCTATCTAAGTTAACCATTTATCTCTTTGTTTATCAACAATCTCTCTACCTCCATCTTCAAAATGTTCAGATTCTGATTTGACTGCCCTTCGAGGGAACTGTCCCAAAAGGAGAGAATTTCACCAGACTTTTCTTAAGCATACAACCCCTTACTTCTAATAGGTAACCCTTGGTGGGCCATCAGCCAGCTTAACATAGGATGACGCTGACCAGGAAGTTGGCACTCCAATTTGAGAACTGATTGAACCCTGTCTACAGTACAGTCTGGAGAAACTCCATCAAGGCTGGCAATCCACAGAGCACTACCAGCAAGCCCAGTCACAGTCCCACCAAACCTGGGCTCTCTAGGAACATTAGTTGAGTGGATCAGTATGAAGATTTGTGCATAACACTTACTGCCGCATCACTACCGGGCACCAATGAATGAGTGAGTTTGTTGTGTCACCTTTTCTCTGTCTCCTTTCATATTAAATGCCTATGACCTATAAGCTATGAAACCATTATAGAAACTGCATTCACGAGGTTAAACAATCATAGATGTTTCTTAAGGCACAGGTGCAGAACAAGACTATTCAGTCCATCAAGTCTACTCTGCCATTCAATCATGGCTAATTTATTTACCCCCTCAACCGCTTCTCCTCCCTTTGATGCCCTTACTAATAGTCATAGTCATAGTCATACCTTATTGATCCCGGGGAAAATTGGTTTTTGTTACAGTTGCACCATAAATAATAAATAGTAATAAAACCATAAATAGTTAAATAGTAATATGTAAATTGTGCCAGGAAATAAGTCCAGGACCAGCCTATTGGCTCAGGGTGTCTGACCCTCCAAAGGAGGAGTTGTAAAGTTTGATGGCCACAGGCAGGAATGACTTCCTATGACGCTCTGTGTTGTATCTCAGTGGAATGAGTCTCTGGCTGAATTTACTCCTATGCCCAACCAGTACATTATGTAGTGGATGGGAGACATTGTCCAAGATGGCATGCAACTTGGACAGCATCCTCTTTTCAGACACCACCATCAGAGAGTCCAGATCCATCCCCACAACATCACTGGCCTTACAAATGAGTTTGTTGATTCTGTTGGTGTCTGCTACCCTCAGACTGCTCCCCCAGCACACAACAGCAAACATGATAGCACTGGCCACCACAGACTCGTAGAACATCCTCAGCATCATCCAGCAGATGTTAAAGGACCTCAGTCTCCTCAGGAAATAGAGACGGCTCTGACCCTTCTTGTAGACAGCCTCAGTGTTCTTTGACCAGTCCAGTTTATTGTCAATTCGTATCCCCAGGTATTTATAATCCTCCACCATGTCCACACTGACCCCCTGGATGGAAACAGGGGTCACCGGTACCTTAGCTCTCCTCAGGTCTACCACCAGCTCCTTAGTCTTTGTCACATTAAGCTGAGGATAATTATGCTCACGTCATGTGACAAAGTTTCCTACCGTAGCCCTGCACTCAGCCTCATCTTCCTTGCTGATGCATCCAACTATGGCAGAGTCATCAGAAAACTTCTGAAGATGACAAGACTCTCTGCAGTAGTTGAAGTCCGAGGTGTAAATGGTGAAGAGAAAGGGAGACAAGACAGTCCCCTGTGGAGCCCCAGTGTTGCTGATCACTCTGTTGGACACACATCCCCTATCCATCTTTGCTATTAATATACCCATTGATTTGGCCTCCAGAGCTATCTGTTGCAATGATTTTTGCAGATTTAACTCTCTGGATCAAGAATTCCTCCTTATCTCTAGTCTAAAGGGACATCCTCATATTCTGAAGTTATATTCTGGTCCTGGACTCCCACAGAAAAGGAAACAACCTCTCCGTGTCCACTCTATGCGGTAGAGGGCTGTGCGGTAGGGGAATTCTAGATGGTTTCTAGAGTGAGTTACATGGTCAGCACAACATTGTGGGCCAAAGGGCCTGTAATGAGCTGTAGATTTCTATGTTCTGTGCTCTATCTAGGCCTTTCAATATTCCATAGGCTTCAATGCGATCCTCCTTCATTCTTCTAGACTCCAGCGAGTACAGGCCCACAGCCACCAAATATCTCTCATACATTAACCCTTTCATTCTGGGAACATCTTGTAAACCTTTTCTGAACTCTCTCCAATGCATATCTTAGATATTGGGACCAAAACTGCTCTCATTACTCCAAATGGGGTCGAACAAATGCCTTATAGAGACTCAGTATTACATTTTGCCTTTATATTCTAGCCTTTTTGAGGTTTATGGCACAGAAGACAGGAATTCAGCTCATTGTAAGCCAAAAAGGCTACTCCCACTTTCCCATTTTTGGCTGTAGCCTTCTAGGTTATGCTCATCCAGAATAATATCTAGCTTCAGGGAGATGGAGCAGTATTCAGTCTATCTATTATTGTCTATGATTGCTCTGTAAGTGCTACCTCCAATCCATCCCTCCCTTCTCTCAAGCAAAGCTTGCAAAGTCAAAAGATGCTCTGCATCTCATTAGTCTGAATGCCTCCTCATTAGTAAAGGAGGGCTAACAGGCAGAATCTGTACAGTGCACCAAAGGTGTAATCAATCACAGCCACCACAGCATTTAGTAGTTCGACTACTGTTTGTTGGAGACCAGTGAAGGAATTTTGTGTCTTATAGAGTGATCCGGGTCTACCCTTCTGTGGTGGTAAATGAAAGTCATGCAGCAGTATCTGCATGGCATATGACAAGAAACAGTGGTGCAATATAGTTAGAGAGCAATCCTGTCTCCATATCTCCTTCTTTTCAGATCTGTAGAATGACTGAAGTCAACTTAATCGAGGGTAATGTAACAGAAAATTATGAATTTAACTTTGCTCAGAGTTTTTGCCACCTAGCCTCTTTGTGTAAGACAGTCAATTCTATCCCTTTCCAAGACTGTGACAGACATTTCTATTCGACAACCTGTATCTTAACCAATTTTGCTGTTTTTGTCAGACAGAGTCAGATCAGTGAGCAATGCTATGGAGAAGAGAACAGGGAGCACATGACTGACAGATTAAATGTATCAAACAGATACACAGTATCGAACTGGCAATTTTACAAGGCTCAGTCAACTAACCTTTTCTGACTGTCATGAGAATGATCCCAGGAATGAAAGGATTAATGTATGAGGTATGTTTGATGGTTCTGGGCTTGTTGAGAACAAAGAGGGGAGTCTCATTGAAATCTATCAAATATGGAAAGTCCTAGATAGAATGGATGTGGAGAGGATGTTCCCTATTAGTGGGGGAGTCTAGGAGTGGGGGAGTCTAGGAGTGAGGGGAGTCTATATAACCATATAAAAATTACAGCACGGAAACAGGCCATCTCTGCCCTTCTAGTCCATGCCGAACTCTTACTCTCACCTTGTCCCACTGACCTGCACTCAGCCCATAACCCTCCATTCCTTTCGTGTCCATATAACTGCCCAGTTTAACTTTAAACAACATCGAACCTGCCACCACTCTCTGAGTAAAGAAGTTCCCCCTCATGTTACCCCTAAACTTTTGCCCTTTAACTCTCAACTCATGTCCTCGTTTGAATCTCCCCCACTCTCAATGGAAAAAGCCTATCCACGTCAACTCTATCTGTCCCCCTGATAATTTTAAATACCTCTATCAAGTCCCCCCCCCAACCTTCTACGTTCCAAAGAATAAAGACCCAACTTGTTTAACCTTTCTCTGTAACTTAGGAGCAGGGAGCGTCCAGGACCAGGGGAGTCTGGGAGTGGGGGAGTCTAGGACTGGGTGAGTCTAGGACCGGGGGAGTCTAGGATCGGGGGAGTCTGGGAGTGGGGGAGTCTGGGAGTGGGGGAGTCTGGGACCGGGGGAGTCTGGGAGTGGGTGAGTCTAGGACCAGGGGAGTCCGGGAGTGGGTGAGTCTAGGACCGGGGGAATCTAGCATTGGGGGAGTCTAGGACCGGGGGAGTCTGGGAGGACCAGGGGGGTCTGGGAGGGGGAGTCTAGGACTGGGGGCACAGCCCCTCCCATTGTTGCTGCTCTCCATGGTTCGCTCGGGGAAAGACAAACTGGATTACATCTTTTGCAGCTGCAGTAGTGCATAAGCAGGATCTTCAGTGTGCTTGTTCTTGCGGAAACGTGGCTCCAGGACAGTATCCCATGTACCACCAATCTTCAGGCCATGCCACTCAGGGACTTGGGCTAGATTATTTCTTTTGTGACTATGATTTTCTGCTGTTGTAACTATATGTGATATGTGTTGTGTGCTGCGGCATTGTGGTTTGCACTGTTGCCTTGGAGGAACATGGTTTCGTTTGGCTGTATTCATGTGCATGTTTGAATGACAAATGAACCTGAACTTGAACTTGAATGTGAAAAAAAGAAAAGGCCTTTGTAGGCTATAGGGAAAGATCCAGAGAAATAAGCTGACTGGATTGTTATACTAAGAGTGGCACAGTCCCAATGGTCTTATTGCCTATCTTACAAGCCATAACAATTGTTTGCAGCCTGTCTATTGGATACAACATGACGTAGTTGGGGCTGCTGATTCATCCCTCACAAGTGGGAGCCTGTACAATGTCAGCACAATACCTGCACACCCACCTGTAAGTGCTAAATGAACAGCCCCCACAATTTCTACAAATATAGATTTTGTTTCAATTACTAATTTCTACTAAGACTAGAACTAGAAGTCATTGGTTAAGGGTGAAAGGTGAAATGTTTAAGGGGAATATGAGGAGGAATTTCTTCACTTGGTGGGTGGTGAGAGGGTGAAACGAGCTGCCAGTGGAAGTGATGGATGTGGGTTTGATTTGAAACTTGGATAGGTACATTGATGGGGTATGGAGGGCTTTGCTCCTGGTGCGTGTCAATGGGACTAGGCAGATTAATAGTTTGGCATGGACTAGATGAACCAGTGGGTCTGTTTCTGTGTTGGAGTGTTCCATGATTCTATAATACTGAAGTATTGAAACAGAATAATAAGTTTTCTGTGAAGAAATTCAAGTCAAATTCATAGAGATTGGATTCACTCACATGTAGAAAGCATGGACTTACTGTATTAGGGATAGTCAGCATGGTTTTGTGTGAGAGAGGTTATGACATGCAAACTTGATCCCATGTTTTGGGGAGATAGCGAAGATTATTGATGAGGGTCAGATGGTGGATATTGTCCGCATGAACTTTTAGTCAACATGGTTCCTCATGGCAGTCTGATGCAGAAGTTTGAGGAATATGGATCCATGGAGACTTTGTACATTGCATTCAAAATTGGCTTGGCTATAGAAGGCAATGGGATGTGTTATTTGGAATGGAGGTTTGTGAACGGTGGTGTTCTGCAGAGATCAATGCTGGATCTTTGTTGTTTGTCATACGTATAAGTGATTTAGATGAAACTTGTAAGTAGACTGATTAGTAAGGTTGCACGGAAATTGGCAGTAGATATTGATAGTGGAGTGTTGTCAAAGGATACAACAGGATATAACCGGATGGAATTATGGCTGGAGCATAGGAGAAAGGAAGAGATTTGAAAAACATATATTAAAATATGAGGGGCATATAGACAGGGTAAATGCAAAGAGGATTTTTCCACTGAGGGTGGGTGAGACCAGAACTAGAGATCACAGGTTAAGGGGGAAAAGTGAAAATGAGAGGGACCTTCTTCACTCAGAGGGTGGTGAGAGTATAGAAACAGCTGCCGGAGGAAGTGGTGGATACAGGTTAGATTTCAAGATTTAGGACAAGTTTGGATAAGTACATGGATAGGAGGGGTATAGAGGGCTTTGGTCCAGATGCAAGTTTATGGGATTAGGCAGAATAATAGTTCAGCATGGACTGTAAGGTCTGAAAAACATGTTTCTGTGCTGTCGTACTCTATGACTAAATGACCGATGGAGTTTAATTTCACTTTCAGAGGTCAAATAAAAGAGGAAGGTATATGGAAAGTGGCAGGATTCTTAGGAGGCTTAATATACAAAGGGATCTCGGGGTTCAACTTTATCACTCGTTGTAAGTGGCAGCATGGGTCAGTAGGGTGGTAAGCAAGATGCACAGTATACACAGTAGTCCTGATGAAGGGTCTCGGCCTGAAACGTTGACTGTACCCCTTCCTATAGATACTGCCTGGCCTGCTGCGTTCACCAGCAATTTTTATGTGTGTTGCACAGTATACTTGCCTTATTGGTCAGGGAATTCATTTTAAAAGTTGGGAAGTCATAGGCAGATGTATAAAACTTTGGTTAGACTGTGTGTACTGTATTACAGGCAAGATGTGGAGACCTTGAAGAGGGTGCAGAAGAGGTTCAATAGGATGTTGCCTTGATCAGAGGTGTAAGGAGAGTCTGGAGAAACTTGGGTTGTTTCCTCTAGAGTGTCAAAGGCTAGGGAATGATCTGATAGTGTATACAATGATGAGAATGCTAAATTGGGAAGATAGAGTCTTTTTCCCCAGTGTGGAAATGTCAACTACCTGAGGGCACTGGGTGGGGTGTGGGGTGGGGAATTGTGAGTGTCAGAGTGGCAATGGAGGCAGATGTGATAGAGGCATGTACATGAATGTGCAGAGAAGGGAAGTATACAGATCATGTGTAGGCATGAACGATAAGGTATATTTAGCTTAATTAGTCTGTTGCAACACTGAGGGTCGAGGGGCCTGTTCCTGTGCAGTATTGTTCTATGTAAATTGTTGTCATGGTCAGCACTGATATCATAGGACGAAGGGGCCTGTTCCTGTGCAGTATTGTTCTGTGTAAATTGTTGTCATGGTCAGCACTGATATCATAGGACAAAGGGGCCTGTTCCTGTGCAGTATTGTTCTGTGTAAATTGTTGTCATGGTCAGCACTGATATCATAGGACGAAGGGGCCTGTTCCTGTGCAGTATTGTTCTGTGTAAATTGTTGTCATGGTCAGCACTGATATCATAGGACGAAGGGGCCTGTTCCTGTGCAGTATTGTTCTGTGTAAATTGTTGTCATGGTCAGCACTGATATCATAGGATGAAGGGGCCTGTTCCTGTGCCATATACTTTATAAACTCTAACTCACGTCTGCTTGCAGTAGAGAATAATGTTCATTGAATATAAGAGGACATTCTTCTAAGATGGAAGGCAAGTACAGTGGATGTCAGTGTACTGTAGGGTTTTTTTACACAGAGAGTGGATGGTAGTATTTACATATCCATCAGAAACACTAGATAGATACTTAAATAGGCAATGGAGGGCTATGTGAGATGCAAGGGTTAAATTGATCTTAGGGTATGTAAAATGGCTGGCACAACATCATGGGCTGAAGACCCTGTACTGTGCTGTTCTGTTCTATGTTCTAATATGATTTCCAGTTTATAACTGTCCTGTGCAGTTCGATAGAATACCTGCTTCGAACGTCTGCAATACCCAGTCATGGTAGTGTGGCGGTTTGCAATACCCAGTCACGGTAGTGTGGCGGTTTGCAATACCCAGTCGTGGTAGTGAGGCGGTTTGCAATACCCAGTTGTGGTAGTGTGGCGGTTTGCAATACCCAGTCACAGTAGTGTGGCGGTTTGCAATACCCAGTCACGGTAGTGAGGTGGTTTGCAATACCCAGTCACGGTAGTGTGGCGGTCTGCGATACCCAGTCGTGGTAGTGAGGCGGTTTGCAATACCCAGTCACGGTAGTGAGGCAGTTTGTAATACTCAGTCACAATAGTGTGGCGGTTTGCATGCTGGTATTACAGCTTGGGGCATCAGAGATTAGAGTTAAATTCTGATGTCAGCTGTAAGGAGTCTGTACATCCTTCCCATGGAACGTGTGGGTTTTCTTGGGGTGCTCTGGTTTCCAAAGTCCAAATACGTACCGGTTAGTAGGTTAATCGATCATTGTAAATTGTCCCATGATTAGGCTAGGGTTAAGTTGGGGATTGCTGGATGGTGCAGCTTGTATCTCAATAAGTAACTAAATAAATAAATACTAAAGTAACACTCAAGAATTCATGAGGGACAAGCAATGACTGAAGCTACTAAGATGGATCACCTGGATCCAGCATAGCAGTTAGTATGACATTATGACAGTACTAGTGATCAGCCATCACGATCCAATTCCCACCAATGTCTGTTGGGAGATTGTATGTTCTCCTTATGACCATGTGAGTTTCCTCTGAATGCTCCAGTTTACTCCTACATTTCAAAGGACTATGGGTTAAGGTTAGTAAGTTGTGGACATGCTATGTCGATATTGCAGCATGGTGACATTTGTGGGCTGCCCCCAGATGCACTTTTGTTGTCCGTTTGCATTAAAGCCACATATCACTATATGTTTCAATGTACATGTGATAAATCATCTCTATCTTTCTTTATTTTTTCCTCTCCACTCTCACCTCATGTAAGCATAAATTCATTCAGAAACACATCGCAGAAGCAATGTTCCAAAAGTGAAGTTCTGCTGCGTAAGAAATTTCACTAATGGTGAAACCTTGTTTTACTGTAAGAATCTAGGAGTTGCTGGAGCAGAATTTTAGGTAAATATAACGCAATAAAAACTGCTGAATGTCTCACTTTGATGAAGGAATCACAGTATTATCACCATTAAATAAGGAGATTGCTGAATAATGTATGAAACCTGTTAGCTCTGGGCTGTTCTTCCTTTTTGGTGCCATTGGGAGGCCTGGTTCAAGAGCAGGAATGCTACACAAGTCTCTATTCTGTTGTCAGCACTGTGCAGAAATGAATCTCTCCAGGAGTTCGCTCCAGCACTGATGACTAGGTAATCGTTTCTTAATTGTGCTGTGGAGCTAATGGGACAGATTTATTTATTTAGCAATACTACCCAGAGTAGGGTCCTCTGGCCCTTCGAGCTGTGTCGCTCCAGCAAATGCTGACAACTCTGGTGTAACCCTAACTTTATCGCAGGACAATTTTCAATGACCAATTAACCTACTAACCGTTAAATCCTTGGACTATGGGAGAAAACCAAACTATTGTTTTCTATTATCGAATGAATAACAACTACTTGGGCCAGAGTAAGTATCTCCTTATATTAATTGGTGCTAAGGTACCATCCTGAATTAATTTTGTATCAGGGTTGGTGAAGAGTCTTCCAAATTATTTTCCTCACTTGAGCCTGGTCTGTTTGATTGTCCCTTTGTCTGCTGGAGAATTATATAACATTGCACAGAACATCACCTGTGAATGGGATACACTAAATGGATTATGAGGGTGTTTTAGGTATTCCTCACCTGTGTTTTATATGCAGTGGATTCCAGTTAAGTAGGACAAATCAGGCCCAATACATTTTGGCTCAGTTAGCCAAAGATCCATTGAAAAGTTAAAAAGGTATGTCATATATTGTGTAAGCTCTGGCGGACTGGGAGGAAGAGATCTATAGTGAGATCTAACGGACAGGAAGGCAGCTCTGCAGTTCTCTGTGGAGAGTGAAGAACATAGAAACATAGAAACGTAGAAAATAGGTGCAGGAGTAGGCCATTCGGCCCTTCGAGCCTGCACCGCCACTTATTATGATCATGGCTGATCATCCAACTCAGAACCCCGCCCCAGCCTTCCCTCCATACCCCCTGATCCCCGTAGCCACAAGGGCCATATCTAACTCCCTCTTAAATATAGCCAATGAACTGGCCTCAACTGTTTCCTGTGGCAGAGAATTCCACAGATTCACCACTCTCTGAGTGAAGAAGTTTTTCCTAATCTCGGTCCTAAAAGGCTTCCCCTTTATCCTCAAACTGTGACCCCTTGTTCTGGACTTCCCCAACATCGGGAACAATCTTCCTGCATCTAGCCTGTCCAATCCCTTTAGGATTTTATACGTTTCAATCAGATCCCCCCTCAATCTTCTAAATTCCAACGAGTACAAGCCCAGTTCTTCCAGTCTTTCTTCATATGAAAGTCCTGCCATCCCAGGAATCAATCTGGTGAACCTTCTTTGTACTCCCTCTATGGCAAGGATGTCTTTCCTCAGATTAGGGGACCAAAACTGCACACAATACTCCAGGTGTGGTCTCACCAAGGCCTTGTACAACTGCAGTAGTACCTCCCTGCTCCTGTACTCGAATCTTCTCGCTATAAATGCCAGCATACCATTCGCCTTTTTCACCGCCTGCTGTACCTGCATGCCCACTTTCAATGACTGGTGTATAATGACACCCAGGTCTCATTGCACCTCCCCTTTTCCTAATCGGCCACCATTCAGATAATAATCTGTTTTCCTATTTTTGCCACCAAAGTGGATAACTTCACATTTATCCACATTAAATTGCATCTGCCATGAATTTGCCCACTCACCCAACCTATCCAAGTCACTCTGCATCCTCTTAGCATCCTCCTCACAGCTAACACTGCCACCCAGCTTCGCGTCATCCGCAAACTTGGAGATGCTGCATTTAATTCCCTCATCCAAGTCATTAATATATATTGTATTGTAAACAACTGGGGTCCCAGCACTGAGCCTTGTGGTACCCCACTAGTCACCGCCTGCCATTCTGAAAAGGTCCCGTTTATTCCCACTCTTTGCTTCCTGTCTGCTAACCAATTCTCCATCCACATCAATACCTTACCCCCAATACCGTGTGCTTTAAGTTTGCACACTAATCTCCTGTGTGGGACCTTGTCAAAAGCCTTTTGAAAATCCAAATATACCACATCCACTGGTTCTCCCCTATCCACTCTACTAGTTACATCCTCAAAAAATTCTATGAGATTCGTCAGACATGATTTTCCTTTCACAAATCCATGCTGACTTTGTCCGATCATTTCACCGCTTTCCAAATGTGCTGTTATCACATCCTTGATAACTGACTCCAGCAGTTTCCCCACCACCGACATTAGGCTAACCGGTCTATAATTCCCCGGTTTCTCTCTCCCTCCTTTTTTAAAAAGTGGGGTTACATTAGCCACCCTCCAATCCTCAGGAACTAGTCCAGAATCTAACGAGTTTTGAAAAATTATCACTAATGCATCCATTATTTCTTGGGCTACTTCCTTAAGCACTCTAGGATGCAGACCATCTGGCCCTGGGGATTTATCTGCCTTCAATCCCTTCAATTTGCCTAACACCACTTCCCTACTAACATGTATTTCGCTCAGTTCCTCCATCTCACTGGACCCTCTGTCCCCTACTATTTCTGGAAGATTATTTATGTCCTCCTTAGTGAAGACAGAACCAAAGTAATTATTCAATTGGTCTGCCATGTCCTTGCTCCCCATAATCAATTCACCTGTTTCTGTCTGCAGGGGACCTACATTTTTCTTTACCAGTCTTTTCCTTTTTACATATCTATAAAAGCTTTTACAGTCAGTAATTAGTGTTTCTAATGTACATTCATGTCCAAAGATTCATTTATTATCAACGTGTACAAATCCGAAAATCTTCTTCTCTAGATAGCCATAAAACCAAGAAAGAAAAGAACGACAACATGATCATCAAACCCTAAATTCCCCTGCTTGCACAAAAAGCGAACAAAAAGGAAACAGGCACATCAACCCCCAAATCCCCCTCCCTGGCCAGATAGGATATGGGGGATTTATTACGTTAATTATCAAGTTGCTGTACTGCACTTCCTGGCACAAAAGCCTATTTACAATTTATTAAAGGTTAGGGTTAAAGGACCACAGGAAAATTAAAGCATAGTACAATACCTCACTCTGTCCCAGACAGCTGCAGAAATTAACGCGAATAAAAAGGCTGCAAGATAATTACAACAGTTAAGACATCCTTAGAAGTCGACCTAAATCAGATATTCAAAATACAAGTTTGGAAATATATGCTCCTTATGATATGATAAAGCTAGACGGAATGTCAAAAGGAGCAATGAGGTGTGACTATGTTAAGTAATCAGTAATTAATGATATTAGGGTTTAATGAGAAACTGATTAGAATGTTACTGCAGACACATAGCAAACTGCTTTATTAGCAGGAAGAGGGGAGAGGGAGGAAGAGGGGAGAGGGAGGGAGGGGGGAGAGGGAGGGGGGAGAGGGAGGGGGGAGAGGGAGGGGGGAGAGGGAGGGGAGGGGGGAGAGGGAGGGGAGGGGGGAGAGGGGAGAGGGAGGGAGGGGGGAGAGGGGAGAGGGAGGGAGGGGGGAGAGGGGAGAGGGAGGGAGGGGGGAGAGGGAGGGAGGGGGGAGAGGGAGGGAGGGGGGAGAGGGGAGAGGGAGGGAGGGGGGAGAGGGGAGAGGGAGGGAGGGGGGAGAGGGGAGAGGGAGGGAGGGGGGAGAGGGGAGAGGGAGGGAGGGGGGAGAGGGGAGAGGGAGGGAGGGGGGAGAGGGAGGGAGGGGGGAGAGGGGAGAGGGGAGAGGGAGGGAGGGGGGAGAGGGGAGAGGGAGGGAGGGGAGGGAGGGGGGGAGGGGAGGGAGGGGGGGAGGGGAGGGAGGGGGGGGAGGGGGAGGGAGGGGGGGGAGGGAGGGGGGGGAGGGGGAGGGGGAGGGAGGGAGGGGGGGGAGGGGGAGGGGGAGGGAGGGGGGGAG
Source organism: Mobula birostris (assembly GCF_030028105.1). Classification (NCBI taxonomy): domain Eukaryota; kingdom Metazoa; phylum Chordata; class Chondrichthyes; order Myliobatiformes; family Myliobatidae; genus Mobula; species Mobula birostris. The sequence continues at coordinate 74,799,339 of NC_092385.1, read as the reverse complement.
GGGGGGGAGGGAGGGGGGGAGGGGGGGGAGGGAGGGGGGGGAGGGGGGGAGGGGGGGGAGGGAGGGGGGGGAGGGGGGGGAGGGAGGGGGGGGAGGGGGGGAGGGGAGGGAGGGGGGAGGAGAGGGGGGAGGAGAGGGGGGAGGAGAGGGGGGAGGAGAGGGGGGAGAGGGAGGGGGGAGAGGGAGGGGGGAGAGGGGAGAGGGAGGGGAGGGAGGGGGGAGAGGGAGGGGGGAGAGGGAGGGGGGAGAGGGAGGGGGGAGAGGGAGGGGGGAGAGAGGGAGGGAGGGGGGGGAGAGAGGGAGGGAGGGGGGGGAGAGAGGGAGGGAGGGAGGGGAGAGAGGGAGGGAGGGGGGAGAGGGAGGGGGGGAGGGAGGGGGGAGAGGGAGGGAGGGGGGAGAGAGAGAGAGTGTGTGTGTGTGTGTGTGTGTGTGTGTGTGTGTGTGTGTGTGTGTTCGTTTCTTGGGGGAATGGCATGCCTTATGACAGAGTGCTGGTACTTTGTCACATCTTTGATAGCAGACTTGGGAAAAGAACACTACATCATGACCTCCAGAAAATGGGTTTCCAAGCATTGCTGGACAGTAAATGGCTGGGAAGTGGGCAGGAACACATGTAGAAATTGGTACTTGCAGGAGTTTATACACACATTCTTATTGTTATAGAGTTAATATTAATTCTAAATTACATTAAGAATGTCTACATATTTTACTTTATTCTCTTTCTCATTCTGCAGAAGGATGGTAAGTCGTAATGGGCACAAGAGCCCTCTCTTCATTAATCATCCAAATGTATATATAAAAGTAAAATATTAAGGATGTGTGAGTTGCTTGCCAGTCTAAAACAGTAAAACACAGGAAGCACAAAACAACTCAGCCCTTGGCCTTGAGTGTTAAAGTGTATTGGTTGTACTGTGGCTTTGCTGTGCAGTCACTGCATCCTTTATTCTGTAATGCCTCAGTCACAAATCACACTGTGCTGACTTTTCAACAGAAGCAATAATGAAAATGATTGGCACCTCGATAGAACATAAATTCAAGCAGAAAATTAGGAACGTGTTCCAGAGAAAGAAAAATGCAAGGGTTAAGAGTTCAGCATGCTTATTAAACATTATTCTGAGTCCCACACAAATAAAGTGAAATAAAGGGGTTTCAGAAACAAATATTAGCGTTGTTACTCTCTCTCTATGAATGTTTCCTGAGCAGTTTTGCTTTTATACACAATTAATTGATCTGATATAGAGATTTTTGGGATTTAGCCTAGCGATACTTGTATTTTTCAGGATAATGCATTTTAAAAATCAGTTCTTTTCTTAACTTTACACAAAGGATATGAATATGACTAGCAAGGACATTTACCAGTTTCCTTCCAAATCCCACAACAACTCTGAAAGGTATTGTCGGTCCTTCAACATTGCTTGGCCAAAATCATGGGAATTCCAATGCATTATGTTTAGGAAACGACCATAGAAGGTAAGATCTTAAAACATAGGAACAGGAATAGGCTATCCAGTCCAATGCATCTGCTCAGCATTCAGTCATGGCAGATTTATCTTTCCCTCAATCCCATTCTCCTGCTTTTCTCCCCATAACCTTTGATACTTTCCAAATTAAGTACCTCTAACTTCCGCTTTCAATTTACCCAATGGTTTGGCCTCCACAGCTACCTTTGGCATTGAATTCCACAGATTTACCACCCTCCGGCTAAAGAAATTTCTCCTCATTTCTGTTCTAAAGGGATGTCCTTCTATTTTGAGTCTGTGACCTCTGGTCCTCCACTCTCCCACTATTGGAAACATCCACTCAATCTAAGCTTTCAGTATTCAGTAGATTAACATTAAGAATGTGGATAAATGCTTTCAGCTTAATGATTGCAAAGGTTTAGAGAAGCTCACTGCCAGCTCCTTCGATAGATTATAAATGCTGGCTTTATAAGAGATGACAACATTTCATACAAGCATGAAGGATTAGTAAGGTAGTAACAGAACTGTTACAGTCCTTTGGGGGAAGGTACTGACACCATGTTGCTTGGTAGAGAGTTCTAGGATTTCATTTTCCATGTTGATAAAGGGCCACTTCCAGGTTAAAGTGGTGTGTGGCTTGGAGTGGAAGTTGTAGGCGGTGGCATTTCCAAAGTGGCACAGGACTATAACAATTCTCCAGTACTCCCTAACCTTCTGTGATGGCTTTATTCTGAGGACAAGTTTTCAGTTACAACTAACTGTGGCAATTTTAGCCTTGTGATTTCTGAGTAGAGTATGCATCAATCCCTCTGGAACCTGTCAACTTATGAGCTGAATCAAAGATAGCAGACACCTAGCTTGTATAGCCGAAAACTCACAATGAAGGTTTTATATCTTGCTCTTATAAATAGATAACTGAAGGCCAGTTTAGGTTAAGAATTGATATTTTTATGATCTTATTACAGTGTGTCTATTACTTAAATTATTTTGTTATAACTAAGGAGTGAACAGATCAGAAGTAAATGGTTGACATACACTTCTTAGTGTTGTTGAAATTTTCCTTAACCTTGGCTTAAGAGGACCTACACACACAAAATGCAGGAGGAGCTCAGCAGGTCAGGAGACATCAATGGAAATGAATAAACAATCAACGTTTTGGGCTGAGACCCTTCATCAGGATGCTTAGACATAGACATATGGACCTAGATATTTTTTCCATTTAAAGCACAGCCTGCCGGAACCTGTACCCATCAAAATCTTGGGAACCTTTCAGTAACAGGAATGATTTGCTGAGTCAGTTAGAGAATTCGATGCACATTTGCATATCTAGAAGATTTCACATGATATGCTTCATAATTCATCAGATTGTCTGCACTAGGTTCTAAATTCTGAAGTGCAAATCTGATGGTTAATCCTTGCTCTGTGTCTGTTTCTTCCTGCATTAATGCAAAGGTTTACCCCTTCCCCACCTCCAAATAGTTCCACTTTAAATGTGAAAATAAAAGGCATTCATTGCCCATCCTTTATTGCCTTTTCAAAGGGCAATATATTTGGTTCTTTCCAGCAACGCCCAGACCTTGAGTCTTAGGTAGAGCAGTTGGTAGAGCCATTGCCTCACTGTGTCAGAAAGCCAGGACAAGCACCTTCACTCTGTCCACTACAAACAGCAGGTGGCTACCATTTCAATTCAACTTCCCACTACCACATCAATACGTTTGTCCCTGGCCTCCTCTACAGCTATGATAAGGACAAATGCAAGGGCGAAGGAGCAACACCTCATATTCCAGCTGGGTAGTGTCCAACCTGACGGTTTGAACATCAATTTCTCCAACTTCTGGTAACCATTCCCCTCTTCCAACCCCAGCACCTTTTTGCTTCCCCAGTTCTGGTGGCCCTCTCACTCCTTCTATTTTACCCTGCTCTCATGTCCAGCCCATCTCCTCTCTCTCCAGTTCCCCTTCTTCCTTATATCCAGTTCCCCTCCTATCAGATTCTTTCTTCATCATCCCTCTACCCCTTCCACCTACTACCTCCCAACTTCTCACGTCATCCTTTCTCTGCCACCCACCCACCTTTCCCTTCAGCCAGTCTCACATGTCACCTGCCAACTTGTAGTCCTTCCTCACCCACTTCAACCCCTCCCCCACATTCTTATTCTGGCTTCTGCCCCCTTCCCTTCCAGTCCTGATGGAGAGTCTCAGCCCAAAACACTGGATCTGCTTAGTTCCCCTACCATTTTGTGTGTTGTTCAACATTTCCAGCATTTGCAGTATCTCTTGTGTCAGAGAGTTCAGTCTTGAGCTTGTTCTCCCTGTAATCACGCAAGAGAGAACGGCAGAAGCTGAATACAGTAGACACAAAGGTGACAAATGGGAATGTGAAACAAATCTAGAAGAACATAGCAACATACACAAAATACTTGAGGAGCTCAACAGGCCAGGCAGCATCTATCGAAATGAATAAATAGACAATGTTTTGGCCCAAGACCCTTCTTCAGGATGGGAAAGGAAGGGGGAAGTTGCCAGAATAAAAAAGTAGGGGGATGGAAAGGAAGGCTACCTAAAAAGCAATAGGTGAAGTCAGGTGGGTAGAAAAGGCAAAGGGCTGGGGAAGAAGGTATCTGATAGGAGAGGAGAGTGGATCATGGGAGAAAGGGAAGGAGGAGGGGCAATAGAGGGAGGCGATAGGCAGGTGAGGAGAAGAGGTAAGAGGCCAGAGTTGGGAATATTAGAAAAGAGAACAGGGAGGGAAAATGTCTCTAAATATCAGTGATATTTAGGAAGTATCTCAGGGCCTTGGTGTCTTTGACAAAAAGTGGGTCTCACCTTGTGCTTCCTATCAAAGGCTGAAAGGACAAGGTGTCACTGCTACATCAACTGAAGCCTAATCACTGTTGACGTCTCCAGAGTTTGTGAATTCACCTCTTTAACATATTTGTACCCAGAAAAAAGAGAAGAAAAACTGTAAGGAGAAATCAATGTCTATGCCATCAATTTGGAGGTCACCTCAGAATATGAGGTGTTGCTCCTCCACCCTGAGAGTGGCCTCGTCATGGCAGTAGAGAACATAGAACAGGAGCATCATTGGATTGAGTATACGAGAACAAAGAAATAAAATGAAAGGAGCATTTAAAGGAAGAATGAAAAAAAAATTGTGATTAACCAGTATTCCTGGGTGGAACAATTAGTTTGGAAGGGTTAAACCTGTGCCTTCTTATAGAGGCACAACGTATTAAGTCAGCCGATATCTAATTAGAGTCTTTACTACTGCTCATTATACCAGCCCCTCCCACTCACCCAACACTCCAGAAATACCTGTGCTTGGTCAGTTCGAGCTGTGCAATCCAAGGCCGGCCAGTAGGCTAGATCATTAATGAGCTGATTATTAAATAATTAATGGTAGGTGTCTCTGAGTAATGAGCTGTTTGAGGAGATTCTACCTGTTTTGACAGACCATTCATAACACCACACACTAATTACCAAACCCTGTAATTAAGAGCTGCTTTCTGATTGCGTCACTACAACAGTTTTGAGTGGAACACCAGATGAAATCCACCACGCCCTCTGATCCATCGTCATTCAGTCTGGCAGCTGCAGAATGCCACAAAAAGCTGCCAGTGCATATACATTTACATTTTATTGATTTTCCATCACATACAATGCTTTTCAGCTGTGTCTGCATAAACAAACAAAACTGCAGAACTGTTGGTTTCAAGAAAGAAACCTTATTTGAAAACCTTGCTGTTACATGAGGCCAAGTGCGTGACATTAGATGTCTACACTTTCTCAGAGTTATATCAGTGTCCAGCTTGTCAGGCAGGTGAAGTTATTTTTTTCAATGTTGCCAAGTATGCTCTTTTCTTGTAGCTGCCATCAGTAAGAAGGTACAGGAGCCTCAGAACTCACACCACCGGGTTCAGGAACAATTATTACCCCTCAACCATCAGGCTCTTGAACCAGAGAGGATAAGTTCACTCAACTTCACTCACCCCATCACTGAACTGTTACCACATCCTATAGATTCGGATTCAATTATTCTTTATCTCCTGTTCTTGATATTTGTTGCTTATTTATTTATTATTATAAGTATTTATTTTTTCTTTTTTTATCTGAGCAATTTGCTGTTTTACAGACTGGTTGTTTGTCTGTCCTGTTGGTCTGGTCTTTCATTGATTCTACCCTGTGCTTTGTATTTACTGTGGTTGCCCGCAAGAAAATGAATCTCAGGGTTGTACATATATGTCACCATATATGTATTTTGATAATAAATTTACTTGAATTTTGACGTTGTGACACCCATTGTCTCTTGAAATTATAAAATGTCAGCAATTGAAAAACAAAGCAATATAAACTCATGGCAAAGGAGAATCAGTAAATTTACCTTACCCTTACAGTATAATTTTACATTAAAAAACAACCTCCGCCAGATGTATGACAAGTTGTGTATTCACATAGAGTGGAGTACCATGAAATGGTTGGAAAGAAACAATCACGGCTGCAGCTTTATTCTGTGTGACACAGACAGAAATTTTCATATAAACACTACACACAACATTTCATACTGTAGAGTCATAGAAAAGTACAGCCCAGAAACAGGTCCTTCTGCTCATCTAGTCCACACCGAGCTATCAGTCTGCCTAGTCCCATTGACCTGCATGCGGACCATAGCTCCCCATACCCCTCTCATGCATGTACCTATCCAAATTTCTCTTAAATTGTTGATATCGACCTCACATCCACCATTGGCAGCTCATTCTGCACTCTCAGCACCCTTGGGCTGAAGAAATTTCCCCTCATGTTTCTCTTAAATATTTCACCTTTCACCATTAGCCTATGACCTCTGGTTGTAGTCTCACCCAACCTCAGTGGAAAACGTATGCTTGCATTTACCCTGTCTATACCCCTCATCATTTTGCACAGAACATAAAATAGTACAGCACAGGAAGAGGTCCTTCAGCCCACAATGTTGTCCTGAACCAGCTAAAATGTAAATCAAAAAACCCACTAAAACTAATCCCTCCTACCTACACAATGTCTACATCTTCCTCATATTCATCTGCCTATCTAAAAGCCTCTAATATATTTGCTTCCGCTGCCATTCCAGGCAGCACATTCCAGGCATCCACCACTGAGTAAAAAACCTACCTCTCACATCCCTTTTGAACCTACCTCCCTCTCAACTTCAATGCATGCCCTCTGGTATTAGATATTCTACCCTGGGAAAAGATACTCGCTGTATTTAAGTCTCTCACAATCTTATAAACCTCTGTCAGATCTCTCCTCAGCCTCTGCTGCTCCAGGGAAAACAAGCCAAGCTTATCCAGCCTCTCATGATAGCACATCCCCTGAAAACTAGGAGCATCCTGGTAAACCCCTTCTGCACCCTCTCCAAAGCCTCAATGGCCTTCCTATAGTGGGGCAACCAGAACTAGATTCTCCAGATTGGTCTTACCAGAATTTTATAAAATTGCAACATTTCCTCTTGACATTTGAACTCAATGACTCGGCTAATACAAGCAAGCATTCCAAAAGCCTTCTTAACCACCTTATTGACCTGTGTAGCCACTTTCATGGAGCTATGAACTTGGACCCCAAGATTTCTTTGCTTAGCAACACTGTTAACGACCTTGCCCTTAACCGTGTACTGTCTCCTTATATTTGCCCTACCAGAGTGCAACACCTCACATTTATCTGGGTTAAACACCATCTACCATTTCTCTGCCCATACAGTATTAGCAACTGGTCTATATCGCCCTGTATTCTACACTATCCACAACTCCACCAATCTTGGTATCATCTACAGAATTACTAACTCACCCATCTATATTTTCATCCAGGTCATATATATATATGCACTGAGCAAACGTGGGGTTTGCCAGAATGTTTCAGCATGTGGCAGATTTAAGACTTGTTTGTTTATTGCTGTAAAGAAAAGTTCTCTAATTCTTCCAGAATACGATTCTTCATTGTTAACCCGCGGTATGTTTAAACAGAAGTAACATATGATGGTGTCAGAAGTGGTTCTGGAAGAATAATACGGGAGAATTGAGAATCGAGAATTGAAGATAATCGAAAATAAAGAAGAAAAAAGTTTGAACTGTAAGTGGTAGAATGGAAGGTTTACAACCCCCACCAAAATTGCAGCTGACTGGCAATGTAGCTGAGAATTGGAGGATAATCAATCAACAGTGTGAAATACATTTATCGACGATCAGAGCTGATAGAAAAGCGGAAAAAACCAAAGCTGCAGTTCTATTCCATGTAATCGGAAATGACGCAGTAGAGGCATACAATAAATTTGTCTTTGAAGATGGAGATAATTTCAATTTAAAGTTGATAATGGACAGATTTGAAGTATTTTGTATACCTAAGCATAATTTAACGTACGAGCAGCATAAATTTTTCACAAGTGCACAGAGAGCTACTGAAACAATTGATCAGTATGTTATGGAGTTAAGAAAGCATAGTAGAACATGTGAGTTTGGATTGCGCACAGACTCTCTTACTAAAGATAGACTAGTTTGTGGCTTTCAAGGTAATGCACTGAGAGAAAGGCTGTTGAGAGAGCAAGATTTAAATTTCGAAAAAGCTTTGGCACTTTGCAAAGCTTCTGAGACCGTAATGTCGCCGGCTGAAGAGCTTTTTGTCAAAAACTGCAATGTAAACCACTGTAAAAAAAGCGCAAATATATCAAGAAATATAATAATACATCAACAAAACCAATGGAGAGCAAGACGGCATTTGAAAGAAAAAAGTCATGTGATCGCTGCGCGTGGGAACACCGTCCAAATCAGTGTTTCGTATGGCAGACTTTGCTACAACTGTGGTAAGATTAATCATTTTTCGCGTTGTTGTAGAAGTAGAAAGAAGGAAAATGAAATGAAACAAGTAAATGCAGTGATTGAAGATGAACGTGAGGAATTTTACATAGATATGCTTTATGAAAATGCTGACATGGAGAATATAAAAGCAGTAGCTGCAGTGTTTGAGACGACCAAACAGGAGGCTATTGATGATGTGAAAAAACAATGGCAGGAGGAGATTGCTTCAATGCAAGCGATAATGAAAGAGACACTGAGAGAATATGAGATTCAGTCTAATCACCGTCTAGAGCAAGAACGCTCACAGTGGGCATGGTATAAGGAAGAAGTGAAAGCACAAGTACAGGTCGACGTTCACTAATCTGGCACCATTGGGACCTGAGGAGTGCCAGATTAGTGAAAATGCTGAATTACAGAAGGATCACATTAAGCATAAACAGCGCCGGATTATCGAAGAAACTGGATTACAGGTAATCGGATAAATGAAGGTTGACTGTAACGGAATTGAGAAGTTTTATTGAAATTATGAAGTCTCAGCATAAAAAAGAGATTACACAGTTAATGAATGAATTAGATAAAGAAAAGAAGATTCGTATTTCATTACAAATGGAAGTGGAAGGAATTAGGAAAGGTACAGTCCAAACAGAAGCAGGAAGCAGATTGCTGAGGAGGATAGCGTGAACTGCTTACCTGAAATTCCAGATTCTAACCAGGAGACATGTGAGAGTATACCAAAAAGTTTAGTTGAGATACATAAAGAAAAGCTTCAAGCAGGAAAGAAGAAGAAAAAGATGAAGCACAGGAAGAGTCATGGCCCAGATAGCGAAGAGCCAACTTCAGGGTTTCCGTTAGCTGATTTGTTTATTGGTTAATGTTGTTATTTATTCTTTTATTTTTAAGGAAATGAAGATGTGGTGATATCTCGTGCAATGATGTGCCAGTACCTGATTGGACAGAGCACTGAGCATGCACGGTTTGCCAGAATATTTCAGCATGTGGCGGGTTTAAAATGTGTTTGTTTATTATTGTAAATAAAAGTTCTCTAATTCTTCCAGAACATGATTCTTCATTGTTAACCCATAGTACGTTAAAACAGAAGTAACATAACACAATCAGCCAGTTCCTTGCAGATCCTATGCATCTTAATCTTCTGGATTAGCCTCCCATGATGGACTTTGTCAAATCCTTTCTAAAATACATGTGGACAACATCCACTGCTCTACCTTCAACAATCTCTCTCATCACCTTGTCAAAAAACTCAATCAAGTTGGTAAGATACAACTTGCCCCATACTATGCCTAATTAGGCCATGGGTTTCCAAATGTTCATATATCCTACCCCTAAGAACTTTCTCTAGCAATTTCCCTACAACTGACGTGACACTCACTGGTCCATAGTTCCCAGGATTTTCCCTTCCATTCTTAAGTAGAGGTACAATATTCACCACTCACCAGTCCTCCAGGACCTTGCTTGTGCCGAGAGAGGACACAAAGATACTACTCAAGACCCCAACATTCTTGTCCTTTGGGATAAATCCCATCTGGCCCTGGGGACTTCTCTACCTAAATATTCATTAAGAGATCCAACACTTCTTCCTCCTTGACCTCTCAATGCCCAAACATACTGATCTCCTGGTCCTCCATCTCATTTTCCTTGGTAAAATATTCATTCAGGACCTCACTCACATTCTCCATATCCAAGCAAATGTCCTCCCCGCCCCCTTATCCTTGAGTGGTCCTCCCCTCTCCCCAATTATTCTCTTACTTTGATGTATGTGTAGAATGCCTTGGGATTAATCTTGATCCTACTTGCTAAAGACTGCTCATGGCCCCTCCTAGCTTTCCTAATTCCCTTCTTGGATTCTTTTCTGGCTTCTTTATAATCATCATGTACTCCGTTTGACCCTAACGTCTGAGTCTTTACATACTTTTCCTTTCTCTTCTTGACTACATTCATCACTCCTCTGGACATTCAAGGTTCTATTAACTTTCCATCCCTATCCTTCCTTCTAACAGGAACATACCTTTGCTGTACTTGGTGCAATTGATCTTTAAACACCCTCCGCATGCCTGATGTGGGCTTGCCAGAAAAAAAGTGTTCACAATTAACTCTCTTACTTCCTGCCTTTGCTCTTGTAATTTGCCCTACTATACCTCTATCAAATCTCCCCTCAGCTTAAGGAATAAAGTCCTAACCTGTTCAACCTTTCCCTATTACTCAGGCCCTCAAGTCATGGCAAAAGTCTTGCAAATTTTCTCTGCAATCTTTCAGTTGTATTGACACCTTTCCTCTAGTGTGTAGATTTTGTGGAACTTTGTTCCCCAGTTGGTACAGCCATACTTTGAAGTGCACCCCAGATACAGAAAATGCTAAACGAACTGAAAGGCCACAATCCATGCAAAAGCCCTGCAGGTATCAACCGACAAAGTTTTCTTCTGCATTTCATTTTGATTCAAGGAGCTCCCACTACTGAGGATCTTACAGCACGATTAGCATATAATAGAAGAGTCCGTAAACAAATCATATAAGGCAAATACCTCCTTTGTTCTAATTTACAGAAGTAGTTGCTCCACAATTTTTGGGTTCACATGTTTAACTAAGGCACTGTAGTTACACAGAAGATAGACATATTAAAATACCTTGGAGGTACAAGAGAGTCTACAGATTATAGAAATTTGGAGCAACACAGCAAATGCTGGAGGAACTCGGGACTGAAGAAGGGTCTCGGCCCAAAACGTTGACCTCCATGGATGCTGCCTGACCTGTAACTTTCAATAAGCATATATATTAAAAAAGTTCCTCCAGTGTTTTGTGCGTGTCGCTTCAAATGACCTTGACCACTTTTCTTTTGGAAACTAGATTAAAGAATAGCTTTATATGTCACATGTACATCAAAACATACAGTGAAGTGTGATTTCAGTATCAAACCAGATCAGCGTGAATTGTGCTGGGCAGCCCACAAGTGTCACCACACTTCTGGTGCTAACATAGCATACCCACGAATCACTAACACTAACCATACATTTCATAGTCAGAATCAGGTTTAATATCACCAGCATATGTCATGAAATTTGCTGTCTGTCACAGCAGTACATTGCAATACATAATAATAAAAAACTGTAAATTTCAATAAGTATATATAATAAAAAATTAAATTAAATAATACAAAAGGATAAGAAACAGTAGTGATGTAGTGTTCATGGGTTTAATGTCCACTTGGAAATTGGATGGAAGAAGCTGTTCCTGAATCGCTGAGTGTGTGTCTTCAGGCTACTGTACCTCCTACCCTGATGGTAGCAATGAGAAGAGGGCATGCCCTGGGTGATGGGGATCCTTAATGATGAATGCAGCCTTTTAGAGGCATTGCTTTTTGAAGCTGGGAACTCTAGCGGCCATGAACGAGCTGACTGAGTTCACAACTCTCTGCAGCTTATTTCAGTCCAGTGCAGTGCCCCCCCCATACCAGACAGTGATGTAGCCAGTTAATATGATCTCTGCAGTACATCATTGGAATGTGGGAGAAAACCAGAGCACTCGGGAGAACCCCATGTGATCATGGAGAGAACACACAAACTCTTCTGAGCCAGTGGCAGGAATTGCACCTTGATTTTACAGTTGCCTTATAATGCATTATGCTAACCACTACACTACTATGTCACCCCTATGGACTGAACTCCAGGTTAGTGTGTACAGAATAATACTCAACCGCCCCATGCCCCCCAGCCATGCATACTGTATGTACAGTATTCATGTGGTATCCAATAGGACCATACACACCAATGTGTATTTCCTTCTTCTTATCTGATGCTTTTTACACATCTACAGATAGACCAGACACAGATTAGTGGAGAGAGCCGAGTGTTAATAGGGAGAGGAAATCCAAAAGGGAAGAGAACAGAAGATCATTGCTATGGTAACTTGTTAGTGATTTAGAATAAAGTGACAGAAGAGAATAGGAAATCAGAGGAGAGAAAAGCTGTCATATCCAGCAGGAATCCTCAATGTGAGGTCAGTAGTTAGCACACATAGGCATCTCACATGAATTATCAGTTTACAGGGCCCATGGTGGTGTTGCAAATAAGTCTGAGCTGCATTAGTTATAACCAATGCCTCAATGTCTTTCAATAGCAGCATCACATCAATGGTAATTTAATTCATTAATTTATATATACATTATGGAATAGGCAGTTCTGGCCCCTCAAGCCATGTGGCCCAGCAACCCTCAACTTAATTCTATCCTAATGTTAAAAGGCATGGACAGAGTGGATGTGGCAAAGTTGTTTCCCATGATGGGGGAGTCTAGTACGAGAGGGCATGACTTAAGGATTGAAGAGCGCCCTTTCAGAACAGAAATGCGAAGAAATTTTTTTAGTCAGAGGGTGGTGAATCTATGGAATTTGTTGCCACGGGCAGCAGTGGAGGCCAAGTCATTGGGTGTATTTAAGGCAGAGATTGATAGGTATCTGAGTAGCCAGGGCATCAAAGGTTATGGTGAGAAGGCAGGGGAGTGGGACTAAATAGGAGAAAATGGATCAGCTCATGATAAAATGGCGGAGCAGACTCGATGGGCCGAATGGCCTACTTCTGCTCCTTTGTCTTATGGTCTAACCACGGGATGATTTACAATGACCAATTAACCTACTATCTGGTATGTCTTGGGACTGTGGGAGACTGAAGCACATGGAGGAAAGTCACGGGGTCGTGAGATGGACGTACAAACTCCTTATAGAGGACACCTGGATTCAACTCGGGCACTCTGAGCTGTAACAGCATCACACTAATCCCTGTGCTACCATGGCACCCGTATATGCACATTTTTGTTTTGCAGGTGATACCACATAGGAATGTAGCATGCCGAAATGATGTCTCACTCTGCTATACTACTGCTTGTTGTGCTCCTGTGCAGTGCATCCTCCAATTAGTATTAGGGAATGTGGTCCCTGTATCCTGGGGAATTTCATACTTTAGAAGAGCCAGTGTAACCCAAAGAATAATAATGTAATGAAAAAATTCCCACTTGCCACTGGTAAGGATAAAATATCCAAAGCCTTGATCACAAAAACGATCAAGAAAAAGATCTGACATGCTGGTGCAGTACGGAGTGTATGTCATTGTGGATTGTGCTGCTTTTTGGATTGACTTTTTGAATGAAACACTACCTCTTCGCTCAGACGGGCAGGAAATTCCCTTGGCATTAGTTCAAAACAGAGCAGGAAAGTTATCCCAGTGCCCTGACAAATTTCATCACCAACCAACATCACTATAGTATATCATCTGGTCATTATTATGTTGTTCTTTATCAGGAAATTAATTGTAAAAGTTCATACAATAATTAAATATAGAATAAAGAACAGCAAGGCATTGTACAGGTTCTTTGTCTCATGATGTTGCGCCGACCTTTTGACCTAGACCAGATCAATCTAACCAATCCCTCCACTAGATAGCCCTCGATTTTTACTTCCATATCAAGGAGTCTCTTAAATGTCCCTGATGTATATTCCTTTACTACCACCCCTGGCAGGGCATTCCAAGCACCCACCACTCTCTGTGTAAGGAACTTACTTCTGACATCTTCCCTATACTTTCCTCTGATCACCTTAACATTATGCCCTTTCATATTAGCTATTGCTACCGTGTAAAAAAAGGCACTGACTGTCCAATCTATCTATGCCTCTTATCCTGTTATACATCTTTATCAAGTCACCTCTCATCCTCCTTTTCTGCAAGGAGAAAAGCCCTAGCTTGCTCAGCCTTTCCTCATTAAACCTGCTCTCTAATCCAGGCAGCATCTTGGTAAATCACCTCTGCACCCTCTCTAAAACTTCTACATCCTTCCTATATTGAGGCAACCAAAAATGAACACAACACTCCAAGTATGATCAAAGCTCTTGAACTCATTCCCCCAACTAACGAAGGCTAGCACACGTTACTCCATCTTAACTACTTTATCAATTTGTGTGGCAACTTAAAGAGATTTTTGGACATGGACTCCAAAATTCCTCATTTCTCCACACTGCGATGAGTCCTGCCATTAACCTTGTACTCCATCTTCAAGTTAAAACTTCCAATGTGTATCACTTCATATTTTTCCAGATTGAACTCTATCTGTCACTTCTCAGTCTTACTCTGTACCCTATCAATATCCTACTGAAATGTACTATAACCTTCAACACTATCCACAACACCATCACCAATAAAATAGCAACTAAATTTCAGAAATATTTAATTGGCTGTAAAATATTTTGTCCAGGTATCTTCTTGAATGTAGAAATTAGAATTTTTATAATTTATTTTTAATCCTTTTGTGCATTTAGAAACAGACAAATCCAAAAGTACACAAATATTATGATAACAGATAACCAAATGATTACTTATGAAACATGCCTGATTTTTTTTTCTAATCTTCAGGCCTAGGATTTTCAAAACATGCCAGGTCTGACTGCCATGGTTTGGGAATACTAGGGAATTCCAGCATGAGCAATCTAGAGTTCATTACATCTATCACTCAGCTTATTCTGATCTTACATGCTGCTCAAAAAAAGCCATTTTGTAGGCATTTCACTAATTCTTTCTCTTGGGATCCAGCACCAATCTGCTTTTCCCAATCTACCTGCGTATTTGAAATTCCACATGACTATCATCAGCGCCCTTCTTGCATGCTTTTTCTGTCTGTGGTGCATTTTGTATCTCATGTTCAGAGGCTCAATTAGAAGAATGAAGGGGAATCTCACTGAAACCTATAAAGGGTGGATGTGGCGAGAATGTTTTCTACAGTGGGGGAGTCTACGACCAGAAGACACAGCCTCAGAAAAGAGGGACATCCAGTTAGCACAGGGATGAGGAGGAATTTCTTAAGCCAAAAGAATCTGTGGAATTCATTGCCACAGGCGGCTGTAGAAGCCAAATCACTGGTTATATTTAAAATGGGGGTAGATAGGTTCTTGATTAGTCAGCGTGTCAAAGATTACAAGGAGAAAGCAGGATAATGGGGGTAGAGAGGGATAATAAATCAGCCATGATGGAATAGCAGAGCAGACTCAATGGGCCGAATGATCTAATTCTGGCTGCTACTGACTTACTGGAGAATAACTAAACACTGGCTGTTAGTTTCATTCAGAACAGTCAGTCACAGCTGACTCCATTCAGCTGCACATCCAGCAATGTGCTGTAACGTTGAACACAATGCAAGCCACTTTTACAGTTCATGGTGACGACCAAACTCCACGCATAAGAGGTATGGGCATAAGGAAACATAAATAAATCAGAGGGAGAAAAAGACAGGAAGCCTATGGCTGCTGGAAGAGAACAAATATTTATGGTGTTAAGGAGAATCAATACTCTGCTCAAACTTAAAAGCTTCCTGAAAGCTCCAAGTGAGTATGGAAATATTCAGTGGCAACCTCACAGGAGATAAAACATTTGAGTGTATTGCATCCAAAATTTAGCACTGAGTTTATAGTCATCCACCATCACAGAATCTGAGACAAAAATACCTCTGCATTATGCTGCATTACTTTCCTCTTGGAAATAAAATAAAAGAGTTTGTATATTTTGAAGCTTACATGGTTTAAAAGCTTTCCAAATCTACTCATCCAGTCCTGCCAAAGGATCTCGGTTCGAAACGTCAACTGTAATTTTTCCATAGATGCTGCCAGGCCTGCTGAGTTCCTCCAGCATTCTGTCTGTTGCTTGAATTTCCAGCTATCTGCAGATTTACTCTTGTTTGTGATTGGATCACAAACATGATTCAATTTTTTTCCTGAATTTTGTTATGCATTGTTACAGTTACTTCTAATATCCAATTGTGCATTATTGCTTTCAAATAGAAGTTAAGATTTTAGAAATTTTAGGAGAGAAAGGTTCCCTTCCATTGAGACTGCACTGGAGTCATATGGCCAGATCTTTATGTTGCTGATTGCTAAAATGTAGGCATCTTGCCAGACACACAGCACAAGAAGAACTAAAGAGATCATGGGTTATTATTATGAGTAGATATCTTCCAGGAGGAATACTCGTGAGAGGCAAAACTGAATATGTAAGAGCTCCTATGGGCCAAAATACAACCGGAGTCTCCTAGATTCACATTAACTCTCTGAGTGTTGTGGGAGGACATGCTTCAGAACTGAGGGAAACCTGCAGGGAAATTGGCAAGAGCAATACCCAGGCAGTTTGTACAGCTGCTCCTCAGGCACAAGACTAATGCTCAGCAACCACACTGCTTTTCAGGAGAGCATTTATTAATCTGGCTTTAGGGTTTTTATACTGCTAGTTAGCTCTTTAAGCCGGACTCAATTGATTCAGTGATTTATCTATTATTAAGTGGAATTAAAATTCCCAGTACCAGGTGGTATTGTTATGAAGGAAACCACACAATGCAATGAGATCCAAGTATCTGAACTTCAGCTCCTGGACCAGAGAACGTTAATAGGAAGGTATGTGAGATAATTGAGTTCATCAGTTTCTGCTCATTTTTTTCAATATCTCTTTCTATGCCGATTATACTGGAACTCAGAAGAAAATGAGGATGGCATTCGGCCTGTCAAGCTAGCTCCATCATTTCTAAACACAAGATTTATTTATTACTTAACTCTAGGTGTAATGACAAACATTGCATTAGCTTTCACACCTACCTATGACATTTTATGTGGAGGGTTCACAGGCCTCTTTAGGACTTCATAGTTTCTAGCATTTCATTATTTAGAAAAAATTCTTTCTGATCTTTTTTTTGGGGCTAAGTCAGGTGGCCTCACATTTACCAACATTGAATTCCATTATTCACAACAATTAGTCATGTAATCTATTAATATTTCTCTGTAATTTTATGTTTTCATATTCACTATTTATGATGCTGCCTATCTTAGTGATAATGTGGCTTTCCAGTCCATCATCTCAATCATTAATAAATACACTGAATAGGCAAGACTTTATATTTTCTCATGGAAATATCTAGCTATACTCCATCAATTGATGAACCTACATGTTATCCATACTTTGCCTCCTAATGATTTGCCCAATTTCCTAATCAGGCTGACAATTTGCCTACAATTCTATGAGTTTTTCCCTTTGCAAATAATCTCTTGGGGTACTTAATCAAATGTCTTCTGATTGTTAAGATAAATAAACCCATAAAAGGTCCCTACTATTTTAAATACTCTTTCAAAAATTCAATAATGTTTATGAAGTATTTATTTGACTTTCTAAGTTCATCTCTGATCACCTGAAAGTTTTCAAGGTGTTCATTTGGTCAAGTCTTAACTATAGATTCCAGCAATTTCTGGCTAAGGGTTTTCTGGTTGACTAATCTATAATACCATGATTTCCTTCCTCCAACTTTCTTACCTTGCACTGTGTCGATCATAAGTATTTAATCTAAAGGCATAAGCTACACTGAGGGGATCTTTGAGAAACAGACTTGGGACACTCACAATGTTTTCACCAACTTTCTTTCAAACCCTGGGAATTTTTGATACTATTTTTATTCATTATAGTTATAATGAAATTTGAATACTGGTGACTATCTGGTTCTGATTGATGGAAAATTCCGAAGTTCACAATTTTCTTAAAAAAGAGCTAGGAATATCTTGAAGAGATATTCCACCATCTTCAACCTTTTCTTACTTCCACCTATCAACTCCCAATTTTTGACATTATACCCACCCAACCTTAACTGCCTATCACTCCTCCTCCACCCTCACCTGGATCCACCTATTGTTGCAAACCACCTTTTTATACCGGCTATCTCCCCCTTTCCTTCTAGCCCAGATGAGAAGTTTCATCCTGAAATGCCGACTATCCAATTCCCTTCATTGAAGCTTTCTGAACTGCTGAGTTCCTCTGGTACTTGCAGAGTTATTCTAACAGAAGTTTCTCTTGAACATCAAATTAAATAGTTCTGAAATAATTCCCCCTAGTGTCAGGTATCATCGCTAGCAGAGATATCCTCTCAGCATCCCCCTGTCCATCCTCCACAGGATCTTATACATTTCTATGGGATTCCCTCTTATTCATGTAAACTTCAAAGACTTCAAGCCCTTCTTCCTATGACAACCAGTTTGTCATGGGAAGCAACCTAGTGAACTTTGTACCTGCAGATACTTCCTTTTGTAATATGGAGACAGAACCTAATGCAGAACTCTGGGTAAAAACACACCAGTGCAGCTGTCCACAGAGTACATTTACATGGAGCAGCAAGAAAGCATCTTTCATCAAAGATCCCCACCATCCAGTTCATGCCCTCTTCTTGCTATTACCAGCAGGCAGGAAGTAGTGTTCGTCCATCGTCAATGTTGATGAGGACCTCAACACCATTATGATGGTGTTGAGACTAGCGCGTGATTTGGACTGAAGTGAGGGAGAGTTGCGCAGTGTCAGCCTCATTCTCTCTTCCCAATTCCCATCTGGATCCAGTGGCAAGACAGAGTCGAGACGGCTGGAGATGGGACCAGGCGCAGTGGATGACCAGGATGTCTTCTGTGTCTTGTCCTGCTCTACACACGTTCCACGACGCTTGCAGAGACTGCTTTCTTAACTGTTGGACCTTCCATTGGTCTCGTCCGTTCAATCTGCCACAGTCTGTCCTCACATGCTGGGATAGACAGCTCCCTATCTCACCGAGGGTTTGAGACCCGTCGGCTACTCTCACCTGGTTTAGCCGGCTTGTCAAAGCCGTTGCCCAGGGTGTGGCCGCTGTTGCATGCAAACAGCTACGGGGAGCCACAGGTGAGAGCTGAGTGCCAGGTGGGGACCAAAGGTGGACTAACCGCCCTGAAAAGGACGCGACATGTTCCCCCACCAGAGGTGCTACCCCTCCCTGACACCCCATACACCAGGCAGGAAGTACAGAAGCCTAGGTCCCACACCACCAGGATCAGGAGCACTCATTATCCTACAAACATCAGGCTTCTGAACCAATGCTTTGAATAGATTCCACAACCTACCGACTCGCTTTCAAGGACTCTTTACAACTCATGTTCTCAGTAATATTTTTTTTATTTGCATAGCTTGTCTTCTTTTGCACATTGGTTGTTTATCAGTCTTTGTCTGTTTTAGTATAGTCTTTCGTAAAGTTCTATTGTACTTTTATCCTGTAAATGCTTGTAAGAAAATCAATCCCAAGGGAGTAGATGGTAGCATATATGCACTTTGATAATACATTTACTTTGAACTTTCAACATTGATCATATATTCCTTGTTTTTATACTGTGTATCCCTAGTGACAAGGACCACGATCCCATTAATTTTCTATCACTACTGGAGCTCAATGGCAGTCCTTTGTATTTCATGCACGAAGACTCATAGATCCCTTTGTACTGCAATATCTTACAGTCTCACTCCATTTAAATAATAATTTGTTTTCATCATTCTGCATTTTGAATTTGATAATGCCACATTTTCCCATTTTTATTTCTGATTCTGTTTCAATTTTCATTTATGACATTGCACTTTCAGGCTCCAATGTATTGAAAACATTTCAAACAAGCTTTTTGTTTTTTTCAATTATACCATTTTTAATCCCTCTTTTTAAGTTTCCTGTTTTGGAGTTCACTCTGTTTGGTTATTTTTCATTGCTTCTTGTAAACTTTCTATTCATTGTTATATGGGCCATTTTTGCATTCCTGTATTCTTTAACTTTGAGCTTTACATTGTCCTTAATACCTTTAGAAAACAGGTTTTTTTTACAATTATAGCATTTGCCTCTAAGATTATAAAGTGATTCACTACTGTGACAAATGCAATGTCTGGATGATTTCATAATCCATCCTGTAGCGGTCATGAATCAGGATGAAAAGATAATGGCTCTCAATGCAGAGTAACACATTCAAAATGCTGGAGGAATGCAGCAGATCAAGCAGCATCTACAGAGAGGAATAAAGAGCCAATATTTTGGGCTGAGAACCTTCATCAGGATCCCAGGGCCCTATGGACCCTATCATCACCTGCATGGGGCCCAGCTATGGCTGCCTTTTCACTGAATATGTGGAACTGCCCAGGTTCCAAACCCTCACTAGAAACACTTCTCAACGTCTCTTTGCTATATTGATGACTGCATGGGTTCATGCTTTATGCAGGCATGCTGAGCTCGTCAAGTTTCATCAACTTTGCCTCCAATTCACACCCTGCCCTTCAATCCACTGATCCCTTTCTGACAACCCTCTCCCATTTCTCGATCTCCCTATCTCCATCTTATGAGATAGACTGTCTACTGATATCTTTTATAAATGGAGTCCTGACGAAGGATGTTGGCTCAAAACATCAGCTCTTCATTCATTTTCATAAATGCTGCCTGTCCTGCTGAGTTCTACCAGCATTTTGTGTGTGTTACTCTAGATTTCCAGCATCTGTAGAATCTCTTGTGCTTATGCCTCATAATATAGTGTAGGAGATAGGTTTGTAAATATAGTATTTCCCCAATATCTTGATTATATACCCCTGAATCTCAGACTAATTCTGTCCTTCCCATTAACCAAAGACTAAGTGGAGCTTATTGTCGCTTGCTCAAGTCCATGTGTGCACAGATGTTATTTAAAACTTAATTGCAACAGCATCACAGGCACATTGCATTATATAGACAGCATTCACAAGAAAGACATCAATTAGGCATGGATTAAACATAATATTTCCAAGCAAGAACATAATTAGAACAAAAATTATCCACTTTAGTGCAAAATCATCAAAGTGGTCGTCGTGTGCCTGAACTGTAGTGATTTGGGATGTGCCACTTGGTTCAAGAACCAAATGGTTGAAGGGAAGTAGCCATTCTTGAACCAGAGGCTATGGGACTTCAGGCTTCTGTACTTCCTGCCTAATGGTAGCTACAAGAAGATGGCATGGCCTGGGTGGTGGGGATCTTTGGAAATAGATGTTACCTTCTTGAGGTAGCACCTTCTGTAGATATTATAACATCTACAAGATGCACCTGTAATGCATTGGGCTGAGTTCACTACCCTCTGTAGCTTCTTGCATTCCTGTGCATTTGAACTGCCAAATCAGACCATGATATTACTAGTGAAGTACTTTCAGCTGTACATTATTCATTAGGAAAAGTTTAGTGAATACAAGATGAAGAATGGCATTGGGCCAGAATCCTCATTTCCTTCCATCTATACCTCATCCATTATCAGCAACCACCACAGAAAAACCATCACAGGAAAACCCCTCCCAACCAGCACTCCTTGTAGCACATTTACGAGGAGTGCTGCCATAAGAGTGTAGCCTCCATCATTAAGGTCCCCCACCATCCAGGCTCTGCTCTCATCTTGCTACTGCCTTTGGGAAGGAGGTAGAGGAGCCTTAGGTTCCCCACTACCAGGCTCAGGAATAGTTATGATGTTTTATAAACATTTTGCCAAGTTTAGTGATCAACCAAACTTCCAAATAGCCAACCTAAGTACCAATATTCCGCAATATACCAAATAGCTATTGCCCTTCAACCATCAGATCTTAAGCCAGTGTGGATAACTTCACTCACCTCAACACTGAACTGATTCCACAACCTATGAGTCGTTTTCAAGGATTTGACAACTCGTGTTCTCAGTATTATACATTTACTTTTGTTTTGCATTTGCATAATTTGTATTCTTGGGCTGTTGAGCTGTGTCCCAACAGTAACCTTACACTCAGCATCAGCAGGGTGAATGAATTGGTTGTGGACTTCAGGAAGGGGAGGTTGGGAGAATACACAGCAGTCCTCATTGAAGTTTCAGCACTGGAAAGGATGAGCAGCTTTAAGTTCCTGAGTGTCATCATCTCCAAGGAATTATCCTGAACCCAACACATTGATGCAATCATGAAGGAAGCATGCTACCTCATTACTTCATTAAGAGCTTCTTGCTCCTTTAAGAGTTTGAGGAGATTTGCTGACAACAAAGATTTTGTAAATTCCTCTAAGAGTATTCTAACTGGTTACACCACGGCTTGGTATCGAGGCTGTAATGCACAGGATCACAAGCAGCTGCAGACTCATCCAGCTTCATCATGCACAAACCTCCCCTACATCGAGGACATGTCAAGGGGCAGTGCTTCAAGAAGGAAGCATCCCTCATTAAGAGCCCTCACCATCTGGGATATGCCCTCGTCATTACTAGCATCAGGGAGGAGGTACAGTGGCCTGAAAAACACACTCAATTATTTAGGAACAGCTTCTTCCACCCTGCCATCAGATTTCTGAATGGTCCATGATCCCATGAATACTACCTCGTGATTCCTGATTCTGGAATCCTGACAAAGGGCCTCGGCCTGAAACATCGACTGCGTACTCTTTTCCACAGATGCTGCCTGACCTGCCGAGTTCCTCCAGCATTCTGTGTGTGTTGCTCGTTATTTCTTCTTTTTTTTTGCACTATTTATTTATTTTTTAATTTATAGCAGTTTTGTGTCTTTTCACTGTACTGCAGCTGCAAAACAACAAATTTCATGTCACACAAGGCAGTGATAATAAGCCTGATTCTGATCTTGATTCTTCTGGATTCTGCCATTCCACACTCCAACTCGGGGTAGGAGAGACTGAATAACTGACCATCTGCTGAAGCAGATCAGTGGGACAAGCACATCTGTGGGAGGTGGGGAGGAGCAGTCGGTATTTTGCGTCAAAACCACACCAGCAGTGCACCAGCAAGAGCACTACATCTGATTCTGATACAGGCTCTCAACCCAAAACACCAGCAGTTCTTCTACCTGCACGGATGTTGCTCACCCCTTAAGTTGCTCCAGCAGATTGTGTGTTGCTCCAAACTGCAGTCTCTTATATAGAACATGGAGCATTTTACATTGCAGCACAGCACACGCCTTTCGGCCCGCGATGTTGTGCCAACTTTTTAACCTACTCTAAAATCAATCGAGCTCTTCCCTCCTACATATGCCTCCATTTTTCTATCATCCCAGTGCCTATGTAAGAGTTTATTAATTGTCCCTAATGTATCTGCACGCAGCTCCACACCTGGCATGGTGTTCCACACACCCACCACTCTCTGTGTAAAAACAAAAACACCAACAAACCTGCCTCTGTCATCCCCTATACATTCCTCCATTCACCTTCAAATTATGCCCCGTTGCATTAGAATTAGAATCAGGTTTAATATCACTGACATATGTTGTGAAATTTCTTGTCTTGTAGCAGCAGTACTCTGCAATATATAATAATAAAACTATAAATTACAGTAAGGAGAATATAGAAAAAAGAAAATTAAATTAAATATGGAGTGCAAAAAGAGAGTGGGAAAAAAAGTAGTGTTCATTTCTGCCCTAGGAGAAAGTCTCTTGCTATCCACTCAACCATGCCTCTTATCATATGACTATTGTCCTGTGACTATCTAAGAGATTGGCAATTGACTATTAGTGTAAGCCAATCTGAGTCCAGAAAGGTGTGATGGTGCTATCAGCTGCTCATAAATCTCCTAAAAAGGATTCAGAGCCCAAATAGGCGATGGAAACACACTTAAAACTAGTTTTCAAACACATCTTAGATTCTTGCTATCACTCAGTCTCAGCCTGCACAGACCATGAGCATCACAGCAGATCACACGATACAGTGACACCATTGTTATCTGCAACCCAGTGTACAGGCAGGAAATTGGTTGCAGTAAGTGGTCACCTTTAGTGGTGCTGTGTTCCCATAAGCTACCAATTTAAATCAAGTAAGACCCAACCTATCCTGCTGTGGCCCTCACACTTTATATTTGTCTACCTACACTGCATTTTCTCTGACTGTAGGTCTATATTCTGCATACTTATGGACAGCATGAACATCGATTTCTTCAACATCCCCCTCCCCTCACCTTCTCTCTTTTTCTGTTCTCCATTCTGGTTCCTCTCTTACTGCTTCTCTTCTCCTCACCTGCTCATCCCATACCTCTGATCCTCCTCCTGCTCCTCCTCCTTCCTCTTCTCCCGTGATCTACCTCGTATCTCTGATACTCCTTTTCCTCCTTCTTTACTCCCGTGATCCAGCCCCTTCCTCCCGTAATCTACCTCGTAACTCTGTTACTCCTCCTCCTCCTTCTTTACTCCCGTGATCCATCCCCTTCCTCCCCTGCTCATCAATACCTCTGATGCTCCTCCTCCTCCTTGCTTTTCTCCCGTGATCCACCCCCTTCCTCCCGTGATCTACCTCGTACCTCTGATACTCTTCCTCCTCCTTCTTTACTCCCGTGATCCACCCCCTTGCTCCCGTGATCTACCTCGTACCTCTGATACTCCTCCTCCTCCTTCTTTACTCCCGTGATCTACCCCCTTCCTCCCGTGATCTACCTCGTACCTCTGATACTCTTCCTCCTCCTTCTTTACTCCCGTGATCCACCCCTTCTTCCCGTGATCTACCTCGTACCTCTGATACTCCTCCTCCTCTTTCCTTACTCCTGTGATCCACCCCCTTCCTCCCGTGATCTACCTTGTACCTCTGATACTCCTCCTCCTCCTTCTTTACTCCCGTGATCCACCCTCTTCCTCCCGTGATCTACCTTGTACCGCTGATACTCCTCCTCCTCCTTCCTTTTCTCCCATGACCACTCTTAGATTCCTTCTTCAGCCTTTTACTTTTTCCAACTATTACCTCTCAGCTTTTTACTTCATCCCCTCCCCCCCAACCCACCCGGCTTCATCTATCACCTTTTAGCTTGTACTTCTTCCCTTCCCACCATCTTCTCTTACTGGTTTCTTCCCTCTTCCAGTCTTGATGAAAGTACTCATCCCATCAAGCTCATCCGTGGAAAATAGCTTAATTTCTACCTTCAATGTCTCTCTTTTAACCTTTCAAAGTGGGTGGGGTTCTGTTGAAGACCCTGACCTGGAGCTACGCTTTTTTCAGTGAAGGGACCTGCTCCCCTTGTTCACTAACTGGCCATTTTTCAATATTCCAAGGGTGTGGCCTAGAAGGCAAGTGGGTCTTTGAGGTTCTGAGGCTATGTGGCCCTGGGGACAAGCCAATTCTCTGCTGGTGCCACTGACTGAAGTATCGCAGGAGAAAACGGAACATCGGGAACAGCAGATCAGCTGTCAGGGCTCAGGACTCGGATCATGTTCTCCCTCCCTTTTTCTCATTGTTGCCAACTTTCGGGTGAGAGATCTCAGAGAAAAAGTGATTCGGCAGACTTTAATACTATAAATCAGTGAGTTGTTTATCTTTGTTGGTCTCCCCTCTCACTGTGAAAGAATGACACCTCTCTGTCCCTTTATTAGAGAGAGACTGTGGTGTGTCAAATTGTCAGGTTAATGAGTAGTTTTTGTTGTATCACAGATCATGGTCTTTCTTGGGGGATTTGCTATTGCTTGATGATTTTTTTTTTGCTGAAATAAGTGGGGGAGGGAGGGTCGTTACTTTGCTGCTGCTTGACGGTGGGAGAGGAGCCGTAGGGGCTTTGGGGGTCTAACATTTTTACTGTCACTTATTCTTTGGGGCACTCTTCAGTTTTTGTGGATATCTGCAATGAACAAGAATTTCAGGTTGCATATTGTATACATTCTCTGATATTAAATGGAACTATTGAACTATTGCTTATTCCTCTCCACAGATGCAGCTGAGTTCCTCCAGCATTTTGTGTATGTTTCTCTGGATTTCTGGATTCTGCAGAATCACGTGTGTTCTGCCTGGATGGCACACAACTGAAAACATTGTACTGCAACCCACTGCATGCGACTGTAATAATAAACCAATTTCAATTCCAGTTTGATTCCTATCAGAAGTACAATGGCCGAATGTAACTTTAATCAGGGCTTGTGGGGAGAGGCTACTGTTCCACACAAACTATATTGTTTGTCAGGCCAGGCTGGTAGTAAACTGAGCCAGAGCCGATAGGTTGTGAAGATACTCCATCAACTACAGTGTGAACCCTCTGTCCCTTACACAACCTCATTGATGGAGATCACCTTGTGGAGTGCCTGGTCAACAAGCACTTCATGCTGTACATCGATCAAGTTCATGCATATGAGTCCTGGATATTAAAATTTACCACACAAGAGATTCTACAGATGCCAGAAATCTTAAGCAACACACACAAAATACTGGGGAACTCAGCAAGTCAGGTAGCATCTATGGAGGAAAATGAACAGTCAATGTTTTGGTCCCACCAATAACCTCCCAGCTTCCTCAAAACACAGAGCATGCTGGAGGAACTCAGTAGGTTAGGCAGTAAGTAAAAAGGGAAATAAACCGTTGATGTTTTGGGCTGGGACCCTTCATCAAGGCTGGAATTGCTCAAGTTTCCAGCATCTGCAGAATCTTTTGTACCTCCCATCTTCTCACATTATTCCCTTTTCTTCCCCCTCCCTGATCCTCATGCCTTTCCCCTTTATCTGGATTTATCTATCACCTGCCAGCTCCTGTTTCTTCCTCTCCTCCCTACTGTTTTATTCTGGCTTCTGTGCCACCTCCTTTCCAGTCCTGATGAATGGTCTTGGCCCAAAACATTGACTGTTCATTTCTTTCCATGCTGCATGACCTGTAGAGTTCCTCCAAAATTTTGTGTGTGTTAAAACCTACCACCAAATCTCTTCACTATAGAGGGCTAGATAATGCACCATGCATCCTGACCAATTCCATGGACTGGTCATGATTTAATTTGGACTGTGTATTTATTTGCAGCGATTACTGAGTATATTGTCAACTTGTTCAAAGGCTGAGTACTGTTGATGCCAAAGTATCTGCAATTTCTATAAATATTCTCATTGAAATCTAACCATACCAATGGATAAAGCACATCTCCTTTCTTAAGTCCCGATACCTCACCCCCATTCGAGCCAAGAATTTCCTTCAGTTCACATGTGAAGAACTACTTCCACACTTGCCAATGCATTCCAAACCGGGCTGGGGGCTGGCCCGTCCCATCAGTGCTGCTCTCCAGTGCTTACTCAGTGCTGCCCATTGTTAGTTGCTTGGTGCTGCCCTCCAGTGTTCACCCAGAGGACGAACAAGCTGGAGCAGGACAGCTTACCATAAACTTAGTCATGCCACTCAGGGATGGGTTATATTATTATTTTTTCTCTTTGTGACTGTGTATGTTTTTTCTAAATCATAGCTACAATTATATGTGCTACTTTTGCTATGTAATACGTGCAGTGTGCTGTATGCGGTTGTAATATATTTGTACCTTGATGCCGAAAGAAAGCTATTTTGTTTGGCTATATTTGTGTATGGTTGAGTGATAACTAAACTTGAAACTTGAACTTCTGCACTCCTTCTAAATGATTGGTATAAGATTTATGATTGGTCTGTTGAAAGAATATTTTGGAGGATTGTATAGAATTACACAGAATTACCAGGAATGAAACTGGGCATTCATCCCAGCCAGTCTAAACAAGTACTTGTGCTCCTCTCAAGTTTCTTTCCAGTCTTCTTCATCCAATTCCATCAATGTAACACTCCATTTTCCTCTTAAATTTATCTGTACTTCAATTATTCCCTGTAGTAATGAACCCTTATCACTGCCAAGATAAAGAAGTTTCTTCTGAAGATAAAGCTTGTTTTCTCATGATTAAACCATATTAGTGTCTGACTCAAGATATGGTACTTCTAGGCTCAAAATCTACAAGCACTGTTGCTAATTCAGAAATACACACCAAACAAATAAAATTATATCATCTTAAAATATTCTTAACAATCTGGCTATTTCT